>NC_139513.1:201770891-202370891 GCF_947247035.1 Vipera ursinii
GTGACAAATATCAATGTAACTCTGAATCTTATATGTGATTTTAAAAATCCGGTTATTTACAGTTCGCTATTGTAAATGGTTTCTAAAATACTTTCTGATTTGGATTTTCAGCAGAAAAGAGACAGGCGTAGAAGAGCTAAACATTTGTTCTCTAAGTGAACACCATTTGGAATTTGTGTTGGCAAATTTGAGGGCACCTTATTTTATATGTTCATCTTTGTACTCTTTTGAAATAGTACAGGTAATCCTTGACTTACAGCAGTTCATTTAATGACCGTTTGAAGTTACAAAGGCACTGAACAAAAGGACTTACAACCATTTTTCACACTTGACCATTGCAACATCCCCATAGTCACCTGACCAAATTTCAGATGCTTGGCAACTGACTCATATTTATGACGGCTGCAGTGTCTCAAGGTCATGTGATCACCTTTTGTGACCTTCTGACAAACAAAGTCAATGGAAGCCAGACTCCTTTGACAACCGCAGTGATTCACTTAACTGTGGCAAGAAATAAAATGGGGCAAAATTCACTTAACAACTGTTTTAGCAACAGACATTTTGGGCTCAATTGTGGTCATAAGTCGAGGATTACCTGTGTTATAAAATACATTAGGAATTACTGCAAAAAGTTTGTTTTTTTCAAGATACTTATATTCTATCAAATTATATACCAACTACTTAGAATTTAATATGCCCCAAAGATGTTTTTTGTCCTCTAAGAATAACCCAAAAGAATAATCTTTATGAGATGGAAAAATACTATAACTCCAGAAATAAAGAATTGGATTTCAAAGATGTGTGATTTAACTGTTTTCCAGATAATTATATATTTTTAAAAATCATAAAATATTATCTCCCTCTTTGGAACAAAGTTATTTGTTGATAAACATTTAAAGCTTAGCTTCTCTTTTAAGGTTTTATAAAATTCAGGTGAACTTTAAATATATATATATTTAATTTCAGATTCTTTCTCTTTTTGTTTTAAATGGGTTAGTTTTTCTCTCTTTTGCATGTTGTGAATTTTACATTTTTATATTGTGTATGCTTGTTTGAAAATAAATACCTATTTTTATTTAAAAAACAAGCTAAATTAATATTAAGCAAACTTAAAGACAGACTTGATGGACCACTGAGTCTTTTCCTGCAGTTAGTTTCCTGTCTTTCTAGATTCCATTTTAAAGCTTGAGGTATGTAATAAATATAACAATTAAAAGTATACTTAGAATTTTAAAAATAAATCACTAAACTTTAAAATACAAAAATAGCAGTGTTAATAATCAGGAAATTATAACGTTCAATTGTTAGATTAATACTGCATAATAAATAAAGATGGAAGATCTTTACCAACTTCAAAATTGTTATGGATAAAAATGTTACACATGTTTTGCAGTTACAAGCCAAAAGCTATATCCTGTTTCTCAACCTTGACAACTTAAGATGTGTGGACTTCAAGTCCCAGAATTCCCCAGCCAGCTGAGAAACCCTGATTTATATATTTCTCCCACATGAAGCAATCAGCAACCTTCCTACTGTTTTAAAAGATGGTCAGTAAGAGGCTCAAAGGATCCATATCCTAATGATATATGGAATGCTGAATAAATACATCATGCATTCAGTTCCCAGGATTTTGCAAGCTGGTCCTTTTTCCCCTTGCAATAAATCTAATAAAATAAGACCCTGTGAGAATCTAGTCTTCATGGTTGTGAGCAACCGCTAAAGGTTTGACATTTTGCAAGAGCTTAAATATAGCCATTATGAAAGTGCTCTCTGTAGCACAACCAAACATGTCTTTGGGGTTCCTGGAACTAATAAGAGGGCCTGAGAAAGTAATCTAAAGAGATAGAGAATCTTAAAAACAAAAAAACAAAAAAAAAGCTCATTAGATTCCCTAATCTAAAACCATTGAGGGTTTTAAACGTCTTCACCACCTTTTCAACTCTGCCTGGATGCAAAGCAAGTCACATGTTCCCCAAACACCCTTCTAACAACTCAGGTTTCTGCCAAAGTGTAGTTTTTAAACACCCCTCCAAAACAATTTTTCAGCAGGTTGAACTAATGCAAATTTAATGATTACGAGTCAAATGTGCATCTTCCAGCACCAACAACAGCTAAGTGATAAGTTCTGGCTCACTTACCTGAGCATCTCTAACCCTTAGATTTAGCCATTTACTATCTCCAGGCACTGGTGCAGTCTTAGAAGGCACTCTGGAATAAGACCGAGTCATCCACATTGGTGATACAGTGGTCCAAATTCAGCAATGTCAAAGAAATACTCAATAGCAGCATGGGTTCAAAATAAAATTCTGAGGAATACCATGAGTCAACATCATCTCTGATGCTGGATCTTCCAAAACTAAAGCCAACATAACACCTTGTGAAAGACACCGATGCCAGAACCTGTGGACAATACCTTGCTTAATGCTAAAAGTCATGAAAGATCCAGTAGAATCAACATGAGGGTAGCACTCATGCTATCAATTCCTAACATACAGTATATTCTTTTGCTATACAATCAAAACATAGCTGAAACAAGATTGCAATGGATTGATTTTAGACAGATATTATCAGACATTTTTCATCTATTTTTCCCCTGAGGTTTAGGGGAAAAAGACTCTCAAAAATAAAATGTTTCTCTCGTTGCATCATTAAATTCTTTCTAGAGTTCATTAGCACTCAATCTGGATCTTTCCGGTCCTATCCTGCTACTTCCCACTGGCAAGAAATTTGTAGTCTTGTTACCTATTCTGGAAAGTGGTTTGAGAATGATTTATCATCTTTGGAGAAAATGTTTGTGCATGCACTTTTTTTCTCTCTCTCTCTCTCTTAATATCAGAAGCAGTTCTATCTTAATACAAGCCTTAAAAAAGTTGAAATAGCTATTGCTACATGGAGGTTCAATCACAGCATCAAGACAGTCTGTTTTAAGAACTGTCAATAATAATCTGAACAATTTATCAAGATAAGATACTATGGACTTCTACCACTTTATAAAACTATGCATAGTTAAGGCTGAACATTGAATACCAATACAACTCATTCAAAAACATTAATTCTTTAAAGTCCAGGAAGAAGGGACTTAATATACAGCTTCTTCTCTAGAGAGGTTATTTTTTAAAAAAATCATATATTACTGATTTGGGATGTGTAAATAAGTCATTTTAAGTGTTTCAAGACATCAGTTCAACCTATGATTCATTTTTGTGATGATAAAATAATAATGGAATATTGCAATTGAGGCTTTTTATTGCCTTTCTAACTTTGGCACAAATATAAATACTATGGTGTAGTTTTAGAACATTGCACAAGCATAAAATGAGATGTGTATCTGTCAACAGACAATAAACATTGGCAATCCCAGGCAGATAATTATGCTCATTACAAGACACCTTTAAATAAGGGATACATTAAGCCATTAAGTGAAAAATAGCTTTACGTTCTATTCCTTTGGAGCTATTTTCTAATAAACCTTAAAGAACTATTATTCCTTACTTATAATTAATGTTGGCAAAATAGTAGGAGTCAGATTTACTGGCAATCATTGTTTAATTTCTACCTAGGAATTACCAATATAGAATGGAAAATCACTGCTGAAGACCCTACCAGGATTTTTTTTAAAGGCCAAAAATTCCAGTGGTGTATTTCTACCATTATGAATAATAAAATAATAAATATGTAAAATAATACTTGAATAGTTTTATTTTGAAAAATAGATTTACTAATCTCTATGAATTTTTTCAGGGCTTATAGCATAGCATTCACACCATGCCACCACACCTCATCTGCAATTATATTTACATTAGCAATACATGCATGTTATACTGTTTATCAGTATATTGACATTCTGACATTTCTTTTATATAAGGTAACATATCTATTGTGCATGTTTCCAGGCTTCAGATGTACTCAAATAATATTGTCAGAATTCCACCATTCAGAAATGAAAAACAGCAGAGCATCCTGTCCCCATCTTTTTATGATATATCCATCAGTGAATCACCTCACTACAGACCTGTGCACTTAGAAAACCACAATAGATTAAGCTCAGGAACAATCTGCTCCTTGTAATGTAAGGAAATATCTTTTTAAATAGGGGACTATTCAACTCTCTGTAGTTATATTCTAAATTAAGAAGAAATATAATGTGAACCTTCCATGATCTGTCTTGGCTTGATCAACCAATCAGAAACATAGAGGTATCCCAAATGAAATAAAATTATTAACTTCTTAGGAAAGATTTTGTATCCCCATGCCTTTGTAATATTTTACCCAATTAATGTGACAGACAGCTACGATGTATTCTGTTATTTACAAGTGCTAAGCAATGAAAAGTGACATATGATTGATAAACAAGACTGAGCACAGAATTTTTAGTTGATTACTAATCAGAATTTCCACTGCAAAATTTTAAACATAACCTCCTTTTTGTCATATTGAAGATAATTTACAATTAGGAAGCAACACACATCAGAGACAATATAACCAAAATACTGTATATACATAATTTCTACCACTTATCAGAATCTGGCCTTATTGATCAATTAAATAAACCTTCAGTCATCCATATTCTTGCTTCTGTATTATCTAGAAACATTAATAGGCTAGCAGAACTTATAATATCCAGGAGACTTTAAGAAAGAAAGAAAATTATTTTGTTAACTTCAAACCTCCAGAGAACCATATCTACCTCCTATGTATACAAGGATATATATGTCATTTCCATTAATAATTATTCTAACTTAGCACATACAGATAAAATTATACTCCCTAGTGTAGGTAAACCAGAAGCCAACTATTCATTTAGTTTTTCAAATGCATTTTTATATTGATTGTGTTTAAAAAGGTTTTCCCATGTGACTGTATTTAGTTCCATCCATACAAATGAGACAAGATGATGGTAGGAAAATAGAATGAGTATTTTAATAGATAGTATAATTTATGAGATTTATGAGATTTAAAATCTAATACTAAGTAAATTTTAAGAAACCTGTTTATATATTTAAAGATAAATACGGAATATTTTAGCAAGTTCATTTTGCATAATCTTACATAACAATGGCAATTATATAATGAGGCTTTGAAAATGTATCAGGTTGATGCAATTTGTAGCAATATTTTATATAAACAGCTGCATGTGGTCTGCACACATTAAAATGAAAAGCAAATGGCCAGATGCCTTGATATAATAGATCAATAGGCACAAAGGAAACCTTGCTGAGAATGCTTGAAATATCTGAACACAAAATTAATAGTTCCTATTAATCACTTTCTCTAAGCTAGTTCATTTCTTGATGAGAACAAGATATGCATTATAAAGGGAAGATGCTAACTTTAGTTTTCATTGGACTCAGAACTGCCTTATATGGACTGAAGAAAGCAGCAGATTAACATGTTTTAGCCCAGCGGCTCCCAACCTTTCCTATATTTTTTTTTATTTTAATTCCATTTATATCCCGCCCTTCTCCGAAGACTCAGGGCGGCTTACAAGCTGAGCAGTAGCCTTCATTCTATGTATATGCCTGCTTATTAGGGCTTTCACACACACACCCCAAGCGGCATTATTACAAAGTCAACTTATTGCCCCCAACAATCTGGATCCTCATTTTACCTACCTCGGAAGGATGGAAGGCTGAGTCAACCTTGAGCCTGGTGGGACTCGAACCTGCACTAATTGCAGGCAGCTGGTGTTACTTAAGGAGGCATTAGCCCACTGCTCCACCAAGGCTATATCCTGCACCCCTAGAATGCTTCTGATATATTCTAGCACCCCTTACAAAATTTTGAAATAACAGCAACAAATTATGCATGTACACTATAATTTTGAAAACCCAAGTTTTTGCATCCCCTGGAATATCATCTTGTACCTTCAGTTGGGAACCCCTGTTTCAGCCTATTTAAAGTCCAGTAATACAAATCCTGGGCCAGATTATATCAACTGCTTGGCCATGTCACATCCTCTTTCTTGAAAAAACAAAAAAAAAATAAATACAGTGGAATTTAGATTTATACAGGAACAAGAATAATCCATAATAATTATTCAGCAAATGCATTTCTATATTAAACACATTATTAAGATACATATAAAATAATTAGATATATCCACCTTCAGTAACCACTGATCCATAAGCAGACTAAATACTCCTTCTCGGCTGTATCTCAGATTGCAAGTGAATAGACATATGTTTGCATTCTCCTTTACATTTAAAAATAAACAAACAAAACCACTAAGTATGTGTTGAAATAATACATAAAAAGAGGTTTAAATGTGTTTTTATCTAATAGAAACAAGAAGCTTATTGTAAATATTCAGGGACTTATTCAATAAATATTCAGGGACTATCTGCATACCTATACAAACATTCACTTGCATATAATCTAAAGTGGAATGTTCCAGAATTGAACATTTTATCCATTTTTCTTATTACATTACTGATTCTTGCATCGTCTTCCAGAGTCGTGATCAGCATTGGCCAGCATTATCTCAATGAACGGTGGCATTACTGAACATAAGAGATAAAATACTCATTCTTACCAGCACTTTTGGGAAGATGACAAAAGATGCGCCTTGATCGGCACTGGGCAAATATCCTGATAATGATGGGACTAGGAGCCTAGATATTATACCAATAAAGCCAGCAATCCAGTCAGAAATTACATATTTGCAAAGCTACTGAATTAATCACCGTGTCTGCAATCATTACAGTAAAAGAGGGTGTTATATATTCAGACACAAAACAACCCCTCACACTCATAAGGGATCCCCGGCAGCCGTTGACAGCCGTCAAAAGGCTGCCGCGGCATTCCCCCCACACACACGCGGCGAGCGGCCGATTCTGACAGCTGTCAAACTGCCGCGCATGCGCAGTGCACTGACAGCTGTCAAACCGGCCGACTCTGACAGCTGTCAAACTGCCGCGCATGCGCAGTACACTGACAGCTGTCAAACACCATAGAACCGCGCATGCGCAGCTCGGCCGGAGCTGTCAAAACTGCCAGCTGGCCCCGGCAACAAGCCGCCTCAGCCGCAGCCGGTCTCCTGCTTATTGGGTGTCCTAATCTGGCGGGAGATTCTTGTCTGTTTATTGGTTATGGAATGTTATTGTTGTTGTCCCTGTTTACTATAAATACGAGAGATTCCCGGCGTTGTTTTGCCCGGGACCTCTGCCCAAATAAACGCTGTTTGGTTGAACCTGCCTGCTGTCTTGCTGTCGTCCCTCAAGATACTACACCTGGCGACGAGGGTGGGATGCGGGTCTGCTTGTTAGCTGGAAGTCACTAGCTGAAGCCACAAGTGAAGGAGGGAAGCCGTCCCACCAGCTGACACAGCTGAAGTCACTTGCTGGTCGGGAGAGCCCTCCACGCACACCATCCAAAAGCAGACCCGTGGTCCTGACAGCATGGCAAACCTTGGGCACGTCCGAGAATTCGATGTCTCCCAGCCCGAGGGCTGGGAATCGCATCTCGGGCAAGTGGAGGGGTACCTCCTCGTCAACAACATAGTCGAGGATCGCCCCAAAGCCGCAGCGCTCCTTTGCCTCAGCAGCCCGGCGGTCTATGATGTCGCCGTGGGACTCTGCGACCCTGCTCCGGTGGCTTCTGTGCCCTATGCCGAGCTGGTCGACCGCCTCAATCGGCATTTCGCCCCGAGACGGTCCGAGCTGTACTGGCGTTTGAACTTCGCCTGCCAGTACCAACGACCAGGCGAGTCAGCCAAGGCATTCATCGCCACGGTCCGACAAGCGGCCCGTCGCTGCCGTTTCCCGGACCTCGAGGACCACATAAGGGACCAGGTCATCGTCAGTCTGAGGAACCTGAAGCTCCAGAAAAAGTTAGTCACTAAACCGATGATGGACCTGGCCGAATTGACTTTAGAAATCATGGCTTATGAAGACAGCCATCAGGAAGACGCGCTGCCACCTGGTAATCCCTTCACGGGGTCAGTCCACCACGACTGCCCTAGAAGTATAGACCCAGAAACAACCGGGCAGAAGACTGATGTGGACGCCATCCGTCCGAGACCCTCCAACCTCCAAACTCGCCGGGAGGGAGAAAAAGGGCCAGATCGTCCGGCCGGAGGCCAAAGGCAGACCACCAACCGCTCCAAGTGTGCCAGCTGCGGCGGCAATCATGCCAGGGCATCTTGCAAATTTCGAAACGCCAAGTGCCATTGCTGCGGCAACTGGCCCAGTCTCCTACCTCGTCGACCTAGGAGACGGAAGGCTCATCTGGAGACATGCTGACCAACTGAGGAAGCGCACTCCGCAGAACCACAGTTCCCGAGCCCAACCAGGCACTCTATTTTCCCCACCAGCACCGTCAACCCCACCCAGCCCATTGCCGCTCGTTCCTGACGCCGCCGACGACCCCCAACCTACTGACTCCGAAATCCCCCCCACCGGGGAAAGGGAAGACCAGCCCTGCACAAGTCAGCCCAGCCCTAACCTCCATCGCTCCACCAGAACGCGGAAGGCTCCCTTGTACTTGGCGGACTATGAATGGGCCAGCAGCAGGACTAGAGGAACTGACCCCACCTAAACTTCCAGGGGCAAGGGGGGAAGGGGTGTTATATATTCAGACACAAAACAACCCCTCACACTCATAAGGGATCCCCGGCAGCCGTTGACAGACGTCAAAAGGCTGCCGCGGCATTCCTCCCCCACACACGCGGCGAACGGCCGATTCTGACAGCTGTCAAACTGCCGTGCATGCGCAGTGCACTGACAGCTGTCAAACCGGCCGACTCTGACAGCTGTCAAACTGCCGCGCATGCGCAGTACACTGACAGCTGTCAAACTCCATAGAACCGCACATGCGCAGCTCGGCCGGAGCTGTCAAAACTGACAGCTGGCCCCGGCAACAAGCCGCCTCAGCCGCAGCCGGTCTCCTGCTTATTGGGTGTCCTAATCTGGCGGGAGATTCTTGTCTGTTTATTGGTTATGGAGTGTTATTGTTGTTGTCCCTGTTTACTATAAATACGAGAGATTCCCGGCATTGTTTTGCCCGGGACTTCTGCCCAAATAAACGCTGTTTGGTTGAACCTGCCTGCTGTCTCGCTGTCGTCCCTCAAGATACTACAGAGGGGATTCCCTTTTTCCTCCTATTGATTGCCATTGGTGGCAGCTGGCCTTTTCCATTAGCAATCTGCATGAATTGCTGCTGCCCGTCAGTATGCCAGCGAAGTATGTACTGCATGGAAATTGCATGTTAACTGGCGTCATCACCAAAGCACTCTGTCTATAAACAATGCTGGAAGTACACAAAAGAGGGATGCTTGCACTTAATTATTTCAGCAGTACAGAGTTAGGTTGACGGTCAAACAATGGGAAGATGTTTTCTGACATCCCTTTCGTCTGAAAGCACGTCTGAGTTTTACCAAACCATGAAGAAGAGGTTATGTCCCTGCCTTCATCTATACACTACTTATTTTTTAATAAAATACGGAATGAATAATCTATACCCTCATTTTTATAAGGAATCATCGCAGAGGCTTATATTTAGCATTATTTTGCACTTCTGCATGTATGGGAGATTAACAAAACTTCTTCCCTAAGAATGTAGTCCTTGACTTAAAACCACAATTGAGCCCAAAATTTATATTGCTGAGCAAGGCAGTTGTTAAGTGAGTTTTACAACCTTTTTTGCCACAGTTGTTAAGCGAAACACTTTGGCTGCTAAGCGAATCTGGCCTTTTCCATTAACTGTGCATGTCTGAAGCCAGCTGGGAAGGCTTAAAGTTACAAATAGTGATCACATGACCCTGGAACAGTGCAATGGTCATAAATACATGTCAATTTCCAAGTGCCCAAATTTTGATCATCTGACCACGGGGATGCTGCAACAGTCATAAATATGAAAACCCAGTCATAAACTAGTTTTTTTCCCCCAGTGCTGTTGTAACTTCAAACCATCACTAAATGAATGGTCGTAAGTCAAAGACTACCTGTAAAATAAAAAATTCAGTTTCAAGATATAACAATTCACCCTCTAAAAATGACCAAAAGGTATTGTTTTTATCTTTTGATAAAACTTCACAAGTTTATTGGCCTGTATAACAAGGCAGAGATGCTAAGCCTTTGAAATAAACTGCAGTTTAAGTGCAGGCTGAATGCATCCTAATCTGAACTAGCTGATCATATATAATGGCTGAATTCTGATACCCGACGTGACCATGTCTTAAGAGTCTAAACTGAGTTTTCTAAAGTACAAATGGAGCCACATTTTGAGTTGTTTGCTTTCCACATTCTATTTATTGAGCAGTTCATATCTAGGCATACGTTGCTTTATAGGCAGCATGAATGGCCCCTGCTATTTTATCAATCTAGACAGCACTAGTCAAACTGCTTCAAATATAGGTCTAGTTCAGACATGTCAAACACAAGGCCCGGGGGCCAGATCCGGCCCGCGAAGTGGTTTCATGTGGCCCGCGAAGCCATCCTGGAAACAGTGAGGGAACGGCCCCCACTGCCTTGGCCCTGGCCCAGAGACCCTCCTCCTGCCAGAGACCCTCAGATCTGTCCCACTCCTGCCCAGGACCCCATAGGCACCCTTGATGCGAACGATGTAGAGCTGGCCACGCCCACCCAGTAGGCCATACACACTCTAGCCACGCCCACCCAGTAGGCCATGCCCACCCAGGCCACACCCACCCGGCCCCTTGAGGGCAACCGCAATGCTGATGCGGCCCTCAATGAAATTGAGTTTGACACCCCTGGTCTAGTTTGCATGTAATATAAGCAGTAACACAATTTGCTTTTTTAAAAAAAAAACAGGTCAAAGGATTTCAGCCAATGCTTACAAAATTTCTGCTTAGAAAATATAGCTTCTAATTCTGGGTATATAATCAATGTCAAAAGCCATAGTCTGTCAATTTAGCCATAGTACAAAGCAATACATCAACTTTATAAAACCATGATTTGACATGACATCTTAATTGAGCAGATGAGTCTGGAACCAGATAATAGCATATGTTTACGTCATGCCTTATTTACTTAACATTGTTATAAAATATGTTTTACACCACCTTTATGAATATTTGGGGCTACACTGCAATGTCTGGAGCACTGAGAGGTCAACAGATTCTATTTTAAGAATGCAATTACTAAAAGCTGGGAAAATTCAGTTTGTTATTGATGAAGGAAATGGTACAGAATCCTCTACTGAGAAACTTACTTACTTACTTACGTACTTACAGGTTTCTAATGAACTTGCCTCTGAAATCCACTGATCAGTTGTCAATCCTAACATTAACCAATATAAAAACTGCAGTATTTTATGTTAGAAGTTCGGTAATTACTGAGTTATGTTCCTCTCCTCTTTGTTTTTAGGAATAGGTAAACTCAATATGGTTAAGGCAAAAGTCTTGTATAAACCTAAATAGCACTGACAATAATACATACACATTCCATTTCTTACTGTACCACTAGCAGACATCGAAACAGTGAACATATATTGAGGCATAAATTATAAAGATCAAGCTCTTCAGACTGTGTACTGTACATCCACATTCTCTGAGAATCAGTAATAATGTTGTAAAAGTGTATAATGTATATTAGATGTACACATTATGTTTAACTTAAGTGTGCCTATTGTTTTCTATTTCTCTTTTGAGTTTTCTCTTTTATCATTTTTAACAGGACTCCATAACTACTTTCTAGAGAGACAGAGACAGAGAAAATGTGTGTGTGTATATGGTGTGTGTATGTATGTGTGTGCGTAGTTATATCAACCCCCCCCCCACCAAAGCACTCTTAAGTATGATGGTAAATTAATGGTGCCTAAAAGACTGTGCTTTACACTGTATTTTAAGATATCTGGTATAGAATGCCCCCAAAGAAGTTAATTAAACTCAGAAGAAATTGAATCTTTAAATAACAATCTCATGAGATATCTAACAATAATTAAGAATTGAGAAAATAATATTCTGATATTCCAGATATTCCTTTTATGTGCTTATTTCATGTGATGTTAATGCCAAGTTCTGTTTTGCAGCTGACCAAATCATGTGTGTATCATATTACTACAGGGGATAGAAAAAGCATTCCCCTTTCCCTCTGCACCACCAGAGAAAAACAGTCTCCTCCAGAGAAAATGTTCAGCTTTTATATTAGCCAACATGTCAGGTCTCCACAGAGTATTCCCTTGCTTTACAGTGACATCTATCCTGCAGTACTAGGGAATCCCCAGGTCATTTACTCAAGATCAGCACCGCTTAGTGTGGACAGTTCCCCTCTGCAGTAATTCTGAGACAATTTGCCATTCCTTCGCTACAAAAAGCCCAAATTATTACTAATTAGTTAATCAAATACATAATACTGAAAGAACATGCCAGTTCAGACCAATATGAATCTGTAAGAAGTTGCATCAAATGAAAAAGACAGACAACATTTCTGAATTATCACTCTTCAGCACCTGTGCCTTCTATCGTTCTGCCCTTTATCTACCCAGGCTACAATGCAAACATTAAATACCGTAATACTGACAAGACTAAATTTCAGGTGTTATAAAACATGACTAGGCACTCCACTGACAAACAATCAACTTAAAGCATTTCACAATCCCTTATAAGATGCTGGTGCATTTAGCAAAGGAGTAGGAAGAAGAGACTGAACATTTTGCAGCCAGTGAAATAACAGAATCAGCATAGGAGGAATTGCTTAATACGGGTTTATTTTTGTTCAAGTCGACGGGAGCAAACTTCAGGGGGGGAAAAAATGCAAATGACATTAAGGTGGCTCTCAGATAATGACTGGGCCCTGTCATGGATCAAGCAAAAAAATATCTACACGATGTCACACGTCAAATACTAGCCAGGGAAGTACTTTCTACAACCACAGAATAAAATTAGCAATATCTTACAGCATAAAGCCAAATTTATCAGAGGCTGAAATTGTCAACCGTGCTAAAGCTGGCAAATCATACCAAGACATACCAAGGCAAACAATGATCGACCTACTAACATCCAAACCTAACAAATCTGGCCTCCTTTCAAAATGTTTTTTTTCCCCCCAAAGGAGAAAAATGCACACCTGAAGTCCTTCAGATGAGGCAAAAAGGAGCCCCCTCCCCCCCCCAGCCCTTCCTTCCCCTTGCAGTTTCTCTTCTTCTCCCGAGGGCCTGAAAGACTTAGCCAACTAGTTACCTTTTTGAAACACAACCGCGGCCAGGAAACAAGAGAAAAGAAAGACCGCGGTCTTTCTCACCATCTCCAAAAGCCCCAAAGATGTGAAGACACGTAAGCCTTGGCTTGTCGCTCAGGGAGCTTTCACAAACTTTCCCCAACCCTTGCCGCTCAACTTCTGGAAAAAAAAATCAGCCATACGAAATCCACTTGGAAAAAAAAAAACACGTTTAAAAAAAACCACGACGACCCCAGCGCCTCGTCCAAATCGTTCAGAAAACCCAGGGAGCCTGAAAGAGGGGCGGGGAGGGGAGAAAATAAGGAACTGGCCGCCGACTTTAACACGCCCCCCCTTTTTTAATATATATATATATATATATATATATATATATATATATATATATATATATATATATATATATATATATATATATATATATATATATATATATATATATATATATATATATATATATATATTCCTTTTTCTTCTTCTTCATTCACCTCCCACCTCCCATATATGCGTGATGCGGGCCAGCCAAGCCACCTCTATTTTCTCCAACCCCCCCCCTCCGGCCCTTCCCCCCCCCTCTCCTCCCCCTCTTTCCAACAGCCGCCAGCTGACTTACCACATCCCCGGGTACACAGCGCCCTGCTGACCTCCTTCTTCAGATTCCTGCCCGTCTCCAGGGGCGGGGAAGACGCTCGGAAGAGCAGCGGCGGTGGCGACTCGCTGCTGTTCCCGCTCGCCGCTCCCAGGGGCTCCATGAAGAAGATGTAGCGACCCTCTTCCTTCAAGGCGCTCCCGCAAGCGGAGCCCCGCTCTCCGAGCAGCAGCCAAAGCAGCGCGTCCTTCCGCAGCCCGCCGCTTTTCGCCGGCCACACCTGGTGCACGCGCACTCGAGCTACGGCGGAGGCGGGCGCCAGGCTCGGGCTGCTGAGGTGCGGGAGCGGGCTCGGGCTGGGAGCCGACGAGGAAGGGAGGATCGTTCCTGAGGAGGAAGAGGAGGAGGAGGAGGAGCTGGAGGTGAAATTGGTGGTGATGATGGTGGTGGTGGTGGTGGCGGCGGCGGCAGGTTGCACGGACAGCCTCAACAGCGGCGGTGACACCAGCGACGTCGTTTCTTCTTCTTCTTCTTCTTCTCCTTCTCCTCCTTTCCGGCCAGCCTTTAGTTCGGCCACGCTGTGAGCCAGAACCTTGCCCTCGATCACCACGGAAGAGAGCCGGACCAGCCCTTGCACCGAATCCCGGCTGAGTGGCGAGGAAGGAGAGCACGACGCGGCCGCCCCGGCCAGGGCCGAAACACCCAGCACAAATAGGAGACGCAGCAGCGAGCGGCTGCCGCCGCTACAGCAGCAGCAGCGGCGGCGGAGGAACATGGTCCGTGGGCGAAGAGCAGGGCGCTCGTAGGCAGCCCTCAGCAAGCCCGGCAGTTGCCACCGGCGAAGCCCCTCACACACACGCACACACATATACACACCCCGCTTCGTTCCCGCCACCTGCGCGCCGCCTGGTCTTGCGGAAGGGACTGGGGGGGAGGGTGCTGGTACCGCCGCTGCTCGCTGAGGAGGGACGAAGAGGAAGGCGGGAAAGCAGCGCCTGAGGCAGGATGGGGCTGCTTAGTCCGTAGTGCCCAGGTGGCTCTTGGCTTTCCCCGCCACTTCTTGGCGAAGTGGGGAAAGGGGGACTGGGAAGCGGCTTTGGAGAGTGCCCAACTGTGAAACAATCCTCTTAAAGGCCGGCGGGAGCTCCTGCAACGCCTGAAGCCCGGCGGCTTGTGAGACGCAGCCGAGAGGCGGCGGCGGACTTGCCAAGTGGAGAAGACGCGCGGGCCACCGCCGACAGCAGTAGCGGCAGTAGCCGCGTGTTGCCTCGGTTCTGTTTACCTTCGGCGCGGGCTCTGTGGGCGCCCCCTTTGGCGCGCACTCTGCCAGCAGCTGCTCAGTCGGCCAGGGAGGCGGGAAGAGCGGCGGGGATGTGTGTGCGCGAGTGGCTTTGTTTTGCCCGCGCGCTTTGCTCCTGCTTCACCTAAGCGCAGGGGTCTTCTAACTTGGCCCTTTTTATGACTTGGGGACTTCAACTCCCAGAATTCCTCAGCCAGGCACACTGGCTGAGGAATTCTGGGAGTTGAAGTCCCCAAGTCATAAAAGGGCCAAGTTTGAAGACCCCAAGGGGAAGTTTTCCTACTCCCCTTTCCTCCCTCTCTCTCTCTCTCTCTCCCTCCCTCTCTTCTCTTTTACACACACACACACACACACACACAAACAGAGCCTCCTCTCCTTCGCTAAAATAGGGGTGTGTCTGAAGATGCGGTATAGGCGCCCCTTCATGAGTGGTCCTCCTAGCTCAGGGGTAGGCAACCTTGGCTCTTTTATGACTCATGGACTTCAACTCCCAGAATTCCTGAGCCAGCCATGCTGAGGGGAAAGGGAGAGGTTTCCAAGCTGAGCCATGCTGGCTCAGGAATTCTGGGAGTTGAAGTCCATGAGTCATAAAAGAGCCAAGGTTGCCTACCCTATCCTAGCTAATAGGCTGGAACGCTTCCTTCAAGTGTCCTCTATCAGTCTTGTGGGCCGTGGGTGCCACCTTCCTTGTTCTCTTAGCCCTTCAACTAGTGGTGAGATTCAGCCAGTTCGCACCACTGGAAGCTAATTTTTTGTTGCCCAGGCCCAGAATGAATTTCCGGAAGCGGCATCCATACAGAGAACCGGTTGTTCACATATTTAAATCCCACCACTGCCTTCGACTCACTGCTGCTGCTGCTGCTGTGCAACTGAAGCAGGACCCCATTTGCCTGTTGCTGGATCCTCAACATTCAGTACAGGTAATCCTCGGCTTACGACTGCAGTTGAGCCCAAAATTTCTGTGGCTAAGCGATACATGTGTTAAGTGAGTTTTGCCCCATTTTACACTGCGGTGGTTTATTAACACGGTTGTTAAGTGAATCTGGCTTCCCCACCGACTTTGCCTGTCAGAAGGTCGCAAAAGATGATCCCAAGACCCTGGAGCACTGCAACTGTCATAAATATGAACCAGTTGCCAAGCATCTGAATGTTGATCATAAATATGTCATTAATATGAATCAGTTGCCAAGCATCTGAATGTTGATCATGTGACCATAGGGATGCTGCAATGGTGGTGTGAAAAACGGCTATAAGTCACTTTTTCAGTTCCTTTGTCACTTTGAACATTCACTAAATCAACTGTTGTAAGTTGAGGACTACCTGTACCATGCTCCATATTGAGAGCAGATTACCTGGGGTCTGTATCTCCTGGTGACCCTGATTTGAAAGTTTGCTTCATCCAGTTTAGTGGGGACTTATTTCTGAATGTGCCTATCAAAGATTACTGTATCTCATAAAGTTGTGCAGCCATATAATTTGATATGTCAATGAGCAACTCATCTTGAATGCAGAATGAATTCACTAGAATGTCTTTCTCCAAACTGTTCAGCTTCAGTGATCACAGGGCCAAAGGTATTTAGTAATTCTTTAATTAGGTAAACCATGTTTTCCTGATTACCTAAAACTTATTTTCTCTTCAGATACTTTTGATATAATTGGTTCACTTCACCTGAAAACCATCAAATGATGTAACAAGCATTTGTCAATCAGGCTTAGCATTTGGGTTTCTCCTGCACTAATATCAACCATTAAAGTGGATGAAATTATGATAAACTCAGTTTGATGGTACAGCTTCCTGTTTACCTAAAAATTTGATGGATGTAATGAAAGGGGAAAATATGTCCCCTTGTAATTCAGAATCATGACTTTCATCTCCCTTTCCCTTCTCTTGTCTAGTTTGTTACACCGTATAAATTGCAGTTTGCTAATTTGTAGCATGTGAAGATGTTTATGCTAACAATGTACAATTTGTATAAAGATCTTCACGGAAGCACAGCACAGTGCACTTTTATCTGTGTTGCAGGGCAAACATAAACCATGTGTCCATTAACACCATGCACATTTTTGTAAACATGGAGGTGGGATGTAGAATGCATTTCCAGTTATGCAAGCTAATGTGTTTACTCCCACTTTAGTCAGGAGATAAGTAGTGGCTTATGAAGGTTGTCTATGGAGAAGATTTTATATTTATTCTCAACAGATGGCAGCACCTGGCTTACTTTGTCTAGGATTATCCTTCATTGGGAGAGTACCAGGGAATCCCAGCGCTTGAGGCCTCCCACTGATGTTGAAAAAAATCCCAGAAGTAGAATTTTTCTCCAAATGATTTTATTATTCTAATCAGACAAAAACCCTGTTTTATTGATTAATGAGCTATGAAAGCATAGAGCAGCACGTTGCACTATCTTGTCTTGTTGTTTTTTTAATTCCAAAGATCAGTACCCTAGAATGGAAATATAAATTAAGAATACTGTTAAAACAATCCCCAAAGACACACCATTTTTCAGTGATGAACGGTTGCCTTGGACAAATACTGTATGTGGCCTTGAATTATTTTGAACACTGGATTAAATATACCTTTGTTCAAATTGGCCTTAGGAAGGCATTTTAAAAAATCTGATTTTCTCCTCTAGTGCTAGAGCTCAGTTGTTGTTAGCATTCCTATCTGGAGGAAGTTAACAATTGCAAGCTCCAAGATTGCCCACCCTGGTTTTGTTTTCATTTTTAGTGAATTGTTTATTTGCTTTTGCTTATTTTCCATTTATTGAAAACTGCCCAAAGTCTCAGTGTTTGAGTTCAGCAGCCTATACATGTCTTCAAAAAATAAATTGAATTATTTAGTATGCATATTTAAGGATGGAGTAATGGATAGGTAGATCTCTGCGGGACATGCTTGCTGTATAATTTTTTTTTTATAATAATAAGTTGGAAGGGACCTTGGAGGTCATGATTTCTGTGTTTTGAGCCTGCCGTTTTGCTTCAGACTGCAACCAACATATATACTACTGTTTAAAAACTAATACAATTTAATGTTTGATTCTCAGGAGTTCACTACTTCATTGGCATTGAAGATTCATATGAATTTTTATCACTGCTTTTCAAGAAGTAGTTTGGTATAGTGGTTAAGATACCAAGCTACAAATCATGAGTTCTAAGCCCACATTGGCCATGAAACCAGCTGGGTTATCTTGGGCAAGTCACACTTCCTCAGCCTTAGCAAGTAGGCAAGGTCTTCTAAAAAACCTTGCCAAGAAAGCTGCAGGGGCTAGTCCAGGCTATTGCCAGAAGTCAAAAACTGATTTGAAGATTAATAAAGGTGCCACTGCTTTTCATTTGTAAAACTTCCTTTTTTCTCTAGTTATTGCTGGCATAGGGTTGCAAATTGAAAACCTATGAAAATTCCTCTCATTTTTAAGAAACACTGCATATGCAGATTTTAATAGGTGAAGCTATATCCCTTTACAGTACCACTTTAATCATTTGTTCATCCATCAACCTACTGTAAAACAAAACAAAACCAACTACAGTTGCAAGTTTAAAAACTCTGCTCCCAGTTTGACATATTTGTTGTGGAATTAGTAGTAACCCATTTTAAAAATTGATTGAAGAAAAGAGGATGACTGAACAAAGGGGATAATTAATCCCTGAGCTGATTATGGCTTCAGTATTATTATATACAAAATAACAGTCATGGCCAGCAAAAACCATGCATCAGAAAAATTCTTGTTTTACTTGGGCTTTACGTCTCTGTTGAATGCATTTTTACGCACTCAGACACTTCCAACTCCATGTAAGGAGCAAAAGACAGGTTTTTCTCTCACATTAAAAATGTAACATTAAAAATGTGGTTATCCTATAACAAACATACAGTAGTCTTATCAGTCTAGTGGAAAAAGCAATGCATAATAAAAATCCAACTCTTTCCTGTAGTATTAGTGTCTTTATCTTCAAAGCATTTTCTTTGTCGATTTTCTTTATGGCTGCCTTACAATTTAAGAGAACATTATGGCTGAATAGTAGTTTATTTCAGGCACGTCAAATTGTGTTGAAAGTAAAGGTTCAAATCACTTGCTGCAAAGAAACCTGCAAATTCTTTGAAACTTTGATTAGGAAATATTATTATCAAGAGACCTAGGTATACTTCCAAGGGGCAAAGCAGCCTTTTGCTAAGTAGTAACTCTTAGTATATTTCTCAACTGCTTAATGAAAGTAAACAGCTAATCAATACTAGATGGGCAGAATAAAGGAACTGCCTGCCTGTCACATGAAATGCATAAATGTGCTCCCATTGCTTTCATAGTTAGCTAGCTATCTCACTTATCAGCTTCATTTTTTAAAAACGGATGCACCATGTTCTTCTCTGACTTTTTAAAATTTTGGCCATAATAAATTATCCCTCATGAACTGAAGCTAGGGTATGTGAACTTTTAGAGTTATGGGAAATAATTACAGCACCTTTTTTCTCTAAATGTCTTTAATATCCCCCTGCTTTTACAAGGTTGAGTCTGCTATAACGGAGGACATTTTAAGAACAAAAAACTGAATTAAGATGCACAGAGAGTCAAAATGCCCTGAAGACAAGCAAAATATTTGCACCAGATGTCAGCTCTGTGTGTGTGGGATTCACTGAGCAGTTTTCTGTCAGATTCTCCTACTGTTCCAAGAAGCTGAACTGTTGTTATACAAGAACTCTTCTTCATAATCTACCAATTTTTTGACCTACAACTGACATGAGGACTTTATCTATAGTTGCCGGGCAACCTTAAAAATGTTCTTTTGCCCCTTATTACTACTCACATTTTAACTCACGCTAGCCAAATAACCACTTGGAATGTTTCAGGTCCAAATCCTGACAAGACCCAACCCTAAACCTTGGAAAGGCAGTAGGAACATGAGGGAAACAGAGGCGGGAAAGATAAGGCTACCTCTTCATCTTTGTATCTGCATATTTGTGCAGAGATAACAATATTGCCACCAAGACTAAGGGAATGGGCTAGTAATCAGGAGTAGGCAACCTTGGCTCTTTTATGACTCGTGGCTCAGGAATTCTGGGAGTTGAAATCCACGAGTCATAAAAGAGCCAAGGTTGCCTACCCCTGGACTAGTTCTTTAAGATATCATAAAAACAACAACAAAAGAAATGATATTCTGGACTGCTTGTTTTCAAAACCAAGAAGTGTGTTCTTTGCTTTTATTAGTATCATGTTAATTTTGTATGTTATGCATTTTAATTTTCCCTGTAAACCGCCCTGAGTCCTATGGGAATAGGGCGGTATATAAATTTAAATAAATAAATAAATAAATAAATAAATAAATAAATAAATAAATAAATAAATAAATGTTTTTAAATAATAAGTTTCTTACATTTCCAAACGACCCAAGATCAGTGATTGTATATGTTCTGCAGAGATCAGTATATATGTATGTATGTATACACGCACACACGCACACACACACACACAGAGTAAAATGTTCTGAAAAGACAACAGAGAAAACAGCACAATAATCAAGATAAATTCAAAATCAGTTATTACTTTCATCACGAAGTGTGCAAGTAGTGTGTTTCTTTAACATATGCTAACATGAATATTAACACATTTCAAATAAATGTAATAAATGAACAAATATTTGGAGACTTCCGGTGGCTCCGCGGCGACGGAGACAGCCTTCCCGGGCTGCCCGCGGCTCAGCTGTTGTTTTTTCGCCCGAAACAGCGCCGATCAGCTGTTCGGGCGAATTTGAAGCCCCCTCCTCGGGAGAAGAGGAGGGGGTGAGCCCCCAGGTAGGGGTAGAGTTCTCCGGGGCCGCCTGAGCTTGGAGCTTGGGCGGCTGAAGGATTGAACTCCCCCGTAGCCTGGGCTGCTCCCAGCTGGCCAGCGTCTCTGCTCCGGATTTCATGGAGCAGAGCCAGGCGTCTGCGACCATCCCTGCTTGAAGGAGAGACTATGAAAGGAAAAGAGCAGGCAGAGCAGTACAAGAAGGAAAGATAAAGAGATGAAGAGGATTATTTTATTTTACTCTCAAGCTTGATGAACTTTGCTTAAAACTTAAAGTGAAAGTGCGTCACAATTGTAAGTAAAAGATGGCGGCTAAACCTCCCCCTAGAACTTTTCGGAGTGCTGGAAATTCTCCGGTGCAACAACAATCATTACTGCAGGCGTTGCATTCTCCTGATGTATTGACATCGAAGGATCTTGAAAAACATACCCAGTTAATTTTGGAGTCAATGGGTGTTAAATTTGCACAGATGGAGGAGAAATTGGAGAAATTGGAGCAGAGAATGGAAGAAAGGATGGAACAGAAACTTAGAGAGATGAAGGTAGACATTTTGTCCTCAGTGCATAAAGTAGCTAAATGTGTGGAGGTGCTGGATGATCAAGTGGAAGATTTGACTCAAAAGAATGCTATATTAGAAGCAAAAGTATTGGAAATTGAAGATTTAAAAGACAAAATGGATAATGAACAGAGTTTGGCTCAATTTTACCAGATGCAGTTTGCTGTTAGAATTAGAGGCCTAAAAGAGAATATTAAGGAAGATTTAAAGCAGCTGGTTTCTGAGGCTCTTGAGGGGGTATTGAACCATCCAGCATCTGAAATAAAACAAGGTATGGACAAAGTGTTTCGTGTGAATTCGTGGATTGCTAAGCAGAGAAAGTTGCCTAGAGATGTGGTGGTCTATTTTGTAAAAAGGGAAATTAGAGATGAAGTTATACAAGCTGCCTATGATACTAAAGTTGTGATTGCTGGTCAAGAAGTTTTGGTTCTAAAAGAAATTCCTCCAAAGATTTTAAAGAGAAGGAAGGATTTTATATTTCTTGTGCAAGAGCTCAAGCAAAGAGATATAAGGTTCATATGGGAGATCCCAGCTGGGCTGAGCTTCATGTATGATGGCAAAAGGTACTGTTTGGGTACTGTGAAGCAAGCGCATGATTTTTACAACAATGTTTTAAAAGCAACCCCATCAACACTTCTGGAAGCTGTAGAGGGATCTGGAGAAGGAGAATGTCAAGAGGATGAAGATGGACAGATGGACGAGAAGGGTACAGGAGGAGATCAAGCTGCAACTCTTTTGGATGATCTTAGAGAACAGAGGGTGACGCGTGCTGCCTTAAAACGCTCAAAAAAGACTAAAAAATAAGACCAGTAGAAATCTATGGAACTTCCACAATATACTTATAGTCAAGTGGTAGTTGGGTTTTTAAGAGTTTTGGGACGTTATGTATGGTAACAGAATTTTCAATTTGGAATTAATGGATAATTAACTATAGAGGAAGAGGAAGAAAGTTTTGTGGGTTAATGCTGGTTAATTTGTGTAAGAATTATCTATTATAGCCTATTTTGGCTAGAGAGGTTAATAGGGATAGGAGCTTGTGGTGTGTAAGTGAGAATATGTCTAGGTAATAGTGAATTGTGGAAGAACATAGATGGGAATGATGTTAGTTTTCTTTTATTTTAGTTCATATATATTTAGTATTGTTAAGGATTGGCTTACTCTATATAAGCTAGAGAGTGATGGATTTTAGAGTTTATAATTGTTAGTATATGATTG
Organism: Vipera ursinii; assembly: GCF_947247035.1. Taxonomy (NCBI): domain Eukaryota; kingdom Metazoa; phylum Chordata; class Lepidosauria; order Squamata; family Viperidae; genus Vipera; species Vipera ursinii. The sequence goes on from NC_139513.1 coordinate 201,793,463, forward strand.
TTTATGATTGCTTTTTAGATATATACCTTGTATTTTGCTCTGGGAAGTCGGGGGGGGGAGGGGGGGAGGAGGGGAAGTAGAGGGGGGGGCAGGGGAGGGAGGAGGGAGAGGGGGAGGGGGGGAGATAGGGGGGAGGTAGGGAGGGGAGGAGGGAGGGGGAAGGGAGGTTTTTCAAAGGAAAATTGTATTTTAAAACTTTTCAATAAAAAAAAATAATAAATGAACAAATATTTCATGTTGTCCTTAAAACGCAAATATATAAGATGCAATTTAAAAAGAAGGGAAGGTGATATTGAACAGTGTGGAGCAATTTTGACTATACCTAACAATCCCAGCCAGAATGATACGATTTGTGGTCTTAAGGCAGGGGTTGGCGGCCCAGTGGGAAAGGAAGCCTTACATATGCATGAGCAAACATGAATGTGGCCACACGTGCACACATGCGCACAAACCGGCTGCAAGCATGCACACCATGCAAACAGGGATGCGAGCATGCGTGTGAGGCTCTCAGCGACACTGGTGCCTATGTGAGGCTTGTGCTGCCACCGCCAGGCTCCCAGCAATGCTACCACCAGTGCGATGATTGCACTGCTGCCCCCACGTGAGTTTCATGCCACGGCCTGCTTGTGCCACTGCCCATGCAAGGTTCATGGCAACACCACCACCCATGTGATAGTAGCGGCAAGGATTTTTTTCTCATAGAACACTCAGAACGGCGTTCTGGCACCTTTTTTTGCAAAAAAAAGCTCCCTCTATTGGCTTTAGGAGTAAGCAATCTTGGCTCTTTTTTATGACCCGTGGACTTCAACTCCCAGAAAGCCTGTATTACATCCAGAAATGCCAATTTTGCAACCAATATTTCTCATCCATAACTATGGCACCCTAAGGATACCTGCATACATGCAAATGCTTCTCTGGGATCAGCAACGCAGCAGGGATTGTTTTTTCCTTCCAGTAACAGATTGCTGAGAAATACCAAACATGGCCTTGAGAATTCCAATGTTTGTTACAAATTTTCCTGGATGTGGTTGGAAAGAGGCTGTTTGGCGCCAGAGACCACTGCCACAAGGAACACAGCTCTGGGTCAGGGTTCGGAGCAGCTCCGGGTGGGGGCTCAGCAGGGGCCGCAGCGTGGCAACTGTGGGGAGGGGAATCCCCATGGTGGCTGTGTGGAGGGGAATCCCCACGGCATGTGGCTCCGAGCTGCGGGGGTGAGGGTGCAAAGGACGGGCGGTGACGCCATAGCAAGATACCAGCATCGCTCCCAGTGACAGCACCTCTGAGTTCCAGCACTGTTTTTTTTAGAAAAAAAGCACTGAGTAGTGGCAACCATGGCATGAGGAAGAGTGAGCACCTGCACATGCGCACGTGCATGTGCACTGCCCAAGTATTCACACGGCCCCGTGGCCAAGAGGTTGTTTGATATTCATAGTGACTATTTTTGGCATCTCAATCATACTCATTCCTGCTGCGGGTGAATGTATCCTATAGCCTCACTGACTGAAAATAAAGAGAAATAGATCTGCACTTAGTCATATTTAAATTGACTTTTGAAATCATGGTGAACTGAAGTCTCATTGATTTCAGTATGTGTTCTCTGAATGATTTAATCCGGATCCAGCTTCTATTTTCCAGTTCTCATAATTGGAGAACAATGTCATTCATTTCTTCCCCCCCCCAAGCCACATGTTATTCAAGCATAACATGAATCTGACTGTGAAGAGACATGTAGAATTATACATACATACATACATACATACATCACTCATGTGCTCGTGACTTCTCGTCTAGACTACTGTAATGCTCTCTACATGGGGCTGCCCTTGAAGTCTACTCGGAGGCTCCAACTGGTGCAAAATGCAGCCGCGCGAGTTGTGCTGGGGGTTTCCCGATACTCCCATGCTACACCTTTGCTCCGTGAGCTGCATTGGCTGCAGGTTGCCCTCCGGGTGAGATTTAAGGTGTTAGTAATGACTTACAAAGCCCTACATGGCATGGGTCCGGATTACCTACGGCAACACCTGCGGCCGGCGTCAACTTCCCTCCGTCCAATGCGCTCCCACAGAGAGGGCCTCCTCAGGGTGCCTCCGATCAAAGAATGCTGATTGGTGGCCCCCAGGGGGAGGGCGTTCTCTGTGGGCGCGCCAGACCTATGGAACCGCTTGCCGGTTGAGCTCCGGACGGCCCCCGACCTTCGCTCCTTCCGGCACGACTTAAAAACATATCTATTCGAGCAGTCTGACCTGGTCTGATGGGTTAGGGTTGGGGTTTTAATATGTTTTAATACTGTTTTAAACTGAGCTAAATATTTAATCGTTTTTTAACTTTTGTATTCCGCTTTTTTATATTTATTGCCCTGTACACCGCCCTGAGTCCTTCAGGAGAAGGGCGGTATAAAAATATAATAAATAAAAAATAAAATAATACATACATATATATATGTATGTATACCATATATATTTGCTGAATACCATATATATTTGCTGAAATATTAGTAAATATTTGTAATTTTAATTCACCAGGGATGTGTCTAATCCTGCTTTGAATCTACACATATCATTACATGACATGGTCTATCCTAATGAGCTCTACAGAATAACTGACTGCCAAATTATTTTTCCATTTCCAATTTACTAAAGCAGCAGTTACCATCAGAAACAAAGACTCTGGATAGCTTCTGGATTTTGTGATGGGACTGAATGCCAAGTTTATTCATCCATCTGTTTTCTAAAAAAATATAAAAATATCGTCTTTGTACTCTTGGCTCCTATTTTATTGTTCTACTTTGTGCTTTAGGCCCAAATCTTATGGGATTATCAATGTAGCTGCAACATGACTGGTGATGCTATAGGCTCTGTTCCATGTACAAAAAATAACTGTATAATAAACCATAGTGGGAGAGGTTTTGAATGTGATAGCTATGTTGATTGCCCCCAAATGAGTGGTAGCTGTAGTGTGATCCTCTTAATTGCATGGGAACTGCTTTTTCACAGCCTGTTAGTTTCATGAAATAAAACCAAATGAGATCTTACATTTGAAATATGGAACTACATGGAAAAGGCAAAAAGCCTGGTGAACATTTTATCAGGATTCCAAACCCCCGAGTAATTTGTATTGTTTTATTTGTTGTTGCTTTAAGCCACAAATGCTTCATTGCTTTTCAACTACAGTCCAAATCAGTGAAGCATTTGTTCCAAGTATAGCAAAGAATCAACCATTCCTTGTCAGTAAAACCGTAATATGAGAAAAAGTTGAGGTTTGGCAGGTTAAAGAGATTACCTCAGTATCCAGTTTCTATTCTTCCTTTTAAAGAATTTCATTTATCCTTGTTAGCTTGGTTAATCTTTCAGGGAGTTTCTTAATAGTATACGTGGATTTTAATAATCCCCAAACAGTGAATTAAAAAATATGTTGATACTATTAAATATTTATTTGTTTTTATCCCATTTTTATGATTAACTCAAGGAAGCAAACAAGTACTACATTTGTCCTTTTATGTTCCTCACCATCCTGTGAGGTGAGTTAGACTGGGAGAGAGAGTGACAGGCCCAAGGTCACCCAGCTGGCTTTCATGCCTAAGAAGGAACTAGAAATCACACTCTCCTGGTTTCCAGTCTGGTGCCTTCATCTCTAGACCGAACTAGCTCTCTGTTTACCTAGAAAATGTACTGTATGTGTGCATTTTGACACGTATTTATTTTGCTTCATTAAAAGGTCTTCAGTTAAACAAATCTAAACAAAACAAAACAGTGTTGACATAAAACCTAGATAGAATGCAGAACGTTATAGAAAATATACTTAGAATTTCAGTCTTTATTTTTCAGACACAGGTCTCCATGTGAGTCTTCTGGTGGGATATGATTTCAGTGATGTTAATAATTCATTTTACCAACTGATGGATGGATTATGAGCCATCAAATTGATATTAACACCTATTGGCCAGATAAGTAGATCTTTTGGGGGGATGAGTTTTTAGCACTATAGTCTTCAACTTTGTTAAAAAAAAATAGCATTTTGCCAACTCTACCTTTTACAGCCTATATGAAACTTTTATTCCAACCTTAATCTCCAGATATGTACATGCATACATACCATTAATTTCTTTTTCCATTTCATTATGTTAATCAGTGGACTAATCTAAAAAGCACAACTAGAACCTGTGTGCTTACCAATCAGGTGTGAACAATAACTAATTTCTATTTTAATCTGGATTTTTTATGCTGCCTGTAATGTATTGGTCCTTTTTACTTGAACTGTTTTCACGTGTCTTTGAATGCTGCTTGAGATTGCCTAATTAGGGTGTCTGTGTAATGGTTGCTGGCTGCCCAGACATGCAGTTTCCAGGACAATCGTTGGTTGGCTCTGGGGTGGGAATAGGTTCCTTCAAACCTATTGGCCGCCACCTAGTGGCCAGCAGTATAAGTAGCTGCGTAGAAGCCTCTGTTCTCTGTTCTGTTCCTGTTCTACAATAAAGCAATGTTCCTGTTTGAACCCTCTTGTCTCGCCTCCTACTTGCAAGAAACCCACTACACAACACTGCCACTTTGAAGAAACATAATATTTCCATTGTCAGAAGAAAGGCCAGCCACATTATAAATTAACTAATATATAGCATTTCGGTGAATGAAACAACAGTATCTTTTTATCTTTGAGCTCAACTTGGTGTTGCTTAAATCTGGCTGCACAAAACTGAACAACCACTAGATGACATAGAAGAGACACAAAGATACTACTGTACATTAGTTATCCACCTAGAATTTGTGGAACCCAGATCTGGCAGTCCTAGCTTAAGGTAACATCAGAACCTCCCCTTATTGACCTATAATTCCTAATTACTCAGAGTTATACAAGCAGAGCAGTAGAAACATTTTTCCTTTTTGTTCAGATTTAGGAGCAAGCCATTAAAATCACAACAATAAATAAATAATTTACAAAATATAGCCAGGAATAGAGATTTCTTAAATTAATCAATCTTCCCTTAATCTGGTCTCAGGTTACCTGATCACTGACTGCATTATATCCAAGTAATATCTTTGCTATATCCTTTCTGACTATAAAAGCATTGCTGTTCCTTCTTTTTAATGTTCTGAGTACTAAATATTATGATTAAAATATTAAGATTCTCTGACTAATTCCAGTCTATTTCTATTTGCCAGTGCCTAAGATACACGCATGTGCGGGGGAACCTTTACCTTTTAAGATACTAATGTTTGTTTTATGTAATTCAATTTTCACTTTTAAGCTTTCCCATATTTTGGCTTCTTCTGTTCCATGTCTGTGACTGGATTCTCTTCATGGCAATAACAACTAGACAGTTTTAATCTGATTGTGTCTATAACACTATTCCTACTCCAAAATATCCTCAGCTCTTCCTCAGCATGTTGTGTACCATCCAATAACTTTATCTTGCCAATCCATGTGATTTTCTTGGAAAAATACAGGAATGTCTGTCACATCAATGCCTTCTCCTGCACAATATGAAATTATCCCTTTGCCATTGCTACTAGAGTAATAATCCATCTGCAACATTATCCTTTATAGCTGCTGTCCAACATGGATGCCTGTTTACTTTAGCTATGCAGCTGGGTGACCTTCATTCCTTGGGTGACTTTGTATATACTGTACTTTTAGGGTACATTCCCAGCATTCTTCGTGGATTCCACCCAGGAGTAGATATCCTCAACCCTGCCACAGTGGGGCAGCAGAACAGGACTTGAAGGGGACCTGATGTTTACTTGACTAAAGTAGATCAGAAGTACATCAGATTCCATAAATCCTCAAATATTAAAGTAAATTCCCAGTAACTTCATACAAAAAAAATATGTACAAGAATGCATGTAGAGCAAAATAATTCTCATTTAAATATATATTTTCTAGAAAAGGCACATTCAAATAATATTTTTTAAAAATACATAACGGTAGAAGTAGAACAGAATGAAATGATAGTAATAATCACGGTTAGAACATCTTGAATTTCATGACCATTTGGTGACATTATTTACCATTTTTGTTCCATTCATCTTCTTAGTTAAGCTCAGCTATCTTCACACCTCTGACAGTGTGGGCTCTAATTCTGGAGAATTTGTCACCAAAAAAATCTGTTGTTAAAAGTGCCGTATGAATCTTCCTTGTTTTTGTTTTAACAAACCACTACTGTCGCCTCTCTTTTGAGAAAGTAGATAGGTGCTCTTTAATGATCTTAGATTGCCATTCTTTCCATCTGCATTAATTCTTCTTAGACAATTTGAACAAAATTCCTTCTCAGAAAGTATATGATCCCAGGGGACTCAATGCCACCCAGGTAGTAGAAAAAATGGAGATGGGTGAAATATTAAAACATTACAATAAACATTTATTAATGCATTTGATTCATACTCTTTTTCATTGTCTTGAATAATATCAAACCCCCCCCCCCACCCCACAAACACATACAGATAAAGAGACTTCTTTGTTTTACAGAGGGGGTCTCAGCAATGACAGGTCAAAACTAGATCCTTGATTCACAACAAGCAATTACTAATTATGCAATTAATTTTAACATTATTATGATTTGTTGCACTGTCAGCCAAATGTTTAGATGTATTTGGCATTTTTACCCATGTATTGATGATGATGATGATGATGCAAATTTATATAGCTGCCCAACTCACACAAGATGACTCTGTGGCTTATGGCATTAAAAATTCACAATCTAAAACTCCTAAGCCCCTACCCCACCCGAGCAGTAAAAAAACACAGTCAAACCATCCACTTGATTAGCTTCCTATGAGCCTGGAGTTCCCTGGCTACTGACAGAACCGTGTCTTTAGGACCTTTCAAAGTGGGGGAAATCTTATCACTGGGGCAATGACATTCAACAGGGAGAGAGCCAGAGAAGGACTTTTTTCTTGGTCTCATCAGATATAATTCCCTAATAGATGGCACTATATACCCTGTCTTCCTACTCTGGTGGGTTGGATAGATGTTACAGAGGAGAGGAGAACCTTCAGATAAACCCCAGGACATGCCTGAATTATCCCTTTGGAAGTACCTACCCCCAGTTTAAGAATCGCTCAACTACAATGCCTCTCAGCTTAAACAGAAGGAGAGATAAATGTGTTAGCTACATGCAGTCCCTTAATTATATTAATGTTGTACAATTCACGAAGCAATCAATTTATAAACTATTTCAGCTTTCTTAAAGGAATTATTACTTGCTTTATATTAAAGATAAGCCATATAATACCTTAACAGATGGTACTTTTTAAAGATATAAATGCTGGCCACTAATTGTCAACAAATCCAGAGAAAACAAAAAGAAGAGATGGGCCTGCTGTTTGGGGGGGGGGAATGGTAGAATGGTAACATGTGATATGGAGAGTAAAATGCCTATTTTGTTCCAGTCTCCCTCCCTATAAAAGGAATTTTGTTCAAATTGTCTAAAAAGAATTAATGCAGATGGAAGGAGTGGCAATCCAAGATAATTAAATAGCACCTGAATTTTAGGCTCCAGGTCCAGATTATTCACATCCAAGGATCATGAAACAGTTTGTGGGTATCATGTTAGGGCCCCTTTCTATGAGATTTAAGAAATCTCACAGTTGTGATATAGTTTTATCTATTTTCAAAAAGGAAAAAAGAGAACTCAGGTAATTACAGAGGGGTCAACTTGACACTGGTGCCAACAAAACTTTGGAACAAATTATAAACAAGTCAGTTTGTAAATATTAGGAAATACGCATTGCTTGGCAGTAGCCAGAATGAGTTAATAAGTCATGCCAAATCAGCATGATCTCCTGTTCTAAGAGAAAGACCAGTTTGGTTATCCATTAAAATGTGGTCAGTAAAGAGACTCAGACTGCTACAAACAATATAAGTACCGAAAATTAAGACTTAGTAAAGTCACTGAACTGGTTATCGCCAAATGTCTAGACCCAAAGTTCAAAGTCTGTCATGAAATCCCAATACAGAAAATGGCAACATGCAAGTTGGATTTTGCTACCATTAGATACATACAGAACTGATTAAATAACTGCATCCAACAAATGTGTGTTAACGGTGTGGGAGGTTATGAACGGCAACAACAGGACTCCTTCTAGGCCCTGTACTGTACAACACATGTATAGCTGGATAATGGTACAAAAATTGGAAGAATTGGAAGTTTTAGTTTTATTTTGATAAAAGAATGGAATGTAAAAATATCTCTTATTGATATTCCCAAATTATTATCATTAGATGGGTTTGGGAGAGACTGCACTCAGATCAATCCAATTCATCAGCTGTTCCTCTATCATCTTTTTGTAATTAAGAGGCACACATCTGAAAAAATGTTAAAACAATGTAAATATTGCTGTTTCAAATTTTCAGCATATTAACTATTAAGTTAGCAAAGTCAGTGTTCCCTTGAAATGATGATCAGCAAGTACAAACTCACATATTTGAGACATGTAATGCAAGCTGTTGATGGAACAGGGAAAAATATTATGTTAGGCAAGGTAGAAGACAAAGAGGAAGATAAGAAATAGGTTTTTATGGACATAAAGAGATTCACAGAATGTGCTTAGAATTGATATATGCTATTACCAGTCCTATTAAGCATTTATCTGTTCATTCACCAAGATCTAATTTTTTAAAAATATTATTTGAAAAAATATTGAAATACTGAAAATATAAAAGAAAAGAGTCTACAATGAATAGTGATAATTCAGTTAAAAACATTAAATATATAATACTGGTTAAGGAAACTAATTAAAGAAATAAGCAAAGTATTTGCAATGTCTCAAATCTGTAAAACAATAAAGAAAAATGATTAATAGTATAAATACCCAATGGTTCCAATAAAACCCTGGATATTTTTCAGATTTCATCAAATATCAAACTCTATGGTTTGGGACCAAATTGCAACTGTTTAACTGTTAAGAACTAAATATAATTATCTGCTTTCAAAGCAAGAAACAAATATCCCAATTAAATAAACCCAGGCTCTAACACCTACCAACATTTTAAACATACAGTATAACACATTTGTTTTCTACACATAGGACCAGAGAAGAATAAAATCCTAATCACTCTAATTCCTAAAAACTATAGATATTAAGATAAAGACCCAATGCTATAGTTAGAAATCATAGGTTAAAGCCACCATCCTATGAGGGTAACTGCAATTAAGCCAAAGATATTCTAGCTTCTCTCATATCACATTAATCCATCCATATGCAATTTCTAATGGGAGTTAATGGTGAAATCCCTCTTTAGATATACATAAATCTTGATATAATATTTTAATAACATCAGTCATAAATAAAGATTTCAGGAAAGTTTGGACTGTTGGATTATATACACTGAAATTACCTCTATACATTTTAGTTTATTTAATTCAACGTGCTCTGGTAAACTTTGGAGATGATGTCAAGATGAGTGTTTTATAAAATCTGTACATATTGGAAATCTTTATCTTCTGTAGAAATCTCTAGCTATAGTGGCTCTCTAAGGTAACAAATTAGACTTATTTTAATTAATAGTATAGCCAGGCTATAAACCAGGGGTCTTCAAACTCAGCCCTTTTTTACCCTGGCTGAGGAATTCTGGGAGTTGAAGTCCATGAGTCATAAAAGGGCCAGGTTTGAAAACCCCTGCTATAAACCATAATGCTATATAACTCTTTAATATCTTAATATTTAATATATTAAATATTACTGAGCTTTTTGTGAATTTAAATGTTAATATTTATGTTTTTAATTTTATATTGTTGTTTTTAGCTTGTAAGCTGCCTAGAGTCACTTGATGGTGAGATGGCCAGCATATAAATGTAATAAATAAATATATACATATCTTGAGATAAAGGCCATCATGCCTTTAATGTGTTAAGATTGTCTAATAGAGAACGTGTATGGTTCAAGAACCAAACTGAAAATTAAAAGAGACCAGGGACTTCCTTGTCAAGTGCCATGATGTCATTTAAAATATTGAGAGACATATCCACTGGTAATTACTATAGTAACAAGATGAATTGTAATCCAAAATACAAATGATAATGGAACTTCATACCTTTTAAAAACAATTTTCATAAATTTACCCTAGACAAAAATCAAACGTCTTTTTAGTTTCTAAATTGCTTATTCTTGATAATGTGCAGCAGTGCCAACCAGCATAGGAATATTGCTGGAGATTTTATAAATCTAGATACAGGTGGGTACATTATGGATTATATTACTTTGTGTAGTCTCGTAGCTGATGTTGCTGTTAATATCTTAGCTTTTATGTTAAGCAAAGATATTGGTCTTAACGTTCAAGTTAAGCAAAGATGTGCTACAAGCTAATATATTTTGTAGGATGTTTCTCAGAGTTTAATTATTGTGAATGAACAAAATATAATCTCCTCACACACAACAAAGTGCTAATAGGTCTATTAAAATTCTATATCATTCAGCAGGAAAGCCATCTTGTTTGGGGGCTTTGCCTAATTCCATAGATTGCAAAGTCTCCGTAATCTCTTGTAATGTCAATAGTTGCACCAATATATCTTTATGTTCTTGGGAAATCTCTTCCATTTCATTTTGTCCTACATTTTGTCTCTATTGATATAACAGAGGACAGAATTAATAAAACTATTGATTAATAGATTCTGTTTTGAAATTGCCCATTGTTAGGCTGCATTTCAGAAATAAAATTTCATTGCTTCTGTTGTTCAAAAATAGGCCAAAAACTTCTCAGTTTTCTTTGCAGGTTCTCAATATTTTTTATTAGTAACTTTTAAAGTATATTCAAATTTTCTGAATGTAAAAGCTAGAATATAAATTTTGCTTAGGGTAAATGTTTGATATGACTCATCTGTGGGGTTTACAGCAAACAGCAATAATAAACCTTAACCATCAGTTACATCAGTATAAATGTGGAGTCTCTACAGCTCTGTCTCTCTTTCTCTGTCTCCCTTTTCCCCCACCCCACCTTTCTTGAACCAAAATAAATAATCACCTACTAAATTCCTTAAATGTGCACAGTCCAGAGGCACTTCTTATAAGATGGGTAGCTATATTTTGTTGTTGTTAGCTGCGAAGTCGTGTCCGACTCATCGCGACCCTATGGACAACATTCCTCCAGGCCTTCCTGTCTTCTACCATCTTCTGGAGTCCATTTAAGCTCACGCCTACTGCTTCAGTGACTCCATCCAGCCACCTCATTCTCTGTCGTCCCCTTCTTCTATTGCCCTCAATCTTTCCCAGCATTAGGCTCTTCTCCAGTGAGTCCTTCCTTCTCATTAGGTGGCCAAAGTATTTGAGTTTTAGCTTCAGGATCTGGCCTTCTAAAGAGCAGTCAGGATTGATCTCCTCTAGGACTGACTGGTTTGATCGCCTTGCGGTCCAAGGGACTCACAGGAGTCTTCTCCAGCACCATAGTTCAAAGGCCTCAATTCTTTGGCGCTCAGCCTTTCTTATGGTCTAACTTTCACTGCCATACATTGCAACTGGGAAGACCATAGCCTTGACTATACGCACTTTTGTTGACAGGGTGATGTCTCTGCTTTTTAGTGTGCTGTCTAGATTTGCCATGGCTTTCCTTCCCAGGAGCAAGCGTCTTTTAATTTCTTGATCATCCTTTCAGAAACACCAGGGCAGGAAGGCTGGAGCTGATGGGATTAGAAAGACAAAAATCCCTAGAACCAACAACCCCTCACCCATCCAACACAGAACATAGCCATCGGCCCCAGGAACAGGGAAGCAGGATATGACCTTTAGGACATAATAGGATTAACCCACCACCAGCAGAATACCAAAAATGACACACTCAAAAGCTCAGGTCAAAGTTCATGCCACAGGAACAGGAAACTACTTCAAACAAAAGCCCAAGAAGGTATAAAAACCCACTACTCCCAGCCACATGTGGTCAGCTTTCCCAAAGCCACATTTTTGTCTGGCTTTGCTCTTCAATAAACTACAACCTTCTTTCTAAACCAGTCTCCATTTTGTTTATTCCTGGCTTGGACTGGACCCTGATGAAGACTTCTCTTTCAACAGTAAAAAATTAAAGACACAACACCATCACCCAAATGAAACAAAGGAATATATGCAGTACAAGTTAAATATACAAGCTATACATAAATATTGTTGAAATAAAAATCTTCATCAAGGTCCAGTCCAAGACTGGAATAATCAAAATGGAGACTGCTTTAGAAAGAAGGTTCTTGTTTATTTAGATGACAGAAACTTCAGTGACAGCAGCATGATTCTGGGGTGGCTGACAAAATGGAGCTGGGAGTGGTGGGTTTTTATACCTTTTTGGACTTTTGTGTTTGGAGTTGTTCCTGTTCCTGTGGCATTGTATTTGAGGCTCTTCCTGTTGCTGTGCAATTAACTTTGACCTGAGGTTCAGTGTGCCCCTTTGGTATTCTAATGGTGGTGGGTTAATCCTCCTAAAGGTTATGTTCCTCGGAGTCTTTGTTTTTCTAATCCCATCAGTTTAAACTTTCTCTGGGGCTATGGTTGAAGGCATTTTGCTTATGAATAGGTGGCCCAATCTTTCTGAATAGGATTATCAAATCTGCATTTCAACAGAGCTGGCCTTCTGAGTTTCTCCTTGGGGGAGACTGGATGGGCTGTTTCTGCCCAAGATTTTCTATTATTCCTTTGGGGAAATATAATATTCTGCCTTTTTAAAATATTCCCTCAAATATTTCCTCTAGGGAGGATGTTGACTTCCTACAATATAGTGCAGGGGTAAGCAACCTCGGCTCTTTTCTGACTCATGGACTTCAACTCCCAGAATTCCTGAGTCAGCTGACTCAGGAATTCTGGGAGTTGAAGTCCATGAGTCAGAAAAGAGCCGAGGTTGCCTACCCATGATATAGTGCAATATATAACTGTATATTTGTGTATGCATGTATAGTATATATACATAAAGACATATATACAGTCGTGCTCAAAAGTTTGTAAATTCTTTTGACTATTTTTTTAAATGCCTCCTCTTGTCCTAGTCTTGGCAAATGAAGGAAAGAACCATAAAAGAAAATGAAAAACAAAAATGACATGAAAAAAACAAAATGTGTTTGGAAGAAATGCTGAAAGGTCATATGCTTTGTGATACAAAAGAGAACACAAGATACGGCAAGATATTTTACTACCATATTAAACATTGAACATGTTTCTTTGTATGACATACTGAGCAGCTGAAAGCTAAGAACAGCCTTTTGCTCATCTTGCAAAATGAAAAGACTTGGATGCTGTCTCTAAATTTTCTGAAGGAGTTTGCCTGTGTTTTCAACCACATGCCTTGCTCAATAAAGTCAATACTGTAGCAAGTTCTTGTGCAGATCTTCCTCTATTTCAGACATGTCAAACACAAGGCCCGGGGGCCAGATCCGGCCCGCGAAGTGGTTTCATGCGGCCCGCGAAGCCATCCTGGAAACAGTGAGGGAATAGCCCCCTGCCTTGGCCCTGGCCCAGAGACCCTCCTCCTGCCAGAGACCCTCAGATCTGTCCCACTCCTGCCCAGGCCCCCATAGGCACCCTTGATGCGAACAATGTAGAGCTGGCCATGCCCACCCAGTAGACCATATGCACTTTAGCCACGCCCACCCATTAAGCCACGCCCACCCAGGCCACACCCACCCGGCCCCCTGAGGGCAACCGCAATGCTGATGCGGCCCTCAATGAAATTGAGTTTGACACCCCTGCTCTATTTCATCTAGTGTGATTTAAACCCTCACTTGTAATTTTCCTGAAGCTAATAGAATTTCCATTAAAGTATGTCTTTGATTGTTTTGATGCATCAGTGCCTCTTTCTAGAATTTAAAAGCAGCTTGTTTTTGTTTTGGCTCAGAAGAGCATTTTAAAAATGCCTCTGGATGAAAGCAGGCAGATTTGAAAATAAATGCAACTTTAATTGAATGCATAGCTGATTCCAGCACTTCCTGATGTGTCATCTGAACTGGATAATGCAAATTCGTTAATTATGTGTTTGGCTTAGCATCGCCACATAGCTGCAATTAGTCATCAAACACAAACCTTTGTACATATTTCTTGACTTGCCATTTTAAAAATCTATAGCTTTGCTATCAGTTACTCAGTGTTATGTCTTTATCATGATTCCATTGAAAAAAAAGCAGTATTTTTCTAATAAACTGCCCTTTTTGCAACATTGATTAATCTGGATGATTACACCTGCTAGGATCTAAAATTGTAAATGTTCTGCTAATAATATGCAAAGTAGTAATAGTACTAATAATAGCAAGAATAAGACTAGAATAATACTACATATATCAGACTGCAATTGCAAGTTTGTTTCCTGCCATATTTTCCCCATAATTTAATCTTCATCTTGCCAAGGCTATAGTCATGATTCTGTAGCCTTGTCAAACTGAACATAGAGTGACTGATCTTGTGCAATAACGTATGTTGTTTCTCCAATGAGAACTGCCGAAATTCAACTTCCAATGACCAGAGAAAGTGATTGTCCATTGTTAGATAAATTCCTCACTCTATAAGCCACTGGGAAATTTAATCCTTGAGCTCTCTGACCACTATCTCTGGAGCGGATCAAGGACAACTCGCCATGGCCAACTTGTAGCAGCTAACTCGCTGTGGCCAACTAGCTGTGGCCAACTCATTGTGGGACAACATGCCAAGGGACACTAATATCAAAGAAGTGGTGGAATAGAGCCATTAAAGAAAGGATGCAACAAGAAGGACAAAATGAAATGTGAATGACAAATTAAATACTTAAATTGAATTGTTGAATTTTCCCATAGCAAGTTTTCCCACGGTAAGTTGGCCATGGCGAGTTGGCTGTGTCAAGTTGGCCATGCTAAGGTGTCCCATTCTTCTCTGGAACAGCCCACTCTGAGATATCCAAACCTCTCCCTCCATATTATCTTTTTGAAGAGCTGTGAAAGCAACTGAGAATCTTTGAAGACAATACTACACCTGAATACTGGTATATCCGGGCTTTGCTATTGTATTTTTATTTCCTTAGGTTGATCCATGTATGCTGCTCAGGCTCTGAAAATGTGTTCAGTATGTGTGCATTTATTTCAAATTTTATCTTATTTCCCGTGCTTTTATGCCACTTCAATCATTCTGTCTCTAAGCAGTTTTATTCTTGTTTCCTGTTAATGTTGAGATTCAAGATGCTTTTATGTACTGAGTATCTTCATCTTCAAATGCACTCTGAAAATTCCACAATCAACAGGGACTATGGGCAAAAAGCAACAATAAACATTCTACCTGTTTGGACTGCTAAGTTTATGTTTGGATGAGCATCTTCGTATTCTTGGATAGTACTAATGCAGTCCCATATGCGTGTTTGAACTTGTTGGGTTTTGACCTCATTATGCTTTTTTTTTATTTAGCAGATCAAGGATGGTAGTGATGACTAATTATTTTATCCAAGTGTTATCCAATAATGTACTGTAAAGGTTATTTGTATTTTTAATGTAAATTTGATAGTGAAGGTAGAGATCTCTTGTGTTTCTTGAGCTTGGGGCCAGATTGCTTTATTTCCTTCCTTCCTTCCTTCCTTCCTTCCTTCCTTCCTTCCTTCCTTCCTTCCTTCCTTCCTTCCTTCCTTCCTTCCTTCCTTTTGTTTGCCACTCATCTGTCTCTCCTGCTAGCCTGCCAAGGGACAAAAAGGATAAATCTGTAGGTAAATCTTTAAACACTGGGCAGGAGAGAGACAGTTTGTTTTAAAGGAAGGCTAGGTTTGTGCATAAACAACCTAGACCTAAAGAAAGGTATTTTATAAAATGACTTTGAAATTAACTGTTTGATGGCTAGAATTAATTTAATACTTCAGTCAGGCTGCTCTCTGTCTAGAAAAAAAAGAGCTCCGAGAGATTAAAAATGGAATCAAACTCTCATATTCCTTTCAATTACTTCTTATAACCCAAGGCAAATGGTGGCTCCAGACATAAAAATGTCTATTGTTAGGTTACCATATGTGGTGGACAAAATGTAGATGATTATTAAATGACACCAGGTGTCTTTCCTTACATTTATTGATTGTCCAGAATTTTGCGGATAAGGGTTTTTGACATGAATTTTTAGCTTGATCAAACAACATGTAGCATGCAAGATCCTTTTTATGAACCAGATTAATTTTTTCTTCATTCATAGCATATTACGGATGGAATGGTATCCTTGGGTTTTTCAGGCAGCTACTAAGTAAGCAACATTTTGCGAATATATTCTTCTGACCTCTGCCTGCAAGAGAATGTAGTAAATTGCTTTACAGTCTACCAGTATACCAGTCTGTCACCTTTTGCATCTGCTAATATTGTGGTATCCCGAGCATAAATTGTATTAGGTGAACAGCTATATTAAATTCACCCAAGAGTTAAAAGTCCCAGGGCTAACACAATCATGATCTTTTCAGTGTGTTAAGATCCTCTTCCCCCTCTCAGCAAGTGCACAAGGTGGACAGACCTCACACCGTGCCGTTCTCCTTCCTGCATACCAGTTTTCTATGTGGCACCACTTCAGTAATCTTGAATCACCATGGAATCTGCCCTTTTTTCAGCTTTCAAAGACTGCCCAGTGTAATCCTGTGTGCTGGTATTTTTCTTCTTCTCTCCTAACAGGTTCAATTGCACCCCTATCTTCATGCCAGCTTCTTGGCTTATTTTCATTTTTCCTCTCCCATCAGAGCCTATGTGTGCAAAAAACTTCATCTGTTTCCCCCCCCCCCGTCTTTTTCTCAGACTCAGAGTATCACCTCCAATGCAGTTTGTTTGCCTATGATAACGCAAGAATGGCAGATTGGCAGATTATGTTTACCTTCTTTCATAAGGTTGTTCTGAGTCCTATTGTTTTCTCCATCTGGAATGTCCAGAACTATTTTAGATCCTGTATTGTCTAGAACAAGGGTCCCCAACCCCTGGTTCATGGACTGGCACCGGACCGCAGCGTGCCAGCAACCGGGCCGCACAAACAAGCAAAGCCCCATCTGCGGGATGCAGGTAGTCATGAAACCACGCCCCCTCTGATCCGCGGAAAAGCCTCTATCCACAAAACTGGTTCCAGGTGCTCAAAAAGTTGGCCTCTGGTCTAAATTTGGTTTCAGATCGTGCTTAGTTCAGACTAGGCCTGGTTTGGAATAGAATAGAACTATTCTATAGTTCTAGAACTCCCATAATTTACACAGTTCTTTTTGAGTTTGAAACAAAACACTTTTTTACTTTGAATTTGTTCCTTATGAAAATATTTAATATACATATAGACACAAGTACATGCATGAATATATACAAATCTAGGTTTAACCAAAAGAAATGTGTGTGCAAATTTCACTATTTTGCCTCAAAAAATAATAAAAATAAAAATGAATATATGTTCCTTAAAAATTTTCATATTTTAAAATAATTAATAGTAGAACTTTAAATCTATATTGATGCTATATGGCAGGCTTTATCCATTGATTAAAAACACACACACACGGATATGCGCACATATATAAACAGACTCATAGCATGCCTTCATTTACCCACTGAATTATTTACATTAATAAAATGAATTGCAGTGCAAGCATCTCCACAATTAAAAATAATATTTTTTTAAAAAAATTGTAAGCATAATTACTTCTGCAAAAAGTATGAGATAGCTTTCAGTACAGCAGTTTAGCTAAGTAAATGGAGACATAAAAAACTGAGAACATTTGCAGTACTAGCTGTACTTTGCTTTATAGAGAATGCTAACAGAGAAATTGGTCTCTCTCTTACTATTAATGTGTCAGTTTGACATTTAGAAAGGAATTAAGTACAGCTGCTGAAGAAATATCAAGAAGAATTTTCTTGGTATGCAAAATGGAATTGATAAGATATAGGAGCGATTACTACTGTAAGAAAATAAATATATGGAGGAATGAACTACTTGAGCATATATTTTAATTATTGAACTGTGAAAAATGATTCATATTCCTTTACATTTTGCTTTTAAAATAATTTTTACAGAGGATTTTTACTGCAAAATGGCAAAAAAACATTCAGCATTGTATATTCCACTATTATTTTCATCTTCATTTGTATCAGGGCTACAGTTGGTAGCTGGATAGACATTAAAAAAAAAACCAGAAATATGCATCTGTTCCTCTTTTGATTTGATTTTTGTCTTTTGGTGCTATGTTGATACCATCAATTACAGCACCCTTTTGGATAGACTGGATAAATTGGGAATTGGGGCCACTATATTTCATCTGTTCTGTTCCAACATAATCCAGAAAAGTAGTTTGTTTATCATATTTATATGGCGGTCTGTCTTATGCAACATACGTCTGGGCCATGTAAAAAACAGTCCTAAAAACAATTTTAGAAACATTCAAAAGTACAAAAGAAATTAACGTTATAAAAAGGTAAGAGAGCATCAGATTACAAACTGTAAAGGCATCTAATCAAATTACTATGCACTAGGCTACTATCTCATCTTGTCATTTTATTATTCCAGAGATCATGTAATTCAGAGATCTAAAATAAGACAGATTTTGCTTTTTTTATTGAAATCAGATGAAGTCATATGGGAGTGTCAAACCAATATTAAAGTTAATAAATTCAATAACAAGGGCAGGCAATGAGCCAGTTGTGCAAATTCATTGAAGCTCTAGACTTACAGTGCTGTCAAACTCAATTTCATTGAGGGCCGCATCAGCACTGTGGTACCCTCAGGGGGACCGGGTGGGCATGGCCCACTGAGTGGGCATGGCTGCAGGGATCACAGCTGACTGGGTGGGCATGGCCACTATGTTGCTCATGGGGGAGGATGCCAGTGGAGGCAGAGCAGGTTGGGGGAGATCCAGGGGGTCTCTGGTGGGTGGGGTGGTGGGCAGGAGGCTTGTCCTGAGGGATGAGGTGAGGTGAGGCAGGGGCGGGGGTGGCTGCTGCCTGACACCATCGGCCCCTGCACACAGAGGCCAGCGAGTGCATGGGGGCCAATGGTGTCTGTCAGCAGCCACAGCCTGCTGGCCTCTTGATCGGCATACTTTGGGGCTCCCCAGCCAGCTGCAAATACCAGCCCAGCCCTCCAGCAGTAGGCAGAGATGGGACAGAGTAGGCATGTCCGGTGGTCCACATCATGTGCTGCCAACCCTGAATCCACGTGCTGCCGGAGGCGCTGCAGTGCTGCATCTGGAGGGCTGGCCCGATATTCACAACAGGCTATGCAGCCCCTGCTGCTGGATGCCATTGGCCCCCGCACACTCATCACATCCTGTGCATGCGCCTTGGGGGCTGCTGAGCTAGCTGGGGCCAGGGTGGCGGGGCCAGGGTGGCAGGGCCAGTTCCTCACCATCTCCGGGGCATCCTGGGGGCCAAATATCGGCCAATTGAAGGCCACATCCAACCCACAGGCCTTGTGTTTGTCCTGTCTTCTCTAGAAAATAGAGGGCACCAAAGTTTGTCTGATAAATGGGTGCAGCATGGGCAATTTGGAGGACAGTTGAAAGTGAAGCTGAAGGAGACAAACTGAGCACAGGTTAAGGAAATAATGGGTAGCAGTGACAGAAAGCCAACATAGTCCAAAATAGTCCATGAATCAAATGCAGGTGTGGTTTAATCATGGGCATTGCCATCTTTACTTCTTGAGGATCCCATATGCTCAGCTTTCCAAAGCTGCTACTGTATCCTGGGGTTGATACCTTATCAGGATTATGCTGCACATCACCTTATCATTTTTTACTTCCTCCTGCGGATTTTAGGCTGAATCCAGCATCAAGTGTTTGTGATTGGTTGCAGTTGACTGGATCAGGCCCCTCAGCTTCAGAGGAGCCCATTACAATAGCAAAAAACACTTAGTTAAGCTGATAAATAACTCAGCTGACTATGGAACTAGACTGGGGCTAGCATATGTGGGTTGCAATTGTCAGTAGAGATGCAAATGGCTCCTGGATATATGGTGCTTTTCATTAACTTGGACAGTGCAGCTGCTACAAATCCTGCTACAATAGCTTGGTTACAAGCCTGTTACATAGATTGCCTTTGAAGATAGTTTGAGAATGCCATTTTGATACTGAATGCAGCACTGATTGCTGGTAGAACTGATTGCATGTAATATCTCAAGACTTCATCTGGAATCTTAGTTGCTAATATGTTTCTGGCCACAATTCAAGTGCTGGTGTCTACTTAAGAAGTTCTAGCAGTGACTCAGGACATGGCTCCATAAAGGATAGTGGTCAACCTTGCAACGGACCTGACCGTCACATGATCAGAGCAGCTGTCTCGTTGAGTAATGACATCCCATCTTCCTGCCATTATTCTGGTTGAAAAGAAAGGATATTTTATTTGCTTTAGGCAGATAACATTCATTCATCTATATGGACTTGACAATCTCTGCTCAAGTTTCATATACTGTATATTTTTGTTAATCCTACTGTTTTGCAGTGTTTGTTTATAAACAGTTTTATTGATTTACCAAATAGGAGATCATTTCCTCTCCAGTGACTGCGTGTGGCTCATGGGGGAGAATTATCTGAGAAGAATAGATGTTCTTAAAAATAAATAAATGGATATATATTCAATTGACGGAACATTTTACTGTTGAAAAGTGTGGGTGCCTTTGAAGATTAGTGTGGTTTGCCTTGTTACAGAGTTGAACGTGGCCCCTTTCACAATCTTTTTTCCTGTTCCTCTCACATCATTTCTATCCAATTTTATTTCCCCACTTTCTTACTCCATCTCCTTTCTGGTCCCTCCCCTTTTTCCCCCCTTTGTTTTTGGTGAGAGGAAAAAAAGGGTGCACAAGTATGTTAGGTAAAGGTAAAGGTTCCCCCGCACATGCATGCTAGTCGTTTCCGACTCTAGGGGCCAGTGCTCATCTCCATTTCAAAGCCAAAGAGCCAACGCTTGTCCGAGGACGTCTCCGTGGTCATGTGGCCGACATGACTAGACGCCAAAGGCGCACGGAACGCTGTTACCTTCCCACCGCAGTGGTCCCTATTTTTCTACTTGCATTTTTACGTGCTTTCGAACTGCTAGGTTGGCAGAAGCTGGGACGAATAACAGGCGCTCACTCTGCTACACGGCACTCGGGATTCGACCCGCCAAACTGCCAACCTTCTGATCAACAAGCTCAGCGTCCTAACCCACTGAGCCACCGCGTCCCTTACAAGTATGTTAGGCTCAATTAAAAATGATCTAAAAAAAGGTGTTTTGAATGTAATGAGTGAAACACCTCTCTCAGTTTTTTTTGTATGAGACTTCTGGAGTAAAGATGCTGTTATGAGAAATCTACTCAAAGTTAACTTGTGTCTTAAAGTAGCAACATCTCTTTTCAAGATTACGAAAAAGCCTAAAAAAAAGTTTTGATGTTTTACTAAATGGTGAAGGGTTCTGCTCATATTGATTTCAAGTATTTCCAATTCTTCTGAATCTTCATAGCCTTAATATCTCTGGATTCTCATATGAGATGGAAAGTTCTTGAGGTACATACAGATAGAGACCAACTGATTTTATAAATGAGAAACTTTATTTTATAAGCAAATGATTTTAATCTGTTATTAACTAGATAAATGTTGTACTTTTGTTTTTCTGGCATTTTTAAGTGGGACTTCTGGTAAAACAATTATTAGGATTAACATAAAGTAAAATACAAATAAGAATAAAGAAGGTTGGGGAATGATAAAGGGAAAGAAAAGGGAAATATAAGTGAAGAGTAAAGGGGGAAAGTTAAAAAAACACTGACTTCTAACTTTTTTTCAGCTCAGAAAATACAAAATAGAATTGCAGCCTCTGCTTTTTATTCTACCAGCTTACCAAATGCTAGCCATTTCTATAACAATAAACCAACTTAATCAACAAAAGCCAAAGTCAAAGTTTCATTTTTTTTTCCTGTGTGGAGCACAAAATCTAGAAGCGGTTTCCAGATAAAAACAAAGCTGGATATGTGCTTTTCTCTAATTAAAGCAGTCAATTTTGCCATCATATTATTTCATACTTATTTTTAGGGTTTTTTTTGGGGGGGCACATTTGATAGTTTTATGGTGAGGCGACTAAGGCTTTATCTCAGTGAGTCAAATAAATTAATACAAATAGAACAAAATAAGTTGAAAAACAGAATCTTGAAGGGGAAAAAAATCAATGAAAGAAACAGAATAGAACGAAAGGGAACTTGGGACTAAGCAGGTCTGGCTGCAAATCAGTAGCACGGGCAATTTTAGACTTTGCTGTTAATGGTCCTCCAGAGTTAAACTCTGTTTAGATGGCAAGTTTTATTACTCCCACTTCAAAATGTGGTTGAACAAAACACACTAAGACTACCTCGATATATTTCAGAAATGCCTGCTCATTTTGCTGAGGGATTACTACTTATTTACTCATTTCAATGTATAGCCCAACTTTCTAATTATAATAACATATAGATTTTTCCCCACTTCAAACTCAGTTAAAAGTATTAACCAAAGTAAAAAAAAAGCCAGGTTAAAGAGAAAGCATTCTTTTTTGAAGGGGGGAAGCTTGGAGTGCAAGCACCAAACTTTGGGAGCAACGCAGAAGGCCTAGGCTTTTGCACTCAAATCCTCTTCCCCAAAACAAAGCAAAACTTACTTGCAGGAAAGAAGCAGTTTAAAAAAGGAGGTTTCGGAGGCCAGATCCTGTGTGCTAACAAGGCATGGGAAGCTACTGTGCAGAACCAGAAAATATCCTGTCCTTAAAGTGGGGAAGTAAACCATCCCCCCCCCCTTGGAATATTATACTTGGAAGTAATATTGTCAGGGCTAGGCAAATTACTCCCAGGTATGAGTAAGTGACATGTAAACATAAAAAAACCATGCTTAAATTGGTGGGGAATGTATTAAATAAATTTAAATAAATGCTGATCAAATTTAGTTACATAACTGAATGAGGCAAAGAATTTTGTGGGCAAAATTCTCAGTGCAGTGGGTGAGTAGCTAGCTAGATGTTCATGCTTATTCGACTGTAATGACTGAAAAACAGGAAAGGATATTCTTTTTTTAAAAAATGTTCTTTTTTTCTCTTTATCTCTCCCCCTGCTTTATTTTTTTCCCAAGCCATCATAACATTTGAAAGAAATATGTAAAAGCACTCCAGACTTTTGTCTGGTGGTGTGATAACAGAATGGGATCAGATTTGGTATGGGGGGTGAAGTCAGCAAAAGGAAGGTCAAATCTGAAAATGGGATGGATCAGGCAGCAGATTCAAAAAATATCCTTCAGTGGAATCCCACGAGAGAGGCAGCTGTGTTAAATGCTCAGAATTTTGCTACCATCTACTTTCTAAGACCTCTGTCTCCCAACTCTGAATGATGTTAATGTTAAGGGGCTGGAAATCATTCCTTTGCTTGATTTTTTTTTAATATTTCTCATCCTACCCTGTTCTTGTTTGTCAAAGAATTTTGAAATTAGAGTGAGGATTAGCTGAATTTAAACCAAGGAAGCAAGCAGCTTTGGATGTATGCATCCCTCTCATCCCTGCTGCATGCACACACAACTGTCCACTAGTTTTTAAATGCTTTTGTCCTCACTGTAGCTTCTGTGACCTTGGAAGGCTCAGGAAGTTAACAAGAGACAGAAGCAGGGAGGGAAAGCTGAATGTTAGACACAAGTTGCATTAACTACAGTAGCTAGCCTATTTGAGGGTGGGGGTAGTTAATATTCATTTATTTCCATTGCCACGTGTAATGCAGATTTAATAGTGAATGAGTGCCTTGTGTCTGTTATCTTTTCGTGAAAGCTTCTCTTCTCAGCTCTTCTCCCCAAGGGACACTCCTAACTGTTTAGATTTAAAAAGAAAACCTGTTTCGGTCTAGATTTTGCAAACGTTCACTTAACAACATTTATTCACTTAAGTGGAGGAAAGAGCGGACAGGAATAAAGGCAGTATGCCTAAATGAGCAATTCACAGCCATGGTCTTTCATGTGTGAAAGGAATCTCCAAAGAAGTGAGGGGGGGGGAACGACAATGGATGAGGGAAGAGACTGAGTGATTCTCTGAACATTAAGCCAGTTTATGTACAGCAAGGTATGTATACAAGATAAAAAATGTCTCAGATCTTTAAAAAAAATACGTTCGTTTATTAAGTTTGTATACCACCTGGCTCCCATCAGCTCCCAAGCTTTGTTTAGTTGGTTAGTACAGAAATCATTTACTGCCACTCAGCTCAGCTATTCTCTTATCCTTCATTCCATTTGACATGAGGAATAGTGTATAGCATTCACATACAACCTTAGGGTGACTAGAGTAATTAAAATACAATACAGTATGACACTATTCAAGACAGGTCGATAGGGTATTTCACTCTCAGCAAAGATGACTGAGTGCTGCTTTTAGGAGCAGGGAGAAAGAAAGAACAAGGTATAAAAGCACCTATGCCAATCAAGTTGCTTCATGATTGTCTAGTTCAGATGGAAACAGGAACAATGATTCCTTCTATGTGAAAAGATTGACCCAAGCTTTCAATATGCACGGTTCTGCCCCGCTCGTCCTCTTTCTCGCCTTGGAGGTGTCAATACTGATTCACCTTTTAACCTAGATTTTCTCTTTTCCTCAAATCTTGACAATGGAATACGATGGTGGGAGGGGTGATGTCTAGGCAACCGAGCGTCAAGGCCAGCTGCTCAAAGGAGAAGTGGACTGTGAAGTGGCTGCGATGGCAAGGATGACGCGGAGACAGCAGGCTCGGTTACATTCGTTTATTGAGGTACACCCAGCAAAGTCTGCCGGTTTGAGTTCCTTATATAGCCAGCTGGAAGTTGGTTCCTCCAATCAGCGACCCGGCTTCTCCCGCCGGGGCTGCTGGGCCAATCGGCTGAGTCGGCTTCTGACAGCTAGAGTCCTCATGCTGAGCTGTCAGCTTTCGCGCTTGCGCGGTAGCCGGCGGCAATTTGACAGCTGTCAAATTGCCGCGTGTTTCCCTGTCAGCCGCGTTTACCTCATGTAACCCGTTATTAACTATTAACTATTAACCAATAACCATATTAACATAACCAATAACAACATTAACATATACATTAAACATTCATATATATCAGACTGTTTCCATAACAAGAAGAAATATTACTACTGGATAATATGAACACTTGGTGGGTGGGGGTGAGGGCGTCTATCGTTTAACTAAGCAAGCCTTTTAGCAGCAAAAACCAGAGCTGGTTTCGTTTTCTTCTGTGCCAATGTAATTTTTCAGTAAAGTACTATACACTTGGTAAAATCATGTCCCAGGAGTTCCTTTTTCTGGAAATGCCAACTGGATAGTTGACAGAAGGAGAAAAATAAAAGTATACATTTGTGATTTTGTATAAACCATTGTGCCTAATGATTTCCAAGCTTGAAGACTTCTTGGCTCTAGTTAACAACACTGAGCCATGATTGAGCATATTGTGAAAACAGCAATGAGGTAAAAGCTATCGTTCAACATAACCTTTATTTTGATGCTGTTTTTAAACTTACATTGTTGCAATGTTACATGTAATCATTTCTTGTCCTTTTTTAAACATATTTCCTTTTTAATGCACCTATCTTCACCATTTTGCTGCCTCCCTGGCTGCATATGCTTCTTACATTGGAAAAATAAATATCATGGGAGGTCAGGGAAGCAATAGACTACAGAATTACAAGATGATGCTCACATTGTCTATCTTATAACTAAAGTCAGATAAACATTACTTAACCCTTCTGTTTTCTTTTCTATTAAACTGAATCAGAATGGCAAAAAGCTGTGAAATATATTTTTGGCACAGCACTAGTTCAAATTTAAACAAAATACAGTTTCCCAAATCTATTATGTCATTTAAAACTGTCATTAGTTTAAAATGTAGCGTATATTTTTATACACTTCTACTTGTGTTCAAGAGAAGAAGAAAAAATAAAGAGAATAATTCTGTAAGTCTGAGGCCTGAGCAGCCTTTTACATATGGAAAATAAAATATTTTATCCTGTAAATCCATTCTACAGCTGGAATTTCAGCTAGTTTTTTTAAAAAAAATTAAAGAAATGAAACAGAAGATTTTTATGGATATTCTGAGCTATAGTATATTCACAGAAGTCCTTACTAAATAGTTTGATAGACTATTTTGATATGTGAGATTTTGCTGTGGTATTTAATTTTCTTCAACTTGTTTCCCATACTTTCTTGTGCCAGAATTTCAATTTCTTATTGTACACATAAAAATATGTATTAGAATAGATACGTGTGCTTTTTTCAGATATGTACTTCACTCTTAGTCCTATAAACCCTATTCAAAATAAATATTGGTATATTGGTATATTACTATATGCATATGGTATATTCGGTATATAAACTCAATTCATGGAAGGTGAACAGTCCTGCTAATGTGAGCTCCAAAGTCATCACTTATTCAATATTCTTTTCTTTATCTCTGTAACTCTTGTAAATTTTGAGATATATAATTGGAAATCTCTGTTCGTTCCACATTGGTCTTTGCAAACAAATGTCTTCAAGTGTATAGACAATTTTGAAATGATTTTCTTCACTGCAGTACATTCATCTATCTAAGAAAGGATTGAGGACTTTATTTTTCTGCTGAGGATTAAATTTCCTATAGGAACCACATGCCAGAAGTGGGAAAATTACATGAATTTTACTCATTTCATCTTTATTACCCTTCTCTTCTTTCCCACTCCTTCTCACTTTCCCTTTGTTATCCAAGGTTTGAATCACTTTATCAGAGATCTAGCTGAGTTTTTGTGCAAAGTTTTTGAGCCTTACATACTCAATTGTGGGCCAATTGTTTCAGTCACTGAAGCAGGGGTAGAGTCATTATGCAGAATGTCATTTTATGCTACAGCTAAATCTCTCTCAGTTATGTATTTATGTAGTGATCAGAACTTTCGTATCTTCTTAAGTAATGGTTAAAAATATCCAATAATAATAGTTAATGGAGAAAAAGCCTTAGAACTGGAAATACCATTCAACCAAACTAACATTCCCCTGCAGAAGGGATCCATTCCATCCTTCCAATGGTAAAGTCTTGTTGGAAACTAGTGCAATTCTAAGAGCATTATAATCTGTCTGATTTCTGAGGGGTGCCATTCTAAAAAAAAGAGGGGGAGAGGGGAGCTGCCTTTGTCATTAATAAAAACAGGATAAAACCAGAACTTAGATTCAGAGGTCCAATAATCACATCTGAACATTTTTTCAGACTATGTACAGAAATACAGTATTGACTAAACGCATCCACTGCATATTCTTAGCTAAGTGGTTCTGTATATTTTTATCCATAAATAAATACAATATTCTTCTCAGGAAGGTGGAGAGGAAGATTTGTTGGGGAGGAGGGGCCTTTAATAATGTGCACATACAGAATCACCACCAGTCCAAAAGCACAAGTTAAGTTAACTAAGGTATGTAGGAAGCACATCATAATAGTAATGGGGGACTTTAATTACCCTGACATCAACTGGGAGACAAACTTTGCACCAAGTGGAAGATCAAACAGATTCCTGACAAACCTGGCAGACAACTTTGTCTGCCAAAAAGTAGAGAAGGGAACTAGGGGATCAGCCTTATTGGACCTAATTCTCACTAACAGAGATGAACTGATAGAAGGTGTTGGAGTCACAGGAACCTTGTGGGGTGGGGAGTGAACATGCAATATTGGAATTCAACATTATGCAAACACAAGCAATAGAACACAGTCAAACTAGAGTCTTGGACTTTTAAGAGAACTAATTTCAATAAACTTAGAGAGAGCTTGGGAAGGATTCCATGGATAAGCATCCTCAAGGGGAAAACAACTCAAGAAGCTTGGGAAATTTTGAAAAGTGAGATTATAAAAGTCCAGTCTACCACAATATCAGCAAATAGCCCGATCCTGCAAAGATGAAGTGAGGAAAGCTAAGGTTCAAAATGAACTAAGGCTTGCAACAAAAGTCAAAAATAACAATAACAACAACAAAACCTTCTTTCAACATGTAAAAACAAGAAAAAGGTTAAGGAAATGATTGGTTCATTAGTGGGAGAAAGTGGCAAGAAGGTGACAAGCAACAGGGAAAAAGCAGAACTACTTAACTCATTTTTTCATCTCTCTTTACAAAAAAGGGATAAAACAGTCCAACCTATCAAAAACAGTACCGTAAAAAACAGATTAGAAACACAAGTTAAGATAGGCAAGAAAATGGTAAGTGAGGACCTGCCCACCTTAGATGAGTTCAAATCACCAGGACCAGCTGGATTACACCCCAAGGTTTTCAAGGAACTGGCAGATGTGATCTCAGAACCCCTGAACTATACATTTCAAAGATCCTGGAGCACTGAGGAACTACCAGAGGACTAGAAAAGAGATGATGTAGTTCCCATCTTCAAGAAAGGAAAACAAATGGATCCAGGAAACTACAGATTTATTAGCCTGACCTCAATACCTGGGAAGATTCTGGAAAAAATAATCAAGCAACGAATCAGCGAATACAAAGTCATTACCAAAAGCCAACATGGGTTTGTCAAAAACAGGTCATACCAGACAAATCTTATTGCATTCTTTGACCAGATGACAAAATTAGTGGACCAGAGGAATGCTGCTGATATAATTTACTTGGACTTCAGTAAGGCATTTGATAAAGTAGACCACAACCTACTACTTGATAAGATAGAAAAATGTGGATTAGACAGCATCACGACCAGATGGATTCATAGCAGGCTGACCAGCCCTACTCAGCATGAGGTCCTCAATGGAACTGCATCTACATGGAGGGAAATGTGTAGTGGGGTGCCCCAGAGCTCTGTTCTGGGCCTGGTGCTCTTCAACATCTTCATCAATGATTTGGATGAGGGGATAGATGGGGAACTCATCAAATTTGCAGACAACAGGAATAGCCAACATTCCAGAAGATAGGCTTAAGATACAGGAGGATCTTTGGATTGATTATATCCAGAACAAATATGGGACCAAAAAGTTTCATTTAGCATTTGTATAAGTTTTTTTTAATGTGATATTAGTATTGCTTGTAGTCATTTCATATGAGCTAGAGTGCAATAGACTTAATAGTTTATTGTTGTTAACATATGGTTGTTTATGATTGTTTTTACTTTTATACCTTGTATTTAGCTCTGGGAAGTCGGGGAGGGGGGAGGGGGGAAGGGGGGAAGGGTTAGGGAGGGTTAGGAAGGGTTGGGTGGGGGGAGGGGGGAGGGATTGTTAAAGATAAAATGTATTGTAAAACTTTTCAATAAAAAAAAAGATACAGGAGGATCTGGACAGACTTGAACACTGGGTGCTATCTAACAAAATGAAATTCAATGGTGACAAAAGTAAGGTTCTACATTTAGGCAAGAAAAAACAAATGCATAGATATAGTATAGGTGGTACCTTGCTTAATAGTAGTAACTGTGAGAGGGATCTTGGAGTCTTAGTGGACAATCACTTAAAGATGAGCCAGCAGCGTGCTGCAGCTTTCAAAAAAGCCCACACAGTGTTAGGCTGCATTAACAGAGGGATAGAATCAAGATCACGTGAAGTATTAATACCACTTTACAATGCCTTGGTAAGGCCACACTTGGAATACTGCATCCAGTTTTGGTCACCATGATGTAAAAAAGATGTTGAGGCTCTAGAAAGAGTACAGAGAAGAGCAACAAAGATGATTAGGGGACTGGAACCTAAAACATATAAGGAACGGTGGCTGGAATTGGGCACATCTAGTTTAATGAAGAGAAGGTTGAGGGGTGACATGATAGCAGTGTTCCAATATTTCAAAGAAGAGGGAGTCAAGCTATTCTCCAAAGCACCTGAAGGCAAGACAAGAAGCGACAGATGGAAACTAAAGAAAGGGAGAAGCAACCTAGAACTAAGGAGAAATTTCCTGACAGTTAGAACAATTAATCAGTGGAACAACCTGCCTCCAGAAGTTTTTTAAGAGACTGGACAGCCATTTGTCTGAAATGGTATAGGGTTTCCTGCCTGAGCCGGGGGTTGGACTAGAGGACCTCCAAGGTGCCTTCCAATTTTATTATTATTATTATTATTATTATTATTATTATTATTATTATTATTATTGTTGTTGTTGTTGTTGTTGTTGTTGTTGTTGTTGTTGTTGTTGTTGTTGTTAAACGTTTATTCATAAAACATGAAACTCAGTCAACTGAACACTCAAATTGACTGGCACTAATGGTTAACACGAGTTGCTGCCAGCATCCTAGCTATCAACCAGGTATCTCCTTAAAATGGAAGATGTTCCGACTAGCACAGTTTTTTTGTAGCTTTGCTGAAGTTATTGCAGGAAGCTGCAATTTCTTGATGTATTTTGCAAAGTTTTTGGACATAGTTCCCAGTGCCCTGATGACAATGGGTATCACTGTTACACGTTTTATCCATAATCGCGCAGTTTCGATGGCCAGGTCGCGATATTTTGTAATTTTTTCAAGTTCTTTTTCTTCGACTCTGGCATCTCCTGGTACAGCAATATCAATCAACTGTTCGCTTCGGTTCTCTATGACTGCGATATCTGGCATGTTGTGTTCCAAATGGCGATCTGTCTGTATTCGGAAGTCCCACAAAATCTTCACCCTCTCATTCTCGGCAACTTTTTCCACCCTATGTTCCCACGACTTTTTGGACACAGGCAAGTCGTATTTTTTACACTATGCCCAGTGGATTAGTTTAGCAACTTGGTCATGTCTAGCTTTGTAATCAATTTGGGCAATTTTGCTGCACTCACATATTAAATGTGAAACAGTTTCAATTCGTCGTTGCAAAGTCAGCAACTTGGATTGTCAGTAGATTTTTCTATCTTCGCTTTCATGGCATTAGTTTGTAGTGCTTGTTCTTGAGCAGCCAGTATTAAGCCTTCTGTTTCTTTCTTGATGGTTCCCATCTTAAGCCATGCCTATGTCAAGTTGTTATCACATTTTCCTTCAATGTTTTTCAAATGCTGTCCATGCAAAGCTTTGGTTTTCCATCTATTTAATCTATCATCCAGCCTTTTTTCCTTATATTCTGCCTTTGTTTCTGTTATTTTTATAATGCTCTCTGTTTTCACAGCCTGCAGCAATTTTTCTGTACTTTGATTTACATAGTCATTCAAACTTCGCTTTTCTTCTTCTACAGTTTGGTGGATTTGCAGTAGCCCTCTGCCCCCTATTCTTCTTGGCAGGTACAACCTGTCGATGTTACTTCGTGGATGTAGAGCATGGTGCATATTCAAAAGTTTACGTGTTTTTTGGTCTAGGTGTTCCAATTCAGCCAAAGTCTAGTTGATAATTCCATCTGGGTAGCGTATCACTGGGACTGCCTATGTATTAATGGCTTTAATTATATTTCCAGCATTCAGCTTTGATTTTAGTATTTTGTGGACTCTCCTGATGTATTCCTTTTGTGTTGACTCTTTGACTTTTCCATTCAAGATGTTATCTGCTTCCAATATGCCTAGGTATTTGTAACCATCATTCTTTTCTAGTGCTTTCATAATACTTCTGTTCCCCAGTTCTATTCCTTCTATTTTTCCCATTTTTCCTCACTGCATGGATAATATAGCACATTTTCCAAGTCCAAAGTCCATTCTGATGTCACTGCTAAACAGTTGAACTGCATTGAGTATTGATTCAAGT
This sequence comes from Vipera ursinii, assembly GCF_947247035.1. NCBI lineage: Eukaryota > Metazoa > Chordata > Lepidosauria > Squamata > Viperidae > Vipera > Vipera ursinii. Next base: position 201,824,926 of record NC_139513.1, read on the forward strand.
TCAGTGTGGCTTTTTGCATACAGTTTTAAGTCATCCATGTACAGTAGATGGTTTATCTTGCCATGCTGGCTTGAGATGTGGTATCCCAGTTTTGTGTTTCATAATATTATTGTCAATAGAATTAATACGATGTTGAACAGTAGTGAGTCCCCTTGGAAGATTCTTCGTCTGATGCTGATTTCACCAATGTTCTCCCCATTTGCTGTTAGAACTGTTTTCCATTTTTGCATATTTGCTTTCAAAAATGTACAGATGTTTTGCTGATTTCAAAGTTTTCCAAACACGCATTAATCCAACTGTGGGGTAATGAGTCAAATGCTTTCTGGTAATCAATCCATGCCATAGTTAAATTTGTTTTTTGTCGTTTTGCATTTTTAAGCACCATTTTGTCAATGAGCAACTGATCTTTTGTTCCTCTTGATTTTTTATAATTTCCTTTTTGTTCTGCAGGATACAAATTGTTTTCCATCAGATGATTGAATACTGAATTTGCCAGTATTCTTGTAAAACGTTTGAACATTATTGGCAGACAAGTAATTGGGCGGTAGTTGCTTGGTTCTGTGCTCTTTTCAGGGTCTTTCATTATCAAGTATGTTCGACCAGTTGTTAACCATTCTTCACTTGTGGCATTTTGAAGCATTTCATCAAACTGAGTGGCCATGCGGTGATGGAGGCTGGTGAGGTGTTTCAACCAGTATCCATGCAGCTCGTCCAGGCCAGTTGCACTCCAGTTCTTGACCTTCTTTACTTGTTTTGCAACCATATTGGTGGTTATTACAATATTTTCCATTTTTTTGTGTGTTGCTTGTTTTTGGATATCTTTGATCCAGGGGGCAGTTTTATTATGTTCCACTGGGTTTTCCCACAGTTCTTTCTAAAAGTTTAAGGTTTTTTCTTTACATGGTAGAACAGTAGTTTGGACTTTATTTTTGTCAAGTGACCGATAGAAGAGGTGTTGGTTTCTTCTGAACTGGACGTTTTCACGATATTTTTTTATTCATCCTTCATATCTTTCAATTTTCTTTGCTGTTGCTATTACACACTGTTTTAGGTTTTCCATGAATTCCGTTATTGTTTTTTCCTCCAACTTATATTTTTTGTATAAACTATTTTTCAGCTTTTCATTATTTAGTTTTCCTTCTTTCAAGTATTTCAGTTTGCTTACATCTCCTCATAGTTTTTTTTGTTTTATTTTCAAGTTGAATTTTCCACTTTGGTGTTCCAGTGGGTTTCTTTTTTGGCATTTTATAACCCAATTCTGCAGTTATAATGGCGGCCGTACTGTACATTAGTTGGTTTGTTTCATACAGTGTGCTGGATGGGATGGAAGTTAAAATGTTGTTCACAGCATTTAGTAAATCACTTGTTTCCTATGCACTTCATGGATGGCAGGCAGTCTTTTTCTTTCTGTGTTTTCTTTGATGTGGTTTTCAATCTTTTCTTTCAGCATTTTCGCTAGATTACTTAGCTCTACACTTTCGAGTTGTTGCACAGGGGAATCTTCATCCTGTGGGTGGATTCTTCCGCTGGTTTTTCAGTTTGTTGTTCAGTTTGTTTATTATTATTATTATTATTATTATTATTATTATTATTATTATTATTATTATTATTATTATTATTATTATTATTATTTCTGAGCTCTGATTAACTGTGAAAGAAGATACAGTATTGGGAAACATCTCTAAACTCCATTTATTCCTTTAAAAACCACCAGAATCTTTTTTTTTATTGAAAAGTTTTAACATACATTTTAACAGTCCCCCCTCCCCCTCCCCTCTCCCTCCCTCCCTACCCCTCTCCCCCTCCCCCCCGACTTCCCAGAGCTAAGTACAAGGTATAGAAAAAAACAAACAATCATAAACAACCATATACTAACAACCATAAACTCTAAAATCTATCACTCTCTGGCTTATATAGGATAATACAAACCTTAATAATATTAAACATATATAGAGAAAAAAAAAGGAAAAAAGAAAGAAAAAGAGAAGGAAGACTTATTCAAATGCTACATGAAACTTTTTAGTCCTATATTTGTTCTGGATATACTCAATCCATTTTCTCCATTCCATAATATAACGTTCTTGCGAGTGATCTTTCAAATAAGCCGAAATCTTTGCCATCTCTGCCAGGTCAGAAACCTTTAAAGTCCATTCTTCTATGGTCGGCAGTTCCTCTTTCTTCCAATACTGACCTATTAAGAGTCTTGCTGCCGTAATTAAATTCAACATCATCTTAGTGTCCACAACCGTAGCATCTGTAATTATTCCCAACAAGAAAAGTTGCGGACAAAACTTTATCCTTTGCTTGAAAATCTTCTGCATATTCCACCAAATTTTTATCCAGAAAGCCTTAACCTTTTTACAAGTCCACCATACGTGAAAATATGTTGCATCTTCATCACCACACCTCCAACATTTTGGCTGATAATTCGGATACATACTTGCAAGCTTTTTAGGATCTAGATGCCATCTATAAAACATTTTATAAAAGTTCTCTCTTAAATTTTGAGCTTGTGTAAATTTTACGTTCCTCACCCAAATCTTTTCCCACGTATCCATTGTAATAACTTCTTGAATGTTTTGGGCCCATTTTATCATACAGTCCTTAACAAGTTCTGTTTCTGAGTCAATCTCTATCAATGCAAGATATATCCGTTTAATATGTGCTGGTCCCTGATTTCTAATTTGCTTTATCAGATTTTCATCAGTCATTGTAAAACCAATTTTCTGATCTTCTTTCCACCTGGCCCGTAGCTGAATATATTGAAACCAAGTTTGAACAATCTCCTCATCTCGCAAGAGGCTATACGGTTTCAGACTCCAGACATTTCTTTCCAAGCTTAAAATCTCTTTATACGTAGTCACATCATGTTTAAAACCAACATTTATATTTTCTATTGCGTGTTTTGGAATTGCCCACAATGGTATCTTACAGTCTAACTTATGTCTATACTTCTTCCAAACTCTCAGCAATGCCTGTCTTAAAATATGCACTCTAAACACATTATCTACCTTCTTATCATACAACAAATATGCATGCCAGCCAAACAACAAGTCGTGGCCCTCAAGATTTAATAATCTCTCTTGTGTCAAATTAATCCAATCACTTATACCTGCTAACGCAGCAGCTTCATAATATAATTTAAGATTAGGCATTTTAAAACCACCTCTTTCACGAGTATCCTGCATAATCTTAAGTTTAACTCGTGGCCTTTTCCCTGCCCAAACAAATTTATTGATACCTCTCTGCCATTCCTCCAAATTAGAATCTTTCTTAAGAACCGGTATCATTTGAAATAAAAATAAAAATTTAGGCAGGACATTCATTTTTACTGCTGCGATTCGCCCCAACAAAGACAATTGCAGTTTTTCCCAACTCTCCATTTCTTTTTGGATTTTTCCCCATATTTTTTCATAGTTATTTTTATATAGTTTTGTATTAGAGGGCGACAAAAGCACCCCCAAATATTTGACCCTTTTGACAATCTCAAATCCAGTTAACCCTTCTAAAAGGGCCTTTTGCGATGCTGTCATGTTTTTAGCCAAAATTTTAGTTTTTTGTACATTAACTTTAAATCCAGAAACCTTCCCATATTGCATTATTATCTCCATCAGGTCCACAACAGAGCTCTCCGGCTGGGTCACTGTAACAACCAGATCATCTGCGAATGCTCTCAATCTATAATCCTGATCTCTAATCTGTATACCCTTAACTCTTTCCAAATTTCGTATTTTTACCAATAATATCTCCAATGTTAACACAAATAACAAAGGCGATAACGGGCACTCTTGCCTTGTACCCTTCTCAATATTACATGCTTCTGACAAACTAATTTTATCTAAAACTTTCATCAAAAATTGCCAATTCAATTGATCAAAAGCTTTTTCAGCATCTAAAAAAATTAGCGCCGCAGGGATCTGGTTGTTCCTTTCCAAAAATTCCAACACATCAACTATATGCCTCACGTTATTTTTCATTTGCCTACCACTAATAAACCCAGTTTGATCCCCATGAATCACCTGTTGCACAACCCTCATCCATCTATTAGCCAACACCTTAGCAAATATCTTATAATCTGAATTTAATAATGATATCGGTCTCTAGTTTTTTACTTGAGTAACATCTTGGTCTTCCTTCGGAATCAAAGAAATAAAGGCAGTTCTCCAAGACGGAGGCACCTTTCCCCCTCTCTGGATTGTCTGGAACAATTCCTTTAACAGTTTAACCATCTCTAATTGTAAATTTTTGTAGTAGGCCGCAGTCAGACCATCTGTACCTGGCGCTTTATCCACCTTCAACTCCTTAATTGCTGTAAGTATTTCTTCTTCTGTAATCAATTGATTAATCTCTTCTTTTTGTACTTGCGTAAGAACCGGAATGCTAGCATTCTCCAAATATTCATCAATGTCTTTTTCGTTAATCTTCTCCTTAGCATATAATTTAGAATAAAAATCCACAAAGGCTTCCTTAATAAAATCCTGTTGAAACACTACCTTTCCCTTATGTTCAATTTTGTCTATATTAGAAGCCCTCTGCTTTTTCCTTAGTGTATAAGCTAGCCATCTACCTGGCTTATTAGCATTGCAAAAAGTGTTATGCCTGGCAAACCGCAAGTTGGTAGCCACCTGGTCAGCCATTAGTTTATCAAATTGTCCTCTTAATAGCTTAATAACCTCCTTAGTCTTCACATCCAATGGATTCAGCATCAAGGCGTTCTCTTTTTCCTTAATTTCATTCTCCAATTCTTTCCTTCTAGCTTCCAAAGTACGTCTGTGTTTATTATTCATATATATCAACACCCCTCTCATATAGGCCTTGCTAGCATCCCAAACCATGTCCATAGAAGTATCCTTATTCATATTAATTTCAAAAAAATCCTTCATTCGCTGTTTACACTCTTCCACATTTTTCTGATTTCTAAACAAGTTCTCATTTACGCGCCACGAGCGCCTATCTCTGTTGTCCTTATTGATCTCTAACCATACTGGGCTATGGTCAGAAATAGCTCTTGCACAAATCTTTACCTTCTTAATCCTATAAAAAAAATCGTTAGTCAACAAAATAAAGTCAATCCTGGAAAAAGATTGATGTCTATCAGAAAAAAAAGTATAATCCTTTTCATGCGGGTGTGTGTCACGCCAAATGTCTCGCAATTCCAAATCATCCTTCATTCCAAAAAAAGATTTAGGCAGTCTAAATCTTGTTTGGTTCTTGATATCTATAAACCTTGGTGGTGCAGTGGTTGGAATTGCAGGCTAATTCTGCTGACTGCCAGGATTTTGATCCTGACCATCTCAAGGTTGACTCAGCCTTCTCTCCTTCCAAGGTCAGTGAAATGAGGACCCAAACTGTTGGGGGCAATATGCTGCCTCTGTAAACTGCTTCAAGAGGGCTGTAAAGCACTATGGGGCAGTATATACAGTTAGTCTAAGTGCTATTGCTATTGCTATACTGAGGCAGACAGGTTCTTCTTCTTTTTCCAAGAATTGATGAGAGAAGACACAAAGAAAAGGTAACAACGCAAAAGCTCCTATTAAGAAAAAAATAAAAAGGATCAGACAAAAGTATAACAGTACAGAAGAAAAGGTGATAATATTAACTTGGGTATCTTCTGAATTTGTAATAAGCTTATCTATCTCTATATAAAAAATCCAGAACATAGTATTTTTTAAGCGATAGTGAATTGTAATTCCAATTTTAATCCAGGAAGAATGCATCACTTCCACCATATCCCTTTTGTTGTATCTATTGTTGCACTCAATAATTGCTTCAGTTGCATCTGCTCTTTATAATGGTAGGATGAGGACCTCATTGCTAGATGTTACAGCCTCATAATTATGTATAGAAACGTTCATATTTGAACATATGAAGAAGAAGCAAAATGTCTGCACTTACTGCAAACAAATCTATAGTAACAAAATGTAATTTCAGTGAGTGATGAAATCATTCTTTAATGATGCTCTGCTTCACAATTGGCCATATGCTGTTTGTAAAATCCATTTTATAGAACAACAATTTAGCAGAGATTAATCCCTGTGAAATTTGACTGACTCAATACTCATTTTCATTGCTTGCTTTCAAATTGAAAGCACAATCCAAATTCATGTGTCACCACTTCACCTTAGTGAGCCTAAGCATTTCCTAGCTTTTCACTCAAGTATCTGTATGATATAGGCAATATGACCTTTTTTCCTCAAATGCCATATGGAAGATAAGCATAGTTGTGATATATATTTGCATGTAGATTGCTCTCGAACCATTCCACTCAGAATGCTTTTCCCAGCAGCTATGTCTCAGCCAAATCTATTCTTTCCATAATTAGAAGAGTGTGCAGTAAATGGTCACTGGAGAATATTTCTCCACCTTCCTGGAGTTGTTAAAGTCTGAGGGCTAGCTTAGCAGTTGTTTTAAAGATTCTGTGGTATAAGTTGTATAACGGTAGCATATTTGTATGAGGAGACACCCTTGGCTAATTTCCTCCATCAGAAAATAGATGGCACCCTCATTCTCTTAAATGTGGATAATTTGCAGTGTTTTATTGTTGAACGGGATTGTCGAACTGTTCTTATTTTTGCACTGAAGTAATTAATTCCAAAGCTTAAATATATTGTTTTGTACTCTATGCTTTCCTGAGCAATAGCAGCAGGAAACAGGAGAGTCGATACATTTTTTATGGAACTGTGTTTGTGATTTACGTTTGACAAATTTTTCTGTAAAAAAAAAAATCCAAGCAAAGTAACAGAAATGCTTAAAACTCAGGCATCCCACAGCAGTGTTTAAATGAGCATCAGTCTCCACAGAAACCAGACCATGCCCCTGCTGCCCTTTGTGTTTCTTTTCAACTGCTTTCACAAACCCGCTGATGTTTCTTCCAGTTTCTACTTCCTCTTTTCTCTGTGCGCCAAAGATAGGTGACCTGCTGTCCAAGCATAACAAAGAGAAAGTGGCCAATTGCTGCTCATTAAGCAAGTACCTTTAGCTATTCAGCTGAAGAGCACTGTGCTTCCACTTGATTTCAGACAGCTGAGTTCTCTTGATTAAAAGAAAGGGCAGATGATGAATCAGAGTGATGTTATTTATCTCTGAGATGTTGTTTTCATGGAGTTATATCTTGAAAACTCTTGCTTTAAGAATTATAGGTTTTTGAATCCTTCCCTCTTTATAAAGCCATGTGTAGTCTTCTAATTCTCTGGGTCCTGTGAACTGAGTACCTTCACCAACCTCTGCAAGTCTCACTTTAAGGTAAAAAGGTAAAGGTTCCCCCGCACATGTGTGCTAGTCATTTCCAACTCTAGGGGCCAGTGCTCATCTCCGCTTCAAAGCCGAAGACAGCGCTTGTCTGAGGACCTCTCCGTGGTCATGTGGCTGGCATGACTAGACACCAAAGGCGCACGGAATGCAGTTACATTCCCACCATAGTGGTGCCTATTTTTCTACTTGCATTTTTACGTGCTTTCGAACTGCTAGGTTGGCAGAAGCTGGAATGAGTAACAGGCACTCATTCTGCTATGCAGCACTTGGGATTCGACCCACCAAACTGCCGACCATCTGATCGACAAGTTCAGCATCCTAACCCACTGAGCCACCACGTCCCTATTAAGTCTCACTTTACCTCTACTAAAACACAGTTATGAACCAGAGGATGGGTGGAACCTACCTTTAATAATTTCTGAAGTAAATATGGGGCTTTGTGTAGTGTGGAATGCGTTTTTGTTTACTAACAAAAATAAAGGATGCCATTTCCTGACAAAATAAAGCCATTGGCAAGTCTGAAGGATACTTTTTTTTTAATTGAAAAGTTTTAACATACAGTTTATCTTTAACAGTCCCCCCTCCCCCTCCCCTCTCCCTCCCTCCCTACCCCTCCCCCCCTCCCCCCCTGACTTCCCAGAGCTAAATACAAGGTATAGGAAAAAAAACAATCATAAACAACCATATACTAACAACCATAAACTCTAAAATCCATCACTCTCTAGCTTATATAGGATAATACAAACCTTAATAATATTAAATATATATAGAAAAGAAAAAAGAAAAAAAAAGGGAAATAAAGGAAAAAAAAGAGAAGGAAGACTTATTCAAATGCTACATGAAACTTCTTAACCCTATATTTGTTCTGGATATACTCAACCCATTTTCTCCATTCCATAATATAACGTTCTTGCGAGTGATCTTTCAAGTAAGCCGAAATCTTTGCCATCTCTGCCAGGTCGGAAACCTTTAAAGTCCATTCTTCTATGGTCGGCAGTTCCTCTTTCTTCCAATACTGACCTATTAAAAGTCTTGCTGCCGTGATTAAGTTCAACATCAACTTAGTGTCCACAACCGTAACCGTAATCTTTCTTAAGAACCGGTATCATTTGAAATAAAAATAAGAATTTAGGCAGGACATTCATTTTTACTGCTGCGATTCGCCCCAACAAAGACAATTGCAATTTTTCCCAACTCTCCATTTCTTTTTGGATTTTCCCCCATAATTTTTCATAATTATTTTTATATAATTTTGTATTAGAGGGCGACAAAAGCACCCCCAAATATTTGACCCTTTTCACAATTTCAAATCCAGTTAACCCTTCTAAAAGGGCCTTTTGCGATACTGTCATGTTTTTGGCCAAGATTTTAGTTTTTTGTACATTAACTTTAAATCCAGAAACCTTCCCATATTGCATTATTATCTCCATCAGGTGCACAACAGAGCTCTCCGGCTGGGTCACTGTAACAACCAGATCGTCTGCAAACGCTCTCAATCTATAATCCTGATCTCTAATCTGTATACCCTTAATTCTTTCCGAATTTCGTATTTTTACCAATAATATCTCCAATGTTAACACAAATAACAAAGGCGATAGCGGGCACCCTTGCCTTGTACCCTTCTCAATATTACATATTTCTGACAAACTATTGTTAACTATTATTCGAGCTGTTTGTTTTTGATATAATGCCCTAATTGGTTGCAAAAATTTATCCCCAAAATTCATTTTATCTAAAACTTTCATCAAAAATTGCCAATTCAATTGATCAAAAGCTTTTTCAGCATCTAGAAAAATTAGCGCCGCAGGGATCTGGTTGTTCCTTTCCAAAAATTCCAACACATCAACTATATGCCTCACGTTATTTTTCATTTGCCTACCACTAATAAACCCAGTTTGATCCCCATGAATCACCCGTTACAGAACCCTCATCAATCTATTAGCCAGCACCTTAGCAAATATCTTGTAGTCTGTATTTAATAGTGATATCGGTCTATAGTTTTTTACTTGAGTAGCATCTTGGTCTTCCTTCGGAATCAGAGAGATAAAAGCAGTTCTCCAAGATGGAGGCACCTTTCCCCCTCTCTGGATTGTCTGGAACAATTCCTTTAACGGTTTAACCATCTCTAATTGTAAATTTTTGTAGTAGGCCGCAGTCAAACCATCTGTACCTGGCGCTTTGTCAACCTTCAACTCCTTAATTGCTGTAAATATTTCTTCTTCTGTAATCAATTGATTAATCTCCTCTTTTTGTACTTGCGTAAGAACCGGGATGCTAGCATTCTCCAAATACTCATCAATGTCTTTTTCATTAATCTTCTCCTTGGCATATAATTTAGAATAAAAATCCACAAAGGCTTCCTTAATAAAATCCTGTTGAAACACTACCTTCCCCTTATGTTCAATTTTGTCTATGTTAGAAGCCCTCTGCTTTTTCCTTAGTCTATAAGCTAGCCATCTACCTGGCTTATTAGCATTGCAAAAAGTATTATGCCTGGCAAACCTCAAGTTGGTTGCCACTTGATCAGCCATTAATTTATCAAATTGTCCTCTTAATAGCTTGATAGCCTCCTTAGTCTTCACGTCCAATGGATTCAAAATCAAAGCATTCTCTTTTTCCTTAATTTCATTCTCCAATTCTTTCCTTCTAGCTTCCAAAGTACGTCTATGTTTGTTATTCATATATATCAACACTCCTCTCATATAGGCCTTGCTAGCATCCCAAACCATATCCATAGAAGTATCCTTATTCATATTAATTTCAAAAAAGTCCTTCATTCGCTGTTTACACTCTTCCACATTTTTCTGGTTTCTAAACAGATTCTCATTTATGCGCCACGAGCACCTATCTCTGTTGTTCTTATTAATCTCTAACCATACTGGGCTATGGTCAGAAATAGCTCTTGCACAAATCTTTACCTTCTTAATCCTAGAAAAAAAATCATTAGTCAGCAAAATAAAGTCAATCCTAGAAAAAGATTGATGTCTATCAGAAAAAAAAGTATAATCCTTTTCATACGGGTGTGTGTCACGCCAAATGTCTCGCAATTCCAAATCATCCTTCATTTCGGAAAAAGACTTAGGCAGTCTGGCATGACACGGAATACGCTTAAAAAAACAAGCCTTATCCATCTGTACGTCCAAAACACCATTCCAATCCCCCATAAAAATAAACGATTTGTAATCCAACTGAGTAAGCTTTGTATGAAGTAAGCTAAAAAAGTCAGCCTGTTGTTGTTGTTGATTAGGAGCATACAGTCCAACTAAAAGCGTTTTTTTGCCTTCTAGCAACAAATCTATCATTACGTATCTTCCATGCTTATCTGCTTCAATTAAGTCCGCTGTTATAGCACTTTTAACATAAACAACCACTCCATTTTTCTTATTCATTGCAGAGGCAACAAATTGCGTACCCAATCTTGAATTCAGTAAAAACTTTTGGTCCATAGCCCTAATATGCGTTTCTTGCAAGCATGTAACATCAGTCTTAAATTGTTTTAAATATTGAAAAACTTTCTTTCTCTTCTGAGGCGAATTTAATCCATTAACATTCCAAGTTAAAAATTTAGTCGCCATACTTGTCGCCCCGAAGCTTTTGGAGCACCTCTTCAATGGCCCTGTCTCCTTTGGGCCGCGCTCCTCCCACTGCCTCGCTGTAAGTACGCTTTGAAAGTTCCATAAACTTCTGCTGGTCTTGTTCTTTTATTTGTTTTGCTCTTTTTAAAGCAGCACGCGTCACCCTTAGCTCTCCAGCATCAGCCAACAAAGTTGTAGTTTGATCTCCTCCAGCACCATCCTCCTCTGTCTGACCATCTTCAGCCTCATGAGGTTTTTCTTCACCAAGTCTCTTTGCCGCTTCCAGAAGTGATAGTGGGGTTGCTTTTAAAACATTATTGTAGAAATCACGCGCCTGTGCCACAGTAACCAGATGGTATCTTTTACCTTCATACATCGCCACCAGCCCAACTGGAATCTCCCATCTGAACCTTATATCACGTTGCTTAAGTTCCTGCACAAGAAATGCAAAGTCCTTTCTTCTCCTTAAAATCTTTGGAGGAATTTCCTTTAAAACCAAAACTTCTTGATCAGCAACCACTACTTTAGTATCATAGGCAGCTTGAATAACTTCATCTCTGATTTCTCTCTTTGTAAAATAAACCACCACATCTCTAGGTAACTTCCTCTGTCTGGCAATCCATGAATTAACACAAAAAGCTTTATCCATACATCCCTTTATTTCAGATGCTGGCTGACCCAATACTGCTTCCAGGGCTTCAGAAATCAGCTGCTTTAAGTCTTCTTTAATATTTTCTTTTAAGCCTCTGATTCTAACAGCATACTGCATCTGGTAAAACTGAACAAGGCTTAACTCTCTGTCCATTTTGTCTCTTAAGTCTTCATTCTCCAATACCTTTACTTCTAGTACAGCATTTTTTTGAGTCAAATCTTCCACTTTTTCTTCCAAACCTTGCACACATTCAGCCACACTTTCCACTGTAGACAAAATGTCTACCCTCATCGCACTAAATTTCTCTTCCATCCTCTCTTCTATTCTCTCCTCCATTTTTGCCAATTTATCACCCAATGTTTCTAAAATTACCTGGGCATGCTTTTCAAGAGCATCTTGTAAATCCTTCGATGTCAATGCAGCAGGAGGAAGCAAGGCTTGCAACGATGTCTGTTGCACCGGAGAAGTTCCAGAACTCCGAAGAGTTTTTGAGGGAGGTTTAGCCGCCATCTTTTACTTTCACTTATGACGCACTTTCACTTTAAGTTTAAAAAGTCCATTAAGCTCGAGAGTAAAAATAAAGATCCTCTTCACCTTTTCCTCTTGTACCGCTCTGCCTGCTCCTTTTATTCCAGAGACTTTCCTTCTGGCAGGGGTGGTCGCAAACGCCTGGCTCTGCTCCAAGAGGTCCGGAGCAGAGACGCTGACCAGCTGGGAGCGACCCAGGCTATGGGGGAGTTCGATCCTTCAGCCGCCCAAGCTTTAAACTCAGGCGGCCCCGGAGAACTCGACCCCTACCTGGGACCTCACCCCCTCCTCTTCTCCCGAGGAGGGGGCTTCAAATTCACCCGAACAGCTGATCGGCGCTGTTTCGGGTGAAAACTACACAGCTGAGCCGCGGGCATCCCGAAAAGGCTGTCTCCGGCGCCGCGCCGCCACCGGAAGTTCCAAGTCTGAAGGATACTAAATGGTAAGCAATTGGAAAACAGACTGTCAAGATCCAGCAAAATGGGAGGTACATGTTACAATCTTCAGGACCTTGGACAGAATTCAGAGTCGATTATCTCTTCTAATTAGTGCTCAATATTATCTGATGCTGAACAGCCACCATTTTGTACCACACAGACCCTCAGAATTGTTTCTTACTCCACTGTGCAGATCATAAATATTTCCCATGGTAAATATGAGCATTTCTTTGGGAGGTGGGGAGGTACTATATGAGTAAACAATCCTTTTAATATATTTAGATAGTACAGAAGATACATAGAAGGAATCATTTTGGCTCCTTTGTATAAAAAGTACCAACTGACAGTAATAAAAAATAAATTTCTATGAGCATAAATATCTTGGGACAACATTATATCACCACAGTTACATTTAGTGTTAATTCCTGTTAAAAAGAAATGTGTTTCTTCATAGTACATTTTCTAATTGATGGCTACTGACTTATCAAACATTTTTGAACAAAGCCTGCTCAAGGTATATAATTCTACATGAATGCTAACTAAATATATTACAAATTGTAATGATAAGTGGGAATGACACTAGGAGATTTGAGGGTGAGAGAAGAGAAACGCTGTCTAGGGAACGAACAGATAAGAGAAGAGGTAGTTGTCTTTTGGCTCACTGGTATCATGTTTCCCTACAGAGAGTCAGGCCCCATTCAATATTTTTGACCATTACTGAATCTGATAGTAGTCATCCAGTAGCTATGTTTAGGCTGATTCAGTCTCTATTGAGTAGGGAGACCCTCAAGAACATCCACTGGGCAATTGTGAGGATTATTCAAGCTGTCCAGCAGATAAAGTCACCCAGATTTGTTCCACCATGGACTCTAATTGGACAGGGCAGGTCATGGTGCCTGAGGCACAGTTTTGTGATGTGATATTAAATGAGCCGTTGACTCTTGAGGAAGTAGACAGAAGGCTCTGTGGTGTTAACTCAGCCTCCTGTTTCCAGGTCATGAAAGGGCCAGGAGGTGGCCCATGGTTGGGTCCATGTTGTAGTGTGTTTCAAATAGTCAGTATCACTTGAAAAAATTCAATGTACATTGTAGTGTAGAAGCTATTTTTTTATTTATTCAGCCAAAAAAGATTCCAGTTTTAATTTATTTGAAAGCAGTGTGGGAACATATTTGTTTGTTTCAGCAATTTGTATTCTGCACCTTCTCTGGATTCTACTATTACTGCTAAAATAAATCTGAGGGAATAAAAAAACAACCTTAGGAATAAATATCCAAACTATCTTGTGTAGTAGATTAAATGGGGACAGATATTAAATTATATATTTTCTTTATAATCTAGTGTCACTTTAGCCTAACATTAAGAAATGAATGGTTCTTTCCTTAATAGTCTTTTTGTGTCTTTCAGATATTTCTGTATATCATATTTATTTGTTTGCTTATTCATATCCCGCCTTTATTATTTTTACAAATAGCTCAAGGTGACAAACATATCCAAGACACTTTCCTCCTATTTTCCTCACAACAACTGAGAAAGAATGACTGACCCAAGATGATTCAGCTGGCTTTCATGAGTAAGGCAGACTAGAACTCACAGTCTCCTGGTTTCAAGCCTGGTGCCTTAACCACTAGACTAAATTGGCTCTCCAGAATGGACGTGTACACTCTGTGTTTGAAGACAATCTATATTTGGACTTGGGTTGTAAAAGTTTATAGTCCAAAGACCTTCATCCTTTTTCCCACACCCTTTTGCTTTTCATCCTTTTTAGTACTTGAAATCTTGCTATAGCCAGAAAAAGGGATACATGTGGAATAATAGCCAGGATTGGACTGTTGGACAGAAATCAATGACCGTGTAGCAAAATGATCAGAAAAAACTGCAACTAGCAGAACTACTTTACATTTTGATGTAAAATAATATAATGTATATTCTTTTTTTAAAAAAAACTGTTAAGGAATTTGATGTGCAGAGGTCTCCTTGTGCTACCAAAGAGTTTCACAGACATGGAAGGGTATTGAGAGCAGCAAGAGTCACACACAGAAATACACTGAGTTATAAAAACAAAAAGTAGTTTACTTTTGAGGTGGTGTAAGAACAAAAATGCACAGTCAAAAATAAACAGTCCAGGTCATAAAAAATAGCAACAGTCCAAGCTACAAAGTCTTCTTACCGGTCCAGAGGTCAAATACACAGTTCAGGTTACAACAGTAGTAAACCAACAGCAGAGCAAAAACAGTAATAGTAGAGATCAGTGAAATCAGAGAGAGAGAAGCTACGTTCCTAGCTTCCTCTTATGGCCATGAGAACACTTACACACCCATTGGCCAATTAACTTCTTAAAGACATAGCATTATGGTTAATATATTTTCAACCCAACATTGTAGGCTAACACCATATGCCTAACATTCTCCCCTTTGGGTAGAATAATATATAACTCTTACAATCTTATGCACATTCTTTCACAATTAGCATTGTGTTTCACAGCACTTTGTACCTTCGTAAAATGGTCTGCAATATTTACATCAGATGAACAATACTCTAGCTGTATTAATTTATCCTTGACACATTGTCTGACATTTAAATAACGAAGATCAGTATATTTAGATCTTGTTCTTACTGCAGCATTATTAGCCATCTTTATTGCAGCTTGATTGTCCTCATATACAATGAATGGATCATTTACATTTAAACCCATATCTAACAATAATTGTTTGTACACTAGCAGTTCTGTACATAACACTGATAGACATGAAAATTCAGCCTCCATTGTAGACAAGCTTATGTGTTTTTGTCTAATGGACTTCCATCCAATCAAAGAATCACCCAACATTATAGCCAACCCTGAGGTAGATATACGAGTGCTTGTATCAGAGGCAAAACTCGCATCTGCATATGCTGTGAGGATTAACTCACGATTTGGCTCTAAATATAACGAGTAGTGAATAGTTTGCTTCAAATACCTTAATACTCATTTAGCTGTTTGCCAGTGTCTAACAGTTGGATTATTGTTGTACCTAGCCAATTGGGTTACACAGTAAGAAATATCAGGTCTAGTCTAATTACTAAGATATATAAGACTTCCTATCAAAGTTTAGTACATAGCCTTATCAAATACAGGACTCTCAACATTAGTGTCCTTAAAATCCATAGCCATCGGAGTTTTTGCTGGTTTACACATTTCCATATTGTATCTCTTTAATAACTGAGATATTTTACTGGCTTGCGACACCTTAAAACCCCTATTTGTTTTCACAATATCTAACCCCAAATAGTGGCTTATTTTCCCAAGATTCCTAATTGTGAATTTATTTTCCAATCTTGAAATGATGGTTTGTGCTTCTAACTCAGTTTTTGTTATTATTGCAATATCATCTGTGAATAATAAAAGAAACGATAATGCTCCGTTGTGTTCTCTTCTAAACAAACAAGGATCAGCATTACTGGCTACAAAACCTATTGCACTTAACTCATTAACTATACATTTGTTCCACTCATAGCCTGATTGTTTCAATCCATAGAGGCTTTTCTTTAATTCCCAACAATCATGGTCTCTATCATTGGTCAATCCTGGTGGTATTCTTAAATAAATAGTATGTTGCAATGGAGCATGTAAATATGCAGTTTCAACATCTACATGGTTAACCATATATTGGTTTTTAGCTGCCCATACTAAAGCTGCTCTTAAAGTAGTTGCCCTCAGACTGGGTGCAAACACCTCGTCATAATCCTCAGTAGTTTGGGCAAAACCTTGTGCAACCAAACATGCCTTATGGGTTATAGTCCCATCTACACCCTTCTTTATTTTATATATCCATTTAGCTTGCTCACCAGGTGGCAGTTTTGCTTTCACATAAAGTTTAAGATCCTGCAAAGACTTCAACTCCCTGTTCATTGCAGCTTTCCATGATGCCTGTTCCTTTTCAGGATACATCCTGATCTCATCATAGTTAGATGGCTCTACACTAACTTGACATATACTAGCTTCATAGCGATCAGGTGGATGTCTGATGCCCATTGAACGCCAAGGAATTACAGGGCTTTGAATTTCTGACTCCTTTCCTTCCTCTGATTCATCTTTAATCTCCCCTATCTCCTCTTCATCTTTTATATTTAAAGGAGATGTATTATCATTACTAGTTATGTTATCAGAGGAGTCCTCAAACACTAGAGGATCAGTATTAACAGTTTCTTGCTCTAACCTATCCCAACCAACGTGCTCAAGGAATTTTGCACTCGCACTGTTATATACATTAGTTGTGCCTCGTTCCCAGAAACAATAGGATCTATGGTTAGCTTCATAACCTACGAAGTATAATTGCCTAGCCCTATGTTGGCCTTTACTCCTGAGTTGTGCAGGAATGTGGACCCAAGCTGGGGTGCCAAATGTGTGCAGGTAATCAAGGTTTGGTCTTCTACCATGCCATATAGTATATGGTATTTTACCAGTAGAAGTATTAACAACTATATTCAGAACATGGTTTGCACATTTTGCTGCCTCCCCCCACAGTCTATCTGTTAAGCCAGAATCTCTTAACATGGTTCTCATCATGGCTTGTAACGTTTGCCCACGTCTCTCAACAAATGCATTATGTTGAGGCCTATAAGGGGCTGAACGTTTATGCTCAATGCCAGCTGATTCTAGCATATCAACAAAGTGCTTATTTGTAAATTCAGTACCATTATCAGTAATTATGCACTGAACCTTTCTCTTTGTTTTTCTCTCCACAAACTTCAGCCAGTTTGCAAATTGTTGAAAAGTGTCTGCCTTTGACTTAAGCAGATAACAAAAACCATAACGAGAGTAGTGGTCCAATATACTTAAAATATAACATGACCCTCCTAAACTTGGCTTCATGGGTCCAATTAAATCAGCAAACACAACTTCCAAAGGTACAGTTGTTTTGAAGCTGTTTAACCTGTTTGCAGGAGTTGCCTTACTCTTTTCCTGATTACAGGCATTGCAATTCAAATACTTACTACATGGCTTCAGTTTAATTCCGTCTACTAACTCAACTGTTTTACGTAGTGAGTTAAAGTTTACATGCCCTAACCGCCTATGCAATAAATGTATGCATTCATCATGTGGCTTCTTGTTCTCACATATTGAGTTAGCTTTAACTGAACTAACCTGGTTACTTGTGAGAACGAATAAACCATTTTTCAAATTAGCAGTTACACAGGTTCCATTCCTCTCAATAGTGCATTGCTCCCCTCTGAATGTTACCACAAACCCAACCTTAACCAATTCCCTTACAGATAACAGGTTGAATCTTAGTTTAGGTATATATAACATAGGTAACTGTTCATCAATGCATGGACAATAGGAATTACCTTCACCAGAGGCCTTCATCCTCCAACAGTTTGCTAGTGAAACAAGCTGGTTGCTGTTTTTCATATTAATAAACCTCTTTTTCACTTTAGTAATGCATTGTGAAGCCCCACTATCAACAACCCACAATTCATTATTTCTGGATGTTGATTCACCAGAAACAGCCAAACCAATGCCCTTCTTAGCCTTCCCACTGCTATTCACATTCTGTTTTCTACCCTTCCTACAGAATTTGGCTATATGCCCTCTAGCTCCACAAGAATAACATTTCTTGATGTTGTAAGCAGTGGTGAATTGCTGCTCCTCTCGTGGCTGTGTCTCTCTCAGCTGGTCTCTGTCACGCCTCCTTCTGGGCTCTTCCAGCAGTCTCCCAGTAATGTTGGTCAATGTCAGTTCCTCTCTGGTCAGGACTTCCAAAGAAGAAACATACCCATCATAACTCTCATCCAAAGATGACAGAATAATGTAGACCTGATGCAACTCTGAACAAATCAGCTCCTTTTCATGAAGCTCTTGAAAAATTGCCTTCATGTAATTTAAATGGGTCAGCATATCTCCATTCTTCTGCAGACGAGCCCTAAACAGCTTACGTGTAAGGTGTATATGTGCACCCACACTGTCACGAACATAAAGCCTTCGCAAAACATCCCAACACCTTGCAGCAGACTCCTCATCACGAATATGGACAAGCTGCTGGTCATTCAGTGTTAGTCCAATAATGCAAAGAGCTTTCTCGTTGCTACGTTTAAAGTTGTCTAACTTCTTTGCATCCTCTTCGTCATCTGGATCCCAAGCAGTAGTATCTGGTGGGTTATTTACAACAGTCCATAGTCCTTCCTTGCGCAAAAGCAAGCAGCATTTCGTGGACCAGGAAACATAGTTTGTCCCATCCAACCGGGTTATCCAGGAGATGCCTGACAACAGTTCCTGTGCCATTTTACACCAAAAAACTAACACAAACTCAGCTAGAAAAACTGTGTGTACTAACTCTCAGTACAGGTCTGGGCCCATAACCAGTGTTAAGGAATTTGATGTGCAGAGGTCTCCTTGTGCTACCAAAGAGTTGCACTGACAAGGAAGGGTATTGAGAGCAGCAAGAGTCACACACAGAAATACACTGAGTTATAAAAACAAAAAGTAGTTTACTTTTGAGGTGGTGTAAGAACAAAAATGCACAGTCAAAAATAAACAGTCCAGGTCATAAAAAATAGCAACAGTCCAAGCTACAAAGTCTTCTTACCGGTCCAGAGGTCAAATACACAGTTCAGGTTACAACAGTAGTAAACCAACAGCAGAGCAAAAACAGTAATAGTAGAGATCAGTGAAATCAGAGAGAGAGAAGCTACGTTCCTAGCTTCCTCTTATGGCCATGAGAACACTTACACACCCATTGGCCAATTAACTTCTTAAAGACATAGCATTATGGTTAATATATTTTCAACCCAACATTGTAGGCTAACACCATATGCCTAACATTCTCCCCTTTGGGTAGAATAATATATAACTCTTACAATCTTATGCACATTCTTTCACAATTAGCATTGTGTTTCACAGCACTTTGTACCTTCGTAAAATGGTCTGCAATATTTACATCAGATGAACAATACTCTAGCTGTATTAATTTATCCTTGACACATTGTCTGACATTTAAATAACGAAGATCAGTATATTTAGATCTTGTTCTTACTGCAGCATTATTAGCCATCTTTATTGCAGCTTGATTGTCCTCATATACAATGAATGGATCATTTACATTTAAACCCATATCTAACAATAATTGTTTGTACACTAGCAGTTCTGTACATAACACTGATAGACATGAAAATTCAGCCTCCATTGTAGACAAGCTTATGTGTTTTTGTCTAATGGACTTCCATCCAATCAAAGAATCACCCAACATTATAGCCAACCCTGAGGTAGATATACGAGTGCTTGTATCAGAGGCAAAACTCGCATCTGCATATGCTGTGAGGATTAACTCACGATTTGGCTCTAAATATAACGAGTAGTGAATAGTTTGCTTCAAATACCTTAATACTCATTTAGCTGTTTGCCAGTGTCTAACAGTTGGATTATTGTTGTACCTAGCCAATTGGGTTACACAGTAAGAAATATCAGGTCTAGTCTAATTACTAAGATATATAAGACTTCCTATCAAAGTTTAGTACATAGCCTTATCAAATACAGGACTCTCAACATTAGTGTCCTTAAAATCCATAGCCATCGGAGTTTTTGCTGGTTTACACATTTCCATATTGTATCTCTTTAATAACTGAGATATTTTACTGGCTTGCGACACCTTAAAACCCCTATTTGTTTTCACAATATCTAACCCCAAATAGTGGCTTATTTTCCCAAGATTCCTAATTGTGAATTTATTTTCCAATCTTGAAATGATGGTTTGTGCTTCTAACTCAGTTTTTGTTATTATTGCAATATCATCTGTGAATAATAAAAGAAACGATAATGCTCCGTTGTGTTCTCTTCTAAACAAACAAGGATCAGCATTACTGGCTACAAAACCTATTGCACTTAACTCATTAACTATACATTTGTTCCACTCATAGCCTGATTGTTTCAATCCATAGAGGCTTTTCTTTAATTCCCAACAATCATGGTCTCTATCATTGGTCAATCCTGGTGGTATTCTTAAATAAATAGTATGTTGCAATGGAGCATGTAAATATGCAGTTTCAACATCTACATGGTTAACCATATATTGGTTTTTAGCTGCCCATACTAAAGCTGCTCTTAAAGTAGTTGCCCTCAGACTGGGTGCAAACACCTCGTCATAATCCTCAGTAGTTTGGGCAAAACCTTGTGCAACCAAACATGCCTTATGGGTTATAGTCCCATCTACACCCTTCTTTATTTTATATATCCATTTAGCTTGCTCACCAGGTGGCAGTTTTGCTTTCACATAAAGTTTAAGATCCTGCAAAGACTTCAACTCCCTGTTCATTGCAGCTTTCCATGATGCCTGTTCCTTTTCAGGATACATCCTGATCTCATCATAGTTAGATGGCTCTACACTAACTTGACATATACTAGCTTCATAGCGATCAGGTGGATGTCTGATGCCCATTGAACGCCAAGGAATTACAGGGCTTTGAATTTCTGACTCCTTTCCTTCCTCTGATTCATCTTTAATCTCCCCTATCTCCTCTTCATCTTTTATATTTAAAGGAGATGTATTATCATTACTAGTTATGTTATCAGAGGAGTCCTCAAACACTAGAGGATCAGTATTAACAGTTTCTTGCTCTAACCTATCCCAACCAACGTGCTCAAGGAATTTTGCACTCGCACTGTTATATACATTAGTTGTGCCTCGTTCCCAGAAACAATAGGATCTATGGTTAGCTTCATAACCTACGAAGTATAATTGCCTAGCCCTATGTTGGCCTTTACTCCTGAGTTGTGCAGGAATGTGGACCCAAGCTGGGGTGCCAAATGTGTGCAGGTAATCAAGGTTTGGTCTTCTACCATGCCATATAGTATATGGTATTTTACCAGTAGAAGTATTAACAACTATATTCAGAACATGGTTTGCACATTTTGCTGCCTCCCCCCACAGTCTATCTGTTAAGCCAGAATCTCTTAACATGGTTCTCATCATGGCTTGTAACGTTTGCCCACGTCTCTCAACAAATGCATTATGTTGAGGCCTATAAGGGGCTGAACGTTTATGCTCAATGCCAGCTGATTCTAGCATATCAACAAAGTGCTTATTTGTAAATTCAGTACCATTATCAGTAATTATGCACTGAACCTTTCTCTTTGTTTTTCTCTCCACAAACTTCAGCCAGTTTGCAAATTGTTGAAAAGTGTCTGCCTTTGACTTAAGCAGATAACAAAAACCATAACGAGAGTAGTGGTCCAATATACTTAAAATATAACATGACCCTCCTAAACTTGGCTTCATGGGTCCAATTAAATCAGCAAACACAACTTCCAAAGGTACAGTTGTTTTGAAGCTGTTTAACCTGTTTGCAGGAGTTGCCTTACTCTTTTCCTGATTACAGGCATTGCAATTCAAATACTTACTACATGGCTTCAGTTTAATTCCGTCTACTAACTCAACTGTTTTACGTAGTGAGTTAAAGTTTACATGCCCTAACCGCCTATGCAATAAATGTATGCATTCATCATGTGGCTTCTTGTTCTCACATATTGAGTTAGCTTTAACTGAACTAACCTGGTTACTTGTGAGAACGAATAAACCATTTTTCAAATTAGCAGTTACACAGGTTCCATTCCTCTCAATAGTGCATTGCTCCCCTCTGAATGTTACCACAAACCCAACCTTAACCAATTCCCTTACAGATAACAGGTTGAATCTTAGTTTAGGTATATATAACATAGGTAACTGTTCATCAATGCATGGACAATAGGAATTACCTTCACCAGAGGCCTTCATCCTCCAACAGTTTGCTAGTGAAACAAGCTGGTTGCTGTTTTTCATATTAATAAACCTCTTTTTCACTTTAGTAATGCATTGTGAAGCCCCACTATCAACAACCCACAATTCATTATTTCTGGATGTTGATTCACCAGAAACAGCCAAACCAATGCCCTTCTTAGCCTTCCCACTGCTATTCACATTCTGTTTTCTACCCTTCCTACAGAATTTGGCTATATGCCCTCTAGCTCCACAAGAATAACATTTCTTGATGTTGTAAGCAGTGGTGAATTGCTGCTCCTCTCGTGGCTGTGTCTCTCTCAGCTGGTCTCTGTCACGCCTCCTTCTGGGCTCTTCCAGCAGTCTCCCAGTAATGTTGGTCAATGTCAGTTCCTCTCTGGTCAGGACTTCCAAAGAAGAAACATACCCATCATAACTCTCATCCAAAGATGACAGAATAATGTAGACCTGATGCAACTCTGAACAAATCAGCTCCTTTTCATGAAGCTCTTGAAAAATTGCCTTCATGTAATTTAAATGGGTCAGCATATCTCCATTCTTCTGCAGACGAGCCCTAAACAGCTTACGTGTAAGGTGTATATGTGCACCCACACTGTCACGAACATAAAGCCTTCGCAAAACATCCCAACACCTTGCAGCAGACTCCTCATCACGAATATGGACAAGCTGCTGGTCATTCAGTGTTAGTCCAATAATGCAAAGAGCTTTCTCGTTGCTACGTTTAAAGTTGTCTAACTTCTTTGCATCCTCTTCGTCATCTGGATCCCAAGCAGTAGTATCTGGTGGGTTATTTACAACAGTCCATAGTCCTTCCTTGCGCAAAAGCAAGCAGCATTTCGTGGACCAGGAAACATAGTTTGTCCCATCCAACCGGGTTATCCAGGAGATGCCTGACAACAGTTCCTGTGCCATTTTACACCAAAAAACTAACACAAACTCAGCTAGAAAAACTGTGTGTACTAACTCTCAGTACAGGTCTGGGCCCATAACCAGTGTTAAGGAATTTGATGTGCAGAGGTCTCCTTGTGCTACCAAAGAGTTGCACTGACAAGGAAGGGTATTGAGAGCAGCAAGAGTCACACACAGAAATACACTGAGTTATAAAAACAAAAAGTAGTTTACTTTTGAGGTGGTGTAAGAACAAAAATGCACAGTCAAAAATAAACAGTCCAGGTCATAAAAAATAGCAACAGTCCAAGCTACAAAGTCTTCTTACCGGTCCAGAGGTCAAATACACAGTTCAGGTTACAACAGTAGTAAACCAACAGCAGAGCAAAAACAGTAATAGTAGAGATCAGTGAAATCAGAGAGAGAGAAGCTACGTTCCTAGCTTCCTCTTATGGCCATGAGAACACTTACACACCCATTGGCCAATTAACTTCTTAAAGACATAGCATTATGGTTAATATATTTTCAACCCAACATTGTAGGCTAACACCATATGCCTAACATTCTCCCCTTTGGGTAGAATAATATATAACTCTTACAATCTTATGCACATTCTTTCACAATTAGCATTGTGTTTCACAGCACTTTGTACCTTCGTAAAATGGTCTGCAATATTTACATCAGATGAACAATACTCTAGCTGTATTAATTTATCCTTGACACATTGTCTGACATTTAAATAACGAAGATCAGTATATTTAGATCTTGTTCTTACTGCAGCATTATTAGCCATCTTTATTGCAGCTTGATTGTCCTCATATACAATGAATGGATCATTTACATTTAAACCCATATCTAACAATAATTGTTTGTACACTAGCAGTTCTGTACATAACACTGATAGACATGAAAATTCAGCCTCCATTGTAGACAAGCTTATGTGTTTTTGTCTAATGGACTTCCATCCAATCAAAGAATCACCCAACATTATAGCCAACCCTGAGGTAGATATACGAGTGCTTGTATCAGAGGCAAAACTCGCATCTGCATATGCTGTGAGGATTAACTCACGATTTGGCTCTAAATATAACGAGTAGTGAATAGTTTGCTTCAAATACCTTAATACTCATTTAGCTGTTTGCCAGTGTCTAACAGTTGGATTATTGTTGTACCTAGCCAATTGGGTTACACAGTAAGAAATATCAGGTCTAGTCTAATTACTAAGATATATAAGACTTCCTATCAAAGTTTAGTACATAGCCTTATCAAATACAGGACTCTCAACATTAGTGTCCTTAAAATCCATAGCCATCGGAGTTTTTGCTGGTTTACACATTTCCATATTGTATCTCTTTAATAACTGAGATATTTTACTGGCTTGCGACACCTTAAAACCCCTATTTGTTTTCACAATATCTAACCCCAAATAGTGGCTTATTTTCCCAAGATTCCTAATTGTGAATTTATTTTCCAATCTTGAAATGATGGTTTGTGCTTCTAACTCAGTTTTTGTTATTATTGCAATATCATCTGTGAATAATAAAAGAAACGATAATGCTCCGTTGTGTTCTCTTCTAAACAAACAAGGATCAGCATTACTGGCTACAAAACCTATTGCACTTAACTCATTAACTATACATTTGTTCCACTCATAGCCTGATTGTTTCAATCCATAGAGGCTTTTCTTTAATTCCCAACAATCATGGTCTCTATCATTGGTCAATCCTGGTGGTATTCTTAAATAAATAGTATGTTGCAATGGAGCATGTAAATATGCAGTTTCAACATCTACATGGTTAACCATATATTGGTTTTTAGCTGCCCATACTAAAGCTGCTCTTAAAGTAGTTGCCCTCAGACTGGGTGCAAACACCTCGTCATAATCCTCAGTAGTTTGGGCAAAACCTTGTGCAACCAAACATGCCTTATGGGTTATAGTCCCATCTACACCCTTCTTTATTTTATATATCCATTTAGCTTGCTCACCAGGTGGCAGTTTTGCTTTCACATAAAGTTTAAGATCCTGCAAAGACTTCAACTCCCTGTTCATTGCAGCTTTCCATGATGCCTGTTCCTTTTCAGGATACATCCTGATCTCATCATAGTTAGATGGCTCTACACTAACTTGACATATACTAGCTTCATAGCGATCAGGTGGATGTCTGATGCCCATTGAACGCCAAGGAATTACAGGGCTTTGAATTTCTGACTCCTTTCCTTCCTCTGATTCATCTTTAATCTCCCCTATCTCCTCTTCATCTTTTATATTTAAAGGAGATGTATTATCATTACTAGTTATGTTATCAGAGGAGTCCTCAAACACTAGAGGATCAGTATTAACAGTTTCTTGCTCTAACCTATCCCAACCAACGTGCTCAAGGAATTTTGCACTCGCACTGTTATATACATTAGTTGTGCCTCGTTCCCAGAAACAATAGGATCTATGGTTAGCTTCATAACCTACGAAGTATAATTGCCTAGCCCTATGTTGGCCTTTACTCCTGAGTTGTGCAGGAATGTGGACCCAAGCTGGGGTGCCAAATGTGTGCAGGTAATCAAGGTTTGGTCTTCTACCATGCCATATAGTATATGGTATTTTACCAGTAGAAGTATTAACAACTATATTCAGAACATGGTTTGCACATTTTGCTGCCTCCCCCCACAGTCTATCTGTTAAGCCAGAATCTCTTAACATGGTTCTCATCATGGCTTGTAACGTTTGCCCACGTCTCTCAACAAATGCATTATGTTGAGGCCTATAAGGGGCTGAACGTTTATGCTCAATGCCAGCTGATTCTAGCATATCAACAAAGTGCTTATTTGTAAATTCAGTACCATTATCAGTAATTATGCACTGAACCTTTCTCTTTGTTTTTCTCTCCACAAACTTCAGCCAGTTTGCAAATTGTTGAAAAGTGTCTGCCTTTGACTTAAGCAGATAACAAAAACCATAACGAGAGTAGTGGTCCAATATACTTAAAATATAACATGACCCTCCTAAACTTGGCTTCATGGGTCCAATTAAATCAGCAAACACAACTTCCAAAGGTACAGTTGTTTTGAAGCTGTTTAACCTGTTTGCAGGAGTTGCCTTACTCTTTTCCTGATTACAGGCATTGCAATTCAAATACTTACTACATGGCTTCAGTTTAATTCCGTCTACTAACTCAACTGTTTTACGTAGTGAGTTAAAGTTTACATGCCCTAACCGCCTATGCAATAAATGTATGCATTCATCATGTGGCTTCTTGTTCTCACATATTGAGTTAGCTTTAACTGAACTAACCTGGTTACTTGTGAGAACGAATAAACCATTTTTCAAATTAGCAGTTACACAGGTTCCATTCCTCTCAATAGTGCATTGCTCCCCTCTGAATGTTACCACAAACCCAACCTTAACCAATTCCCTTACAGATAACAGGTTGAATCTTAGTTTAGGTATATATAACATAGGTAACTGTTCATCAATGCATGGACAATAGGAATTACCTTCACCAGAGGCCTTCATCCTCCAACAGTTTGCTAGTGAAACAAGCTGGTTGCTGTTTTTCATATTAATAAACCTCTTTTTCACTTTAGTAATGCATTGTGAAGCCCCACTATCAACAACCCACAATTCATTATTTCTGGATGTTGATTCACCAGAAACAGCCAAACCAATGCCCTTCTTAGCCTTCCCACTGCTATTCACATTCTGTTTTCTACCCTTCCTACAGAATTTGGCTATATGCCCTCTAGCTCCACAAGAATAACATTTCTTGATGTTGTAAGCAGTGGTGAATTGCTGCTCCTCTCGTGGCTGTGTCTCTCTCAGCTGGTCTCTGTCACGCCTCCTTCTGGGCTCTTCCAGCAGTCTCCCAGTAATGTTGGTCAATGTCAGTTCCTCTCTGGTCAGGACTTCCAAAGAAGAAACATACCCATCATAACTCTCATCCAAAGATGACAGAATAATGTAGACCTGATGCAACTCTGAACAAATCAGCTCCTTTTCATGAAGCTCTTGAAAAATTGCCTTCATGTAATTTAAATGGGTCAGCATATCTCCATTCTTCTGCAGACGAGCCCTAAACAGCTTACGTGTAAGGTGTATATGTGCACCCACACTGTCACGAACATAAAGCCTTCGCAAAACATCCCAACACCTTGCAGCAGACTCCTCATCACGAATATGGACAAGCTGCTGGTCATTCAGTGTTAGTCCAATAATGCAAAGAGCTTTCTCGTTGCTACGTTTAAAGTTGTCTAACTTCTTTGCATCCTCTTCGTCATCTGGATCCCAAGCAGTAGTATCTGGTGGGTTATTTACAACAGTCCATAGTCCTTCCTTGCGCAAAAGCAAGCAGCATTTCGTGGACCAGGAAACATAGTTTGTCCCATCCAACCGGGTTATCCAGGAGATGCCTGACAACAGTTCCTGTGCCATTTTACACCAAAAAACTAACACAAACTCAGCTAGAAAAACTGTGTGTACTAACTCTCAGTACAGGTCTGGGCCCATAACCAGTGTTAAGGAATTTGATGTGCAGAGGTCTCCTTGTGCTACCAAAGAGTTGCACTGACAAGGAAGGGTATTGAGAGCAGCAAGAGTCACACACAGAAATACACTGAGTTATAAAAACAAAAAGTAGTTTACTTTTGAGGTGGTGTAAGAACAAAAATGCACAGTCAAAAATAAACAGTCCAGGTCATAAACAATAGCAACAGTCCAAGCTACAAAGTCTTCTTACCGGTCCAGAGGTCAAATACACAGTTCAGGTTACAACAGTAGTAAACCAACAGCAGAGCAAAAACAGTAATAGTAGAGATCAGTGAAATCAGAGAGAGAGAGAAGCTACGTTCCTAGCTTCCTCTTATGGCCATGAGAACACTTACACACCCATTGGCCAATTAACTTCTTAAAGACATAGCATTATGGTTAATATATTTTCAACCCAACATTGTAGGCTAACACCATATGCCTAACAAAAACCATCTCCCATTCTTATCTTATGTCCAAGGTTTATTATATACTGTAATGGCCCTGTGTTTTCATTAGCTCATAATCTTTTGACCCTAAGGGGTGAATAGGGTTAAAATGTACTTTATGTTCTCTGTTGGTCTATGAGAAATTGCTAATCTTTTAGTAAGAGAAGTTCTTACTAAAGCATATGTTCTTTCAGTTTCCTCTTAGTAAGACGTGGTTAGACAAGTGCTAGGTTTTGCATGTCCCAATAATAATGTATTTCTTGCAAATATTTTTTTCTGTTAAAGTTATAAAACTGCATTGCTATATATTGATCAAGTTGACATATTGCTTTCAAGTTGCTTTCAAGAATTCTAAGATGTACACAGTTCATTTCAATAACTCAACATGGACTCATAAGTAAAAGAATTCCTAAGAACAGGCAAACTAGTCCTCTGCTAAATGCTAGAATTGGTGTCAGCCACGTTTCAAGGCAAAATAGCTTGCCACCAGTATGAAAGAGACCATGTGCATATAGACCTAGCATCTGGAAGCCTCTGGCAGAACAATGCAGTGGTAATATTTGATATATTTATATATTAAAAATTTCATATGTATTGAATATGATACTTTACATTGGACCCTTAGCAAAATCAAATGTTATCAGTAAATCCAGATTTCAAAGAAAGGTCATATTTTACATTAAAAATGAAAGCTTCAATTTCCAATATGAAATTTTAGGTTCAAAATCTGGCTGGCAAAAGAAAGGAGAATTTGCGTTCTTGCAAACATTCAGAGCTTTAGTGGAACTTTAGAGGATAATGCATACTAGCAATCTGCAAGAAAATACCTAAGCTCAGAGAGCACCAAGGACCTCTCATACTTTACAGTCCTTACAGTTTGAAATCCAGGTTTTGCGCATATGGATTTTTGACATATATTCTGTTTATTTTCTATTTCAGTGTTTTTAGCTTACCTCATACTTTAGATTTCCAATCCCTGCCTTCCTTGGGACAGATTTTTCCTTTTCATCCACATAACCTGCAAACATTTTCCTCTCCTGACTGTTTTAACCTTTTGAAAATTAGACTTCCACCTTTCTCACATCATTATCCTTGCTTATTTTCCCTCTTTCCTTTCTATCCTGAGGGGAAAGAATTATAACCCAACATCTTTTCCCTATAGCTATTCATAAAGCATAAAAGCAATGAGGGAAGACATAAATATATTCATGAATTAGTGCTATTAAAATTCTATCTGCATTAGGTGGAAATAAATTGTACTTACTCCCTGCAGCTGCAGGCCATCACAGGCAGCCATGGGTAGCTGACAGAAGGGCAGCAAAAAAGAGGTCATATCAAATGAAGCTGGTATGAGGGGAAAACACTAAAATTAGAATAATCAACATTCGGTAGGTTTGCCATAGTGAAGAAAAAAATCTTCTGTTCTTAATCTCTGGTCATATGCCAGTGCCGTGGATAAAAGCCTCTTTGAATTCAATGGAGATAACTCTCTCTCACACACACACACACAAAACACAAATATGCTCAAAATATAAATCCAGCCCGGCTCTTGACAGATTTTGTGGCTTTAGGCTAAAGGCTGATTGGCCTCTGACTAAAATTTGGACAAAACTATTTCAGTTTTACCAGAATCATTTTTGCTTTGAAGAAACTGTGAAAGGAAAGAAAACAAATAAAAACATGAGAAGCTGACATCCTGATAAGGATCTTGTTGTCTCAAAGGTTCTTGGCAAGTTGTTGGCTTGTGTGTATCTGTGTATGTTTTATTATTTCATTGTCAAGCAAACAGAAAAAAAAGTGAGCAATCAGCAAAGAAAAAGGGGGGGAATGCAAGTAAACAAAGAAAAAATGTAATTACAACTATGTCCCAAGTTCACCTGATTTTATAAATTTTTTGAAGAGAAAACTAAATTTTCAAAGTTCATTACTCATTCCCATTTTTTTTCAAAGTGAGAGATAAGATGACATTTTTTGATTAACCGAATATATAATTTTCTCAAAAATTTTAACTCCAGTCCTTTATATCTGCAATTATAGTATTTTCCTAACTCCTAAGGATTATTCTTTTTGCTGTTGTTGAATCCCTTCAAATTCCTAACCTTTCACCTCAGTGCATCCTAGGGTCTTGATGACAATAGCTTTGTTTTTGTTTTTGTTTGTTTGTTAGCTGCGAAGTCGTGTCCGACCCATCGCGACCCTATGGACAACGTTCCTCCAGGCCTTCCTGTCCTCTACCATCTTCTGGAGTCCATTTAAGCTCACGCCTACTGCTTCAGTAACTCCATCCAGCCACCTAATTCTCTGTCATCCCCTTCTTCTATTGCCCTCGATCTTTCCCAGCATTAGGCTCTTCTCCAGTGAGTCCTTCCTTCTCATTAGGTGGCCAAAGTATTTGAGTTTTAGCTTCAGGATCTGGCCTTCTAAAGAGAGAGTCAGGGTTGATCTCCTCTAGGACTGACTGGTTTGATTGCCTTGCAGTCCAAGGGACTTGCAGGAGTCTTCTCCAGCACCACAGTTCAAAGGCCTCAATTCTTTGGCGCTCAGCCTTTTTTATGGTCCAACTTTCACTGCCATACATTGCAACCGGGAAGACCATAGCCTTGACTATATGCACTTTTGTTGACAGGGTGATGTCTCTGCTTTTTAGTGTGCTGTCTAGATTTGCCATGGCTTTCCTCCCCAGGAGCAAGCGTCTTTTAATTTCTTGGCTACAGTCCCCATTTGCAGTGATCTTGGAGCCTAGGAAAATAAAATCTGTCACTACCTCCATTTTTTCCCCATCTATTTGCCAGGAATTGAGAGGGCCAGATGCCATGATCTTGGTTTTCTTAATGTTAAGTTTCAACCCAAGTTTTGCACTCTCCTTCTTCACCTGCAACAAGAGGCTCTTTAGTTCTTCTTCACTTTCTGTCATTAGAGTGGTATCATCTGCATATCTTAGGTTGTTGATATTTCTTAATTCCAACTTTTGATTCATCTAGCCCCAGCTTTCTCATGCTGTGCTCAGCCTATAAGTTAACTAGGCATGGCGACAGTATACAACCTTGCTGGACTCCTTTC
Source organism: Vipera ursinii (assembly GCF_947247035.1). Classification (NCBI taxonomy): domain Eukaryota; kingdom Metazoa; phylum Chordata; class Lepidosauria; order Squamata; family Viperidae; genus Vipera; species Vipera ursinii. The sequence goes on from NC_139513.1 coordinate 201,856,031, forward strand.
CCAATTTTGAACCAATCAGTGGTTCTGTGTCCAGTTCTCACTGTAGACATTAGCTACATCTTATTAATAACCAATACTTAATGACTTCTAAGGCAAGTGTGACCTGAGAGACATTGTGGTGATCCAGGAAAGAGCAATGCTGGAAAGCTTCATTTGTGTGACTCCTGACGCTCCAACTAGCCTACTAAAATAGAATAGATTCAGTTTTATATTATATTTATAAAGCAAGCCTTTTTTGCATTTCCTCATACTTAATGTGAGATGCATGGGAATCTCTTCATTCTTCCCCAAGGAATGAATTCTATTACAGTTAGCCTTTGACTTATGATCATAGTGGAATCTGGAATTTCCACTGTAAATCATGATGATTATAAATTGAAGGACCCATGTGACTGGGCCAGAGTTTTACCACATTTTTGTGGCAGTTGTTAAGCAAATGAGGTGGTTATTAAGCAAACATGGTGATAGTTAAGCAAATGTGGTGGCAATTAAGTGAGTGTGGTGGTCGTTAAATGAATGTGACAGTCATTAAGTGAATACGTAAATTCTACAGGTACTTTTTGCTGGAAACCAGCCAAAAAGGCTGAGAACTGAAAAAAAGAAACATTGTAAATGACAGTGATGTGATTACAGAACACTTCAACCAGCTGAGCTGGTTATCAAATACTCAAAATGCAATCATGTGACTTTGGCTGTGTGTGTGCAGCCTGTGTAACTTTGGAACCAGGTCATTTATAGTTTTTGGGGGGAGGGTCCATCATAACTTCAAATGGCTGCTAAATGACTAGTCATTAAGTAAGGACTCCCTGTACTATGAAATAGGCTGGGGTAAGAAAGAGTAACAGTGAGCTCCACAGTCAAGTGTGGACCTGCACCTGGATCTCCTCAGCCCAAGTGGAACAGCCACATCTTAATTAACATAGTTTGAAACAAAAAGAAAAATAATCCACGCATGAGCATATGACATTATTTACTTTTGGAATCTCCCTCCCCCTGAAAGCATTCATTGTAGCTCACAATGATCTAAAGGTTTCCTTTCCCCTGTGTTTATAAATGCCAGCAGAACTTGGCACAAGTGAAAACATCATTAGTTATGCAAGGGATGTAATGTTGGTTTTTATGTGCGCTGTGGCACTGTGATTCTGGAACCCCTCCTGCCTCTCCTGCTTATTGTGCTGCTGAGAATTCATCCATGAGTGAAAATATAATGGGCTCCCCTTCTTTTTGACCTTTGCTTAGTAGCAACCACAACTCACTGCTTTTGGCTTCACTCTTGCTCTTAGGTCTCCTTACATGCATACTGCAAGTATACATCACTTTATGAGTGTGTGCAGATGACAGGAATAACCCCGTGCACTGCACTGCTCTGAGAATGTCAAAAGTCTCATGAACCAGTGGCAGATGATCATGGATCATCTAGTAAAATGGGGAGCATCCATCAACTTCTGCAAAGGTGCAGAAGACTGTCTCTTCTATCTCTGTATTGGGGAGGGTTGCCACCTAACCCTATTGTTTCTTAACCACCATTAGAACAGGGGTTTCCAAACTTGCCAACATTAAGACTTGTGGACTTTAGCTCCCCCAACCATGCTAGCTGAGGAATTCTTGGAGTTGAAGTTCACAAGTCTTAATGTTGCCAAGTTTGGAAACCCTTACACTAGAAAGCCAGTAGGGTGAAATTTGCCCACACAAAGAGAGAAAATGTTACTTGAGCAATCCCACCATAGAGGGATTTCCTGAGACTTTAGCTTTATGCCAATTAGAAGGAAGAGAGGGTTAAATGTTTAGGATTTATGGATTTATTAAGTTTATATCCCACCCTTCTCCCTAAGGACTCAGGGCGGCTCACAACAATAAAAATTAAGAGACATAAAATACAAAAATTAAAAAAAGAATTAAACAATGAATATAAGAAATACGGGACAATTTACACAATAAAAACCAAATTAAAAACAATGGTCAGTCCAGGCCTGCTTGTTGTAACAACCATGTCTTCAGGTCACAGCGGAAGGATCGAAGGTCAGGGGCCGTCTGCAGTTCTGGAGGCAGTTCATTCCAGAGGGTCGGCGCACCCACAGAGAAGGCTTTCCCCCTGGGGGTCGCCAGATGGCATTGCCTGGCCGATGGGACCCTGAGGAGGCCGACTCTGTAGGAGCGAACTGGGCGATGGGAGGTTTACATTTGCAGCAGGTGGTCTCGCAAGTACCCCGGGCCTAAGCCATGTAGGGCTTTAAAGATAATTACCAGTACCCTGAATTGCACCCGGAGGGCAACCAGAAGCCAATGCAGCTCGCGCAGGAGAGGTGTAACATGGGAGTATCGAGATACTCCCATAAGCACCCGTGCGGCCGCATTTTGTACCAGCTGAAGCCTCCGGGTGCACTTCAAGGGCAGCCCCATGTAGAAAGCATTGCAGTAATCCAGGCGAGAAGTGACAAGGGCGTGGGTGACTGTGCATAGGGCATCTCAGTCCAAAAAGGGGCGCAACTGGCGCACCAGGTGAACCCTTATTACCCCTTCATCTCAATTTAAGCAAAACAGCTGGCTAAGGGAGGTTAGTTTAGCCCGAAACCATCTCAGGACTGTTCAGGGCTAAAACAAACTCCATCTTAACTGCTGCCAATTAAATTATGTTTTTTTCCATTATACACTGAGCCTCCCCATGAACTAATTAAATATGAATCTCAGCATGGAACACATCAGATGAAAAACATTGCCCGGGACAAGAAATCCTATATATTGTATTTAATCTGTTCTTTCTGTTTTATACACGAAGGCCATGGATTGATTTTGTGTTCATTTAGCTATGAAATGGGCTGTGAATTTTCTTGCGATAAGGACATACTAAACCTGTGTGAGATAACACTGTGATATTTCCTATGATACTCTGCACTAGAGATGGTATGGTTTAGTCTGTAAATGAGTGTGGGTCACAGCATAAAATATTCTGACTCATGACTATTGGGATAACCTAAATGATCTCCTGCTACTTTCTGATTTTGTGGCTGAATGTCTAAAGTTCGAATGAGTGAGAAGAACATATTTGCAATCTCTTACTCATCGCAGGAATCCAAATTAAAACTTCTAAACAGATGGTTTCTAGCCTCTGATCGTATATGTTCAATGAAAGGGAACCATCACTTCTCTGAATGGTTGGTTCTTCTATCAAATTGCTCTTACTGTTTTCAAAGAAATATCTTTTGCCTGCAAGCAAGAACTGGATAAAGTAACAGAGAATGGAGAAGCTACAGGGCTCTGGGACTTTATAATTCAAACAGACCTACAGTATTCACATAACACCCCAGACTTAACAATTGTCGGTGAGAAAGACAAAAGAAGTCTGAATAGTGGACATTGCAATACCTGGAGAAAGCAGAATAGGAGAGAGAGAAAAACTGGAGAAAATCGAAAATTACAAAGACCTGCAAACACAAATAAAACAATTGTGGCAAAAGAAAGCAAAGACAGGCAGTGCCAATAGTAATAGGTGACTTGGGTGCAATCCCAAAGCATCTGGAGCACCATTTGAACCTCACTGATACTGAGGGAACACCATCAGTCAATTGCCAAAAGCAGTTTTATGTGGAAGATCTCACATTGGATGAAGGTACCTTGAACACCCTCAAACAATATCGGTTTATCGCAAGTCCTTGGGAAGAACTTGACAGTTCACTGTGTGACAACCATAGTAATAATAAACCTGTATATTACCCAACTCCCAATGACTCTGTGTGGGTCGCAGCATTAAAACAAAGAAATTTACAATAAAATCAACAAAAGATGCAAAAGTGGCAGACTAGATGGAATGAGGCAAGAGATGTCTTGTGGCTTGAGGAAATATGCTTGTGAGACAGGAGGAGAAGGAGGAGGTGTAGAGCCACAGAGGCAGATTAGGCCACAAAGGGAATGGGGCTGTGGCAACCATTTCAGAAGGGACCCTAGTTTCTTGGATGTAAAGGGGAGAGTTTGTCTTTTCAGACTTGAAACATTCTGTTATTGTAACCTTGCAATAAAGGCAGTGTTAGTCCTCATGATTGGTGCTATTTGTTTGGATTATCTCTAAGGGCTGACAAGGTCTCCTTCTCCAAAGGCCTAGGTAAAGATCTCAGACTTCTCAGCACTTTTGAATAATAGTACAGTGGGCCAGATATTTTTTAAAGACGGGAAACCTTATATGGATTATTTTTTTCTGGAAAAAAGGGAAAAAATGAATTGATGATTAATGGATTTGAAGATTAAGCAAGATGTGAAATAAAAGAGGGAGTGAGGGGATTTGCAAAATGTTTAAGAAAGAGGAGAGCCAATATTATTATTATTATTATTATTATTATTATTATTATTATTATTATTATTATTATTATTATTATTATTATTTATTATTATTATTAATTATTATTATTATTATTATTATTATTATTACTATTATTACTACTATTAACTATTATTAATTGTTAATTATCTTTTTAGAAGAAGTCATCTATATGTTTCTTAATTTCTTTTCTTTTCTTGAAGGTGTTTGGTTTATTTCTTTTTTCTTTTAATATATCTTTTACTATATAAAAAGATAGTCTGCTGTAATCTCTTTCACTTGAGTAAACTGCTAATTTTCATAGCAACCCTGAGTTTGTATTTGAAACTAGAAGCAGGACAAATATTGTGGTGAACAGGTGGTGCCTCAGGTAAATCCAAATGCACGTCTTCCATGCTAAGACAAAAAAGAATAGGTCACGACCTTCTTCTATGCAATGTACTTTCAGTTATTTGAAGGGTGCTTTCATAACTCTCTCAGTTGTCTCTCAAGACAAACATCCCGATCTCCTCCATTTTGTCTTCATAAAGTTAGTCTCCCATCCCCTGAACATTTTTGAACCTGTTTGAATTTCTCTGAACTGTTCTTACACTGTGATGTCCAAAGTCATCTGGCCAAAGCTGATAGAGGTGAAATAATTACTTGCAGTGATTGGGAAATTGTATTCCTGTTCACATAGCCTAAAATTGCATTTGGCTTTTTGCAAACTCATCCTATTTATGGAACATATTTCATTTGCAATCAACTACTATTCCAAGTTCTTTTTTCCTAGTACTAACAATGGAAATAATTATCTACAGATTTGATAAGCACCCCTTCATCCTTTAATGATAGGGAAAATCATGTTTATAACAGCAAAACAAATACCACTGAAGCTCGAAGTTCAGTAGCCTCTATAAATGAGAGCCAGTTTGACATAGTGGAGAGGCTAGAAACTGGGAGACTGTGAGTTCTCTTTCCACCTTTGGGATGAAACCAGCTGGGTGACCTTGGGCCAGTCCTTCTGTCTCATCCCTGGGAAGAAGGCAAGAACGAACCACTTTGAAAAATTGTTGTGAAAACTGCAAGTACTAGTCTAGGTAGTGGGGTGCCCCAAGGTTCCATTTTAGGCCCAGTACTCTTCCACATCTTCATAAATGATTTAGATGAGGGAAAAGGAGGGGAACTCATCAACAAATCAACTCATCATTTGGAATCAACATTGGTTTGAAGGTGCAACAAGCCCATGCATAGCATGGGATCAAGTTACTTGCAGGACCATCTCTCCCCCATTGTAACTACCTACCCTATTAGATCTGACAAGATACACATTATCTGGATCCTTACCATTAGGGAACATCAACTGGCAGGACCTGTGATGGAACGTGCACCTAGAGAAGAAGTGGATCCAGGAAGTCAGGCAAGAGCACCGTAGTTTCCCAAGGAGATGGCAGTACATTCTAGAGAGAAGCCCAAATTAAGAGACTGTATAGTGCCAAGCTGGATGGGAAAGAGAGGAGAAGATTCAGGGTAGCTACAGCCTAGAATCGCCCAGGGTATATCCATTAAATTAGAAGGTTATAGCTTTAGTCTGAGAAGACTCTGTCCATTAAGTGTAAGCAAATAAAGAATTGGACTCCATTGGATTTTACTGTGTTGTCTGGGCTTGGGCTGACATGACCCTGGAAAAGAGCCTTTTCGGTCATGGTGCCCAATCTCTGAAACATAAGAGATCAGACTTATTCCAACTGTGCTGAATATCTGTAAGTCTTGAAGACCTAGTTTTATAACTGAGCTTAGGGCACTGGGAGTGTGTCTGAGCCTGCACCATTGTTGTGTCAATTGTTGTTGCTTGGTATTTATCTTGGCTGCTGTATAAGCTATTTTTTAAAAAATTCTGCTATAATAATAAATATACTTTGTTTTTATTCATTGTTAGACACCCAGAGCTATGTATTTAAGATGGGCAATCATACAAATGGAATGAATGGATGGATGAATTGTTCACAGCTGTAATATGTATTTCTTTTTAAAAAAATATGAAATCTTTTTTACCACTGCAGTATTTGTGGCACCAGACAGAAATTCAGTTTTATCATGGACTGTTAGATTTGTATTTTCTACCCAAGCTGTCAAAACATTAAGTTATCTCTATTGCCCTTTGGCACTGTAAGATGTTGTCGTCCAGCTTGCACTTCCTGTTTAAAAAACAAAAAAGAGCACCAATATTTGTTAAAATCTTGGCAACTAGTTCGTTTATGATAAAGTAGCTACAGATGACCTCATGGCTAAATAGATCAACTGGAATGAATGCATTCCAAATCTTTCTTGGCTATATTTTATGAGATGGAACCAGAAGCCTGATATCGGAGAGCTAAACCACACAATATATCAATTGAACATCATGCTTATTTCCTGGTTTTATTTTCCCCATTTCAGGCCAAGCAAAAGAAATATTGGGAAGGAAGAGCTGTGCTGAAAGGCCAACTATTGTCAGCTCTGTGGTATAGGAAAAATGAATGGGAATCAGGGGCCTATCCCTAAATTGATTAAGAGCCCATTTCTCCCCCTTCTTCCATAACTATTCCCATTCGAGTGGATAACTAGAAGAATTTCTATTAGTTGGTTTGTTTGTGTAAACATTCAGTTCAGTACTGGAGTTCAGTACCCAAACCAAAAATGCCCTTTAAAGGATCTTAGAATCAATCTTTTGAGTTCTTTTGTGGGTTCCCCCCCCCCCTTAGTCTGGAATTTAAATCACTCTTTGATTAGATATGGTTATACAGTAAATTATTCTTTCTTCTAATCGTTAGTGCTCCTGATGTTTATTTTACCATATAGTGGCTTGGGTGTTTTGAGTGTAAGTATAAAATCTATGACTACATTTTACCCTCTTCCTTTCTCACCATATGTATGTATGCGTGCACGCTTGCACGTGTAATTATTATTAAATGGCTAGCCTGAATTCTGAAATTATCTTGCTCATTAATAATTTCATTTGACTTGTCCTGGGAGCCATTTGGATTGAGATACAAGGTTATTTCTACTAGATTTTAATCCACAGCCTTCCCTGCTTATGCCAGGAGATGCTGGTGAAATAATGATGGGAAACTGATCCATTAGGCAAAGTATTTAACAGACCTTACCAAGACTCCTATTAGAAGGCTTTTGGTTTTTTTTAATTATTTAAACTATGTCCTTTGCTGTTGTAGATGAACCTTATCAGGATATTGCATTCAGTTTAAGTTTTGTACTTAAAGCCTACGTAGGATTGGACAGTTTGTACAGTCTTTAGGCTGGACTGCGAAATTAAAAAAAACATTCTAAAAGAAAGGTCAAGTCACTTTCTTTGGGGCCAAAAAAAGAGGAAAAGTATGTGACTACATGATCACGAGGAATTGAGATACTGTATTTGTTCATAATATAATCAACCTTTCCCAACTACAGGTTGTCCTTGATTTATGACCGCAACTGGACCAGAATTTCCATTGACAAGGAAGGTGGTTATTAAGTGCCTAAATTTATAACCTTTCTAACCACAGTTGTTAATGTATCCCTGTAATTGTTAAGTGAATCATGCAGTTATTAAGTGAATTTAGCTTTCCCCCATTGACTTTGCTTATCAGAAGCCAGCTAGGAAGGTCACAGGTGACAATCATGTGACTATGGTGCTACAACTGTTGTAAATACATGCTGGTTACTAAGTGCCCAGATTTGGATCATGTGACTCTAACCATGTAACTACAATGGTTATAAGTGTGATGGTAAGTCACTTTTTTCAGTGCTGTTATAACTTTGAATTGTCATTAAATGAATGGTTGTAAGTCAAGGACCACCTGTGTTGGGTTATACTTCCCAGAATTTCTACTAGAGCAGGGGTGTCAAACTGCTGGCCCATGGGCCGGATGTGTCATGCCAAAACCGCACCGACCCCATTGCTGGCAATGGGAAAAAAGTCGTGATACATTGCGACACGTCACGTGACATTGTGAGTTTGACACCCGTGTACCAGAGGGAGTAGAACAAATCTAGAGGGCACCAGAGTGAGGAAAATTGTGGCAAAACAGTGTTTTTAATCTGTGAGAAATTAAGAGTTATCGAGTAGTTTCTTCCCAAGCCTGGTTTCTTTTTTTTACCAAATTGCCCCAAATACTCGTCAAGTGCAGTTGAAAGAGATTTTTTTTTCAATCAAGCATACAAACAATAACATTTGGTCTTCTGCAATCAGTGTGTTCTTTTAAATATAAAATAACTTCAGAAAATCTGCCTTTTTCTTTTCCTTCCTCTCATCATTGATTCTGAAAAATACTGTAAATACAGATCCTCTTGGACCTAAAGAACTATTTTGCAATTTTATCTTCACCGACAACATAACATATTGAAAAAGGTTCTCTAAAGGAAAGTTAACACTTTTAAAAAAAAACAGTTTTGAATGTTTACAGATCATCTTCTTCCACAGCTATGCTTTTCCTAATGGGTATCTTTAAGACATGAGAGACTTAAATCCCTATTCAGCATGTACCTGTTTTTGGATTGTACCACAACAGATTTATTGTAAGATGGGGCTTAATGCTTCTTTACATCCAAATGAAAAAAATGAATGCTGAAAATTGGAAAGCATAAAGGAAATGCAGGCCTAGTCTTTGTATGATGTATCGCTTGGCCATGTTTAGGATGTTTTCTGTAAGCAGATGTATTTTCTCTGCTACAGGCTGAAGTACAGTATTCAGAAATAGGTTTCTCACCTCAACTGCTGTGAGAAATAAGCCACTGTGAATTAAGCTTCAGCACTTTTAGGAGGGAAAAATTACAAGAATTCCTTGTCCATGTTTGCGCTGAGCTTCTTTTCCTCAGTTTGCTCTGTGGTGTGTGTGTTGTTGATACGTATCTACCCAAGTTGTGAATGTGTGTGATGTATAAACACATTCTGGAGCCATCTGTCTTCCTTTTTTTTTTTTTTTTTTTTGCTTTTCGGTGCCTGAATATTCTGGCCATTTCAACCCATTCGATGAATCTGCTGGTCATTTGAAGCTGTCAGAAAGGCTACCAGTGGGTGGCCTATGAAATTCACTTGTAATTATTGACAAATCATTCAGTTGAGGTTGCATCAATTTTCCAGTGCATTGATTCATGCAGAAATCTGTCTAAAGGTCCATATGACCTTTCTCTGCATGTCAAAACAGGCCAGTCACTGGCTTTACAGTAGATTGACTATTGCTGTTTTGTTAAAGTAGACGTTCAGCAGCCAAAGGAAGGGTCACGCACCTCAATAATTGTCCTCACTCATCCATCTGTGCACTGACAAAATAGATGTTGCATTATAATTACTAAGGGTATGCAAATTAAAAGAATCCTAAAGCAAATTACATGGTTAAAACCACCTCTCTGAAAAACCCTTATTTCTATAGGTAATTAATTTAAAATTGGCATAAACTGAGCAGAGATGAAAGGAACAGCCTCATATCTGTGCCTGATTAGATTCACCTTAGTCCATTTTGTATTTTTCCCCCTAGGACGGAAAACCACTGAAATTATAAAAACTGATCATCGTAATAATTGCATATGCAGAACAATTCAATATTCTCTGTTGGTCATTCCAGCCAAATTAATTTATTTCAATAATCGTTTTGCAAGTATTTTTCTTTCTCCTCCATCCCTGCATTTTATCCACATGGCAACATTAAGATTGAATTGACCTGTGGGTTTCATATTAATATTTTTGTTATTTTTTTTTTACTTTTGGTTATCATATTGGTGTATTCTTGCTATGTTCTTTTTCATTGTTTATTTTATTGTTCTATTATCTTACTTCTATTCTGCTTACCCTCTCTTCATTTCTTCCTTTTTATCATTGCATCTAGGGTAGCCCCACAACGAGATAGGCTGCAAATAAATTTAACAGATAAATAAATAACAAATAAATAGTATCTACTTAGTCCTAATTCAATCCTACTACATCACATCAGTTGCTGAAATATAAGCAATCTCTTCCTGGTGCAAGAATTTAATGTTTTCAACAGCAGATCTCATCCTTGATATTTTGGAAATTACCAAAACCATTTTGCTTCAAAATAAAGTCTTCTTCAAGTCAAACTTGAATCCTAGTTACTACATCCAATCATTCATGTTATTTTCTTGGCAACAATATTAAAATGTCTTGCCATTCCTTCTTCTAGGGCAACTGGTCAATTGATATTTAAGTTTGCAGTTTAGTCTATGGAGTTGCTATTTCCTGGTGTTCTTTCTTCCAGGCAGTGATTAGGTTTTCTGCTTATCTTCTTAAGATTAGCCAAAGACAGGTAGTTACTGACATTTAGATGGCTATTTTACCTACTACCTAGTAGCAACATACATGATTGAAGTCCCAAAGCTAATTCCATATGGTGGACGCGCCTTCAAAATGCATGTGGAAACAGCATTCTCCATGTTTCAGTAACCCTCAGTGGGGAGTCTGCACTTCAGAATAATTGACTGGTTCTGAACACTGACAGGGTGGCAAAAATAATAAATGATTTAGCCCCGGGGGCATGGTTGCCAAACATACTTTGTTTTAAATCAGCTAACCTTGATGAGAACATCCCTGTCTCCTTATTGAATCAATCAGTGCTTCATTTTGTACAGTATTTCTTTGAAGAACAGAACCATGAGTCCTATATGTCCTCAAATAGAAACTGCTCTTTTTCTGTCTCTCTCTTTCCCTGTTCCCTTCTCTCCATCTCTCTATATACTGAAGACTTTATCTTTGTTATGGCAATCATATGCGTATGAAAGTGACAGATTCAGTTAAAAACATTTCTGAACCTGGTCCAAATTTTTGTTCTTTTTACATTTTAGAATGTAAAACATTATACATTTTAAAAATGTATATAAATGCATACCAGGTCAAGGGCCCGGGGGTGTGAGCAAATCTAAAAGGTCAGCCTGTAGCATTATTTGCAAATCAACTAAGGCAAATCATAGCTGAAGGTTATCAGAAGGTTACAGTGAACGTTTTGGTCTAATGATGGGGTTTGATTTTTTTCCTCAAATACTACCATAAAAAAATAGAGATCGCTTCAAAAACACTTAGGAGGCCCTTTTTGTTCATTTGTACATGTGTACTGATTTGTACATATATGCAATAACAATGCAATGCAAATAATAATTGAGTCTGAATGGTTATCCATGTGGTCATAAAATTAAAGTCAGTCAAGTCTGACTCTTAATGACTGCATTCATAAAGATTTCTTAACAACATTATAGATGTGGTTTCTCAATGTCTACTTCCAGATTGTTTTGCTACAACTCAATCTAAGACAACTGCCTTGAAATTGCTCCAGTACTAATACCCTAACTTTTTTAGTTTCCAAGATCTCCCTGAAAAGGTTCTGTGGATGCTTCAGTGTAAGAATCCAGAAGTTACATTGGAGAAGGCATGTTGCAAAGCATTTAGCAAAATATGACTTAAGCTTGGGAAAATAAGATAACTTGGGGGGAAAAATAAATTGTTTCTTTCTTGAAGGAAAGAAGGAAAATGCTGTCATGTCCAAATTCTGTAACTATAGCCTATTTATATCCATAAATTAGAGTTCCAATATTTTTTGTGGAGCTTGTTTTATGCCTAGGCCTTCCTTGAAGGATTGATGTTAAGAGTGTCACCAAGCTCTTTTTTCTTCTTCTTCAAGTTAGCTATGTCAACTGTAATTCAGATACTTAATTTCACTGAAGCTCTTGGTCAAAGAAAATAATGATCAACAATTCCATTGTGATCAATATAATAATCAGTAGATCCACATACATAAAGTAATGTTTTTTTTCTCCTTGGTGATGGTGTGTGTGGTGATAAGATGCAGAGCTGACTCTGGAGAGAAGCATCTTCCCCAGGAGTACCCCTTGTTCCTGCAGGCTCATGTATTTATTCAACTATGTTAATCGCAGCAGGAGATATAGAGCTGGTGAAAGATGTATCATGGGGGAGTTTGCCGAGAAGGATAGACTGCAGAAAGCGAAACGTTTCCCAAAGTATAGCTAGTTTCTTAAGTCCGCAAGATAATAATAATAAAAAAACCTTCTTGAATCAAATGAAAGCTTTTCTGAATTACAATGTTATCTAAAAATCCTTCCTTCACTGTCACAATAGAACTGTTGTTCTTACTTTGCCTTAAAGACCTATAGATGTTTGAGAAGACACATATTGTGCCTCATTCATTTTCAAAGAGACATGGACCTACTGTATGTTGCCTGGCCCAAAGTCATTCAAAGTCTTGGAATCAACCTTGGTTGCTGAGAAATTATTTTGGCTTCAATCCTAATTTTGATGGGAAGAAAAGGCTTGCAACTCTATTCATGGAAAAAACGTAATGGAGGCTTCCGGGAATGTAGAGTTAAAAGTTGCAGCAGTCTTCTTGATTCAACTTCTGCTGCCACCTTTGTAGAATGTCAGCCAAATATATGTTCAAATAAATCTGGGGGAAATCAGAGAGCATTTTTTCCCCTCTTGTAGTAGGAAAGGAACAGCTGCACAGCAGAAAGTAGCAGGGTCAGCTGAGGGGGGTGGGTGAGTGGCAGATAATTTTATTGGCTTATAATTCAGCAATCCTGGTTATATTAAAGAAAGACAAGAGCTTTATTTTATGTATATGACACAGAATAAAAAGCCTTCTACAAAATAATTGCGTTCTGGAAATACTAACACCTATTTTATGGAGATAAATGTTGCAACATTAAAACCCAATTTATACTTTAAATTTAATGGAGGCAGCGAAAATAGGAGTTTTACAATAAAGCTAAAATTATAATCTGATATAACAAAGGATAAAGCTATAAATTAGTAAAACAAAGGCCTCATACTTTAGCGTGATTTTTTTTACTTATCATTTTTCAAAGAATCCACAGTATCTTGGTTTATGCCCTTAATCATTAACAATGGATTACAAAGCCATAATAGTTGGGTTCAGATAAGATCTCTCTCTCTCTCTCCCCACTCTCTGATTTTTTTTCTTCATCCCAACACATGTCCCATGCCTGCTTTCCCACGCAAAACTTTAACCATGATTTTTACTACTAATACAGTATAAAGAAATTGTACTGAGATTAATTGGCCCCCTATCTCTTCTTTGCTTTAGCTGGAAAGCCAGCTTTTGTCCAATTCATTCGTCATCAGCACTAGTTGCAACAATGTCATTCTTACAAGTATAGCATAAGGTCACAAACTGCCTGAAAGCATTTTTACGGCAATTTACTTCAGCACAAAGACCATGATCCTCAGATGTCTACTGTGAAGTAGATCCATCACATATTAGTTAGATGTATATGTTTGAATTCTGAAAGGAATATAAATAACATACAGAAAGTAATCTTGAATTCCCATCTTTTACATGATTCTTAATGACTGTTTTCAGAAACAGTTGCTTTCTGACTCATCATTAGATAAATAAATAAATAAAAATTAAAAAATATTATTTAACTAGGTGCCACAAAGTCTGATAGGCGCCATTTTATTCACTGTATTTCCATTTGTCTCCTAGTCTTGCCAAGCATTTTCCTGGTCTATTGTCTACACCAGGGGTGTTAAACTGCCAGCCCATGGGCCGGATGCGTCATGCAGAAGCCACGCACACCCCATTGCCGGCAATGGCAAAACTCTCCGATACATTGCATGACGTCACATGACGTCATGAGTTTGACATGTCTGGTCTACACAAAGGGCACCCCCTCAAAGTATATGAGTCTCTTCTGAGTCATCATCTCTTCAAGAGAACAGTCAGGACTGATTGCTTCATGTTTTTTGCCGACCATGGTAGTCTTAGTAATGGTCTCTAGATCCATAATTTGAAGGCTATTTTTTTTCCTCTCTCTCTCACCATTTCTAAGTCTTCAGCTTCCAGAATCATGCATTACCACTGAAAAGGCCATTCCTGATCTTGTTTATGTGTCATCACCTTGGGCAAGCTTGCCATTTCCTTTCTCCCTAGGATTGATTTCCTCTTTACTGTTCCAGTCAATGGGAAGATATTTTTTAAAAAATCTATAGATCTACAACAGAGGACTTCAAACTCGGCCCTTTTACGACTCATGGACTTCAAGAATTCCTCAGCCAGCGTGTGAAATAGGTTCTAGAAAAGGAGTCAAGTTTTAAAGATGTCAATATAGTCTTAAACAATGTTGCCCCAACTTGGAGTTTATTCATTCACAAAGAACGTGAGATCTTTCATGTCTAGACAGTTGCATAAAAGAAAGAGAAATTATTGTGTTCCAAGAAAATACTTGTATAACAGGTGCAAACAATTGGCTTATGAAAATGTGTCAGTTTTGAGCTTTTGAAGTGGATCTTCATCGGTTTCAAGAGAGCCCAAACAGTATGATTCTATGTGCTGAAGACTCAGTTGCTGATCTGTATTCAGTTTTACATAAGTCTAAATGGTGTTGTCTTAGTTTATTCATGTGTTTATTTTATTCCCATTCCCCTCTCCTTAATATCTTTTTTCTTTGTTCTCTTTCCATAAGAAATGAAATTAATATTAACATTAAATTAAAAATAATGTTAATATTAAACATTTATTAATACTATAAATATAGTAAATATTCCAATGATTAAATAAAACAACAAATAAGTATAAACCCCAACCATAGCAATCTATGCCTCAAAATCTCAATAATTTTTTAATAATAATAATAATAATAATAATAATAATAATAATAATAATAATAATAATAAAGAGGTGGATAATTTAAACTAGGGTAGGAACAAGATATTCCATAAAGATGAGTCTACTTCCAGACCCAACTCTTCACCTCCCATAGTGGAGGAATCTATAGTATGACTCCTTGGCTTAAACATACCAATGGGCACTTTATTCAGAGAAGATGCTCTTGTAGATAATATTTGCCATCTCATGTGTAGCAATGTTGTTGTTGTTGTTAGTTGCGAAGTCGTGTCCGACCCATCGCGACCCTATGGACAATGTTCCTCCAGGCCTTCCTGTCCTCTACCATCTTCTGGAGTCCATCTAAGCTCACGCCTACTGCTTCAGTGACTCCATCCAGCCACCTCATTCTCTGTCGTCCCCTTCTTCTATTGCCCTCAATCTTTCCCAGCATTAGGCTCTTCTCCAGTGAGTCCTTCCTTCTCATTAGGTGGCCAAAGTATTTGAGTTTTAGCTTCAGGATCTGGCCTTCTAAAGAGCAGTCAGGGTTGATCTCCTCTAGGACTGACCGGTTTGATCGCCTTGCAGTCCAAGGAACTCGCAGGAGTCTTCTCCAGCACCATAGTTCAAAGGCTTCAATTCTTTGGCGCTCAGCCTTTCTTATGGTCCAGCTTTCACTGCCATACATTGCAACTGGGAAGACCATAGCCTTGACTATACGGATTTTTGTTGACAGGGTGATGTCTCTGCTTTTTAGTGTGCTGTCTAGATTTGCCATGGCTTTCCTCCCCAGGAGCAAGCGTCTTTTAATTTCTTGGCTACAGTCCCCATCTGCAGTGATCTTGGAGCCAAGGAAAATAAAATCTGTCACTACCTCCATTTCTTCCCCATCTATTTGCCAGGAATTGAGAGGGCCAGATGCCATGATCTTGGTTTTCTTAATGTTTAGTTTCAACCCAAGTTTTGCACTCTCCTTCTTCACCCGCAACACCAGGCTCTTTAGTTCTTCTTCACTTTCTGCCATTAGAGTGGTATCATCTGCATATCTTAGGTTGTTGATGTTTCTTCCGGCAATCTTAATTCCAACTTTTGATTCATCTAGCCCTGCCTTTCTCATGATGTGCTCTGCATATAAGTTAAATAGGCAAGGCGACAGTATACAGCCTTGCCGGACTCCTTTCCCAATTTTGAACCAATCAGTGGTTCCATGTCCAGTTCTCACTGTTGCTTCTTGGCCCGCATATAGATTTCTCAAGAGACAAATAAGATGGTCTGGTATGCCCATCTCTTTAAGGACTTGCCACAGTTTGTTATGATCTACACAATCAAAGGCTTTAGCATAGTCAATGAAGCAGAAGTAGATGTTTTTCTGGAACTCTCTAGCTTTCTCCATGATCCAGCGTATGTTAGCAATTTGATCTCTAGTTCCTCTGCCTCTTCGAAATCCTGCCTGTACTTCTGGTAGTTCTCGATCCACATACTGCTGGAGTCTAGCTTGTAGAATTTTAAGCATAACTTTACTAGCATGAGAAATGAGTGCAATGGTGCGATAGTTTGAACATTCTTTGGCACTGCCTTTCTTTGGAATTGGAATGTAAACTGATCTTTTCCAATCCTGTGGCCACTGTTGAGTTTTCCAAATTTGCTGGCAAATTGAGTGTAGCACTTTTACTGCATCGTCTTTTAAGATTTTGAATAGCTCAGCTGGAATACTGTCACCTCCACTAGCTTTGTTGTTGCTCAGCTTTTCTAAGGCCCACTTCACTTCACATTCTAGGATGTCTGGCTCGAGGTCAGTGACCACCTCATTGTGATTATCAGGGACGTTAAGCTCATTCTTGTATAATTCTTCTGTGTAATTTTGCCACCTCTTCTTAATCTCTTCTGCCTCTGTTAGGTCCCTGCCATTTTGGTCCTTTATCATGCCCATTTTTGCATGAAACGTTCCTTTCATCTCTCCAATTTTCTTGAAAAGATCTCTGGTCCTCCCTATTCTATTGTTTTCTTCTATTTCTTTGCATTGTTCATTTAAGAAGGCATTCTTATCTCTTCTAGCTATTCTTTGGAATTCTGCATTCAATTGGGCATATCTTTCTTTTTCTCCCTTGCCTTTCGCTTCCCTCCTTTCCTCAGCTATTTGCAAAGCTTCCTCAGACAGCCATTTTGCTTTCTTGCATTTCTTTTTCTTTGGGATGGTTTTGGTTGCTACCTGTTGTACAATGTTGCGAACCTCTGTCCATAGTTCTTCAGGCACTCTGTCTATCAGATCTAATTCCTTAAATCTATTTGTCACCTCTACTGTATATTCAACAGGAATATGATTTAATTCATACCTGACTGGCCTAGCGCTTTTCCCTACTTTCTTTAATTCAAGCCTAAACTTTGCAACAAGAAGCTCATGGTCTGAGCCACAGTCAGCTCCTGGTCTTGTTTTTACTGACTGTATAGAGCTTCTCCATCTTTGGCTGCAGAGCATATAGTCAATCTGATTTCTGTGTTGACCGTCTGGTGATGTCCATGTGTAAAGCCGTCTCTTGGGTTGTTGGAAAAGAGTGTTTGCTATGACCATCGTATTCTGTTGACAAAATTCTATCAGCCTGTGCCCTGCTTCATTTTGTACTCCAAGGCCAAACTTGCCTGTTATTCCAGTTATCTTTTGGCTTCCTACTTTAGCATTCCAATCCCCCATGATGATAAGGACATCATTTCTGGGTGTTAGTTCTATAAGGTGCTGTAGGGCTTCATAGAACCGGTCAATTTCATCCTCTTCAGCACTGGTGGTTGGGGCATAGACTTGGACTACTGTGATATTGAATGGTTTGCCTTGGATTTGAACTGAGATCATTCTGTCATTTTGAGGATTGTATCCCAGTATTGCTTTTCCTATTTTTTTATTGACTATGAAGGCTACTCCATTTCTTCTGAGGGATTCTTGCCCACAGTAGTATACCTGATGGTCATCTGAATTAAATTCACCCATTCCTGTCCATTTTAGTTCGCTGATACCTAAGATGTCAATGTTTAGTCTTGTCATCTCTTGTTTGACCACGTCCAGCTTTCCTTGATTCATGGATCTTACATTCCAGGTTCCTATGGAGAAAAAATCTTTACAGCATCGGACTTTCCTTTCACCACCAGACATATCCACAGCTGAGCGTCCTTTCGGCTTTGGCCCAGTCGCTTCATTCTTTCTGGCGCTACTAGTACTAGCCCTCTGCTCTTCCCCAGTAGCATGTTGGACGCCTTCCGACCTGAGGGGCTCATCTTCCAGCGTCATATCGTTTTGCCTTTTGGTACTGTCCATAGGGTTTTCATGGCAAAGATACTGGAGTGGGTTGCCATTTCCTTCTCCAGTGGATCACGTTTTGTCAGAACTCTCTGCTATGACCTGTCCGTCTTGGGTGGCCCTGCACGGCATAGCCCATAGCTTCATTGAATTACGCAAGCCCCTTCGCCACGACAAGGCAGTAATCCATGAAGGGGGTGTAGCAATGCTCTCTTTCAAAATTACGAGAGCAATTCAGAAATAAACCTCCATTTGCTTATCAATGACAGAGACTCACAGATACAGAACTTTTATTATACACATTAGAAAACTACATTACATCATTCAAATTGAGACACTTGTCATAACTTCTTACAAGGTTTGAAATTCCTTAGTGGTAGTTGCTCGGCACCAAATCTGGGCTATTAGGGGTGGGTTGATCAAAAACATCCCAATGGAACTGCTTCAAAGTTTCTTCAGTGGTGTGCAGGCAAACATTATAGTGAACCAACACCACACCGGAAGTCAGCATGCCCTGAGGCTTGTTATGGATGGCTCGTCTGAGTTTTCATAACATTTTATAGTAGACTTTAGAACTGATGGTCAAATCACACTCCATGAACTTCACTAGCAGTACTCCTTTGGCATCTTCACATTTGACAGGATTTTCTATGGCTTCAAGCTAATTGGGGGATGTGATTTATGACTGTTTATTGGAGGAGGAAATTGTACTTTGTTACTTTGTATCCAGGGAAGGGGAATTTAATTTTTGGGTTCATCTATGTAGTGCCAATACTTTGTTTCTTGAATAAAAGATTCTTTAAGGTAAACAATGCCTCAAAGTTCTTTTGAAGGGTTTTACCTGTTGGAACCATGACAGTGACTACTACTAAGGAATTGCAAACCTCAATGCCTCAATTTGAATGGCAATTATGTCAAAAAGTAATGTAATGTTGTCATTTTTTAATGTGGATAATAAAAGTTCTGTATCTGCAAGTGTCTGTCATTGATAACCAAAAGGAGGTTTATTTCTGAATTTCCCTGGTATTTCTAAGATCATTGTTATCTGTTTCAGGTGCCTTTAGGCTGACCTCATTTGTTTCCTCATCCCCCTCTTCTCCCCCCAATGTATATAACAAATGCATTTCAAGGCTTTTACCTTCGCAAAGGGTATATTTGATTGGCACCAGCTTGTGTTCGCTCTGAGCTCCAGAACTTTTTATATGCCTGATGATGTAACAAGAGACATTACAAGGAGATCGCCTCTTGTTTCCTCATTAGCTTTGCTCGTGCTGGGAAAAGTCTGGAGTTTTTCCTACTTCAGTTCCTCCCCCCCCCCAGGAGTTCTCACTGTCCCATTAGTTTTCTCTCAATCATATCAGGTGACAGTTTGAAGAAAGGCAGTTGATTAGATTGTGGGAGGCTACAGGAGCAATATGCCTGTTACGAAATTTCCTGGCTTCTTCTGTGTCTTTATCAATCTTCCAGAAGCAGTGAAGGATGGTTCCCGCTGTTGCAATGTCCAGGTTGCTGTCAACTTAATTTTTATCAGGGGAGAGTGGGGAAATTGATACAGCAAGTATAGCAGTGAGAATTTGACATAGGGTCAAACTACTTAAGAAGTGAGTCTACAGGCTGAACTACATTCTGTGGATTTGGGTTCATCAGCTGCACTCAATTGTGGTGTTTTTTTTCTTAACCATGTTTATTTACTTAGTGACAATTTTTAGGGTCACGTGCCATGCTAAGTCACAAACGTTTAAGGCCCTAATAACCTGGGTTCATACAGCACATTAAACTAAGCTTGTATAACCAAATATATTAGGGCTTGGGACAGTGTGTGAATTCAGTTGTAGTATGCAATTAACTGGCTGTATAAACAGTTGTGTGTTATCTTGAAGACGACCCCCATAAGTGGGAGGCTTGAACATTTATGTTCAGCTGTTTGCTTCAGAAAAATGCAATGCACCCTGTTACTCTTCTGGCATTTTTTAAAAGAAAAAAAAAGGTTGCTAGAGGATTTATTTTATTTTTAAAATTCCCATTGGAGTGGGGAAAGGCTTAGCCTCCCCTCTCCATCGCCTGATTGGAATTCAGACACTGTGTGCATCTACGACATTAAAAGAGGAAATTGGTTAGGTATTTATATATTTAACGTATAATATAAATTAGTCTACAAGATGGATACCTTGGAACTCAGCCTCCATTTATCCTCCAAGATGGCCAAAATAATTTCCCCAACTTTCTCAATCCTGGCAACACTACTTCAATTTTCTTTTGAAAAATAAGCAAATGACATCTCACTGAAGAAGCAACAAAATGTTAAAATGAGACTGGCATAAAACAGAAGATTCAAGATTTCCCAAAATGTATATTAAGAACCTAGAACTGCAACTCCATCAAACTCTGGACTTATTTAAACTAAATTTGTCCAGGAATGCAAGTTATGTGCAAGATTTTTAAAAGCTTTATACTGAGCCTTACATTAAGCCAGAATTCAGACTGTCTCCCTTGACAAGAATTTTCCAGACTTGGAACAGGATAGGCAAACCTTTGAGGAGATGCAGTTACTGTTTGGAGTTTTTAAAATTCAAAATGAGCAGAGTGATGGTAGTAGTAGTAGTATCCAGGCTTCTAAAATGTTAGTTTGTTTATAATCATAATCATAATCATAATAGTAAAGTTGGAAGGTACCTTGGAGGTCATCTAGTCCAACCCTCTGCTCAGGCAGGAAACCCTATACCATTTCAGACAAATGGCTGTCCAGTCTCTTCTTAAAAACTTCCAGTGTTGGAGCATTCACAGCTTCTGGAGGCAGGTTGTTCCACTGGTTAATTGTTCTAACTGTCCGGACGTTTCTCCTTAGTTCTAGGTTGCTTCTCTCCTTGATTAGTTTCCATCTGTTGCTTCTTGTCCTGACTTTGAGCACTTTGGAGAATAGCTTGCCTCCCTCTTCTTTGTGGCAGCCCCTGAGATCTCAAAATATGTTTTGTTGAAAAAAGAAAATGCCAAAACCCTACTTAAAAAGCTGGAACAGATAACCAATCTCCTGCTGTGGATTTTTTAAAAAAAATCAACATTGTCAGTGTTTATTAGAAAGTTGTCAATGCTTGCTAAAAGTTTTGTGAGGGGAATTGGAAATACATTTTCCTGAGTGTTAAACATTTCACTCATAGTGGTTTTCTCCACCAACTGTAGTCTGATCAAATGGAATTTCTTTCTGAGATTATAAATTATTTTAATGGCCACTTCTATAAGTTTAAAACCAAATTTCAGATTCTGTATTTTCTCATTAAAATGAAATCATGTGAGGGAGAAACATCAGCATTTGTGAGAGCTTCACTCGCCCATTCTGAATGCCCCTTAAAATAATATGATGTCATTGAAAAAGAGTTAATCTGAGCATGTTCACGGACCATTTCCATCCCCATGTGTACACTTATAGAAAAACAGTTTTCAAGGCAGATGTTACTTGTAGAAAAAGCTTCAGTCCAATGCCAGATTTATGAACCACAGTTTAACTTGTGTGACTACAATACATTAATGATGGGTTATGTATTTCTCTTAGCAATCAATAATAGGCAAGAGAAATAGTTTTGAAATATTGCTCCCTTTGGGCTAAAGAAGCAAATGTTAAGTAAGCCTCTTTGTTCAGGGAGACATCTTCTTCCCATCCATACCACATTTTAGAAGACCATCTCTTAGAGTGACTGAGGGTGTCTTTCACTTTAGGGAAAATAGTTTTTATAACAAAAGACTCTGGTGATCAGGCTGTGATCCTGTGAACTGACAACTTCTATCAGGGCAAAACAAAACAAAGACTTAGGCTGGATACAACAGATTAAATCTATCTTAAAGGGGAATGAATGGGAAGACAGCAAAAGGAGTAAAAAGAAAATATTGGGTAAACACTTCCTACAGCTGCCTAGTAAGTTTACTTTGAGACTTCTTTGCTTCTAAAGCAGACATGTCAAACACAAGGCCCGGGGGCCGGATCCGGCCCGCAAAGTGGTTTCATATGGCCCACGAAGCCATCCTGGAAACAGTGAGGGAACGGGCCCCACTGCCTTGGCCCTGGCCCAGAGACCCTCCTTCTGCCAGAGACCCTCAGATCTGTCCCACTCCTGCCCAGACCCCCATAGGCACCCTTGATGCGAACGATGTAGAGCTGGCCACGCCCATCCAGTAGGCCATCCGCACTCTAGCCACGCCCACCCAGTAGGCCACGCCCACCCTGGCCATACACATCTGGCCCCGAGGGCAACCGCAATGCTGATGCAGCCCTCAGTGAAATTGAGTTTGATACCCCTGTTCTAAAGCAACCCTCTGCAATCTGGTACCTCCAGATGGTTTGCATTCAAACTGCCAGACTTCCAAGCCAACCTATACAGTTAAATGGTTGTGCTGGCATTGAGAATACAAAAATTATGTATTTCTAGAGGTCAGCACTGAAATTCAGCTAGGCAAGACTTATTTTTTTCTTTCAAGGGCCACATTCTTTAAGGACAATCCAGAGGTGAAGCAGGCAGTGGATGAAGTCAGAGCCAAAATCTTGAATGCCTTTCTAACAGATCCTTTCTCCCTCTCTTCCCATTGTCCTCTTTTCTATTCTCCCTCTTCCCTTCTGATTCTCTTATCTCACCTCTAAGTAAAATATGGGGAAGGGAGAGACAAGAAGAGAAATTTGGCAAAGGATCTTTTGTTGTTCCAAGGCTACAGGTTGGCTGTCTAATTCTAGTGTATCCATTCTCTTTCTCAATATGTTGTATGCCGGACAGTGTTGTACAATTATTAATGAATAGTCCTTAGCACAGAGCTGCAAGATGGTTTCTTTGGAAGGGTGGGTGGAAAACAGCAATTTCCCACAAGAGAAAATCCAAAGGAAAATTCCAGCTGGAGCAGAATGCGTCACCCCCTTTTCTAGCAAAATCCCAATCCTCATCGGGAAGAAGCCTGAAAGCAGCACAGCTGTTTGGTTCCTCAGTGTGTACGCTGTGCAACACTGTGGTGGAAATCTATCTTTTTTCTCCTATTTTTCTTTGTCTTCTGTATTCCTCCAGGCTTCAAATCTGTCATTGGCACGCTTGCTTATCTATTTATTTAAGGATTTTTTTTCTTCCTAAATGAGCCGGGGTTGAAAACAATTTGAGAAAGGGGAAGAGATTAAAGGTATTTTTTCTAAAAAAAAATTGGTAAGATTTTTCTGTTTACTTGAAGTCTCAGCTTGTCCATGTAGCCAATTCTGCTTACTTGTTAGCGAACTAACAAAAAAAATGTTTGTTAGGGTTTTCATAGAAGCAATTATCAATTCACAGGAAAAGGAAATAAATCACAAACCTCATATGTTTCATCAGGGCTGATTACCTGGTAAGTGTTTATAAAACTGTATCTTTACACCAATTTAAATCTTAAGTTTCCTCCAAGCCAAGTCAACTCCTAGTGATTCAGATCACTATGTGGACCACAGTATGAAAGTATATTGGTACTGCCTCTTTCTGAGGAAATTATGAAGATGATAATGATTGCTATCCCAAACAAGGCTTATCTCTTCCAGAACTTTCTTAATATCCAAGCTAAAACAAACTTGCTTTGGTATTGCCACCCACTGAAACCTTTTAACTTTACGCAGAAGCAACACTCTCTGATTTCAGTGATGTTAATTTCTTTTTTAAAAAAATAACTACAGAATGAAAACTAACAAGAACTAAAATAAAAATAGAGGAAAAATGAAAGAAAGAAGAGAAGAAATAAAACAAAAGAGCAGAAATCAAAGAAAAGGAAAGAAATTGTAAAGAAGTGACTTCTAATTTAATCTGGTGACTATATAGAGATATTTCTTGGCAACCACATGTAGAAATGGTTTGGGGATATTCTGAAGTCTTAGCGCCAGGGGTCTTCAAACTTGGCCCTTTTATGACTTGTGGACTTCAACTTCCAGAATTCCTCAGCCAGCATGCCTGGCTGAGGAATTCTGGGAGTTGAAGTCCAGAAGTCATAAAAGGGCCAAGTTTGAAGAGCCCTGGGCTAGCCTCTCAGTCTAGATTACAGAAATATAGTTTCTCAGTGTCTGCCATCCAAGTGCTGCCAGGCCTGTTGCTCCTTACCTTCTGAGGCAAGCTCAGCAATACACACCATTTGTGTGTGTTTGTGTGTGTGAGAGAGAGAGACAGAGAAGGAAAAAATGGGAAAAGCCCACAACAAACAATAACAACAAGTCATACTTATAGCATATTTGTGTGTATAATACAATTATTAATATGTAAGTTAATTCATTAATAATAAAGGCGGGGGTGAGAATTAAGAATTTTTATCAATGTGCAGTCCAAACCTCAACATTATCCTTTGTCCAGGTCTCCTTGCAGTAAATTGCTCCTTCAGTTTAGACCACCATTAGTTCCTGAAGCACTGACACATTATTCAAAAAACAAACAAACCCATAAACATCTACCAAAATAAATACAAAACAAAATTAATATGAGACGTACCATCCCAACTCAAATGTGGAAATTCTCCGTACATATTTTTGTGTTGGAAATTCTTTATGAATATTCAGGAAAGGTTACATCTACAGTTGTCATGAACCTCGTCTGTGGATTGAAATCCAGCAAGAATAAGGTAAAGATTCTAGTTCTTTATAACTGAACATTTGTAACAGTTTACTTCAATCTTACAAATTTCAGGAATTGTTTAGAATGTAAGAATCTATGCAAATAATTGTCACACTAGTAATGGCTTTACAGAAATCACAGAACTGTGTCAAGCTAACTGGATTTTCATTTACGCAGAGACCTGTCAGAATAACAGATAGTCTGTTTATTTATTTACAAAACTGAAAACTAGATTTAGGTAAAGCCCGCAAGAATACTGTAGTTTTAAGAGCTTTTAGACAATTGGGATATATCCACCTTATAGGCTGCACAGGTCTCAGTTATTTTCTCTTTTTCAGGAAAATAAAAGTAGAGTAGCAGTTCTGTCAGGGGAAATGGGAGTACTAATAGAGCTTAATCAGCAGCTGAAAAAACTTGTTACAGAATTCAAGATGGCTGGCATGTGGAAATAGATATTCGAAACTACAGTTGGTCTGATGGATTTAAAGCAGTAGAATAAATAATTGGTTATTTCCCCAACCATTCATGCATGTAAATTCAACCAACCCAGGTAACATGGGCATTACGCCTCCTGATTTTTGGAGGATGACTGAATCATAAAATCATAGGACTGGAAGAAACTTGGAGGCATTCTAGTCTAACCTGCTGCCCAAGGAAGAAGACCTGATGTATAGGATTCGAACAAGTGATTGCCTAAGTTTTTCTTAAAAACTTCCAGCAGTGGAGTGCCTCCAACTCTGGGAGGAAAGCTGCTCCATTGATTAATTGTTCTCACTGTACTTAATTCCACAATGGATTTCTCTTTAACAAGCTTCTTGTCCTATTCTCAGGTGCTTTGGAGAATAAGATGACCCATCCATCCACCTTCTCTGTGTCAGCCCCTGAAGTACCAGAACATAACTAATCTTCTGGTAATTCCTAATCTTTTTCTTCATTAGGCTAGACATACATAGTTCTCTTAACCATCCATCGTACAATTTAGCCTCCATACGTCTTAGCATATTTGTTCCTCTTCTCTGCACTCTTTCTAGGATTCAAGCATCTATTTTGTATCAGTGATGACCAAAATTAGATGTAGTATTCCTGTCCAGTATGGCTGAGTATTCCAGTCCAATGTGACTGAAGAAATATCAAGTGCTGTGTTGTATTTTTAGGGACTTACCAGTCGTCACATATGACCATGGGCAAATTGGAGTGCAACTTCAAACACATACATCTTCCTTGTATCCCCTCTTATACAATCCAACCTCTTCCCCACAGACAACCATCACTCCCAAATATTACAGCTGTTCATTGGGAAGAAAGAAAATGCCTTTTTCTTCTAGTGAAGGAAGAAAAGAAATCTTAAGTTTTGCTCTTTTTCAGTACCATTTCCCACCATCTATTTGTCAATTCTAAATATGGATGGCAGGGATATCATTAATCTAGAGTCGCTAGGACACGCAGCAGAAGTCTCCTCCTCTTCCCATGTTGTCTGGCAAATTTCTTAACATGACTGTTAGCCAGTCCACTCATAAGAAGCAAGTATGTGAAGTGCTGTACATTTTACAGTGAAAATATTCATTTTATTCATTTTATTGATAAATTTGTTTGCTGCCCATCTTGCTGCGAGACAACTGGACAGCTTACAACAAAATATAGCAGAAAGTTGGACGGATCAGATTTTACCTTAGGAAGACACAGTTAATAACATCAGAACAGCAGAAGATTGTCTTTGTATGTGTGTGTGTTTATGTGTATTTGTGTGTGTGTGTGTGTGTGTGTGTGTGTGTGGGTGGGTGTAGGGAATTTTTTAGAGGGCCTGTTTTTGGGAAGAAAGCAGATGGCAAGAAGTTACGGTAAAAGTTTTAAGTTCCCACTGATAGACGTGGGAAGATATGGGGATATTGTAGAAGACATCTCTATTTCTTGAGGCTCATCTCTTTTAAAGCACCAAATATATCCAGGTCCCTCTTGTCCAAAGACTTATCATGCCCAATTCCTTTGCATCTGATGCAGTAACAATGGATGAGTGTGTATTAAATCTTTAGTGCCTCTTTTGTGATGTGCTTATTGCACCCCTGGGATATCCAGAAGGGATTTGGGAAGTATAATAAAATGTCAGAAATATTGTGTAGCTATACTGAAAATTTATAGTCCAAGGTCTTGTGCTGCCGAGTTCTCCTTTGTGGGTGAGTTTTAAATAATCTGAGAGTTTTCTTATATGCCAGAGTTAAGGTTTTGTTGAGAAAATGGGACAGAGAAGAAAGCAGTATGGCAAACATGTTGTTATAGTTTCATTGGTACATGTTGGCTTTATTTTAATTCTGGAAGGAGAGATTGCTTCTATTCAGTAGTCATTTATTTCAATCTCGCCTTTCAAAAGAAAATTCTTCCCTCCTCATCTGAATAAAATAGGGGTTTTCGGTTTAATTCTTGGTACACTTCATAATCTTCTATTTTATTTTAATATTTTTTTACACTTAAAATATGGAACTAAGGCCAGGGGTAACTCTGAGTACAACTCCAATCAGCAACTTTGCTGAAACAGCAAGGGACTGAATGTACCACTTTCCAGGCATTAAATTTGCCCCTGCAGCAAACCAATCAAAAGTATAAATCTTACCGAGGAAAATAATGGCAAAACAAGAGATTGCACATGCCAAGAATGAGGTAGCGGCAATCTCCGGGGAAATGGTTCAGCTTTGTAACTGGGTTTGATTTATACACTGCTTTTCTTCTTGAACATCGTGTTAGGATAATCGGTGAATAAGCAAATGAAAAAAAAATACCATTTATAAAACAATGTGACTAGGAGGCTATTCCAACTTACTGTTTTCCTAGGTGAGATAAAAATAAAAAGAGATCAACAGCATGGCACAAAAGAGAGCACTGTGGCCATTTATACCCCACAACTTTAAAATAAATGTATTTTCCCAGGGTGGCTTACAAGGGAACAAGTCATTAGGAAAGAACAATAAGAGTAAGGGGGAAAAAACAGATTGCAAGCTAAACAGACAGCTAGGTTATCTACTGTTAATCTGAAGATCTTGGGAAATAAGAAATGCTTTTATCTGGTGGTTGAATGATGATGATGGGAAGGATGGCTGTGATTCCCATGAAGTGATGTGTGAAGTCATTCCAGTGATGAAGAACAATTGAAAAGGATCTTTTTGTTTGTAGCTTGCACACTTCAGGTTTACCCATGTATTATAAATAATTCCTTCATGGAATCTGTATCAATAGGTTTCTCTGAAAAGAATGAAAAGAAGGACTAGGGATGAAATGACAGCAGCCTTCCAATATTTGAGGTGCTGCTATAAAACAGAGGGGGATCGACTTATTCTCCAAAGCACCAGAAGGCAAGACAAGAAGCAATGGATGGAAACTAATCAAGGAGAGAAGCAACCTAGAAGTAGGGAGAAATTCCCTGACAGAACGATCAGTGGAACAGGCTGCCTTCAGAAGTTGTGGGTGCTCCATCTTTGGAGGTTTTTAAGAAGAGACTGGAAAGGCATTTGTCTGAAACAGTATAGGGTCGCCTGATGGAGTAGGGGGTTGGACTGGAAGACCTCCAAGGTCCCCTCCAACTCTGTTATTCTGTTATCTTATTAGACTAGTATATCTTATAGGGGAGATAAATAAATAATTGATGATATGATGATACAATATGATATATATGATATGAGTGGCAGAATGGAGAAAGGTTTACATCTTTTCCACCAAGCTCCCTGACTTGGACTACTTGATTTACTTAACCTTATTTTAAAGAAAATAAATTCAATTAATGGTCCTCCAGTTTTAGGAGGTATTGTTTATCTTAAACAATTGTTGCTTTACTAGCAGATAATTACCCGGTTTTTATATCATATCAACATTTCCCAATGCACAGTTTCAGACAGAATGTATCAATAAAATGAGCAATAAAACATTAGCAGGTGAATAAGGCAAGGCAACAAATCCATTTGTGGCATTGCTTTTTATTTGTCATGCCAGAAATCTCTGAAGCAAATGGATAAAACCTCAATGATTTGTACCAAAGACTAAGTTTATTTACAGCTTTGTGGCTGAGTTTATTTTTTTCTTGTCCAAAATACCTGTACATTTTTCTGATGCAATATTGTTTCCAAAATGTTGGTGTTTGAACAAGTCGCTTTTTCCTTAATCCTTCTCATAAGGATAATAAAAAATGTACTTTCAGATGATTGTGGGGATATTCAGCTTAAATAAACAGAAAGCTTGTTGTGAAAGGTTATTCTACAGGCTGGATATACATAAATTCAGAAGAAAAGAAAGATCAGCTATGGATAGATCCAATCCATAGCTAAGATAGCATGCATAATTGGCTTAAGATTTGTTCTATATATATATACATATATATATGTAGAATATGTATATATATATACATATATATATGTAGAACTAAAGGTGTAGGCGCAACGTTTCGACAGAATCCCATCCGTCATCATCAGGCTGGTGGCTTTAGCTTCCTTCTTCTGGGAGAAGCATGTGGCTGTTTGTTCCTCTTTTTTAAACTGCCAGAGGGGGTGTGTTCTGTGGGTGGAGGTGTGCTCTGATTGGGTGGGGGACCAAGTGTGTTCTGATTGGGTGGGAGTGTGTTTTGAATGGTGGGTGTGTTCTGATTGGGTGGGGGGGTGTTCTGAGTGGATGGGCTGGTCTCAGCTGCCAGCCCCAGACCTGAGCTGGTGAGTTGTGCTGCTTTTGTTCGGCTTCGTGTTTGTGGTGGTGCTATGTTTTTATAGTGGGTGTCAGTTTGTTTATTGTGTGGTTTGGAGGGGTTTAAAGTGGCTGATGTTGCAGCTGTAGTTAGGTTTCTGTTTTGTGGTTGTGCCTCGTTATCATTGTGGGTTCGGATTTGCTTTTTGAATGGTTGTGTGGTGGTGATGTCATGTGATGTTATCATGAGTTTGGGTCTGGTATCATTCTTGGTGGTTGGGCCTCGTCTGTCAATCAAGGCGGGTTTCCAAATGGCTGGTAGGCGAGAGGTATCATCTCGTTTGTTCATGCTGTGGGGGCGTTTTTCTATCTCAATGGCTTCTCTGATTATTCTGTTGTTAAAATGTTCAATTTTGGCGATAGTTTTGGTTTTTTTAAAATCAATTTCATGTCCCGTGGCTTCAAAGTGTTGGACCAGGGATGAAGTTTGTTCTCCCTTTCTGAGTGAGTTTTTGTGCTCTTCAATGCGTGCACTTATTCTTCTGTTGGTCTGTCCGATGTATGTGGTGGGGCAGGTGGTGCATGGGATTTCGTATACTCCTTGGTTTTCTAACCCAATTATGTCCTTGGGGTTTCTTAGGATGGTGGATATTTTTCTGTCTGTGTAGAATGCTGTTTTGATGTTGTGTTTTTGGAGGAGCTTGCTGATTCTGTCTGTGGTCCCTTTTAAGTATGGGAGGAGGGCTTTGCCATTTTCTTGTTCTTTGTCTTGGGTTTTTGTGGGTGTCTCTCTTCGGATTAAGTTGGTAATCGTGTTTCTTTGGAATCCATTGGCTGTTAGTACATTAGTGAGAGTGTGTAGTTCGGTTTTTAGGTGTTGTTCGTCAGCTAGGTGTTTTGTTCTGGAGATGAGTGTCTTGGCTACGGAGTTGATCTGTGCTGGGTGGTGGTGTGAGAGTGTGTTCAGATAGCGGTTTGTGTGTGTTTTTTTATGGTAGATAGTGTGTCCTAGGGAGCCGTTGGATTTCTTGTAGACTAGGACATCAAGGAAGGGAAGTTGATTGTTAGCTTCTGTTTCCATGGTGAATTGTATTTTGGGGTGTAGGCTATTGAGGTGTATGAGGAAGTCATCCAGTTTTTCTTTGCCGTGTGGCCAGATTACGAAGGTGTCATCTACGTATCTGAGCCAGAGTTTGGGTTTGTGGTTGGATTTTTCTAGAGCGAGGGTTTCAAAGTGTTCCATGTAGAGGTTTGCGATGACAGGTGAGAGGGGTGATCCCATGGGTGCTCCTTCCATTTGTTTGTATCTTTGTCCATTGTAGATGAAGTATGTGTTAGATAGGCAGTGGTTGGTCAGATCTAGGATGTGTTTTGGGGGGTTGTATTTATTTAGGATAGCTGTCAAGGCTTCTTTGATTGGCACTTGGGTGAAGAGGGATACGACATCGAAGCTCACAAGTAGGTCACAGGGCTGTAAGTTTAGTTTACTTATGATCTCTATGAATTGGAATGAATTTTGTACGTGTGAGGTGATGGAATTTGTGAAAGGCTGTAGTTGTTTGGCAAGAAATTTGGCTAG
This sequence comes from Vipera ursinii, assembly GCF_947247035.1. Classification (NCBI taxonomy): domain Eukaryota; kingdom Metazoa; phylum Chordata; class Lepidosauria; order Squamata; family Viperidae; genus Vipera; species Vipera ursinii. The sequence continues at coordinate 201,887,052 of NC_139513.1, forward strand.
ATTTTGTAGAGGTGAGCCTATGGAGCTGACTATGGGTCTGAGTGGGGTTCCTTCTTTGTGTATCTTGGGCAGACCATAGAGCTTAGGACATCTGGATGATTTTTCTCTGGGAATGATTGTTTTCTGGATCTCTTCACTGATGGGGGTGGCTTTTATTTTTGATTTTGTGGTTTTTTCCAGGTAGGTGGTGGGATCTGTCTTGAGGAGTTTGTATGTGGAGTCTCGGAGTAGGTTGGATAATTTGGTATGGTAGTCAGATGAGTTCATTACCACCGTGGCGTTGCCTTTTTCTGCTGGCAGAATGATTATGCTGGTGTCATTTTTTAGGTTAAGTAGTGCTGTCTGTTCCTCTTTGGGTAAGTTGCTTTTGGGTGGTTTGCTGGTGCAGAGGTTGTTGGTAACTTCGAGTCTGATTTTGTTGGTGTCATCAGGGTTAATTTTGGTCAGGCTGGATTCGACTCCGCATATAATGGTTTCCGTGGGAATGTGTTTAGGAGCGTCTGCAAAATTAAATCCTTTAGACAGGACGTTGGTTTCGGCTTTGGTGAGAATCCTATCTGAGATGTTGTGCACAGTTTGTTTCATGTGTTGCTGTGAGAGAGGAGGGGTTTGTTTCTGGCGTTCCTTTAGTCTTCGGAGTTTATTGGTGTGTGTGTCTGTTTTGTAGGCAGTCTCTGTTTCAGCTCTCCAGACGGCGATTTGTTTGAATTTGTCCCAAAGTGTGGGGTGGATCTTGTTGCTGAGTTTGAGGTGAAGTGTGAGGAGGTCTCTGTTGATTCGGTCCAGGAGGAATCTTTTTGTGTGGAGTTCATTTCTGATTAGGGCCAGTTCAGTTCTTATCAGGATGCGTTTGATGGCTGCAGAGTTGGAGTGGAATTTCAATTGGAATTAAATTTTGATCTCGGCAGTTGCGTAGGAATGTGAGGTCACACAGAATGGAAGCTCTTTGTACTTCGAGTTTTTCGTAGGTCCTAGTTAGCTGGTGGATTTCCTCCCCGTAGAGGTAAGATATTTGTTTTCTGAGGTTTTCGCGGGTGTTTGTATGTGGATCTTTGGTTATTCGGGTTTTTTCCCGCGTAGAACTAAATGTGTAGGCGCAACGTTTCGACGGAATCCCATCCGTCATCATCAGGCTGGTGGCTTTAGCTTCCTTCTTCTGGGAGAAGCATGTGGCTGTTTGTTCCTCTTTTTTAAACTGCCAGAGGGGGTGTGTTCTGTGGGTGGAGGTGTGCTCTGATTGGGTGGGGGACCAAGTGTGTTCTGATTGGGTGGGAGTGTGTTTTGAATGGTGGGTGTGTTCTGATTGGGTGGGGGTGTGTTCTGAGTGGATGGGCTGGTCTCAGCTGCCAGCCCCAGACCTGAGCTGGTGAGTTGTGCTGCTTTTGTTCGGCTTCGTGTTTGTGGTGGTGCTATGTTTTTATAGTGGGTGTCAGTTTGCTTATTGTGTGGTTTGGAGGGATTTAAAGTGGCTGATGTTGCAGCTGTAGTTAGGTTTCTGTTTTGAAGTTGTGCCTCATTATCATTGTGGGTTCGGATTTGATTTTTGAATGGTTGTGTGGTGGTGATGTCATGTGATGTTATCATGAGTTTGGGTCTGGTATCATTCTTGGTGGTTGGGCCTCGTCTGTCAATCAAGGCGGGTTTCCAAATGGCTGGTAGGCGAGAGGTATCATCTCATTTGTTCATGCTGTGGGGGCGTTTTTCTATCTCAATGGCTTCTCTGATTATTCTGTTGTTAAAATGTTCAATTTTGGCGATAGTTTTGGTTTTTTTAAAATCAATTTCATGTCCCGTGGCTTCAAAGTGTTGGACCAGGGATGAAGTTTGTTCTCCCTTTCTGAGTGAGTTTTTGTGCTCTTCAATGCGTGCACTTATTCTTCTGTTGGTCTGTCCGATGTATGTGGTCCCCGAAGAAGGAAGCTAAAGCCACCAGCCTGATGATGGCGGATGGGATTCCGTCGAAACGTTGCGCCTACACCTTTAGTTCTACGCGTGAAAAAACCCGAATAACCAAAGATCCACATACAAACACCCGCGAAAACCTCAGAAAACACACACACACACACACACACACACACACACACACACACACACACATATATATATATATATATATATATATACACACACACATATATATATATACACACACATATATATATACACATACATATATATATATATACACATACATATATATAAAAATGCATTATGCAAGCAGCATGCCCCATTTGTTTTTAAGTTATATAAGTGCAGCTTGCTGTTTTCAATGAATTATAGATTTGATCTCTCCAATGACTAAATTAACAAGAGACTGTGTCACAGCCTATTTGACAGTTAATCTGAGGCCTCTTAGTATAATCTCAACAGACAGCTGTAACTTAACATTGGTAAATAGGCCTAGTTGGCACACATGTTTTTGTTACTTCCCAAGCTACCTCTAAAAAATCAGACTTAACTATTATGCTGTAAGATGTATTCCTATGAATGGTAAGATGCCAAATGCATTCAGCTCCCAACAGCCAAATATTTTGTCTCATTTTACATGGGAAGCTTCTGAAGATCCAAGATAGAAGTTCTTCTACCAAGGGCATAGTTACATCAGCACATTACTTAAAAGTACTGGTATTCTACTTCCAAATGGGAGCAGAATTAAAGAACTAAAAATGAACAACATAATGACTCATGTATTAGTCATGCAAAAGAATGGACAAAATCCAAAACCCTCTGAGTGATTTACTGCAGCATACCCATACAGAGTGTCTTGTGCCTGAATAAAACGTTATGTTCATAATGTTCATGAAGGATGTTTCCTCCCTTATGCAGTTAGTGTATTAGCAGAGGAGATGGTGACTCTCCATGGTATTATCACCCAGCTTCTCATCGGCACCAATACAAATGCAGGAAGAAATCCCATGGCTCTCCTTTTAAGATCCTCAGTTGCTTGGGGACAAAACATTCCTTTGTTGTTGTTGTTTTTTCCTCCTAACATCCTACATTAATGTATTTTGAGAACAAAACTGATGGTTAAAGTAAACGGTGGGAGAAATGCAAATACTGAATTCTTCCTGGGATTACTAATTTTGTTGACATTAATGACAAATGTCACTCCATAATCATTTGAAATATGTAGAGGATGGAACACCAAATGAGGCCATTAATGTAGTCCCCTCTACAATTAAATTCAGATTAGTACCAACTTGTTGGCACTTTTTCTCTTTCATAGATCTGATAATCTTATGGATCTACAGTCTTGCACCAGTTCAGAATCAACTCAGCACAATGCTGACTGGGAACCAATTTATTTCCGATTGAGCAGTGATGTATTTAACACTGTGGCAAAAGTGAACTTTTTTTTATTGAAAAGTTTTTCAATACATTTTATCTTTAACAAAACAACCCCTCCCCACCCACCCCCCTTCCCAACCCAGCCCTACCCTCCCCCCCTCCCCTTCCCCCCTCCCCGACTTCCCAGAGCTAAATACAAGGTATAAAAGTAAAAACAATCATAAACTACCATATGCTATCAACAATGAACTATTAGGTCTATCGCACTTTAGCTCTTACAAAATGACTACAAGCAATATAAATATCACATCAATACTTATTCAAATGCTAAGTGAAATTTTTTAGTCCCATATTTATTCTGGATGTAATCAATCCATTTTTTCCACTCCACAATATATCGTTGTTGCGAATGGTCTTTCAAATACGCCAAAATCTTTGCCATTTCCGCCAGGTTAGAAACTTTTAAAGTCCATTCTTCTATAGTCGGCAGTTCTTCCTTCTTCCAGTATTGCCCTACTAAAAGCCTTGCTGCCGTAATTAAGTTCAATATCAACTTAGTGTCCACTACAGTAGTATCAGTAATAATACCCAGTAAAAACAATTGCAGACAAAGCTTTATCCTTTTCTTAAATATCTTCTGCATATTCCACCAGATTTTAATCCAAAATGCTTTAACCTTTTTACAGGTCCACCATATATGAAAATACGTTGCATCTTCACCACCACACCTCCAACATTTCAGCTGGTAGTTCGGATACATACTTGCTAACTTTTTGGGATCTAAATGCCACCTATAAAACATTTTATAAAAATTCTCTCTTAAATTTTGGGCTCGCGTAAATTTTACATTTCTCACCCAGATCTTTTCCCAAGTATCCATTGTAATAACTTCTTGAATATTCTGAGCCCACTTTATCACGCAATCTTTAACAAGTTCTGTTTCTGAATCAATTTCTATCAATGCAAGATATATCCGTTTGATATGTGCTTGACCCTGATTTCTAATTTGCTTTACCAAATTTTCATCAGTCATTGAAAAACCAATTTTCTGATCTTTCCACCTGGCCTGTAGTTGCCCATACTGGAACCAGGTTTGAACAATCTTTTCTCCTCGTAAAAGGTTATACGGCTTCAAACGCCATACATTCCTCTCCAAACTTAAAATTTCCTTATATGTAGTCACATCATGTTTAAACCCAACATTTATGTTTTCTATTGCGTGTTTCGGTATTGCCCATAAAGGTATTTTATAGTTTAACTTATATCTATACTTTTTCCAAACTCGCAACAGAGCATGTTTTAAAATATGCACCTTAAACACATTATCTACCCGTATAATAGTAAATAACAGTTTGACCGAAGTATGTAATATTGAAAAGGGCACAAGGCAGGGGTGTCCGTTATCACCTTTATTATTTGTTTTGACATTGGAGATATTATTGATTAAAATACGGAATTCGGAAAAAATTAAGGGAATTCAAATAAGAGATCAGGATTATAGATTGAGGGCATTTGCAGATGATCCCGGCCCTATCTGGACTGGGATGCCTTGCGTACAGTCACTCATGCGCTCGTGACCTCTCGTTTAGACTACTGCAATGCTCTCTACATGGGGCTGCCCTTGAGGACCACTCAGAAGCTTCAGCTGGTGCAGAATGCAGCCGCGCGAGTTCTGTTGGGGATCTCCCGATACTCCCATGTTACACCTCTGCTCCGTGAGCTGCATTGGCTTCCAGTTGCCCTCCGGGTGAGATTCAAGGTGCTGGTGATGACATATAAAGCCCTACATGGCATGGGTCCGGATTACCTACAGGAGCACGTGCTGCCGGCATCAACTTCCCTTCGTCCAGTGCGCTCCCACAGAGAGGGCCTCCTCAGGGTGCTGTCGCTCAGAGTGTTGACCGGCAACCCCCAGGGGGAGGGCGTTCTCTGTGGGTGCGCCAGACCTTTGGAACCGTTTACCGGTTGAGCTCCGGATGGCTCCTGACCTTCGGTCCTTCCGCTGTGATCTAAAAACTTATTTATTTGAATCAGCTGGCCTGGTCTGATGGGTTAGGGAATTTTAATATTAATTTTAATTAATTTTATTGTAATTGGGCTCAATATTTAATTCTATCTTAACTTTTGTACACTGTATTTTTTATTGTATTTATTGCCCTGTACACCACCCTGAGTCCTTCGGGAGAAGGGCGGTATAGAAATTAAATTATTATTATTATTATTATTATTATTATTATTATTATTATTATTATTATTATTATTATTATTATTATTTGATAAGGTCTTTTCTTTGCAATTGAAGAATGATGGTTTGGTAGCTTAGCAGCTTCTCCTTATAGCAATAAACATACATATATACATATACATATACATATACATATACATATATAGGTAAAAGTTCCCCCGCACATGCGTGCTAGTCGTTTCCGACTCTAGGGGCCGGTGCTCATCTCCGTTTCAAAGCCGAAGAGCCAGCGCTTGTCCAAGGACGTCTCCGTGGTCACGTGGCTGGCATGACTAGACGCCAAAGGCGCACGGAACGCTGTTACCTTCCCACCGTAGTGGTCTCTATTTTTCTACTTGCATTTTTATGTGCTTTCAAACTGCTAGGTTGGCAGAAGCTGGGATGAGCAACAGGTGCTCACTCTGTTACACAGCACTCGGGATTCGACCCGCCAAACTGCCGACCTTCTGATCGACAAGCTCAGCATCCTAACCCACTGAGCTACCGCGTCCCTTTTACATACATACATACATATATATATATATATATATATATATATATATATATATATATATATATATATATATATATATACACACACACACACACACACACACATATATATATATATATACTATATATACTCTCTCTGTTTGTGTATATACACAGTGTGTGTTGTGTGCATGTGAATGTATCTTGATCAAGTGCTGTAAATATGAAAAGAGTGAAAATGAGGAGTTTTTTTAAACTATAAGCTGACAATAGCTGGAATGGGGCACTGAATATATATTCTTTGCATTTTTCTACTGGCCAGTTGAAGGAACCATTGATTGATTTCTGCATGTCTTAGTGCTTGGTTGTTGTTGTTTTTTTGTTGTTTTTTTGACTGTTCAGGAAAAAGAGGGATTTCCATGAGAAGGATTAGCATTAGATCCTCCCATGCTGTGTAATATATCAGGCAGCAAGGGATGTCCAGCATTTTTGTTCTTGCGTGATTATTTCAAGGTCTTCCCATATGATGTTTAGAGTCTATAAGTCTTCCATGAACATTCTTCACCATGTATTTTAAGGGTGTCCTCTTGGTTGTTTGGCATTGGGGAGGATCCATCTCATTGCCATTGTCTGCCATTGCTGGTCCCAAAGCTGGATGATGTCTAGTAACCCATCCCTGTAAAAATTATAACTGGTATGGAAATAGCAAGAAGAATCTCAAGAGGCAACCAATATTATTGCTAAAAGTTTATATCCTCTTATTCTTCTCACCCCAGATGACAAATATGCTTCTAGGATTCATTGGGAATCAGAACTAAATTGATTGATTGACAAATTATAACCAAAATATATCTCCAAAACTATTTATCTTGGACTGCTATTAATTATCAATAGAAATCCCAAATGTCAGTTGAGGAAGTATAGCATCCTTATTGGTTCCATAGAGATTAGGATACATTATATTCCACTGGCATAGTATAAAATGCCACTGATTTTTATTTAAAGCTAGAATTACTTAATTGTTTGATATAGTATTAAAAATCAAATTCTAGTCCTTTTTCCATTTGATACCCTCCAAACGTATTAAGTGGGCTGAGAATTCTGGATGACATTTGGAGTCTGTTGGAGAAGACTGCAACTTTGTTAAATAACATGTTTTCTGGTAGTAATAATATACTGTATAATTTATCACAAAATGTAGTCCTTTACAATTTTTGTGTACATAATCACATTTTGTGTCATTTCTAAATGTGAAAACACTGAAAAATTAGAGGTCTGAGAATTTCCGCTTGATTAATTTGATTAATCGGTTGTTCACATGAAATCACATGAATATGTACAATAAGGTTCTGATGCTAATTAAATTTAATAACTGCATTTTGAAACATCTCTCCTATTTCGTATTGAATTGATTGTGTGTTTCTTACTCGCTCTAGATATTAACAAATAAAGCAAAGTGTTTTATTTGAATTGAATGCTTCATTCTGAGGTCTTCCTGTTTTTGAATAGCAACAGTACCATAGAGATATAAACATGGAGACGTTGTCAGCCCCACCAGAAGACAAATTTGCCTTAAACATGCTTGCTGAAGACCATCAATTCTTTTGGCCAGAAGGCATATCTGCAGCTGTTACCTTAATGTTCCTGTTAATTTCAGCACACCAGAAAAGCTATTTTACAATGGTATCGCACTGGCAATACACTTGGCAGTTGGCAAAGGTTCACAGAAGTTCCACTAAGATTACAATATTCCTCTGTATGCATCCTTTCATCTTGTTGCAGTAGACCCTAGTAGACAGTTGCTCAGTTTCCGTTCCACAAACTACGTTTTTTTTTTTTAAAAAAATCTGTTTCTCTGTTGTATCGTTCCACTGAAAAACTGCATATCCTAGTGCTTTTAAGAAATTGAAAAAAACCTACAAATGCAATGCATTTAATTATTGATAAAAAAAAAAAAACCTCAAGTGATTAGCAGCATGTCATTCTGTCCTTGGAACAATATGTGAGGCACTCCCATCTCTTATCCGGGATGAGTTAAACTGATAATGGCTTGAAAATGGCTGAGCTTCAACCCTATTTCAGCAGTGCACAATTCTGAACAAAGCTTTCTATCCTTTCAGTGGGCCCTAATAAATTCTACTGGCTTCACTGAGGCTGGACAATAGAAAAATACCAAATCTGTTAATTTCCATTTCCTTGGTAGGCATTAGCCATAAGGAAGTAGGGAAGGTTGGGTTGCTAAATCTAGGACAGCCAATATATTTTATTAAACTAGTTTTTTTAAAAACAAAATGAATGTTTATTGCCAGTGAAAATATATTAGAACAGTTATCAATTGATCTTTCCTAGAATAATTTTAAATAATTATTTTATATGCAAATTTAAATAATTTACTAGCTGTTTGGGAATGAAAAAATCTATGAAAATAAAACTGCTGTGGAATTGTAAAATATTTTAATTATTCTTAAAATGTAAGAGCCTCAATGTGAGCATTTCCACCTCTCAAAATCCATTAAAAATACTTGAATTTTAGGAGAAAGACATTGTAAGACAGCTGGCAATTTAGCTAACTATGAAAGCTTATTTATAGTAGTTGATCAACTGCAAACATCCATCTGCATCTGAAAGCAGATGTTCATTAGGCCTCTACAAGGCAGTTGTATTTGCTTTGATGAAACACCTTGTCTGTGACACCAGTGTCTTTACTGAGGTGAAAGACAACATGATTTCCTTCAGAGGCCCTTTGTGGCAGTGCCCAGTTTTTCTCTGTCACTCCCAATTGCTGGAAGGTGCTTCTGATATGTAACAAAAGAAAGAGTAATCTCTTTTACCAATTAGAATCACTATAGCAAGGAAGATAAAGATAAAAGGGGCATGATGGCTGAGCGGTTAAAGGCACTGAACTTGTCAACTGGAAAGCTGACAGCCTGGGTTTGAGACCCAAGTGCCATGCAACGGGTGAGCTCCTGTTCCAGCCCTAGCTCCTGCCCTTCTCGCAGTTTGAAAGCATTCAAATGCGAATAGATAGATAGGTACTACTTTGGTGGGAAGGTAACAGCATTCCATGCTCTTTGGCATATACTCATGCCGGCCACATGGTCATGGAAGTTTTCAGACAATGCTGGCTCCCTCAGCTAAGAAATGGATATGAGATCCAAATGGAGATCCCCTAGAACTGGAAATAATTGGACAGAGGAAACCTTTACTTTTAAGAGGAAATGAAGCAGATGAAACAAAACAATCTTCTTCACTTCTAGAAAAAGTCATGATGTTTCTTTCATGAAACAGCTTCAGGGGGGATGCTTTGCTTAAACTGTGACTGCAACTGGGTCTCTTTGAAAATCCACATAGCGTTTATGGTGTATTAATTATTTTGCAAATCAGGCAAAAATTGTATCTTGAGAATAGAGGCTTTTATATACTAGAGGTTAAAGTTAATTTACAGTTTTTTTCCTATGTGTTGCCAAGAAGATAATTAGGCCAAGTTAATTTACATGTAGAACTGCAAAATTTACATTATATTTAAATAAAAATGCATTGCACATCCCACTATTGTAGGAAATACCGAAACTGCACGACCTATGTATCTATTTGATCAGCTCTCCAGCTAATGACTGATGAGCAAGTTCATAATTCTGCATTTTTTTTTAAATGCAAAGAATCTGCAAGCTCTAGCAGTTAAAGTTAAGGGACAAAGTGTAATGTTATGTGGGAAAGACCTTAGGAGACAGGATGAAGAGATGCTGCCTAGGAAATTAGAGACAGCATAGCCCATGGCTGATTATTGGATGGGGCTAGAGACACCAAAGAGACCCTCCCTAGGTTCTCAGGCAGAAAAGGAGACAATAAGAGAATTGTTCTTTCAGACTTACAAGATTCAATTAATGTATCATTACAATAAAGTAGAATACAATAAAGTAGAATCATCTGGTCGTGTTTCCTGACTGGTCTGACCTGTAAGGCTAACACAGAGTGAAAAGTGGGATTAAAATTAAATATTAAAAAGACCAAACTATTTACATGAATGACCAACCTTAGAATTGGTAATGAAAAGTGGAGAGCTTTTAGGCAGTTTGATGCTGGAGCTGGTGTTGAAAAAGACAAATAACATGGAGAGACCCAAGAAAACAAACTCCTGGGTCACTGAACAAATCAATATGGCATTCTAACTGAGAGCACAAATGGCCTGGGCTTAAATTATCATATTTTGGACAAGATCCAATATGGATTGGTATTTTGGACACAATTGTTTGAAGTCCCAGATCCCTGGAAAAAATTGTAATGCTGGGAAAGGTGAAAGGAAAGAGAAGAAGAGCATTGATTTAGTTACAGTGAAGATGGGTGCATTGTTGGAAGACCCAAAGACCAGGTTAGGGATATATTTTTATTTATTTTTTTATTTTAATCCCATTTATATCCCGCCCTTCTCCGAAGACTCAGGGCGGCTTACAAGCTTAGCAGTAGCCTTCATTCTATGTATATGCCTGCTTGTTAGGGCTTTCACACCCCCCCCCCCCAAGCGGCATTATTACAAAGTCAGCTTAATTGCCCCCAACAATCTTGGTCCTTATTTTACCTACCTCGGAAGGATGGAAGGCTGAGTCAACCTTGAGCCTGGTGGGATGCGAACCTGCACTAATTGCAGGCAGCTGGTGTTACTTAAGGAGGCATCAGCCCACTGCTCCACCAAGGCTTTATCAGCACAAAGAAGATCTATTGTGGTTGCTAGGAGTTGAAAATGACTTCCTTGCACAAATCAAATCAATCAGTCCGATGTTTAGACTGTGGAACAGCTTTTAAAATATGAAACATTTTCCAACAGAGGACTATAAAGTAGAACATAAAGCATCCCATGATTGTGAAATGCTCTCGATCACCCTGTTTCATGAGATTAGATAAGGATGGCATTACACTTGCCTATATAGTTCACGTGGAGTATGGCAAAAAATAATTGATTTAGTACTGAAGTGAAATTTCACTGTATCTCATCTCCATCATTGTTATTCTTCCTGGTTTGATGTGGTCACTAGCTAAATTTCCTCAGCAGGAAGATTTGACCTAGTACAGGGGTCGGCAACCTCGGCTCTTTTATGACTCGTGGACTTCAACCCCCAGAATTCCTGAGCCAGCATAGCATAGCTGGCTCAGGAATTCTGGGAGTTGAAGTCCACGAGTCATAAAAGAGCCGAGGTTGCCGACCCCTGACCTAGTATATTGAATTGCAGATCTCCTGCCTGCAGCATTTCAGATGTGGGGTGGGGACAGTGATAAAACAGTAGCTACCGGTTAAACTGAATAAACAGATGAATTTAGGTGTCCTGTGTAAAAAGCTTGGCTCGTGAATACAAATCAATAGGCCTGGATTTTGAGAACATAAGAGTGAAAAGAACCTTAATAATATATGACGTGACACATCTGCTGCTTGCTGCAAATTATAGTGTCTTCTAATGGAAAACATTTCTCATTAGTGCAGATTCATTTACTGTAAATATATTTCAAGGAAAGGAAAGCACAAATTGCAAACACCATTTTCTTGTTGAGGCACATTTTTTAGCATTGTTAAACAGAATGCTTTGCCTATGGAGCGTTTACTCTTCATTGCTTTGCAACTAATAAGGAAACAAGCTTGATATTCATGACAATAAATTGAAATCCTTATTCCCCTAGTGTGTTTTTAATAGTGTTTTGGAAACATATCTGGTTTTTAATTAGAGTCGGAGGAATTTATAATTGCTTTGTGGTCTGTGAAGCCAAGCATTTGTCTCTTTCCAGAGAGAGGGAGAAAGGCTCCAGTGACAAACATCCTAAGAGTCTCCCTATATATGGAAACAAAAATATAGGTAATATTATATTTTAATGTTTCCAGGACCCACCATAGCAACCATTTTCAAAGCTATGAGGTAAACTGTATATTTACAAGATGCTTGTGCCTCAAGGAATTTCAAGACAATTAAAGTACTTTGGTAAGTGGCAGGAAGCTAAAATTCAAAACATAAATGGGCCAAGATAAATTTTCTTACCAGCCAAAGGACTCTTGTGAGTCCTATCAAGCAAAATTTTTCACTTGATTTTTTACCTTACTAATTTTCCAGTAAAGCTAAACAACATCTGAAATGACGAGAAAATATCTGCAGTTGAACGTGGGAAGCTTTTCTCATTTTGTATCCTTCCACCAGTGGTGGGATTCAAATATGTGAACAACCGGTTCTCTGTGTGGATGCCGCTTCCAGAAGTTCATTCTGGGCCTGGGCAACAAAAAATTAGCTACTGGTTCTGCCGAAGTGGTGCGAACCAGCTGAATCCCACCACTGTCTTCCACCAGTTAAACATTAAAGCAGTTGGTATAACATTCTTGGTCTTTTTGTCTAGGATAGTAGCATTTTCATTTAACAAACTATGCTTGTCTTTTTTCCCCTTTGTTACTTAGATCGTTTTGGGAAGATGGGGTCCACAGCCTTTTTGGCTACTAAGCCAATTGCAATTGTAAGATCATGTTAGGGATGCTATGATGACCACAGGTAAACTGCCATGGTGAAAGTGGTCCATCACAAAATAAAACAAGGTGTACGACTCCTTCTTTCAGGAATAGTAGCGTCCATGGACCCATGTTGGGAAACTCAATAGAGCCAATATCCAGTAACATGAGCAGGAATAATTTGCCTCATCAGTTGTTTTTTTTTTTTTAGTAAAACAGCCAGAAGGATAGTCAGAGATTTCCATGTTATGGCCCAATCCGTAACTGTATGGAAATGGATTTAGTTCAATGTACTATTGGGAGATTTATGTCAGGTGTGAGAGACCAGGCCCAATGAAACTGATTTATTGCTAAAATGGCTATGCACAGAAATCTTCTCAACTAACAGTTAGCACCTGCTAAATTTAGATAAAGGTGAACGTATTTTGAGGGGGGTTGGACTTACGTCACTACTTAGGGATTCTAGGCTGATCCCTTTTTAAATTCTACCCCCAGGTTCTGCCTCTTCTTTTCCTACAACTTGGAAGCACAAGTTAGGGACAGACCATCTGAGTAAAAAAAACATCTATGTGGTTGCGAGGAGTCAAAAACAGCTTGACGGCACATGATCAATATAACAATCTTACGCTTTGCAGCTGGAATCAAAATCCAGAATTTCTAATAATGAAATCTGTAATTTGGCATCATCCTCTCTGTGACTTTCTGTTTCGTAATGAAAACCTGCCAATGGGAGATTTCTGCCCATCATTCAGAAGCAAATTACCAAGCGTGTTTTTCAACGTGCCAAAGCCAGACCTGTATCAAGCTGTGCCACAGACTGAAAGAGGAAGGCAAGTGTGATTTCTCTCCCCATGCCCCAGACCAAGAAAGAGAAGGTTTGCGGTGCCAACTGAGAGAAAACTGCTGAACTGTGTTATCAAATATTTATTCTATATTAGAGAGAGTATGTGTTTGGAACTATAGTTTTCTCTTAGGGGCAGTTTTTGAGAAACAGTGACAGCATTACCATTTTGATGATGTATAGCTGTTATGCTTTCTGGTGCTGATCCCTGAGGAAGGCAGAGATTTTGAAACGGGCACGGCATCCAATCATTAGAATTAATATTTTATACATCCCATAGAATAAATACTTTATATTAAATAATGGAATTCTTTTCTTCTCTTGGTTGTTAGATTCCTGTGATTGTACTGAACTGGTTTTTTTTTTTTTAAAAAAAAACCTTTTAGCTCAGGTTATCTCACAGGATTGTTATGAAGTTAACATGTGGATGAGATAAGTGGGTGATATTCACCAATCTTTCTAACCTGGTTATTTCACGGCATGTTAGACTACAAATTACATCTGAGCGTGTTGTCTGAGGGTTACCGTGATTGTGATTAAAGCCATTGGGAAGAAAAAGTTGGGCTGGGAGACTTGTGATCATCATCCCAAATTGCTCAGAGCAAGGATGAGTAAATTAGGACTATACAGAAAGCAAGCTCTGAAGTTACCTAACGAAGCCTCTGTATTTGATAAAGTTCTGTTAAAGTGGTGGATTGGTTTGAAGCAAGGTGGAACATAATTATGAAATAAATCTGGTTCAAAGTGGGGTTCAAGGCAGCTACATATTTACACATATTTTCAAAGAAAAATGCTGCAATGTTCTACGAGCTGAAATAAAATTAATAATCATAATTTTATATCTGAAATATAATTAGTCTTTAGAGGAAGAGGAGTCATTAGCTGGCAATGAAATAATTATGTTTGGAAGTCAGCTATGATTGACTGCTGGCTGCTTAATATCCTTGGTTAACATATTTAATAAAACAATGCAAAGAGGCAGAAAAAGAGAAAACTTGCTTAAAATGTAATTCTAGTGCTCCCTCCTGTGGGGAGAAGAGTGCATGTGCAATACTCCACTCCATAAAGCCTGACTGAAGACATAGTTTTTAAATAACTTGATTTAGGTAATAATATATTTTATAATGTTAAATTATGCTGCTGATTATCACAATCCTTTATAAACTTACCTGGGAGTTGATGTAGTTCCACGATTAACAAAGTCATCTGCTCAACACAATATAATAATCTGATGATTTTATCCTTAGCCAGATCAAATAATAATGAATCTACTTGAGAAATAGATGACCTGAGAACAGTTGAATGCATTTGAGAAATTGATATATTTTCTTTTTTTTCTTTTTGTTAGCTTGCTTGCTTGCATGTATCATATAACAGTATAACATTAAACTACCAAGAAAGTCATCCCATCTATGTTATAACGAATATGTTCATTTCTCAAAAGACTAGCACAATTCATTGTAGATGGTTCACGCTCTCCATATAGATCAGTCTCCTACTGGAACTGTAAGTGGAGAGTCTTTGCTTCATTTCATCATGTCAAGAACTGTAGTGCTTACCAGTAAACTACCTTTAAAATCTTATACAGGTGGTTCTTGGTTAACAATACTCATTCAATGACTTTTCAAACTTACAGTGGCATTGAACAACCAGTCCTTGAGGTCCTGGCTATTGCAGCACCGCTGATGTCACATGGTCACAATCTAGCTATTTGGCAACTGGCTCATAATTCTGATAGTCATCCTGTGGTCATGTGATCATGATTTGTTACCTTCCCCTGCTGACTTCTCACAAGCAAAGTAGATAGGGAAGCTAATGGGAACTCAGAAGATGCAATTACATGAGGTCCTCACTTAATGACTTGTGGGGATGGTACCCTGGGATTACCAGAACTGCTGTTGCAAAGTGGCATGTTTATGTCACATCACAACCAGGGAACTTAGTGATTGAAATGTTGACTCTAATTAATTTTGTTAAGCAAGGACTACCTATATAGATTTAGACTTGGTTATCTCTGACAGCCTCTACTCCAAGAAGAATGTCTATGGAAACTGAGGCTCATCAGGGAACATGTGGGGAAGTCTTCTCCATGGCCACTCCGTTTTCCTGGAGCAGCATATCCTGGGAGATAAATGTAGACCCATCTTTGCTAATCTCCAGAAAACTATTAAGATCTGGCTATTCCCAAAGAACTTTGGGAATGATATAAATGTTGATTATTTATGAAAGAGGTGGCATCTTCTGATTAGTTGGATTATCACACAAATCTATGGTTGCTGTGTTACACTGTATTAATAGTGCTGTATTCATACTCTTATTGACATATGTCATTTTCAATTAGAGGGCAATATAAATCTTAGCAAATAAACAGAAAAATATGATTGATATTTCATTTTCATTTTCAAAATGATTAAAAAAATATCTCTTCCTAGCTCACTAGGATTGTAAATCTATAGTTTATAAATTGCAATGGTTGGTTTCATGCCACAGACTAAACCAGAAACTCACAAAATAGCTTGTCAAAATGTGTGAATCAAGTATTTGTGTATCTTTTTACAATGGCCATTTTTATAGGCCAGCATAGATGTCCTTGACTTTATTTCAGACCAAGTAAAGACTTACTAAACAAATCACATTTTCAGACTATTATCTTTTCCTTCAGCACATTAAGATAAGAACAAATGGACAAGAAGTTTGTAACAGCTTTGATTTCTTTTCAAATAGATGCTTTCTTCTTGTTTAATTTTTCTATTGTTCTTAAGAAGGATGAATGGATGAACAGCAAAATGGCCACATATAAAGATTTTAGTTGTGTGGGTGAAAATGAGCAATACTTTGAATCTTCTTCAAAATAAGGCTTGTTGTAATGAAGTAAATCTACAGTACTAAATATCACTTCTATTGCTGTTTACTGTTAAAAGCATGACATTTCTAGCTGGTAGTTTGTGGTTGGTAAAAGTGGCGACGAGGACAATGATGTTCAAAATATTTAAAGGTTTTGTTGGAATATTCACCTATATTTTACTTTGGGTGGAATTTTTGTAATGAACTTAAAATGCAAACTGACTATGATAAAATGATTGTCTTATAGCTTAGCATATTGGATAATAGATCATCCAAATAAATGGATAAAAACATACAGTATGGTGGGGAGGATAAATTTTCATGACTCCAATTTATTGAATCAGCAAAAATTCCTCTCTGACTACCTGTGGTAAAAGAAAGATTGTTGCTATTACCTCAAGGCACTGCAAAATCATTTCTATCTTTTTTTTCTTTTACAATATCTTGATTCTAGCTAGTAGAGAAATAAATCACCCAATGAGAATGTCTTTTCCTGTTCTATTCTACAAGAGCAGGGGTTGTGTTTATGAATGTGTGGGTGTAGACGTAAACTGAAATAATTCAGTTTGTAACTAGTTGGGGTTTTTAAAGCTAATCCCAAACATATGAGCACAGATCAGTTTATCTAATCTGTAAATGATCATTCTATTGGATTAATCATTCTGAGAAACACAAGGATTAAGATGGATAGCATTGTGCTAAGTTATCACATTACCCTAGGAATATACACTATATTCCTCCCCTGCCATTAACAACTCTGGATTCAAAATGAAATTATTGGTTCATTAGCCAGACATAAGGAATTGAACAAGTGTTGAAACATTTTGCTTTGAAATACCTGGTGGAATTAAGTTTCTCAACGGCAAAACACTGGAATACCAGTTTTGAAGAGCAGAGTTGATTTGATTAATTAAACAAGTAGTGCACGTTGCATTTCCTGCAGATTAATGGCCAGATGGGGAATCTAATGCTTGGATTTTTCTCCCTTCATTCTGAACTGTCATAGCCAGCTGGCTGCTGGACAATCCTTTACTAGGACTATTGCTATTCAATCATTATGTTTAAACAAACAAACAAGATTAAGAGCTCCTTTTTAGTACTCCTGCAGCATCCTTTGCTAAAATGAAATAATTTTATAGATTTGGCTCTCTTTATGAAAACAAAACCCAAACCGCTAATAATTCAGTTGTTACCCTTGTTAGCTTCCCATGTTTTTCCAGCATTATTTTGTTGGCAGTTAATAGAGAAAAGAAAACTTCTGTTGAAAATAATGTAGATCTGCAACACAATGAAATGGAACTCTTTTCCTGCAATTCATTTATATATATATATACAGAATTGGCTTCGCCTCATCATATCAGCCCATCCCACTAGTTCAGGCAGGGAAGGCATGCTACAGACCCCATCAGTCAAAGAATTTCAACTGGTGGGGTGAGCCCCTGCATTGTGAAACTCCTTGCCCTCAGAGGTAAGGAAAGCCGCCCCAAATCGCTTGGCCTTCCTCAAAGGGGTCACAGTTCTGGCTGTGTAGCCTTGCATAAGGGACACAGAGACTCACAGAACTATGGGGCTGGCTGCCCCCTCCCAACTCCTCCCCATCTTGGAATGCTCCATTTTTTTGTAATTTTATAATGTTGCTTTACATTTTTTTAAAAAAATAATGCTAAATTATTCAGTTTTTAACGTTTGACACACAGATTAATTTTGTGTGTGTGTGTGTGTGTTTGTGTGTGTGTGTGTGTGTGTGTGTGTGTATATACCCTATAATGAACCTTTGAACTCTGGTTTAGACTTTACTTTCTCCATAAGCCTGTCTCTTACAGCAAGGCTATCCAAACTTTCTTCGTTGGCCACCCGGTGCAGGGGGCTGTGTGGAGACAGATACGCGCACATGCATGCTTGCAGAGGGGGCTGCAAGCATGCACACAAATGGGGCCATGATTGTGTGTGTGACACAAATGGGGCCACGCGCACCCACGAATGCTCAGAAGACACTAGTGCCCGCACGTCGCCGCAATGCTAAGTGCAAGAAGGGGTTGCACTTGTGATGCTCGCTAGCGCCTGTATGATGCTCACGGTATTAGTAACACCCGCCCAACACCAACACCATGAAGCTAACACGAGTGCAGGGTTCACACATGCACACGCGCATTCACTGGCCAGCCACTCAGGCGGCCCAGTGGCCAACAGCCAATGGCCAGGTAGTGGGACGCGGCCCACAGGTTGGGGACCTCTGCCTTAGAGCTACCAGAGCAAGATTGTAAAAATGTAAATTATCATTAGATGGCAGCAAAGAGTCTACTTTTTGTTTTGTATCTGTTTGCTGGTATCTACTGTTTCTCTTGATTGGCACAAGCCAATCTAGGTACTCTTATTTTTCCTTCCACCAGAATTGCCATTGAAGTGATGTTTCCCTGGAGTTATTTAATTTAGGTTTAAGAAGTAGTGTGAGCAGCTCCTGTAGAGTCATCACTCAAGGACCTCCCCACTCGGAGCTAGCCAGCTTTTTCCTTTTGAAAAAAAAATGTGCCAGATAAAGAGTCAGTTAAAACATCTATCATCTATCTATCTATCTATCTATCTATCTATCTATCTATCTATCTATCTATCTATCTATCTATCTATCTAATTTTCAGTTGCCATCCATCCAGAGTGCAACAGTGCCAGTAGAAACATCTTCAACAGCCAATGTTTATCAATTGCCCAGCATTTCCAACCCAAACAATCTTTAGTGGTCCCTACCTGCCTTTTAACAGCCACTCCTTGCTGATGTTCTCAGTGAACCTCTGTGAAACATGTAATTTTTGATAGATAATTAACTAGTACCGATCATGGTGCTAAATGTATATTCCAATATGTATCAAGAATTTTTGCTTAGAAAGTCAATCTTTCTGGTCTATTCTTCTCTCACAGGTGATGCACTGAGTCCTTAAAATACTGGAACATTAAAATGGTTATTCCCCAGGAACCACAGAACAACTGTGCAAAAGGCATGGAGGGGGTTGGATACCTCTGCCACTAATTACATATCTGGCGCTTTCCAAATGTTATAGGAATGGATATAGATATGACCTTATGTTATTCTCCTTTATTATCCATAAAGTTTAAAGGCTCCAAGATATGAGATACTATTCTGACTTTTATTCCACCTGTTATGAACATATTTGGAAAGCTAAGTTTATATTGTATGCCACTGATAGATGTAGAAGTATCCTAAAATTTGGAGCATTTTTCTAAAAATAGAAAACACCCAAAGCTTTTAGATATCCCTGAAGTTAGATTTATAGCCTCTCAGGAGATTTTTCTCTAGAAAACAGAATGAAGAAAATTAATGATCCACACCATGTCAACGATCAAGAATTGTCCTTTCTCCCAAATGTTTCTTAGTGTGTTTGTGTGTGTTAATCTTAGTGCATTGTTTTAAAATATTTTTAATACAGCACATAGCTTAGTCCTAAATCTTAAATGTGTTTGGCTGGGGAAGATTAATAAGTTTCAGTGGAAATCTACAACCTCATTGAAGCTTGTAACTGGTCATAGAGAATTAACTAGTAGCCATCATGGTACTTGATGTTTATCCCAATCTGTATCAGGAGACACCCTGAATCTGTTTAATGGTCCTGAATAAGCATTGAGATGCAAATATACAGTATATCTACATATCTCTGCATTATTTATTAAAGATGAAGGAGATTTTGTCCCTTTGCCCTTCTTTTTGAATTAAGGATTGCAATAAATTTGATTGCAAGAGATCATCCATACCCAGTCCAATGACTTAGAACAGCATGAGCTGGGAACCCAAATACTTTGGGATGTACCTGCTTATCGAAAACTCCTGAAAATTATTTCTAGAAATCTTCACCTCACTATTGAAAGTGTACATGTATTCATATTAAAATTCAGATTGCCCTCTTATTTGATTCATATCAGGAGGTGAATTTGATTCACATCAGGTTGGAAGTGGGAAAGAGCCATCAAAATATAAAGTACTCTTGCAAACTTTCATACAGGTTGTCCTCGACTTATGACCACAATTGAGCCCAAAAATTCTGTTGTTAAGTGAGACATTTGTTAAGTGAGTATTGCCTCATTTTACAACCTTTGTTGCCACAATGGTTAAGTGAATCACTGCAGTAGATAAGTTAGTAACCTGGTTGTTAAGTGAATCTGGCTTCCCATTGACTTTGCTTGTCAGAAGGTTGCAAAAGATTTAACACATGTCCTTGGAACACAGCGATGGTCATAAGTAAGAACCAGTTGCCAAGCTTCTAATTTTTGATCACATGATCATGGGGATGCTACAAAGGCCGTAACTGTGAAAAATGGTCATAAGTCACTTTTTTCAGTGCTGTGGTAACTTTGAACAGTCTCAAAATGAACTGTTGTAAGTCAAGGACTAGCTGTATATGATCTTGAGATCTGTAAGTGTCATTGAAACTGTTGTGAAGATAATGGCACAGACTAGGTTAATAATGAATTATTAAATGGACATTCCCAGATATTTGCTGGGAGAAAAAACAAGGATCTGCTTCCATGGACCATCTGTGTAATGTGGCAGCAGACTCTGATCATTTTTCTCCCCTCAGAGATACAAATCTGTGACAGAAATATGAGACTTCTGCGTCAGACACCGATGTGTCTTTTCACCGAAGTAAAGAATTGTTGTGATGTTGTTGCTGATGCCAGGATGAAAAAAATATCTTCTTGCCTAGACGAATAGTGGTTACATAATAATAGTATTCGAGAAGTTTCATGAGAAAGACCTTACTGAATTCTAAATATCAGTGACTTGAAAATGTAAAAATGTCCTGCTTCCACATTTCTTGGCACGAATGAAAATTGCTACCTCTTCTATTTAGTACACAGAAACTCACAGAGAACATCTTTGCCTTTCCTGATTGAACTTTACCCTGGCAAAGTTGCCCTGCAAAGTTGCCGAATTCATATTCATCTAGAAATTAACTGGGTTCCTTCCAGGGGTGGGATTCAGCTGGTTTGCACCACTTCGGCAGAACCGGTAGCTAATTTTTTTGTTTCCCAGGCCCAGAGTGGAGTTCCAGAAGTGACATTCACACAGAGAACTGGTTGCTCACATATTTGAATCCCACCACTGGTTCCTTCCCATATTCAGACCCCTCCAGAGATATTGTTGCTCAACTCAGCAGCAATAAGGACTGAGATGGCAATGTGTAGGAATGCCCAGAGATACAGTCTAGTTATGTTTGTGCAACAGCTTAAACCAGGTTAACCAAACACAATTCCTGTATTCAAATAAGGTATTATACCCAAACAATTGAATGATATTATCATTTATCATGATGGCCTGGTTCACTTGCCTGCTAAGACAATGCTGGGCTCCCAGCAATATAGAGTAATGAATTAATAAGCGTATAATGAAGGTAAATTGAGTTTGTTGGCAGCAGTTTGGAAATACTTTGTTATTACCAGGATAGTTTCCTGATTTTCCCATCCATCCTGGTGGCTTCCCATCCAGTTATTAACCCCTCAAATCTTCTTAGCTTCCAGATCTCATCACGTCAGTTAGGTATAGCCATCTTCTGAGTTGCTGATTCCTATTTAATCCTATTTAAATCTAAGTTAGAATATTATACAGTAAAATCAGTTGCATGATTTTTCATACCATGGTTGGGCTTACTGCTATTTTTAGACTAACTGAATGTTATTCTTAATTCTACTGTAATGTTTAATGTTAGTTAGAGAAACTTATAATGTTATTTTTAAAAACATGTATGTAACAGACAAGAGATTAGGAACATTCTTGAAAAGGCCATGATTTCTCACTGTCTATTCCCCCAGTGGCCATATAAATAATTAAGAAAAAAAATCTTTAAAAAGTCTTTTTAAAAAACTCTTCTAAAAGAAATCACAAATCAGCATTGTACCGAGGGGTGGCAAATGTGAATCAGAAAAGCAGATGTTCAGTTAAACATCCACCATCCTTTTGAGTTTCAGTCACATAATTAAATTGATTTCCCCTTTTTTTGTTAACATAGATTTTGCTTTACAACAAATCAATGATAATTAGAAATGTCAATTATCAATGACTCTTGGCCACATCTGGCTTTTAACCAGCCAATACTCCTTTCTTGTTTCAATAGTAAGCCTTTTTTTAAAAAAAAAACTCAGTATGCTGCTCCTTATTCACAGTGATTTCCCAAATGCATCCAAACCATGCAATCATTTAACCAAATGAATAGGGTAGAGTATCTGTAATTTCACTGAACTCATATAGAATGTTTTGATTTCCCAAATAAGGGGTTGGGGACTGTAAATTGCCAGGGATTAGGTGGGTAGTATTTTCTGAATACCTATACCTATACCTACACTTTATATGTTTTTTTGTTCTTTAGATATTCTCTATTGCTTCCAAATTAAAGCTCAGTAGTGAATATGCATAGAATAGCAGTTTTACATTTGTCTTAGTATCAAAGACAATTTTCCTTAGTCATTATAGGACTAGAACTATTGTTTTATTATTTTTTTAATTGTGGTTTTGGAGGAATATATTTAAGGACATTGCCTTGTCTGGCTGACATAAACCACAGGTCCTGAAGTTGCCTCTGAGAAAATGTGGAAATGGAAAGTAGCCATAATATAAACAGTTTGCAGATGATACTACCGTAGTGGGTCTTATTACAGATGGAGATGAAACAGGGTACAGGGGGGAGGTAATTTTTGTTGGCAAGACAAAGGAGATGGTGCTAGATTTCCGGAGGAAAAGAGAGGAACCTGCCCCACTTTACATCGGGGGCAGGGGGGGCTGTGTGGAAAGAGTTTCCTCCTTTAAATTCCTGGGAGTCTACCTATGTGAAGATCTTACCTGGAAAGTCAATACAACCCAGGTGGCCAGAAAGGCCCCAAAGAGATTCCACTTCCTCAGGGTCTTGTGGAAGAACAGGGTAGAACAACGGCTAATGACCTTCTTTTACCAGTCTACTATAGAGAGTGTCCTCTTGCACTGTATTGTGGTTTGGTATGCTGGCCTGACAGCTGCGGATAGGAAAATATTGCAGAGGCTGATGAGCACAGCACAAAACATTGTGGGCTGTCTCCTGACACCACTGGATGACATCACCAGGGCTCGCTGCCTTGGAAGAGTGAGGAAAATTCTCAGGGATGACTCACACCCTGGTCAGTACCTCTTTACTCTCCGACCATTAGGTAGGAGATACAGGAGTATAGCCAGCTGTACCAACAGGCTGAAGGACAACTTCTATCCATGGGCTGTCAGGCTCTTGAACGGGAAAAAACTTTATGTATTACTGACTTGCAAGGCAGGTGTGTTGTGTAATTAGCTCACATGGTGTAACAAGATGGTGGGTTTGTTGTCACTGTGAGTTGGGGGGGCAGGAAGGGAGGCTCAGCCAATCTCAATGCATACATGGTTGTACTTTGACAATGAAGGTTCATTCTGGTTCCTCATCTTTTCTTGTTCTGCTGTACAGATATTTGCACTCAGGCATACAAAATAATAATGGCTACGGTAAGGAGGGTAGTGGCAATTTGAAATTTCTATCTAGCACACTGTTTCTCATCCTTAGCAACTTTTAAGATACAGGAATTTTAATTCTCAGAGTTTTCCAGCTAGTGTGTATCGGCGCCATAAGTCCTGGATGGAGGTGATAGAGGTTGAGTCATCTTTAGTGTGTTAATGGATCTGCTGGGAAGGAATGTGGAAAAGATCTTTTATATTTGATTTACTTATTTACAGAAGCATTACATACTGCAGCACACCATAGAATACATACATACATACATACATATACACCCATCCCGTTGTTCCTTTTCAGGATAAACAGTCTTGTGTAGAGTGCAGGAGTAAGAATTAACAAATCAAATAAATTAAATCACAAGGAGAAGAAAAGAAAATGTAGTTTATACCAAATTAGTTATACCAGCAGCAGTTTCTATACCTCCCCATATCTTTCCATTCTTGGAAACCATCCTTGCTTCTGCATTGTCCATAACTACTACTTGCATTGGTTTTATTCCTTAAATCTCTTTTCTTTTCTTAATCTTTCTTCCTGAGAACCGGTATTATTACTCTTTTGAATTGGTCATTCACTTGTGAATTCAATTCACATTAATTCAGCATCTTTTTCTTTTTATCTCTTCTTGTTTTATCATATACACTCCTTCCTAAGTGCACAATATATTCGATTAACTGTTCCCCCCCCAATATAACCAAATCTTACTTTCAAATGCAGTAGAGGTAAACCTCAGGTTATGTCCATTTTTTTCAGTGACTGTTCAAAGTTATGATGAGGGGAGATTTACAATTGGTCCTTAGTGTTCTGGTTGTTACAGCATCCTTATGGTTATCTGATTGCAATTTCTGACATTCCTGCTGGCTTCTCACAAGCAATGTCAATGGGAAAGCCAGCAGGAAGTTGGAAGTCGCAGTCATGTGAAGTTTCTGCTTAATGACTTGTGTGATCCTTGCTGAATCACAGCACCTAGAGTTGTTGAAACTGCCACTGTAGTCACATGTTATCATGTTTTTTTATCTGTGTTACTTAGTGATGACAATTCCAGTCACAATTGCCCTTGTAAGCTGTATTAACATAGGCAGAAATATTTTCTTATACTGTACATGACATTTTTATACATTTTTTGGTGTCAAGAAACATTCTTGCAACAGACCATCCATTACCTTTCTATCAGCAGTTGCCTATTTTAGTTTTCTCACCCATTTCCCCATTTTAGTAAGTATTCACCCAGGACACAGGTCTGCAAACCGCGGCTCCGGAGCCGCATGCGGCTCTTTCAGCCGTCTCCTGCGGCTCCCAGTCCTCTGCCATGTGCAGTCCAAAAAACAAAAACTGGGACTAAAAACCAATCAATTCAAATATGCAGGGTAGGTGCATATCTCACCTTGGCTCCACTCTTCAATCAAACTCTGTTGTGCGCATGCGCGCATGTACGTGCATGCGCACACATTTTTTGCGGCTCCCAGTTTTTCCTTTTGTGAGGGAACCGGTTCCGAGTGTCTCTTTCACTGTTTCAGGTTGCTGACCCCTGACCCAGGATATACAGTTTAATCTACCATTTTTGTATAATCTGTGACCATTGAGTCCATTTTCACCACCACACACCACCTACCTCGGTCTTTCATACTTTAATTTTAGATCCATGCATAGAATCCTCATTGGATTCTAAAGTTTACCACTTGCCACAAATAATTTGGATTCTCAGCCAACAATATGGCCTCTCTTACATACAAGAGTAGACACAAATTCATTTCTCCAGGCAATACCAATCCAACACCACTGCAACATCCATAAATATATATAACTATAACATTAAATATAACATTTAGCTGTATGTACATACTTAACCAGTGTTTATTCTGTTTATGCTCACTCATCCTTTACTTTGAGCATATAATGCTCTTACCCCATTCAGGAACTATCCTTCAACTCCTTTTTCAGACAAGACACTCCACATTTTAACCCTTTTCACTTTATCATATGCTTTCTCTAAAGCTATAGATGCACAATCAACTTTCTCGCATTCATACATTTTTAATGACTTACTGAAAAGCAAAAGTGCACTTCCTGCCTAACATGTAACTGTGCTAGACTTTGCAAATGTTGCCCATTTTTACTTCTTATACCCTTTCAAACAACTTTCCAGGCACCATCAACACATTAACTCCTATAGTTTTTGTTTTTACTCTTTCTACCTATTATTTTATATAAAGGAACAACAGCATGTTTCTTCCAATTGTCAAACACAGGTGACATCCTCACACATGTCAAACAAGTTGTGCACAAACTGATATCCATATTTTAATGTTCACAATTATACCATCTATACCTGCAGCTTTACTATATATTTAACATTCTCGGAGCACTGATGGGTTTTATTTTCCATTCAATTCTGCTCCGTTAACCATTTTTCAACATTGTCACATCATTGATAAACTTGTTTTCATTTATTTCTCTTGGACATTAACATTCACAGCATTTGTTTAAATTCTGTGTTGCATTCTCTTTATTTTTTTCATTCATCACTTTATATTTTCTCCTTTTAATGTAAGTTGAAGATGGAAGAAAGGATCCAGGGCAGTGAAAAAAATACCCTCCAAATTAAAAAAAAATCAAGAATGTGATTTGGACAAACCTGAAATTTGGGCAGAGAAGAGGGTGCTGACAAGTCGACTAGATATTGTCCTATATTCCTATGTTCTGCCTTTCTTAAGCTTCTGACCATAGTGCAATCATACCTGTGTAGAATAGTAACTGGAAATTAGTGGTTGCCATCAGTGTCCAAATTAACATCTTCCCCCATTGTCTGTTTATATTTGTGGACTTGCTGGGTCAGCTGGTTGGGAAACTGTCATAGGCATGGGTGTGCAATAGGAACAGTGTGGCCATGCACACACACAACTTCGAGGGAATATAGGCTGTGACTGAATTCTCTGTGACATATAGTTGCTTGAAGAACAAGTGGTTGAAGATGTCCTCTGTGTTTGAATTTAGCAGGTGCCATTGTGCAGCAGCCATTTATTTTATTTTATTTTATTTTATTTATTTTATTTTATTTTATTTTATTTTATTTATTTTATTTTATTTTATTTATTTATTTATTTTATTTATTTTATTTTATTTTATTTTATTATTTTATTATTTTATTTTATTTTATTTTATTTTATTTTATTTTATTTTATTTTATTTTATTTTATTTTATTTTATTATTTATTATTATTTTTAATCCCATTTATATCCCGCCCTTCTCCGAAGACTCAGGGTGGCTTACAATGTAAAGCACAAATCAATGTGCTTAGCAATAGCATTCATTCTATGTATATGCCTGCTTATTAGGGCTTTCGGGGGGCCCCAAGCGGCATTATTACAAAGTCAGCTTATTGCCCCCAACAATCTGGGTCCTCATTTTACCTACCTCGGAAGGATGGAAGGCTGAGTCAAATTTTATTATTTTATTTTATTTTATTTTATTTTATTTTATTTTATTATTTTTATTTTTATTTTTATTTTTATTTTATTTTATTTTATTTTATTTTATTTTATTTTATTTTATTTTATTTTATTTTATTTTATTTTATTTTATTTATTTTATTTTATTTTATTTTATTATTTTATTTTATTTATTTATTTTATTTTATTTTATTATTTTATTTTATTTTATTTTATTTTATTATTTTTATTTTATTTTATTTTATTTTTTTATTTTATTTTATTTTATTTTATTTTATTTATTATTTTATTTTATTTTATTTTATTTTATTATTTTATTTTATTTTATTTTATTTTATTATTTTATTTTATTTTATTTTATTATTTTATTTTATTTTATTATTTTATTTTATTTTATTATTTTATTTTATTTTATTTTATTTTATTTTATTTTATTTTATTTTATTTTATTTTATTATTTTATTTTATTTTATTTTATTTTATTTTATTTTATTTTATTTTATTTATTATTTTATTTTATTTTATTTTATTATTTTATTTTATTTTATTTTATTTTATTATTTTATTTTATTTTATTTTATTATTTTATTTTATTTTATTTTATTTTATTATTTTATTTTATTTTATTTTATTATTTTATTTTATTTTATTTTATTTTATTTTATTTTATTTTATTTTATTATTTTATTATTTTATTTATTTTTCTATACCGCCCTATTCCCGAAGGACTCAGGGCGGTTTACAGGGCAGCATATAAAAGACAATATAAAAAGATAATATAAAATTAAAATGAATTAAATTAATTAAAGCCCAACAATTAAAAACAATATTAAAAAGCTAAAACCCCTTCAGTCCAGGCCTGACAGATCGAAAAGCCAGGTTTTCAGGCGAAATGAACGCAGATCGGGGGCGGTCCGGAGTTCCACAGGTAAATCATTCCCAAGGGCAGGCGCGCCCACAGAAAATGCCCTCCCTCTGGGGATCACCCGCCGGTACTCCCTAACCGGCGGCACCCTAAGGAGGCCCTCTCTATGGGAGTGCACAGGACGATGGGAATCCATGACACCTAGTTTACTTGCGGAATTAAGAAATCTGAACAAATGTGTCAGTACTTTGCAATGCTCTAATCCATTCCATAGAGAAACAATCACTCTTTCCTTGACATTGTCTTCATTCTCATTTGCTTTCATAGGAGCCTCTTTTTTTTGTCTTCAACTGCTTGGCAAGAAGCACTGAAATCATAGTAAGGCATATGTATTCTTATAAAGAAGTGGTAGCACCAACAATAGTAA
Organism: Vipera ursinii; assembly: GCF_947247035.1. Lineage (NCBI taxonomy): Eukaryota > Metazoa > Chordata > Lepidosauria > Squamata > Viperidae > Vipera > Vipera ursinii. The sequence goes on from NC_139513.1 coordinate 201,915,469, forward strand.
AGGGAAGCAAAAGAAATGGATAAAGATGAAACCTTCACTCAATTTTAAGCATTTGAATGGTCCTGGAATTGTTCCCTCAGAGTTGCTGGATTTGTTTCCTTTGCAAAGCTATGGCCCTTCTCACGAGCATTTTGCTCTAAGGAAATAAACAAGAGCAATCAAGGTAATTAGCTCTCTATAGAGAAGATTTGGTGAAGAAACTAAACCAGGAAATTAAACTGACAGAAGATGTTGAGACAACAGTGCATTTGTCATCCAAGCACCACCTGGTACATCTTAGCACCATCTGGTGGATTCTGGAAGTATCTATATATCACAAACTGTGAGCAAGTAAGCAACTCATTGCACCACCCTCCCAAGTTAGCTAAGAAGCACTTTGGAATTTTACTGCAGGCAGATGAAGTAGTGCTCCTATAACAAACACCAGCTAGATAAAAAATCAGCTCTGGGTCCACTAATTGTTCTGAGAAATATTTGAGTTCCAATTGTATCGAAACCAAGAGCCTCACTCTTTGCAAGGATATTCCAGCAACTGGAATCCATATCCTTGCAAAGGATATTCAACTGGATATTCCAGTTATGTCTGGTTAAAGGAGATTTTAAAAACATTGTTTTGAGCTCAGTTGGGATCATGTTCCTCTTTTGCCCCTCTGGAAAAATGTTCAGTCTGAATCTTTAAGGACCATGTTTAAAGTGGGCCCACATTTACCTAAGGTACTAAAGAGGGAAATTGGCCTGAGCAATACAGAGATTGGATGATCTGTATTATTGCTCGCTGGCTAAAATTACTGCTTTATTTTCCAAAAGGTCTTTATTCTTTGGATACGGCAGACAAATACGAATCAATACAGGCAAGATTGTCCTTGCTGAAACTGCACCGCCATGGCTCCTCAAAAGAGGTCATTTTGATAACAACATATGATCAAGAGCTTCCTGCAATTAGGCAAGGTGACAGACTTTTAGAAGATCAAATATATCAATGTACCCTACCCAGAAATGCAAGCTTCTTTTCAGGCTAACGCATTAGCATTTTATTGCCCTGTCAACAGCTCTTCTCAAGGGCAAATACAACAATTTCATGAACTAAAAGTGTGTCCTTGTGGAGAAGGACCCATCAAATCTACTGTATAGCCAAGGTTTTATTATGTTGCATTTTCTATACAAGGTTAATAGTATCAATCCCTATCTGGTTATGTCTTAGATAATTCCAATTTATTTTATATTCAACTGACAGGTCAGAATCAGCAGAGTTCCATTTTCTTGAATGTGGCTAACATTTGCTATCCTCTTTGTAAAATTCAACAGTTTGAATATCTTGATGATCTAATTAGAATTGTATGTTTGTGTTTTAATTAACTTGAGGCAGAAACTGATTAATTACTTATTACCTTGTAGAACTGTGGTTAGTAAACCTAATAAAAAACAGAGAGGGGATTTTTAAAGGCATATGATTTTTATTTTTATTAGAATTTGGTTTTTAAATATATCTTTTTAAAGATATGTTAAGATATCTTTATGTGTTAGGATTTTAATGTTTTAATGTTGGAAGCCACCCAGAGTAATTCACTATGAGATGGGTGGCAAATAAATTCAATAAATAAATAAGAAAATAAAATACCTGACTTGAAACCCTAGGTTGTCAGCTATCCTATTCTTAGGTCAAAAGTATTAGTATTCTTCCTATCTGGCTACTTCAAAGTTCAGCTTGTGTTTCCATAGGAAATACTATGCCTTGCCTCATTCTAATCTTTATAGGCAGAGATGCGTTATAATATTTGATCTTATCTTTTCTAAGGCCTTTAGAGCCCCTCTACCAAGTGCTAGTCTATGGCATATTTCTTGACTGCTTGTTCCTTTATTGTTGTTAATAGATCCTAAAAGGTAGAAGCATTCCATCTGTTTAATTTTAGCATTTAATGGGCAGCCTGCCTTTGCTTTTCGTATTTATTTAAAATATGAAAAAATGGAATGTTAATACACTTGAGATCTAAAAGGTAATGTTACAGGTATGCTATTTTTTTTCCTCATTAGTGTGCATCTCAGAAGATGTATTTGTTATTTGGGTGCAATCTTTTCTACAAAACATACTCTGCATACTCTGCATACTTAAGCATACTCTGGTTTTCTCATAAAAACTTCTCTAAATCTGATTTTAAATGACTCCTTTGTTTCTTGTGCAAACATAAGTTGAAATTCACATTTATTTATTAAATTTCAAGGTACTAGTAATGGTGTTTAAGGCCCTACATGGCAGGGGTCCGGAGTACCTTAGGGAACACCTGCTGCCGGCATCAACTTCCCTTCGCCCTGTATGTTCCCACAGAGAGGGCCTCCTCAGGGTGCCACCGATCAGAGAATGTCGATTGGTGGCCCCCAGGGGGAGATCCTTCTCTGTGGGCGCCCCAGAGCTATGGAATCAGTTACCGGTTGAGCTCCGGATGGCGCCCGATCTTCGCTCCTTTCGTCGCGATCTAAAGACATTCTTATTCGAACAAGCCGGCCTGGCCTGATGGGGGATTGGTGGGGGTTTTTATTGTTATTTTAATACTTGCATTTACTGTTTTTAGTGGGCATATATTTAATTCTTTTTTAACTTTTGTAACTTTGTATTTTTTATTCTTGCCCTGTTCACCGCCCTGAGTCCTTCGGGAGAAGGGCGGTATATAAATATTATTAAATAAATAAAATAAATAAATAAATTTCCCTATTTTTAAAAATTACATCTTTAATTGCAGGAAAAATAATATGGATCACAGGCATATGGAATGAATAATAACTAAACATAATAAGCCTTCATCATTTGAATCCAGCTAACTGTATGAATGAACTGTATGAATCCAGCTAAACACAGTTGTAAAATGTTGTTGTTGTTGTTAGTTGCGAAGTCGTGTCCGACCCATCGCGACCCTATGGACAATGTTCCTCCAGGCCTTCCTGTCCTCTACCATCTTTTGGAGTCCATCTAAACTCACGCCTATTACTTCAATGACTCCATCCAGCCACCTCATTCTCTGTCGTCCCCTTCTTCTATTGCCCTCAATCTTTCCCAGCATTAGGCTCTTCTCCAGTGAGTCCTTCCTTCTCATTAGGTGGCCAAAGTATTTGAGTTTTAGCTTCAGGATCTGGCCTTCTAAAGAGCAGTCAGGGTTGATCTCCTCTAGGACTGACCGGTTTGATCGCCTTGCAGTCCAAGGAACTCGCAGGAGTCTTCTCCAGCACCATAGTTCAAAGGCTTCAATTCTTTGGCGCTCAGCCTTTCTTATGGTCCAACTTTCACTGCCATACATTGCAAAGTTGTAAAATATTGTTGCAAATTGCAAACTATATGGTTGAAGAAAAAGCGTCAGAGTCAAAATCTACCAAAACCCAAGACTTTCAGACGTATTCCAGAGCTTGCTTACTGGTCCACCTTGTGAAAGAATGGAATAAAGATGCAATAAATGCAACAACGTTTTTAGAAAGTTTTAAAAATGACTGAAGGAAGATAATCTTGAATTTAAATATTTTCCTTCCAGAAAAAGATAATGACTAAAAAAATAAAAGGAGAAATCCATTAGCAACCATTAGACTCAAAGTTACCTTCATCTTTGCTTTTAAGGCTGAGATTCTACACATTTCGCCGCGATCTCAAGACATTTTTGTTTGTACAAGCCGGCCTAGCCTGAGGGGGAGTGTTGGGGTTGTTTTATCTTTTGTTTTTTAATTTTTCTGGGGGTTTTTAGCGTTGTATTTATATTGTTTTTAACTTTATATTGTTTTTAACTAGGGCAATTGTTTAATCTGTTTTTAATGTTTGTATTGGTTTTTTATTCTGCCCTGTGAACCGCCCTGAGTCCTCAGGGAGAAGGGCGGTATATAAATGTTATTAAATTAAATTAAATTAAATTTGGTAATTATCCATTTTGCAGATGTTTGGGACAAACGATTACATCACAGAAATGTAATGGACACAGAAGATTACACCCTCATTCCCTCAATAGAAAATAAACAAATTAAAAGAAGACATCACTTCCATGTCGTCTTAAGCAAAGATGCGTAAGGAAGGTGAAGATTCTTGAATCTTTGCTATTCAGATTTTGGAAGAATTACAGTACTGATGTCAGAATCAACCATCTCCACAAGATATGTATTGCTGGCTTGCTTCTGCATGACTGCTGGGGCAATACTGGTTGTAACTAGAGGAACATAATCTGTTGCCTTAAGCAATAGACACAAACATCCCCTAAATGCCGCTGATGATGTTACGTAGCCTGGTAACGAAACATTCGGAAACCAACCCACAAGCTCAGAGAACAAATCTTCATCCTCATGTTGCCTTATCCCCAAACTGGTTCTCTGGGTTCTGGAATGATGATTTTCCTACTTGCACTTAGGGGTGGCATCAGGTATAGATGTATAATAGGATGTTATTGGCTGATACTGTTGGTAATGAACCCTATGGCCCCAAATGACCCCAGTCAGTGGCTTCATACAGATGTTAATTAAGAGAAGAGAGAGACTCAAGCCTGCCCTGAAACATTCCACATAACAGGGATCTAGGGCTGGACCTCTTCCCCCTACCCATACCAACTGGTATCCTGTTTCCCTTAAAGTAAGGCCTACCCCGAAATTTTTTGGGGGAGGGCCTAATATAAGCCCTAGTTTTGGGGCAAGGTACACACTTAAAAATCAAGCTAGGGCGGGGGTGTCGGTGTGGAGCTGCCCCATGTGCCCCACACCCACTTACCTTGCAGCCAGACCTCTCCTCGCCAGCCCACTTCTTCTGCAGTGTCTTCTGCAGCCAGGCCTGCATTTCTCAATCACAGGCCTTTCCGGAAGGCCTCTGCAGCAAAGAACTGAGCTATAGATTCAATCCATAGTTCGGTTCTGCAAGACCTCTGCAGCTGAGGACCAAGCTATGGATTGAATCCATAGCTTGGTACTTGGCTACCTAGGTCTTCTGGAAAGGCCTGGCTGCAATATACAGGCTGGAATGCAGCTGCAGAACGAAACTGCTCCTTTGGCTCCAGAAGAAGTGGAGCTGCTGGGCGGGACTGTCAGTGCTGAAGGTGAGTAAAACATCCCCTAAAAGTAAGACCTGGTGCCTCTTTTGGAGGCCCAAAAAAAAAGTAACACCTGGTCTTATTTTCGGGGAAACACGGGTACCAGCCATGGAGGAAGGAGCAAAACAACGACAAAATTGTGCTCCCCTTACCAATCCTTGGAGCTTTCCTGATACAATATCAGCATTGTATAACCTTCCTTGATTTTTAATTTTTTTTTTTAATCTACAGATCCCAATACCGCTGCAAATTTGGCGCTGGAGATGTTAGAAGCTCCTCTTTTTCCCATCCTCCAAGTATCCCTCTGAAAAAGTGGCAGTGTTGACCTTTGTAATGAAAGGTTCTACTTCAGCTTTCAAAGATCATTAGCTGAACATTGCTAATTGGTTAAGGGCAAGCAAGACGTAGATTGCTGGTCACTTTGACAAGGATCCACAATCAGGCAATTTTCTTCAGATGAGCACAAAACAAAATAGGATAAATGCTTATCACTGTGGCTTGCAAAATATTATTCATGTAAATGAGGTATCTGATCAAGGTGTTCAAAATCTGTTTTTATAAAAAATAAGTCTCTCTCTACATTTCTCATCTGCATCAGTTAAATGCAACCTGATATTCTTCTCATGCTCTGCTTGTGAAATTCTTATTTGCCACCATCAGAATTCAGATACTTCCTATAGATGGCTTCAAAAATGTTAGGATTGGCCAACGAAAGACGCCGAATTCTATAATCCCATAGTGTCAACTAGGCAACCTGCTGTTTCCCAGCATTTCAGTTTAGTAATCCCCATAATCCCTAACCAGATTGGCCACTAATCAGAGATTGTTATGGCAGTTACCATTCCAAACATTTTGAGAGCTCCACATTTCTCCCTTAATCTGATCCAGTTGGCTTTGTCTTAAGTAATTATGACCAATAATTGCACCCTAAGGGCATATGTTTTAAAGCCATCTACTGCTTGAGACTAACTAATTGCTCTTTATTTTGATGGCAACTAGTGAGAACCATTCATGTGCCAATTTCTTGTAATAACCAGTGAAATGACCCCCATTATAAAGAGAAAGATTTAAGCAATCCTGCAGGGAAACGATTTTATAGCCTGTTTAGCACCTCCTATAAAATGCAATAAGAGACACGGAGAACTGAGTCAGCCAAGCCCTCCTTGCATTTCTTCAGTCCTTCTTCTTCACACAATGTTGCCCTGGGTTTTATTTTTCCTGTAGTGCTCATATGCTCTAACATTTATGTGGACTGGCACTTACATTTCTTGATAACCCAGAGGTCAAATACTGTAAATGATCCTTGTCATGGGAAGGAATGTTGAAATTGGCTTCTAACCCAGGCTGTGTTTTTTTGTAGAGGAGCGAAAAACTCAGTTCTTATTTCTCAGACTATTAATCTAGCGTTTTTATGAGTCTATAGATAAAATTTTTAGTAAGGCAATTTTTGCCGAAGGCTCTGATGCTGACTCTAGCCTTAGTTCGTGTAGAACTGATATCCTCACACTGGCTTTGCCAAAGGGTCAGAAATTTAGCAGAGATAACTGAAGTCCTTTTTGTAAAGATGGGGAATTATGCTTAATGGAGGGCAGCCTTTGAAAAGTGATTGGAAGTGCTAGCGGGTGCAGGATGGGGAAGTTCATCTCCAGAGCATGTTGCCAAGACAGAGCTGTCTTTTGGTTGCTAGTTAGCATCTGGGCTCAATCCAAGAACCTGGCACTTGTCTTTTAAAACCTACTTCAAAAAATGGCTATACATACTTTTGGTTGATATGCCAGATGTGTTCAATAACTGGAAATTCAATATTTTTGAATTGAGTGTGATTTTCTTCTAAGTAAACATAGGATGATGTTAAGACAGCAGTAGTTTTTATCTTTTTTTAGACAGCACTTAACTCCTTTCTCCCTTGATTAAATTTTACATTAAGAATCCCCCTTTTTTATAGTTTATCAAAATCGTATGTTTGTTTGGTACAATACAGGTAGTCCTTGACTTACAGCAAGGAAAAAATTTGGTGGAAAAAATTACCTTTTCCAGAACAGATAAGTTACACATTTCTAAAAGCTAATCTAACATCTGGAATAATCTCACTTTCTCAATTTCTCATTATTATTCTTAGACGTCCCACATGCACTGTACAGTCATAATTTCTTATAGATAGTCTAATTTCAAAGCTTTGATGAATAGTCATTTAGTGACTATTCAAAGTTACAACAGCACTGAAAAAGTGACTTATGACCATTTTTCACACTTATGACCATTGCAGCATCCCCACGGTCAGGAGATCAGAATTCAGATGCTTGGCAACTGGTTTGTATTTATAACGACTGCAGTGTCCTGGGATCATGTGATCCCCTTTTTGTGACCTTCTGACAAGCAAAGCCAATGGGGAAGCCAGATTCACCTAACAACAGTGTTACTAACTTAACAACTGCAATGGTTCACTTAATAACGGTGGCAAGAAAAGTCATAAAGTTCACTTAACGACTGTCTCACTTAGCAACAGAAATTTTGGGCTCAATTGTGGTCATAAATTGGGGACTACCTGTACTGCTCGATATATTATAGCTGGGCTGCAAACAATCAGACTACCACTAGATGGTGCTTTCTGTGCTCCTTATTGCCATCTAGTGGTCATCAAAATATTTGGTATAGTACCATACGTATACACTCTGCTCATCTGTGGTCTTCTTTGTGATAAGGAATGTGCCCAAATATGATAATGGAAGGTCAGTACTTCAGGCTAAATTCTTATTAGATATGCATCATTCCATTGTTCAATAACTGGTCAAGATAAGGCATAAAATGCCCATATTTTGTGAATTATATTTGGTGGAAAAGAGGGGAAGAAATGAATCTTCCCATCTGTCCAAGGCAAAACCACTAATGGTGAGAGATGATGGAGCATCCGGAGATATCTGGAGTGCCGTAGGTTCCATCCCAGATTTAGAATACAAATTTGGGGGAGAAACATTTACTCAGAGAGGCTTTTGAGTGTTTGCTCAAGTTCGAACAACGTTAAGCTGGTTTAATTTCAAGTGCAAACATCAGATATTTGCTGACATGCCATCTTGTATTCGTTGAGTGTCCAGAATTTATCAGTTTATTGATATTCTGAGAAAGTTGGGTGGAAAGTCCACCAAGAAGCCTTTCCCCCAATGCCTTTCCCCACACTTGCCATTATAACAAGGTTATTGACCACAGCAGCTTTCAGAAGCTTTTAACCATAAAAGCCTAAAATAAATAAATAAAGGTAGTCCTCAACTTATAACGGTTTGTTTAGTGACTTTTTGAAATGACAATGGCACTGAGAAAAAGTGACTTATGACCCTTTTTCACACTTAACGACTATTGCAGCATCCCCAGGGTCACCTGATCAAAATTCTTGGCAACTCTTGGCAACTGATTCATATTTATGACAGTTGCAGTGTCCTGGGGGTGTGTGTCACGCGATCCCCTTTTTTGCGACCTTCTGACAAGCAAAGTTAGTGGGGAATCCAGATTCACTTAACGACCATGTTACTGACTTAACAGCTGCAGTGATTCACTTAACAACTGTGGCTAGAAAAGGTCATAAAGTGGTGCAAAACTCACTTAACAACTGTCTCGTTTAGCAACAGAAAATTTGGGCTCCATTATGGTTGTACGTCAAGGACTACCTGTACGCAAGCCTACCCTTCGCAGGAGCTTTCCAGGTAATCCTATTTCATAAGAATAGAGCTACTTGTCTTCATTGAATCTCGGTACAAGAAGACAAGAGAGAGAGGAAGCGTGGCACCCATGTTTTCTGGACTTCTTTTGAACCTGTTTTCCAGCTGTGTTAAAAGGGTATTTTCTTCTGTGATAGAAAGTAGCACATGGCATCTCTGCACCTGTGTTTCTTCTCTTCCTCTGTGTCTCATCCAGTTTGTACACTGGGAAAGCAAAGTGAAGGCAGCATAAAGTAGACTCTTGCCTCAGTGGAATGGGACAACTCATCATGGCCAACTTGCCGTGGACAACTCACCATGGGACGACTCCCCACAGGACAATTCAACAAATACAAAAGTTAAATTAATTGCAATGGAACCATGGTCAGTAATAATAAAATAAAGTTGGTCCAAAAATTACAACAATTTTGATGAAAACGTGGTCACCAATAATAAAAGTATCTGAATGAAACCCCTAATACAGTCTTGAATTGTCCTGCAGCGCGTTGTCCTGGGGTGAGTTGGCCATGGCACGTTGGCCATGGCAAGTTGGCTGCCTAGATCCCTGCTTAGGGTCATGTGATTAGGGAGGAAGGAAGGCTTAGGGTTCAGAATGGAGCAGTCAAAAACATTCTGAGTTCCTGCTTAGCTGCCTTTCCCATAGGGGTAAATGGGGAAATTTGGGGTTTCTTTCTCAGCAATCCCCCCACTTGATTTGGCTCATTTTTTAGTTTGATTATGTGTGTGTGGGGGGGATACCATTTGTCCAACACCAAATTTGTTCCCATTCTATTTAGTCTTCAGAGAATGGTCTTGATGCCTCCTACCCTCTTTATAAAATTTCTTTCTAATTTTTTTGGGGGGGCTTTGAAAGAACATCAAACGTTATATTTCATTGCCTACTTCTCGCCTCCCGTTGCCCAAAAGGAAATGTTGATATAGCCTGTCCACGATCATACATAACCCAGACCAGCATAGTATTTTCTTGTGCACGCTTGCACGTACTCTTAAACTTAGCTTGAAACAATAAATTCATCTATCTTTGGGGGTGGGGAGACGTTAGTGGGAATAGAAAAAAATAAAAATATACGTATTCATCATTTTGCAAAAGAATGAAAGGCTTTACTTGTGAACAAGTGGACCAGAGGCAAAGCGGTTGCTGAGCTCAGGCAGGTCTTAGGGACTTCAGGAAGCAGAGTGATGTCTCTCTCTGGTCCTTATGCTGATACTGTGAACATCCGCTTCATCAGGCTATCTTATATGTGAGTTGAAAGGAATAGAGCTGAGGAAGAGAGCATCCTGTAGGCTTTAAATATTCTTTAATTGTCTTCTTAACAGTAGGAAGGCTCGTCAATGGGTAATCAGTTTCACATTTTTTTTCAATTCTTTGCATGTACACTTTGCTTTAAGGTGAAGTCTTTAGGATTACATTACATTATCAATAATAAAATAGAGAAGGCTGGTTCCTTGGAAGATGGTGTGTTAGCTCTGTTCCTGTAAAGTCATCTCAAGTCCTGCTGGTTTTGAACATAAAACTAAAAAGATAACGACAATTTAATTGCCATCTTCTGGTAAAAAAGCAGCACCGACACATGAAAGGAAGAATTCTGCCCATAATAAATGCATTTTAATGTCAAAGAGCTTCAGAAAAAGAGCGAAAGTGCATTTATTTTAACCTAGTCATTTGTGCTCTGGCAAAAAAAGAGTACAAAGTGTTATTGATGTGCTGTGTTGTGTTTTTTCCCCCCTAGACAAACGGAGAGCAGAAGCACATGGAAAGATTTGGTCCTTGCATAGACATGATATTTTGCTTGTAATATTAGCGGATATATTCATCTGAAGCAATTTCTGCATACTTACATATATTTACATCTAAAATCAGCCATTAATCAAACAATTACCTTTGAACTTATAAGGTGAGATACAGATATAGTGCTGTAGACGTGTTTATTTAGTTTTCCATTTGCGATAGTTGTAAAGGAAAAAGAAACACCACAAAACATATACATTGACAGCAGGAAGAGCAGGAGAAAAAATGTTATGGATAGACTTTATCCATTTATGAGAAGAAAGGTGAAAGAAAAAGAAGCAACCAGAATAACATATTAAAAAATAAAATAAGTCAGATAGAAAGTTGTCTCTTTGGGTTTGACTGGATTAAGCTCTACTACTCCCTATCGCAAACCCAATTTTTTCAAGACTGGCTTAAGTTTGGCACAAGACTGGCTTAAATTGTTGAGCTATAATGTCTAAAAGCAATAATTGCAATAGTCCCAGCCATTATTGCTTTTAGACATGTAGCCCAGATAAATCTGGATAGCCTCAAATTGGAGAAATATGATCTATAGATTTCAGCTGATAAACATCAGATCTATTTTTGAGCAGCACAAATGTCTGCATTATATTTACCTACATCTGCACTCTAACATCTGCATATAGGACACTCTGTTTCTGCAAATTCTGTAAAGGAGGTACTTTTTAATGTATCACTCATGGAGGAGTAAACAATCTGTTGTCCTTTCATTTGGTTGTCCCACCTGTTCTTCTGGAGAAGTGAGTTTTAATTGATCTTCTCCTACATCTTGAGATAGGACTGTGCTAGTCATTGGTTGGGGTTCAGGCAGCATGATAGGTTTTCCAGCCTGCATTGAATTCTCTGCATAAAAGATATCAGAAGATTGATCCACTAATGGATCTCCAGTACTAAATATATGCTGTTTTAACCAACTTCCAAAGCATGGTGTCCACCCAAACCCTTGTATTGCACGGTGTTCCTTCCTATCAATTTCACCAACAGCTTCATTTCTTATGCCTTGTGGCTGTGGAAATGTTAATGTTGCCCTCTCAAACTCTCTCTTGGGCTGATTTACCTCCACGATATCAGCAAGTATAGTATGTCCATCCCCTCTGATACTAGTTTTAGAGCAAGGTATACTCTTGGAAGGAAATAATCCAGTTTCATAGATAGTATCATGATCACTTGTTTGGGCTAATAGACAATTGGAGCACGGAGGACTCTTCCCTAGATCTGCTACTTCTCCCTCAAAGCCACCTGGATTTTCTCTGTGATTAGTCTTCAAAGAATTGTTCCAAAGATTAGACTGAATGCCAGCTAGGTATGCAGGACGCCTGGCATACAAGGCATGGCTGCCTTCAGGATAAGTTGGACTACTTTTTTGTTCCCATGAAACCGCCCTGAATTGAGGTGCAATTCTCAAAGGTGCCAGTATATTTTCATTTGCCCCTAGGGACTCACTTGCACAGCAAAAATAGTTGATAGTGGGTTGGGAGGTGATGGTTTCATGTTCTCTTGGATATCCCCCTGTATTAGGATAATTTCTCCTTCCAGGAGCATTATTACTTGAAATGGGTGGATTGATATGTATGGTTCTCCATGTATCTTCAGTATGTGTTGGGATTCTTCTGATGTTTGTGGAGTAAGGATTAAAGTAGGATGAAGTTTCTTTGGGAGCAGATGGGTCAGCCACTTTGGGGGCCCATGTATCTCTTTCATCATAAGGTGATCTTCCTTGGAAAAGATGACTAGTTTTTGGTGGAGGGTATGGTCCAGGGTATGGCAGATTCCTCTCTGTGTGTCCATGTATATTGCTTATATGATATGGAATATGTTCATAATGTTCTGAACCATGCACTGGAGAATGTTCTGGGATCTGTCTGTTAATTTCCTCATATGGCAAATTGCCTCTTCCATTGGCTGGATGTTCTATAGAATATTTGGGATTTATATGGTGCTCACTTGGATTATAGGGAGGATTTTGGTACTGTATATCAGGATCAGCCAAATGTTTTTCATGGGGCCATATATTTTGCCTGGAATATGGTTCATTCTCCTGCTGAATGCTTCCATGATATTCGCTCCTGTGCATTTGATCTGAAGGCAAAAGGGGCGAATAAGAGCCTCTTTGCCCCAGAGGTTCTATTGTAGGCAAGTTCTCTTTGTCATCCCATGCTCTGGGATAAAAGGAAGGAGCTTGCTGGCTGTAAAAAGTCTTGTCAGAATAAGTAGCATGTTCCCTCTGATGAAAAGAACCTGGGGGATACACTGAATTATATCCTGGAGGAGCTTCTTTAACCATTGCTAAATCTTTCTGGTTCCACATTTGGTTTTGTAAAGATGGGAATTGCTCTCTCTGATGATCTGGATGAATAAAGGACTGTTCCTTCCAATCGTTCTTATGGGCTTCTTTTTCAAATGGAATTCCCCTTGTATCCAAAAATGTTTCTTGATGGAATTGGCCATTTGACTGTTGTTTTCTAGAAAGATGATACATATCACTGTTTTCTTCTACTTTCTTTAGAGAATGACTTTCTAATGGAGAACTAGGTTGTTTATTACCTCCATATGTTGGATTTTTATTCCATTGAGGTCCTGGACCAGAGCTAGGATCAGCTCTCCAACTTGATGGATTATTTCCAGGATAATGGGATTTCTCTTGTTGCCCAAATGTGTTTGGTCTATTTTTTGCTGTTGGGTGATTACTGTTAATTCTCTGCAGATCAGTTCTGTGAACTGAATTGTCTCTATAAACCCAAGGATCTGCTGGGTTTTCAGCTTGTATCGATGGATTTCCTCTAGAAACTAAAGTGTTGTATCTTGTATTACCCATATCTGGGTTAGCTTTATAAATATATGAATCACGTCCCCTGGATTGTTGACTACCTGAAAAAAAATTGTGAAAAACATTGGTATTTGTAGACTTAGGTCTATAATTCGATTGATCAATGCCATTTTGTGCTGCTTCATTTTGTCCTGACATATGACCAGTAGGAGAAGGTGTTGGGATTCCATTTACACGAACAAAATTGGCCTCATTATTTGTTGTGCTGAGTCCTGAAAGACTAGCATTCCCTCCATGGCTGGCTGGAATGGTGGAATTTGTGTCTGAAACCGTTGAGTTTGTTGTAGGATCTGATGCTGGATTCTCCTTAGGGGGTTCTTTTTCTTTGGGTTTCTCAAAGTCTTGTTCAAACATCTCTTCAGAATAATAAGGAGGCCGATTTCCTAACCCGTGGTAGCCATATCCAAAATACGGAGTCTAAAAAGGCAAAGGAGAAAATGAAACAGTATAAAATGATCATGTCTTAATCAAGTTTTTTTCTGATGGCCCTAAAAGCCAATGATCCTAAACAGATCTTGACTCCTGGGTATAATTATAAATGATAAAATAAATATCATTCAATGTGCATCAAACTTAAGCATTAGAACTAGCAAACATTAATCAGCAATGTGTGCAGCTGTGGTATAATCAAGGTCTCTTTGAAAATCAGGGTAGCTCTTCTCAAACTATGCCCCCATTTTTTCTTTACTTGTAGCTCATATATAGATTAGTGCATTTAATTGTTTTACTTACCCCTTCTTCATTGCTGACAGGTGGCTGTCCAAATGGCATATGCTAAGGAAATTAATAAATAAATCAGGAAGGACTGGGAAAATACAGGACAGAAGCCTTAAATAGCTATGGAATAATAACTCAATGTTTATCCGCCAAGTATACTTATTTAAGACCTATCAAGAGCCAATCTTGTCTAGTGGTTAAGGCACCGAGTTCTAGTCTGACTGTAGGCATGAAAGTCAGCTGGGTGACTTTGGGCCATTCCTCCTCTCTTTCAGCCCAACACACTTCACAATGTTTTGTGGTGGAGAAAGTAGGAGGAGGAAAGAGTATTAAGTATGTTCAGCACCTTGAGTTACTTATATTAATAATAAAGGTGGGATTAAAAAAAATCAAGATTCCAGTCATTACTTGTTTCCCTGATATTCCTTATCTTAGTCTCCCTTGTAACTTAAAAAATAAAATAAAAATGCCCATGTATCTTCAACCCTTTCTTTGGGCATCAATATTTTGTCACCTGAGCATACTAAGTCAACATTGGGAAGGGAACTGTTTTATAGGGTATGACTGTGCATAGGTGTGCCATGCAAAGCTGTTCTAGATTCCCTGGTGATGATAGTGAGTGGGACTATTTGAACTACATATGAATTTGTTCTAGAAGGTAGATGTATGTGATAGCTATTAATCTGCACACATTAGAGAAAATATTGTAGAGTGAAGTGCATTTTGTCAAGATTTCAGACATTACAGTCTCCTCTCATCTCTCAATTTTTTCTGATCCCTCTTTTCAACAGTCGATAAATATTAGTACTGGGGGAATTGAGAACATTTTTAAAATATGTTGGCAGGATCTTTACTAATAATTCATACTGGTAGTGCATTGTAGTCATCACTGTATGATAAAACCTCAATGACGACAGAGTTTATATCACAATGATGGCTGATGGTTCATGTTTGAAGATACTGTAAACCAAAGTTAGGAAACCAGCAATGGAGTAATAAAGTATATTTTATTATGTTTATTCATTTGCTGAAATGTTTAGTTGAAATCTTTTCTTCAGTTGCATCACACAACTTCAAGTACTGAAGCATTTCTCTTTATTTCACTGAATTGTTTGACATTTTTAAAATGGAAAATTTAACTAAGGACAAATTTACTATGAGAATTTCTATTGGTGTTTTTTTTAGAATTGTTAAGAGTTTGTTTTTCATTAGTTTGCACATTAGGAGAATATGTGAATAAAAAACTCAATAAAACCATCAACATATTAAAAACAGAATACAAAATTCAGAAGCAAAAGTGTTCTCTGCCATTTCCTTATTTTTTTATAATAAATAAGATGTACACTTATAAGTTTCAGTACTTATTTAGCATAGATCAAGAGAATTATGTGGTATGAGTTTTAGTGGAGTTTTCCAGCTTATTTAAGAAATGTTCTACAGAATATTCTTCATATGCAATTTGTCATTGCATTGATAATCACAGTAATAATGGAAAATTGGTTAAAAGAAATCTGATTGGTTAAGAGAAATCTGACTGACTGGCTCTAACAGTAATGATATATAAGTAATGATATATTTATGTCTTCTAGCAGATCACACTGATTAGCTTCTCAGTGAAATATTAAAAATGCTGCAGGGATCACATATTTTACCAGAGAGAGACTGCATATAATCTCTGGAGTGTTCACTCCTCTTCATGATTTTTGCTTTATTATTTTGAGAATAAAAATATCTGGTTACCAGACCAAATTAACTGAAAGTTTGAGCTAAAAGTGGCATAGAACCTTAGTCACTCTGACTTGCTCAGTACTGGCATTGTAGGTGTACAAAGTTATTGTAGGTGGGCAACAGGAAAACAAAATAACAAACTTTTAAAACGCTCCCACCTCTACTATAACTGGTAACAGTTTGACCCCAAATTGTTATTTGCCACCTAATTTCAGTAGAAAATCAAGCCACTGCAATTTAGTGGCATGACAAAAAGGGGATTGTTAAAGAGTTGGTTTGGTTGCTGGAAGCGTTGGTTTGATCCTTTATTACAAGAAACAATAAGTCTCAATACAGAATATTGTCCTCCCTGATAAGATCCAAAATGTTCTGGTTGGAAGCCTCTTGGACCAAAAATCTAGACTAAAAAAGTGGTCAGATGGCTTTGATGTTGTCATAATAATTAAATGTTAGCCATGTTTCACTTGGCAACTCTAAAACTTGTTGACTTGAACTCCCAGAATTCCTCAACCAGCCAATTTTGGAGACCCTAGCCTTAAGGTGAGGTCGCCAGGATTACATCATCCATAAAGACATAGAACATACTGGTTTCTTGAAAGATGGCTAGCTGTGCTCTTTTAAATCATCAGTGGATAATCAATGTTGCGTTTTTTTTCTTTGCATGTACGCTTTGCTTTAAATGTCTCTAGGATTATATCATAGACAAAGTAATAGAGAATACTGGTTCTTTAGAAGACAGTTAGCTGGGCTCCTGTAAACTCATCTTAAATCCTGCTGGTGTGAATACAAAACTAAAAAAATAATAATGACAATTTAATTGCCATCTTCTGCTAAAAAGTATTACAGGCACATGAAAGGGGGGGAAAATCATCCATGTTGAATCTATTTCAATGTCAAAAAGCTGCATGAAAGGTGCATTAATTGTCAAGGCACCGACGGGGTTTACTTCCTCCTTTTTATCTCCACAGCAATCTTGTGAGGGAGGTGCCATTGAAATGAGCCTCATGGCTAAAGGGGAATACAATCTAACGATTCTTCAATTCATAACTGTAACTCATTGGACACTTTCCAATTATATGATCTCCAGTTCCCAGAATACCCTCCCAGACTTGAAATCCATACATCTGAATACTTCAGGTTGGTGAAGGCCACAGTAGTGATTAGTGTTTTGTAAAAGTTATGCTGGGTTTAGTTGTATTTTTGCTGGAGAATATGTGGACATGTATGTAATATTTCCAGAACAAGGTCTGAATGGAGAAAGGCAATAGGTCCCACTTATGGATTTTTATATCACCATCTCTGTCTCTACCCCTGTCTCCCCAAGTCATTTTTTTAACAGACCAAAACCAATAAACTACAAATGTACTATATAATCAACCAACTTCAGATTTCTACATTAAGAATAATTGACTCACCTGTGGAAAATGCCAAGGTGGTTGCGAATATGGAGGAAAGCCCTGGAAAAGAAAAGGAACCAGTTGTTATGTATTTATAACCTTAAAAATAATTACACTATCACTATGTGATGAGTGCAGCACAGTAACCTTCTGAGGCAGCCTTGGGTTAATGAAATGTCTACAACGTATTTCTGTTCCGGTAGCTTAATTCTAAATAGTATGGGCAGTGCACCAAAGCTACACAATATTTGGTTCCAGGCAATAGGTGACATTTAAGCTGATGGAACTTTGCTCCTGAAAAGACACCAGAAGATTGCAGTGTGTGTGATTTACAACATGAGGACATGGAGCTGAACAGACGAATAGTATAGGGACAACTCTATTAGGTTATAACCTGAAAATCCAAATGGAACTAGGTAACTCTGATATTTATTAAGTGAACAAGCCTTGGTAAGACCACACTTGGTATATTGTATCCTGTTTTGGTCACCACAATGTAAAAAAGATATTGAGTTTCTGGAAAGAGTGCAAAAAAGAGCAACAAAGGTGAATAGGGAGCTAAAACATATGAAGAATGGTTGCAGGAATTGGGTATGTCTAGTCTAGTGAAAAGAAAAGGGTAACCTGATAGCAAGGTGCCAATATTTAAGGGGCTGCCACAAAGAAGAGGGTGTCATCCTATTTTCCAAGGCACCAGAAGACAGGAAGCAATGGTTGGAAACTATCCAAAAAGAGAAGCAACCTAGAACTAAGGAGAAATTTCCTGATAGTGAGAACAATAAACCTGTGGAATGGCTTGCCTTCAGAAGTCGTGGGTGCTCCATCAGTAGAGATTGAACAGCCATTTGTTTGAAATGGTGCAGGGTCTCCTGCTTGAGCATGGGGTTGGATTAGAAGACCTCCAAGGTCCCTTCTAACTCTGCTATTCTGCTATGTCTCTGCAAACTTCGCATGTACATATTCTAATGGAGTTTCGCAGAAAACTAATTAAATAACACAGTAAATGTTTAGAAAACAAATAGTTCCAATCAGCTCCAAGACTAAAATAAGTTCCCAGAATGGTACCTGTTTTAATCCAACACAATGCCTTGTGTAGAGCAGCTTAGTGATGTTTTACAAAGGTGTGTTTGATTTTTGACCATAAATAAATGTCACATGTATTATGTATTATGCAGCTAAGCCAACCAAGAGATTTGTTGCTTCTTACAAACTAATAAATTTATTTGACATAAACTTTTGCGGAGTCCATCTGAGAAGATACATGCAGTATTGAGTAAATGCATTATGGAGTAAATATTATAGTTTGGGAAACATCTGAGACAGGTTCTTACCACACTATGTGTTTGTGTCTGTGTATTACATAAACACAGAAATATGTTGATTACATTTTGGCCAGTATCAGCTGGGTTTGTGCACAAAGTAGAACATAAACTTAGTTGGCTGATAATTTAGCAAACTAAATTAAGCCAAAATCAAATAACCTGATGCAGTTTGGTACAAATTGTGAACCAACTGAACTCAGCTAATGAACAGAGAAAACATTTTGTCCTTTCCTAATCTCTTTCTTGCTCCTCTCTTCAAATACTCTACCCCAACCTGGAAACTTTATTTCTCAAGAATAATAATTCTTGATTTTATTTGATGCCTTCAGGATTCTACAATTAGCAGTAGTAATAGCACTTATATACCACTTCATATAGGGACGTGGTGGCTCAGTGGGTTAGGATGCTGAGCTTGTCGATCAGAAGGTCGGCAGTTTGGTGGGTTGAATCCCGACTGCCACGTAACAGAGTGAGCGCCTGTTACTCGTCCCAGCTTCTGCCAACCTAGCAGAAGGTAAAAATGCAAGTAGAAAAATAGGGACCACTATGGTGGGAAGGTAACAGCGTTCCATGTGCCTTTAGTGTCTAGTCATGCCGGCCACATGACCACGGAGATGTCCTTGGACAAGCACTGGCTCTTCGGCTTTGAAACGGAGATGAGCACTGGCCACTAGAGTCGGAAATGACTAGCACGCATGTGCGGGGGAACCTTTACTTTTACCTTTACCACTTCATAATGCCTTACAGCCCTGTCTAAATGGTTTACAGAGTCAGCGTTTTCCCCTCAGCAATCTGGGTCCTCATTTTACTGACCTTGGAAGGATGGAAGGCTGAGTCAACCTTGAGCTGGTGAGAAATGAACTCCTGGAAGTGGTAATGCAGAGTTAGCCTGCAGTACTAACCACTGCACCACCATGTATCTGATAACAATCTGAAACCTACTCATTTACCTGGGGCTGTTGCTGTTTTCCCTCCTTAGGATGCTGAAAGGGCACTTGTGGGTAAGTCTGAGATGGCTTGGTTTTTTGTGGCTGTTTTGGCAGAGGTTGTGGCTGCTGATATCTTGGTTGCTGTGGTGGTAACTGTGGCCTTTGATTGGGCTGCTTAGTTCCTGGAATTTGTTGCGGCTTCTGCTGGGGAAGCCTAGAAGCTTGATGTGCTGGTGTTGCTGATTGCGGCCAGAGGAAAAATCTCTGCAGAGGCAATATAGGCCACTGGGAAAACATCTGTGGGTAGCCATAAAAGGAACCAGCAACCTGAAATAAAAGTTTTTTTAAAAAAATTAGTGTAGAGTTTCAGCACATAGGAATCAAATGTTTGATGTTATACCTTGTTGCTCTTCTACTGTGCTTGATTTTTGCAACACTGAGAGATTACAGATACACTTATATATTTTGCAAGGCAAAATGAACACAGATTTGGGGTTCCTACATATCAGCTTCTATGAGTCAGCGGTGTGCTGCAGCTGTCAAAAAAGCAAATGCAATCCTAGGCTGCATTAACAGAGGGATAGAATCAAGATCACATGAAGTGTTAATACTGATTTATAATGCCTTGGTAAGACCATACAGGGAACATTGCATACAGTTTTGGTCACCACGATGTAAAAATGATGTAGAGTCTGTGGAAAGAGTGCAGAAAAGAGCAACAAAGATTATTAGGGTCCTGGAGGATAAAATATATGAAGAATGGTTGCAGGAATGTGGTATGTCCAGCTTAATGAAAAGAAGGGCTAAGGATGACATGATAGCCGTGTTCCAATAGCTGAGGGGCTGCCACAAAGAAGAGGTAGTCAACTTTTCCAAAGCACCTGAAGGCAGGACAAGAAGCAATGGATGGCAACTAATCAAGGAGAGAACCAACCTAGAACTAAGGAGAAATTTCCTGACAGTTAGAACAATTAATCAGTGGAACAACTTGCCTCCAGAAGTTGTGGGTGCTCCAACACTGGAGGTTTTTAAGAAGAGATTGGACAGCCATTTGTCTGAAATGTTATCAGGATTTCCTGCTGGATCAAGGTCCTTTCTAACTCTGTATATTCTGCTATTCTGTCTGGTTTGACCCACTTTGGAGTTGTTTCTCATCTTCTACTCTTGCATGACATGAACTGACTTTGGAATCCCCTTGAATATCAGTGTCCTCTTATTTTGACTGTGTCTACTCCAGTGTTTCAATACATGCAAATGTGGCTGAAACTATTGAGTAAAGCGCTGGTTACAAAACTGTCAGTATACGATGCTGTCACCATCACAATTTGTGAGGAAAGATGGCTTGGTGGCTTTATACCTTTCTTAATAACCCTCATATTTCCTGGAATATAGAACGGAGCTGCAGTTTATTTGTTTTCTTTATGGATGAAGTGGGGATAAGGAGATTTCTGTTGTTACAGGAGCCATGCCTGTTTAGGAGACAGAGTGGTGGCTGAATGCCATTTTTATTTCTTCTCATTGTTTAGCTGGAGGGAGCATTGGTGGGCTCATGGTAAGCAAGTTCTCAGCATTTAAAGGTGAACATAACTGAATGTGATCAGGGAGCAGTTTTGATATGTGCCTTGGAGGGTTTAGGGACAAAAATTGGAGTGATCTGTAAATATACTCTTTAACAATAACAATCCAAGAATTTAGATAGTGTCTCAAGATTCTTCTATGCAAAGGCTTCCTGGAGGAGATAACCACAAATTGAGAATATTTGAATTATATCTTAAAAGCACTTTATGAAATATTTTTTTAAAAATGATGCCATCGGCATTTTTTCCTAGAAATTTGGACTTATGTTTAGATTACTTTGTTTAGAGTTTCATCGTCACATTGTGCTGCTCATGGTTGCAAAGATGCCTTTCTGACCATTTTTAGGAGACACATCCTCTAGCTGTACAACATTTGCTTGCAGCACCTGATCTCGAAATCCTAATTAGGATCACAGTTGGTTAGTAGGACTGTGCAATGTAAGTTTAAAAAACATTCTCTGGGACGTTTCTTTAATAAGATTCATTCAGTGTTAGCTATTCCTGTCCTTTCTGATGTATCTTCTGAATTAAATCCAAAGCATTGAGCAACGCTTTTTGATTAGTACCTGGATGCGAGACGAAGAAACTTCAAGGTTGTATGTGGGCAGAAAGGTTGATATGGAAGGCAATGGCAAATCACTTTCATATTATTGCAATGAAAACTACAGGGGCATGACCAACGGAGGTTGGCTCAAAGGAGAATTTACGCTAGTACAAGTAGAAAGTTATGTCAGATCATATTTCTATGTCTGTCATGCTTCAGAAAAGCTGCTCTATAATTTGGCCTTTATTATACTCCTTTTAAAGTTGAAATATTGTTTTCAGCTACTTTTGATTATGCTCCTTGCCTCAGAGGATATGAAGAACTGGCATATCCTAGTATAAAATAAAGTTAAGAGTAAATAAAACCTGATAAGACCAATACCATATCCTTCCTACTTTCATATTGAGTGAGCTGGAAGCTTCTTAGCAGTGATCGATTTACTGCACATTTAATTGTGTGTAAGAATGCTATTCTTCCAAGAAGAAGAAGAAGAAAAAGACTTACTTGTGGTGAATTTATGTAGCCATATGGACCAAACTGCATCATCTGTAAGTAAATACATTTATTGTATTGTGTCTTCTGGGTAAATAAGAAAATCATTCATTAAACTGAACTATTGATGGATGTAATAGATGGGAAGGGAAACCCTCAGGAATACTACCCTCAAGTCTCAGAGCAAAGATGTAAAGAAAATGCAAAACTCAAACCAATGAATAACAGCTGTGATTACAACAGGTTTAGCTGATTTTTCCTGTAATTAATATATGAGTCCTTTAACAAATGTTGATTTGATTATATTACCAGCGTCGTAGCAATAGCAATAACATTTAGACTTATATACTGCTTTGCAGTGCTTTACACCCCTCTCTAAGTGGTTTACAGAGTCAGGATATTGTCCCCCAACAATCTGGGTCCTTATTTTACCAACCTCAGAAGGATGGAAGGCTGAGTCAATCTTGAGCCGGTCAGGATCGAACCGCTGGCAGTCGGCAGAATTAGCCTGCAATACTGCATTTTAACCACTGTGCCATCTTGCCTCTTATCACTTAATTAAAATATGGCTAGCTGAGGAATTCTGAAAGTCCACACACCTTAAAGTTTCCAACTTGGAGAAACACTTCAGGACCATCACCCTCAGGGCTGGGAATAAAATTTATCATTGTCTGCAAGTTCTACAGTATTTCAGAATAGTCCAGTTGGCTCGATGTTAAAAAAAATCATGACATCATAGCCTTAAACATAACCACCCATAAATAATCCTAATTCATCCAGGTTTTTCCTCTTAAAGGAAAAGGGTGCTTTCTGAATATATCCAAGTTTTTTTGGGGGGGAGCGCTTTAGGCATTTAAAAAGGTCTGTTGGCTCATCCTCAGCTAGATTATTCATATATCTAAATGGGTTTTATTTTCCATGAGTTTCCTCTCCATAATTTTACCTGTGCTAGATATTGACCTCTGAGTCTTCTGAAGGCAAAAAAAAGTATGTCCTTCCCCTCTGAGTTTGCATACTTTATGATCTTCAAAGTAGATAGTGACTCTGATCCTCCATAACTGGATTAAGTGATGTGAGAGGAGTTAACCTGCAGGGTCAGGGGTCATTTTTGCTTGAATTAATAAATCTAAGGCCTCCTTTTCAGGAAAAAAATAAATGGAAAATGTACTTACTTCTTCACTTTTGCTTCCATATCCTGCCCTGCGTGGTTTGCGCAGCTAGAGAGAAGAAAGGGACAGATGGATAGATGAATCACCACAAGGAAAGAATTAAAAAATGAAATGCAATAAGCTGTCTGGTTCTGAAATACTCACCGGACCAGCATAAGATATGCCTACAAGGCATAAATATAGGAGGATTAACTTCATCCTTCAACTTCTCCACTAAGTAGAGATAAAATACAACAAACAGTCCATTACATACTTATTTTAGCACAGTGGTTTTAGAGATCAAATCAGGAAAGAGTATCTTCACATATTCCTCATGTTATCATGAGAGATGTCAATGTGCTTGAAATGATTACTGGGGGGAAAAAAGTTAATTTTTCTCACCAGTGCAAAGCAACCACAGTTGACTTGATGAACTAGGAAATCAGTTATGTATTTATTGTGAAAAACTAAACTTACCACAGTAAGAAAACCCCAAAGGTTCCTCTGCTATAACTTCTGCTGACACAACACTTGAACTGTAACCTAACAGACAAAGATATTAACTTGGTGATATAATAATAATAATAATAATAATAATAATAATAATAATAATAATGATGATGATGATGATGATGATGATGATGATGATGATGAAGTTGGAAGGGACCTTGGAGGTCATCTAGCCCAATCCCCTGCTCAGGCAGGAAACCCTATACCAGTGATGGCGAACCTTTTAGAGACCGAGTCCCCAAATTGCAACCCAAAACCCACTTATTTATCGCTGGGTGCCAGGTGGGCGTGGCCTACTGGGTGGGTGTAGCTGTGGTCGTCATGGAAGATTGGGTGGGTGTGGCCAAGGTGGGTGTGGTCAATGTCACTTGTGGGGAGGGACACCTGTGGGGGGCAGGTGGTTGAAGAGTGACAGTTGCCACCTCTGAGGCATGGCGCGGGTACCCACAGGGAGGGTTCTGAGTGCCGCCTCTGGCACCCGTGCCATAGGTTCGCCACCACTGCCCTATACCATTTCGGACAAATGGCTGTCCAGTCTTTTCTTAATATCCTATACCACTTCTGGATGTTTATTGGATCAACTTCAAAACCTTCAAAATTATTGATTCTTCAGTAGTCCCAGGGCCCTTCCTTCGCTTTCCAAATGTTTGCATGCATGGATGCATTTATCCCCATCCCTTTCCCATATTTATCTCTTTGACACAAAAACAGACCCTTTTTTTTTCTTTTCCCCTGATTGTATCATTGTTGCTGTGATATTACAGTATCAAAGCTATAGGACACAGGTTGTTCTCTTCTTCCTATTTTTCATGGTAGGTCAATAGAAACTTCGCAGCAAGGAAGAACTAATATTTCATTTCTATAGAAACAAAGTAGCAGTGTTCCTAAAATGCACAAAGGTCTTCCCTTAAAGACTTTTATGGGAAAGAGAAGGTAGTGCTCTGAATGGTGAATGGGGTGAGTTTCTAGAGATGTGGATAGTTCATTGACTTAACAAGACATTATTATATCAACCACAAAAATCACCTGTTTTCTTTTTTTTCTTTAAGAAAAAGAAAAATTAACTGCTGACCAATAGCAGCAACCAGTCATTGGAGGAAATGAAGCAAGCCAATCAGATCAAGGAGTGGATGGGTGGGTGGGGCTAATATCTGAATGAAAGAGTTGGAAATCATTCACTCTAAAGGGCTTAGGGAGAGCTTATTTCATGTCGTAGTTAAGGCACTAGGCCAGGGGTAGGCAACCTTGGCTCTTTTATGACTCGTGGACTTCAACTCCCAGAATTCCTGAGCCAGCCATGCTGGCTCAGGAATTCTGGGAGTTGAAATTCACAAGTCATAAAAGAGCCAAGGTTGCCTACCCCTGCACTAGGCTAAAAACTGGGAGACTTGAGTCCTGCCATAATCACAAAGCCAGCTGAGTGATCTTGGGTTGGTCACTCTCAGTCATAGGATGAAGACAATCGCAAATGCAAACCACTCAGAAGTCTTGCCAAGGAAACTGCAGGGATCAATGCAGGCAGTCACCAGATGCCAACACTGGCTCAAAGAGACAAAAAAAAGGCTCAGGTAAGAAAGTTGCAAATTTTAATCAAAACTGGAAAACACAGCTGGAGAATGAATTTGAAACTGTCTCAGAGTGAAAGTGAAAGGACATTGTTATCCACTCCTGCATTCAGGAAGCAGAGAGTGCTCCATGGTGGGTCACTTTGCTACAAAGTGTTTTACCTTCTATACAAAGATTAAATCAGGTAGCTTTTTCACACAAAATGCCAGGGAAAGCACAAAGATCATGGCTTCTTTCCAACCCCTTAATAGTAGCTACACTCTGGGTCATGTGACCAGAAGGGAGGAGATGGGAGCTTAAGAATGAGGGTGGAGGAAGACTGGGGGATTTCTTTTCCTCTCCACATGCTGGGGCCTGATCCAATGTGAATTTCCTTATGTTGGCTTGTTCTGCCATACCCCATTTTTTAAAAAAAGATTGTCCTGCTGACGAAGAAACCGTTCCAGCTTCCTGTTGGTTTGGAAGGAAGGAATTAAAAAGGGTGAAACATAAACACTGCAGAAGGAGAGGCTGTGTACCTCATTTATATGATGATGATGATAACTATATTGTCACTTTGAATGTACACCAATCGGCATACATCAAAATGAAATTTCGTTACATACAGCTCTCAAAGGGTCACCACCTCCGATATATACTCCTTGTTCGTGGCCCGCTCAAATTTCAAATTGTCCATTTTAGTCTCTAGGGAGTGAACGATGGCAAACAGGACAGATGGAAATGGGGCTCCATGTGGATTAGCCCTCAAATTCACTTGTATTCTGACAACCTCGCCTTCTTTCCTTTTTCTGATCCTGACTCTTCCACCTTTTCCTTAAAGAGGCCTTGCTTCTTTTCGCCCCTGGAGCACGCTGCCGCCGCCACCAACTCCTCCAAAAGCCTCTCTCTCTTCCTCTGGGCCTGCTGACAGCCTCATCCAGTTCCTTCGCTCCATAAGCTCCAGGTCCTCTCCTCCTCTGCCTCCTCTGGAAACAGCCCTGATTTGCAATACAATCCATCACTGGTCCAGCAGTCAGATCTTGCTGCTGGCAGAACAAATTCAAACAGCGCCAACTTAACGGTCTCACCAACAGTTCCAAAACAACTAGAAACTCGCCAGGCCAGCAAAGATTGTCGGTCGTATGTCGTATGTTACCTTAGTTCCACCATGTTGCTCAAACACATTAAAATCTTCCTGATCATGTGGCCTATAGCCCTTACTATCCCTCCAAAAACTATTCGCCTTCAAGAGCCAATGCAGCCGCAGCCATTCCAGGCGCCGCCATCTTAGAATGCTTAGAAATATGGGATCTATCTGCATAAAATTCAGTTTGCAATTGACCAAGAAATATTTTACCTCTAATATTTTTCTGCCTTTGACAGAGTTAAAGCTCATGTAAGAGCGCCAAACAAAAGTAATACGAACTGAACTATAATTAGGGGGATACGGAGTTCCTATTATTATGGTTGCTTTGAACAAATACCACCTTATGTTGCTACTCATTATGTTTTTAACCCTAACCTTTACAAGAAGCTCAGCACACATGCATGTAACAAGAAACCTGGAATTGTGTATTTTATTCCAATTTCCAACTTCTGCTTGCTCAGTGGAAAAATTGAATGGAAGCTTCTATGCATCCACCTTAAGATATTTGGTTTCCTAGGACTTCTAGTCTGTCATGAACAAATAGAAAAAGGTACTTCCGGGTCTATAACATGGGTTTTTCATCCTATTTTCCACAATGTCCTGCCAGGTGCTGAATGTATATCACAATGAGTACTTAGATATGACAATATAAACCCCAGAAAATAAGCTTTTCCTAATATTAAAAAAGAAAATTCCATTCATCTGGAAAATGAACATGGTGGTATACACTAAGGGTCAGCAAACTATGCCCCATGGGAGAAATCCACCTGTTTTATATGGCTCACAAGCTATGAATGGACAGGCAGGTAGTAGGCAAAGGGCAGGGCCAAAGATCAGGGAAAGCACAACTTGAGTGGATATGGCAACCTATCAGCAACCTCCTTACTGGTGTCCAGTACTATCCAATGGCTGCCACACTCGTTAAGACCTGCCAGCTGCACCCATGGAGATAGAGTAAGATTGAGATCTGGTCCTTTAGAGAAAACATTTGCCATTACAGCTTGGTTCAATCCAGTTGAGTTGTACTTCAGGAGATCTGGTAGTTACTAGGCTTGGGAATCTAAGATTCAAAGGATGGATGGATGGATGGATGGATATCCAAACGTTGAGCAGACCAACCAGAATGCCTTAAGGGAATGGGGAAAAAGGGGGCCTAGAAGTTACAGACATTAACCATGAAATCTGCACTTTAGAATGACTAGCAATGAAAAGATATGAGCATACCTGCTAGTGATTCTGTTTTGCAAGTGTTTCTACCTTCACCAAGAGGCTATATTAGGCAAGAAGGATCTCGCTAGGGCTAGGTAGCAAGAAATTATTGTATTTTCAGTTGGGATATTCAAGGCAACAAAACTTTTTTTATTGATTCATTATCTCAGCTTATTTAGCTGTCCATCGCAAGTGCATGACTCTAGGAAGCCCACAACAATTAAAAATTATATAAAAATAATTATAACACACACACACATAAACAGTATAGAAACATTATTTCAAAAAACCCTATACCCTGAGATATGGCTAAGCTATGCCAATAACAATCGACAAAGCCACTGACCATGCTGTGTACACACAAACTCAATATAGATATTATGCATTTTTTCAGTGGAATTGGAAACATGCCTTGTCTAGAAATGTCCCAATAAGTGGAACAAATTAGTTATATCAGTTATTTTCAGTATAATTGTAGCCATGTACAGTATACATGTTTGCAGTGTAGAAATTATGGGAAAAACCCTGTGGTTTCAACTGGGCCATGTTTATAGATAATTTCTCTTCCCAAAGTCTATTAGATAGTGGCAGCATCTAGTTGAGCTTGGCTGATTTTGAAAACTTAAGCAGAGTTGAACTTGTCTAATACTTAGGACATTGCTAAGAAATCCAAAGGTTAGTTGTTAGACTGGAATACCCAAGAGAACCACACTGAAGTGCTGCACGTTCACCATAAGGTGAGGTCAACCTGAGTCAATCTTTACCTTGAACTCCTCACCATGGAAAAGTCTCTCCCTGAATCCACAGAACTTTCATGGTTGCAAGTTTTAAAGAAAAAGCAAATTAAAAGTGAAGCCTAAACAGAGACTTCCTGTTTGGCAGCCGTCGGGACAACTGGGAAAAGCCGGTGCTTGGCTTTCCAGCTTGGTTTTTCTTCGTCTAGTGACCCTTAAAGGGCCGGAAAGTTGCCCTGGAGGAGCAATGAAGGAGGAGGGATACTTCAGGAGCTCAGATCAGGGGGCACCCAATCACAGCGAACTGTAGGACCCTCTGGAAAAACAAAGAAAAAGGCTGTTAAAGTCTATCAGCTATAGCCGTCTCCAACAGGAAGCAGAAGGACCATAAATCAGCGGAATTTCAACTGCGTGCTGAAGCTGGGTGAGCAAGATTTTCTCTTTCCTTCTTCTTGAGGATTATAAATGTTGAGTCCCTGATTGGAAAGGGCTGGAAAATAAAGACCCCCAGAAGATTTACGAGCAGTGAGTAATTATAACAGGGGAAGACTCTTTGTTAAAAATATCAGACAGTGATAAATAAGCCAAGGAGGACATCTAGTGGTGAAAGAAGAACAAAATTTCTGATATATTGTTGTTGATTGAAGTTAACCTTGACAATTAACACCTGCAATGATAAGACTGCCTTGTTGTGAGACTGAGATTCAAAGCTACTTTTATTGACTTTGGCTAAATTTAAACAGATGTTGTTTTGGCTTTAGATTGTAAGCTGTAAAATGACTTCATCGAATATTACTAGACTCATGAAGAAAACTTCTTCTTCACCCTCAGTAGGACAATCCAGTCCTACAACACAGGGATCTATTGAAGCAATGTTACATAGGGGAAAAGCAAGTACTGCTCAAAGTGAAACACAGATTTCATTAACATTTCTTCAAGATCTTGTGTTAAAGAATCAAGAGACTTTGGAGAGGAATCATTTAGAAATGCGAGAAAATCACACAACTACACAAAGCAAACTGGAGAAATTAAATGAAGAAATTCTGGACATTAAGGGAAAATGTGAAACTCAGAATCAAATGATAATAAAAAAAATCAACAGAAGATACACAAAATTGAAGAGAAAACAGCTGAGAATGATAAAAAGATAGAAATGCTACTACAAGAAAATGAAAAATTAGAGAATGCCATTAAGATTTTAGAAATGGAAAAAGCGGAACATTATTTAAGATTTCAAAACATTCCTGAGGATAGAGAAGAAAACATAGCGGAAGTGATTATTGGCATCCTGGAGGAGATTTTGAAAGCGGATCGAGGAGAAATTCAACTTGAGATAGATGATATTTTTCGCTTCAATTCAAGTTATGCAAGAAGAAATAAACTGCCAAGAGAAGTACATGTACGGTTTACAAAGAAGATAACAAGAGATGAAGTACTACGGAAAGTTAGAGATAAACCAATACAATATGAAAATAAAGAGATTGTGGTTTTAAAGGAGATACCTAAGAGAGTTAGAGATACATGAAGACAGTACTATTTTTTGACCACGAAATTGATTGCCAATGGCATAGATTTTAGATGGTTGATGCCGGAAGGTATCTTAATAAACTGGAATAATACAAGATATAGACTGGACTCAATTTGGAAAGCAGAAGACTTTGAAGTGAGGAATAAGTCAATTCTAGTTGAAGGAGTAAAATTAAGTCAAGGGGAGAGTAAGCAGCAGAAACAAGCAGAAGAGAGGACTCAAGGAGCAACTGCACAAACAGAAGAACAGAAAGAGGAAGATGACCAAAAGGGCGAGGATGAAGGACTTGCTAGAGAACAAAGGACTACTAGATCTACTAGACCGAAATATAAATAAATAGAAATGGATGCAGAAAATGGAATCTTCTCAGTAAACATAAATGGACTGAATTCTCCAATTAAAAGAAATAAGATTTTTAGGAAATTATGGAAATTGAATTTGGATATAATTTGTTTGCAAGAAACACACATCATCATAAATTATTATTATGATGTACAGCATCATAAATTATTGGAATATCCAAAAATTGGGAAACTTTATTATGCATCAGCACAACAGAAAAAAAGAGGAGACGCTTTATGTATTAAAGAGACAATAGATTCTAAAATGGTATACTCAGATGAAGAAGGAAGAATTTTAATGGTAGAAATTTATTTGCATCAAAAGCAAATGTTATTAGTGGCAATTTATGCACCAAATAATAATCAAGAAAATTTTTACAAAAACTTACATAGAAAAATAATAGAAATGGAGTATCAAAATGTTTGCTTACTAGGAGATTTCAATGCAATGATAGATGGAAAAATTGATTATAAGAGTAACAAAACAGGGAAAAATGGAAGAGGAAGACTACCTAAGACATTTTTTGATATGGTGGAGGAAATTGGAATTCAAGATGTTTGGAGGGAAGTGAATCCACAAAAAATGCAATATACTTTTTATTCAAATAGCCAGAAATCCTGGTCAAGGATTGATATGATTTGGATGACTGCCGATCTGAGAATGAATGTTCAGGACATTGAAATAGAAACAGGCGTATGGGCAGATCATAACCCCTTGAAAATGACCTGGAAAGGAATACAAAAAGGGCCAAGATGGACTTTAAATCATTCCATATTAAAGGAAAAAGAATTTATAGAGTTAACAAAAAAAGAAATGGAATTCTTCTTCAAAGAAAATAGAAAAGAAGATACTACTGTACAAAATCTATGGGATACAGCTAAAGCGTATTTCAGAGGTATAGCGATAACATATATGGCAAGAAAAAATAAACAGAGAAAACAGCAATATGTATTACTGAAAGAAGAATTTGGAAAGTTAGAATTAGAACTGCAGAGAAATCCACAAAAAAAGACTTTAAAAAGAGAAATGGACATAATAAAACATAAATTAAATTTGTTAGACTCAGAAAAAATGGCAGAACAGATAAAAAGAGCGAAACAAAATTTTTTTGAAAATGCCAACAAGCTGGGAAGATGGCTAGCTTATAAACTTAAAAAACAGAAAGAAAAAAAGATGATACATAACTTACTTGATGGGAAAGGTTATTTACAATATAAAAATGAAGAAATAAAAAAGATAATTAAAGAATTTTATAAGGAACTGTACGATAAAGAGGAGACTTCAAGAGAGAAAACTGTAAGATACTTGGAAGAAAGTAATCTTCCAAAGATTTCAGATACATTTAAAAGTATGTTAGATGAAGTTGTTACAATGATGGAAATAACAGAGGCCATAAAGAGACAAAAAAATGGGAAAACTCCTGGTCCAGATGGACTTCCGGCATAGTTGTATAAGAACTTACAAGAGATATTAAGCAAACCATTGAAAGATGTTTGTAATGGACTTTTATTAGAAGCTAAAATGCCAATGACGTGGATTGAAGCAAATATTACTTTAATACCAAAAGAAGATTCATATTTGACTCAGATTAAGAACTATAGACCAATTTCATTGCTCAATGTGGATTATAAAATTTTTACTTCAATAATAAGAGCCTTGGTGGAGCAGTGGGCTAATGCCTCCTTAAGTAACACCAGCTGCCTGCAATTAGTGCAGGTTTGAGTCCCACCAGGCTCAAGGTTGACTCAGCCTTCCATCCTTCCGAGGTAGGTAAAATGAGGACCCAGATTGTTGGGGGCAATAAGCTGACTTTGTAATAATGCCGCTTGGGGGGGGAGGCGAAAGCCCTAATAAGCAGGCATATACATAGAATGAAGGCTATTGCTAAGCACATTGATTTGTGCTTCTTAGATTGTAAGCCGCCCTGAGTCTTCAGAGAAGGGCGGGATAAAAGTGGGATTAAAAATAATTTAAAAAAATAATGGCGGAGAGATTGAAAAAATACTTGGTTGAATTTATTCACCTGGATCAAAATGGTTTTTTTTACCAAAGAGACAAATTAAAAATAACTTAAGAGTGATAATAGATGTATTGGAATACTATGAGCTACATCCAGGGAAACAAATGGCATTAATATTTTTAGACGCTCAAAAAGCATTTGATAATCTTTCATGGCAATTTATGATTCATCAATTACAAATAATGGACTTTGGACAGAATTTTATAAATATGGTAAAAACAATATATAATAAACAAACAGCCATAGTGATTGTGAATGGAGATGGTACTGAGAGCTTTGAAATAAGGAAAGGCACAAGGCAAGGATGCCCTCTATCCCCCCTGTTATTCATTTTCACTTTGGAAGTTTTAAATCGAAATATAAGACAAGATACAGAAATTAGAGGGTTGGGGATAAAGGGTGAAACATAGAAACTACAAGCATTTGCTGATGATTTAGTATTTATTTTGGAAGAACCCTTGGAGATCATCCCAAAATTGTGGGGGAAAATAGAACAATATGGTGAATTAGCAGGATTAAAAATAAATAAAGAGAAAACTAAGATAATAGTTAAGAACTTTACGGATAAGCAAAAAAGCCAAATGTCAGAAGTAACAGAGGTACAGATAGTGAAAAAGGTAAAATATTTGGGTATATATTTATCAGCTAAGTGCTCAACAATAAAAGAAGATAATTACATAAGGTTGTTGAAACAAATAAAGCTAGACTTGGAAAAGTGGAAGAATTTAAAACTGTCATTATTAGGAAGAATTGCTACAGTTAAAATGAATATACTGCCTAAGATTTTATTTTTGTTTCAAACAATTCCGATAAAACTTGGGAAAAATTTCTTTCAAGAGTTGAATTCATAAATTTTGAAGTTTGTATGGCAAGGAAAGAAAACTAGAATAAAGATGAAAACCTTGCAAGATACTAAGGAAAATGGAGGCTTTGGCCTACCTGAGTGGGCTTTTTATTATCAAGCATCTGTATTAACATGGGTGAAAGAATGGATAATGCTTAGGAACAAAAGGTTGTTATACCTGGAGGGACATGACTTACAAATGGGGTGGCTTGCTTTTTTGTGGTATGGTAAAAACAAAATCCATAAGTATTTTCAAAATCACTGTATTAGAAATGCTTTGATAACAGTATGGGAAAAAAATAAAATGAAAATATATGTAAAAATTCCAGGGTGGTTATCAACAATTGAAGCTTTTTCACACAAAAATTTGTTAGATTTTGGAAAAACCTGGACATACAGTCATGGCCGAAATTGTTGGCACCCCAGAAATTTTTCCAGAAAATCAAGTATTTCTCACAGAAAAGTATTGCAGGAACACATGTTTTGTTATACACAGGTTTATTCCCTTTGTGTGTATTGGAACACAACAAAAAAGGGAGGGAAAAAAGCAAATTGGACATAATGTCAAACAAAACTCCAAAAATGGGCCGGACAAAATTATTGGCACCCTTTCAAAATTGTGGGTAAACAAGATCATGTCAAGCATGTGATGCTCCTTTAAACTCACCTGGGGCAAGTAACAGGTGTGGGCAATATAAAAATCACACCTGAAAGCAGATAAAAAGGAGAGAAGTTCACTTAGTCTTTGCATTGTGTGTCTATGTGTGCCACACTAAGCATGGACAACAGAAAGAGGAGAAGAGAACTGTCTGAGGACTTGAGAACCAAACTTGTGGACAAATATCAAGAATCTGAAGGTTACAAGTCCATCTCCAGAGATCTAGATTTGCTTTTGTCCACAGTGTGCAACATTATCAAGAAGTTTGCAACCCATGGCACTGTAGCGAATCTCCCTGGTCGTGGACAGAAGAGAAAAATTGATGAAAGGTTGCAACGCAGGATAGTCCGGATGGTGGATAAGCAGCCCCAAACAAGTTCCAAAGGAATGCAAGCTGTCCTGCAGGCTCAGGGAGCATCAGTGTCAGTGCGAACTATCCATCGACATTTAAATGACATGAAACGCTATGGCAGGACACCCAGGAGGACCCCACTGCTGACACAGAGATATAAAAAAGCAAGATTACAGTTTGCCAAAATGTACTTGAGTAAGCCAAAATCCTTCTGGGAAAATGTCTTATGGACAGATGAGACCAAGATAGAGCTTTTTGGTAAAGCACATCATTCTACTGTTTACCGAAAATGAAATGAGGCCTACAAAGAAAAGAACACAGTACCTACAGTGAAATATGATGGAGGTTCAATGATGTTTTGGGGTTGTTTTGCTGCCTCTGGCACTGGGTGCCTTGAATGTGTGCAAGGCATCATGAAATCTGAGGATTACCAAAGGATTTTGGGTCGCACTGTAGAGCCCAGTGTCAGAAAGCTGGGTTTGCGTCTGAGATCTTGGGTCTTCCAGCAGGACAATGACCCCAAACATACGTCAAAAAGCACCCAGAAATGGATGGCAAGAAAGCACTGGAGAGTTCTGAAGTGGCCAGCAATGAGTCCAGATCTGAATCCCATTGAGCACCTGTGAGGGATCTTAAAATTGCTGTTGGGAAAAGGTGCCCTTCCAATAAGAGAGACCTGGAGCAGTTTGCAAAGGAAGAGTGGTCCAAAATTCCAGGTGAGAGGTGTAAGAAGCTTATTGATGGTTATAGGAAGCGACTGATTTCAGTTATTTTTCCCAAAGGGTGTGCAACCAAATATTAAGTTAAGGGTGCCAATAATTTTGTCCGGCCCATTTTTGGAGTTTTGTTTGACATTATGTCCAATTTGCTTTTTTTCCTCCCTTTTTTGTTGTGTTCCAATACACACAAAGGGAATAAACCTGTGTATAGCAAAACATGTGTTCCTGCAATACTTTTCTGTGAGAAATACTTGATTTTCTGGAAAAATTTCTGGGGTGCCAACAATTTCGGCCATGACTGTATAGTGATATTTTAAATACTGATGGGACATTAAAATCGAAACAAGAGCTGGAAATTCAGGGTATCAACATGTCATGGTGGATACGCTTATAAATACAAAATAGATATGTAAAAGATATTCTATAAAGATCAAAATGTATTTGATAAGATAGTATTAACTTCTGATGAGAAATTAATCAAGAAAATGTATAATTTTTTGTTAATTTTAGAGATGGAAAGTGAACAAACTAAAGAGACAGTGATAAGGTGGGCGAAAAACTTTGGTTATAATATAGAATTAGAAAAATGGCAAAAATTATGGGAGAGAAATTATAAATTGACAATGTCAACTGCGTATAAAGAAAATCTGTATAAAATGTTTTATAGATGGCACTTGCCTCCAGCAAGATTAGCAAAAATGTTTAAAAATGTATCAGGTAAATGTTGGAAATGTAAACATAATTTAGGTACGTATTATCATATCTGGTGGACATGTGACAAAGTAAAGGCATATTGGAAAAAAATACATGCTTGGCTAGAAAAAATATTAGGAGAACATGTAGTATTTAACCCTGAATTTTTTTTATTAGGTATAGTACCAGAAAAGATTAATAAGCAAAATCTATATTTGGCTTTACATATTATAATCGCAGCAAGAATAAGTTATGCGCAATGCTGGAAGAATGAACGAATACCTTCAGAAGAAGAAGTGATAAAAAGATACTGGAATGCGCGGAGATGGACAGATTAACTATGAGGCTGAAAGATAAAGAAGAAACAGAATATTACCAAAGCTGGAATCTATTCTACAAATGGCTAGAAGAGAGAACCAAAGAGTATGACTTGATTATGCATTAGCGTTTTATGAACCCAGGTCACATGCGGTTTGAAAAACTAACATATGTATGTAGAGAAGAAAACAAAACAATTTTTTTTAAAAAAGTGAAGCCTAAACTTTGCCTTATGGTCCATCTTCCACTTTAACTAAAAAGGATGCCCCAAAAGGTCACAGCAACACTCTACCCCTCTGCCATATTATTAATCACAACAATATGAAATCGGAGCTGCCAGTTTTGGCTTTTATACAAATCAAGTTCTTCCCAAGAACCTAGGATGTCATAATGTATGGACCTAATATATATGCAGATCCAAGCAATTGGCCTTTTGTAGTTGACAGGTGGTAATTTTGACAAAGGGCAGATTTTCTAAGTGCCATTCAAGATTTTTTGGGATGGTACCCAGTTTGTTGATAATCACTAGAACCACCATGAGTGGTTTATGCCATAATTTTCAACTTAAATTTTCAGATCTTGATAGTTGATCTTCTTGATCAAGTATCTTCTTGATCTTGATCTTCTCCAATTCTTTGTCTTTCTTCTTTTCTACTATCCCTTGGAATTGCCACATCAATTACCCACACGTATTATTTTATCTGAAAGTCTAACTATCCTCTTTTAAAGCCAAGATTTCTTCCTGGTATTTCAGCTATAGATCTTCAGTTTGTAATTTTTGAAATGTTTTACTTTACCATGATTTCTGGAATTCAAATAGATTTTATAGAGATTATCACTATCAAACCCATAGATTCTGCAGATGTCTTTACACTATGAATCTAGGGACAGTTGTTTTTTTCCTATAACTTTCAATAACAACAAAAGTGGATTTGCTATTATCGAAGTTTACAAAGAAAAATGCCACATATTCAAAATAACATTGTGAGAAATAATCAATGCCTCATCTGGTGCAGTGTTGCAATTTTCTACTGTCTAAAAATTTCAAGAAGTTTTAAATTTTAAAAATTAGCATTAGATTGAAATTTTCAATGCAAATAGGAAAATCTCATCAGGTAAAACCAAAATCAGTCTTGCTTAGATTAATGAAACTAATATCTAGTTTTCTTACACTCTTTATTACAGAATTGACATTGGCCTGGGAATATGAGGACCCAGATTGTTGGGGGCAATTAAGCTGACTTTGTAATAATGCCGCTTGGGGTGTGTGTGAAAGCCCTAATAAGCAGGCATATACATAGAATGAAGGCTACTGCTAAGCTTGTAAGCCGTCCTGAGTCTTCGGAGAAGGGCGGGATATAAATGGAATTAAAATAAAAAATAAAATAAATGTAGTAGGAATTAGCAAAAAACATCAGAGACCAATCATTTTTGTTCTGTAACAACAAAAGCAACAGGAAGCTCATGCAACCACAATTCTAATTTCAATATTTGTAACAAATTTGGTAGGACCTGCAACGTAGAGTTTATTTGCTATGCTTAAGCTTCATTTGCATTCATCACTGGTTTGCCAGTTACCTACTTGAAGTTAATAAAGTTAATAAACATTTAATTTGTAATCATACTGAAGTAAAATAAATGCCTGTATTTTCCTACAAGGTTTAAAAAATTCAATTCTGGTTCAATTATGGTTTAGATTTTTAAGTGGAATGCAAAATCCCAAATCATGGGATTGCAAACACATATTTGCAATATAATGTTAATGCCTATTCTTGATGATTAATATTTTTGCCCATCAGAAGAGAAAATGTTTAAGTTAAAAATAAACTATAGAATTATTATAATATCATAAAAATGTAATATAATATAACAATACAATTACCTCTTTAATGTGGGGAAATAATCTTGGGATCCTCAGAGGAGTTGAGGAAAAAAAAACACAGATAAAAATGAAAAATGAAAGAATTGGCTCTCCATTCTAAAGTCATTGGCAGGACAGGCTTTAAATGTTGTTTTAGAATCTTAGAACCAATCAAGGCTTATAAGACATTTGACGTCATTCTGAATTCTAGCCTCCCAGCTGATACAGTCCGTGTAAGATTTTGGAGATGTTATTATAAGAGCTGAGAAAGCTCAAAGTCTCTTATTATGTTTAATAACAAGTTGGGAGGGGGAGCTTACACTGCAATCCTTCCTATATATACATCTACTCAAACATCACTCTCCTTCAACCAGGTGTTTTTATTTTTTCCTTTTTTAAAAATAGTGTTATAAGTATCAAATGAGGATTCACTAGTTGTTACTGGAGAAACAGATTTTGAGAACTATATTCATATAGGCCCTAGTATCTTAATGGGAAAACCTCTCCAATAAGACATAGTAAATGTGTAATACCCAGGGCTTTTTTTCTCATAGAACGCCCAGAACGGAGTTCCGGCACCTTTTTTGGATGGAACCTTGTAGGGTAGGCAAGGTGGGTTGTATGATGTGTGTGAGTTCCAGCACCTTTTTTTTTTTTTTACAAAAAAAGCACTGGTAATACTCTTCCTTAATATGATACCCTCCAGGTGTTTAGACTACAATTCCAGACATCCTGGTCTGGAATTGTAAGAATTCCAACTTATCTGAAAGGCAACAGAATGGGGAACATGTGAATGAATGAATGAATGAATGAATGAATGAATGAATGAATGAATGACATACATTACATGTCAAGAACATAAAAATAGTTGTATGTAATGTAATACGTAGTACATGATGATAGTCACTATGAATGATTAAAATACTGAAATTTGAAAAATATATGTAGCATCTATATGTGGCTGTCCTACACACACATTTTATCATATTTCAGTGTACCAGTTTAATTTGGAAGTATGGGAGTCAACTACCTTTGGCTACCCCTACAGAGGGAACAGAAGATTCAGTGATATCTGTGGATGGCTATACTTAAAAGCAATAAATCATGTCTTTTCATGAGACAGATCACCTTAGCAATCTTGGAGATTCAGACCTCAGAGCTTAGAAGCTTTTGAAATGGAAGAATTTTGATCACATAGATTAACAAGTTAAGAGTATCCCACACAGGTCTATTTTTAATCATACTTTCCCAGGGAAAATGTTTGCATATAATTCTCTCATGCAGAAAGAAGCAGTGAAGTGTTTACAATTGGTATGCATATCTAAAAGGTTAAACTGAAAGGAATAGATCTATCTACTGGGACAGAATTTCAGAAAGACAGTTTTCATATATTGCAGAAGAGATTTCATTATCTTAATAACGCCTTTCAGCATCTGAAAATCATCATACGCTTGCCAGTTAGATCATTTGAAAAGCTATGGGTTCTTTGATTAATTTTGTCTCTGCATGTCACAACAAAAATTATGGCTTAGCATCAGCACTCGGTACCCTTTAGCAAGTTCTACAGTTCCAAAAAAGCCCATCTCTGGATGAAAATTCATGTTATTTTATAACTTAAAAGATAATTTTTATAAAATGAAGTACTGTTGATATATGACGACAAAGATAGCCTTGAATGTAGCAATAGCAATAGCACTTAGACTTATATACTGCTTCACAGTGCCTTACAGCCTGCTCTAAGCGGTTTACAGAGTCAGCATATGCCCCCCAACATTCTGGTTCCTCATTTTACTGACCTGAGAAGGATGGAAAACTGAGTCAATCTTGACCCAGTCAGGATTGAGCTGCCAAGCTTCTGGCAGCCAGTAGTAAGCAGAAGTAGCCTGCAATATTGCATTCTAACCACTGTGCCACTGCTGCTCTTGTATCCAGTTACTTCAAGGTTGGGTTGGAAATGTGGGCCATATAAAGTTTAATTTTATCATGCCTGGTGGACTTGTAAAAAAGCCAGACATGTTTTGGGTTCAAATACACACAATGATACAAAGATTTTTAAAACTGAAAACAAGTGGGTGGTGGGGTTGGGTTGAGACTAATGGATAATCAATTAGAAAATCTGGAATATTATTTTTAAATATGATGCTGCGGTATATGCACAAAAATGAAAAGACTTTGAAATACCCACAATGGAAGAATGGTTGATAAAGATGACAGAATTGGCAGAGGGCAAAATTGAATTGTTTGATCAGATAAATAATTAAATGTATATTGTATTTGTTCTTTTGTTCTTTTTTAAAAAAAATTTGCTCACCCCCTTTCAAAATCAGATTTTCCCCACAACAGCATCCAACAATTTAGAACAATCCCAAAAGCATTAGGTAGTTATTTCAATGTCGTTTGCTGCCCAGTGTTCCTTTTTGTGAAATGGGGGAATCGTATAAATTGGCTAAATAAATAAAAATAGATGGGAGTACCAGACCATCTTATTGGGCTCTTGAGAAACCTATATGCGGGTCAAGAAGCAACAGTGAGAACTGGACACGGAACCACTGATTGGTTCAAAATTGGGAAAGGAGTCCGGCAAGGCTGTATACTGTCGCCTTGCCTATTTAACTTATATGCAGAGCACATCATGAGAAAGGCAGGGCTAGATGAATCAAAAGTTGGAATTAAGATTGCCGGAAGAAATATCAACAACCTAAGATACGCAGATGATACCACTCTAATGGCAGAAAGTGAAGAAGAATTAAAGAGCCTCTTGTTGCAGGTGAAGAAGGAGAGTGCAAAACTTGGGTTGAAACTTAACATTAAGAAAACCAAGATCATGGCATCTGGCCCTCTCAATTCCTGGCAAATAGATGGGGAAGAAATGGAGGTAGTGACAGATTTTATTTTCCTGGGCTCCAAGATCACTGCAGATGGGGACTGTAGCCAAGAAATTAAAAGACGCTTGCTCCTGGGGAGGAAAGCCATGGCAAATCTAGACAGCACACTAAAAAGCAGAGACATCACCCTGTCAACAAAAGTGCGTATAGTCAAGGCTATGGTCTTTCCAGTTGCAATGTATGGTAGTGAAAGTTGGACCATAAGAAAGGCTGAGCGCCAAAGAATTGAGGCCTTTGAACTGTGGTGCTGGAGAAGACTCCTGCGAGTCCCTTGGACTGCAAGGCGATCAAACCGGTCAGTCCTAGAGGAGATCAATCCTGACTGCTCTTTAGAAGGCCAGATCCTGAAGCTAAAACTCAAGTACTTTGGCCACCTAATGAGAAGGAAGGACTCCCTGGAGAAGAGCCTAATGCTGGGGAAGATCGAGGGCAATAGAAGAAGGGGACGACAGAGAATGAGGTGGCTGGATGGAGTCACTGAAGCAGTAGGCGTGAGCTTAAATGGACTCCAGAAGATGGTAGAGGACAGGAAGGCCTGGAGGAATGTTGTCCATAGGGTCGCGATGGGTCGGACACGACTTCGCAGCTAACAACAACAACATAGTAATTCAAACACAGGACAGTGAAGCAATAAAGCAGCACAAGGAGTATATTTAGAAAATTTCTCAAATTATTGTATCAAGTGATTAAAATGCCTTAGAGAATACATTTCATTTACTATTGTTACCATAGACTCCATAAAATTACCTTATTATGGGCCAAATATATTATAACTATGTTTGAGTTTTCAGAACAACTTAAAACCATCAGACAAATGGTGGAAAGAGCTGGACAATTCACTTTTGCTTACAAGTAGTATAACTAGCCTTGTCTGTCTTAGAAAACTTGCAGTTGCAGCATAATTCCAATTTATTTTTGAGAACTTCCTGCTGAATCCAGCTACTCCTTGGTGTAGCTCAAAGAAAAGGTAATGCAAAAGGATCTCTTCTACTCCAGAAAAGCAGTTTGCAATAGTCAAATTGTCCCAGTATGATCTCAACACGATTAAGAAAAATGAATATACTTCCTACCAAGACAGCCTGCTCATAGTTTCTTCTGCCATATCCCACATCCATCAATTTCACTTAATCTGCCTTATTTACATTCAAGGAAAATATCCGGGTCTAACAGAGCAATCTCCATTCACAGGAGGGAAAGGTAACTTCAGCTCAAATCTTTCAGTTAACTGAAGAAAAAAAAACTTGCTAATAAACTGGTAAGCAATCGTCTTTCTTTAAAAGAAAAGAAATTATTTTGATCTGTACACTCACCCACAAAATAAAAGCAAAGCCACAACTGCCAAACATCTTATTCAAAGAGAAAGACATGTTTTGTTTTCATCTTTGTAGAAACCTTTTCTAAACATATGCACGCATACATTATCTAAAAGGAAATTATGCCGCCCTATTATGGTGGTATTATGGTATTATGGTGGTGGCTCAGTGGGTTAGGACGCTGAGCTTGTGTTGTGACTCAGGGTCAGCCTGTGGGTCCGACAGCCGGTTCCGATGTATCGGAGGACTCAGATGTGGGGGAGGAGGGAAACGAACCGGCTGATGATGATTTGGAGACTTTGCAGAGTCCTCAGCCGGGAACCTCTGCTCAGCTGTGTGAGCCCGAGAGTGCGGAGGATGATGACCCACAGCTGGCCCTGTTCAAGGACGCCCGACGCAGGAGGCAGTCGAGCAGGGACAAACAAAGGAAGGCTATGGGACTCCTCGGGAGGAGGCACAGGGAGACCACGCCCTGAGCTCTCTATAAAAGGAGTGTTTGGGGAGGGGCTGGTTGCTGAAAGCAACTCTTTTCCGTTTGAGAAGTCAAGCTCTTGTATTCTTGTAACAGTGTAATTAAAACTTGGCAGAAGCCTTTTGGTCTTGGACGCTTTCCAGACTCTTCTTTTGATTAGGGGTGCGAGAAGAGGGCTGGTTCAGAACAGCTTGTCAATCAGAAGGTCAGCAGTTTCGCGGGTCAAATCCCGAGTGCCACGTAACAGAGTGAGTGCCTGTTACTCATCCCAGCTTCTGCCAACCTAGCAGTTCGAAAGCACATAAAAAATGCAAGTACAAAAATAGGGACCACTACAGTGGGAAGGTAACAGCGTTCCGTGCGTCTTTGGCGTCTAGTCATGCCGGCCACATGACCACGGAGATGTCCTCGGACAAGCGCTGGCTCTTCGGCTTTGAAACAGAGATGAGCACCGGCCCCTAGAGTTGAAAATGACTAGCACACATGTGCGGGGAAACCTTTACCTTTACCTATTATCCTCTACAAATGTATAGAGCGATGTTTCTCAAACTTGGCAACTTCTAAGATGTATGGACTTCAACTCCAAAAATTCCCCAGCCAACCTTTCAGTTTCTTGCTGACTGGGGAATTCTAGGAGTTGCTAATAAGGTTGAGAAACACCTTAGAGAAGTAGAGGTACTCCTCAAGTTACAACCATGGGGCAGGACTCACTTAAAATGGCCTTGCTTAGCAATGGAAATTGTGGCCCCAATTGTAAGTCAAGACCTACCTATATGGAAGACAGAGAATGAGGTGGTTGGATGGAGTCACTGACGCAGTAGGCGTGAGCCTAAATGGACTCCAGAAGATGGTAGAGGACAGGAAGGCCTGGAGGAACATTGTCCATGGGGTTGTGATGGGTTGGACATGACTTTGCAACTAACAACAGCAACAACCTGAGTTGATCAAGAATGTAAAATATGTACGTTGTTCAACAAAGGTGTCATTAAAGAGTTAATAGTCCTATCAGCGAAGGGGAAATTGCATGCTTCTGTACCATTCCACTCCCACCCACACACACAAATGCTTCAAAACCTGCAGAGATTTCTAGATAGGCAAATTGGCCTGGAAATTTTCCCTAAAAGTAAAAGCTAAGGACATAATATTGCAACTGTTGGCCCTGCTGCCTGAGAATTATTGGAGACGTAGTCCAAGATTTTGGGGAGTACTGTGTTGAGAGAGTTCGGTATTGCACTGTGAACTATCTAATTTTGTATTATTATTTTTTTAAAAAAATCAGGTTTAATGACTAACAGATGTATTACAATATAGGATTTTGCAAGTTAGAGGCCTTATG
The DNA here is from genome assembly GCF_947247035.1 of Vipera ursinii. Lineage (NCBI taxonomy): Eukaryota > Metazoa > Chordata > Lepidosauria > Squamata > Viperidae > Vipera > Vipera ursinii. The sequence goes on from NC_139513.1 coordinate 201,959,180, forward strand.
GTCTGTCTTCCTAAAATGCATATGATGAATTTATTTGTATTTTAAGGCACAGACAGACTGGGACCAATTTTATTGTTTGTTGGTGATAGTAGGAAGTAGCAGCAGGCTCCACTGCAAAAACACTAATGTGGCAGACCCATTAGAGAAAAACAATTAAATGATGCATTAATCATTAACTGCTTAACTGTGATCAAATATTAACTGCCAAATATTGGACATGAACTAAGCTACCACTGGGAATCCAAGCTGGGCACCAAAAATACAATTGCACAAAGTCAAGGGAACATCTACTACTATCAATACCGCAAAATGTATCATCAAGGAAAGCAAATCTCTTTCAACCCAACCATAAGGGATTTCTAAAATCAACTAGTTTGACATGCTGCCTCATCAGTTGCCCCCTGTTCATGTGCTGATCTTACAGAAGAAAGCCATAAGTGATCATTGCAGCGTCTGCTATGGGTAGATATTATAGCACTGGTGTATCATTTCGCTCTGCCTGCTTGTGTTAAACAAAACACCTTTACATAAACAACAAATCCTCTAGCCGTGAATGTGTTGGGAAGTCTTTATGTAGACCGCATCTTCTAGTTACAGCTCCCTTCAGCTTGTTAACCCTAGGTTTAAAATTATCCATCTAAGAACAAAGCAAAATCGAAAGGTTGCTGAACTGTAATGAAAGATGAAAAGCAAATATGGGAATCATCAGCAGAATGGGTGTAAACATCGTACTTCATGATTATTCCTTTAGGCTCAGGGGAACCACTTTTGCACTGTCTGAATTCTATTCATGTTTTCTTTGTTTCCCTTCTTGCAACATATATTTATACCAAGGATCAGAAAGTTAAGCATCATTGCACATTTTGGGGCAAGGTTCTGGTCTGGACATTCACTATCATGTGATGTCTGGCATTTAATGGAAGGGTCAGTGTTTCGGGGGAAAACACCATTCACAGCACATTTTTATTGCAGGGGTTGTTTTCTTGTGGAAGGCAGAAAATATAATGGAAGCAGATGTGCAGATTCCCAGATGACTAGTTCAGGCGTTTCAGATTTGCATTCTGGAGAAAGGTAGGGTCCTTCAGTGTGAAGACCCTTGTCCATTTGTAGTGGACAAGCTTCCTTATTGTTTTTGTATCCCTCTGAAATAGGAAGACTTGGGGAGGAATATGGAAGAGGCCATGGCTTAGTAATCTTTCCCTAGTTATTCTACTGCTTGGGAGTGGTAGAAATTTTTAGATAGAATTTGGACCCAGATTGTTGGGGGCAATTAAGCTGACTTTGTAATAATGCCGCTTGGGTGTGTGTGTGTGAAAGCCCTAATAAGCAGGCATATACATAGAATGAAGGCTACTGCTAAGCTTGTAAGCCGCCCTGAGTCTTCGGAGAAGGGCGGGATATAAATGGAATTAAAATAAAATTAAATAAATAAATAAATAGATAAATAGATAAATAGATAAATAGATAAATAGATAAATAGATAAATAGATAAATAGATAAATAGATAAATAGATAAATAGATAAATAAATAAATAAATAAATAAATAAATAAATAAATAAATTTCTATTGTTTCTGTTAGTTGAGAACTCTAGAGTTGTGCTTCTAACATGTTGGCAGAATCCCTGGTTTGAGAAGACTGGCTTAGTGCGTGAGCAGGGAAATGACAAGAGCCAAGAAGCGTGTTTGCTCTTTGCTCCCCAAGCCAAAGACCTCTTTGCAGTCTACTAAGACTGAGCAGCATATGAGTTGAATGTTATTATTAAGTAGCAACACACTTCAAAATTTTACAGTATAGAAATCAATGTAGAAATGTACTGTTTTAGCTGGCCATGACAGTGACCAAATCCAGTAATACAATCCTGTTTAAATGTCAGAGGCCAGTGACAAGTGCTTCTGCATTTTTGCCAAGAAAGCAACATTTCCATGTCTATGTTGCTACCAGGAGCAAAGGCATCTTTATTTTGAACATTATGTGCGGGAGCGCTCCATGACATTTCCGTATATCTTGATCTGCTTTTGTAGGTTCAGATGGAACAGACACTGACAAAGTGATGGCTTCCTGGTCTTACAATTTCCATAGGTCCCAGTCCAAATGACCATTAGTCAATGTATAAGGGACTTGCAATCCAAAACATTAATAAGACACCAGGTTGCTTATTTATATAGTGTGGCTTGCATCTGCTGTGTGTTAATACCAACATGCAACAGACTAAATATAATATAGAACCAATGTCACACAGGGGTTCAGTCCTGATGTAAGCTTTCTGTCCTTATATCTATGCCGATTATACTACATTACAAACATTCTTTGCGGTCTCCCTCCTAAAAGTTCTAGAATGTTGAAATATCATAACAGATGGCTTTGGCAAGAACTTCTTCTTAAATAGAAAGTTGGGTTGATGGCTAATTTAGTTGACAAATATAGCATTAATCCAGTTACAGTTTCTGACTACGCACTGCTAAAAGTGTCACTAGGGGGAAACAGTTTGGGTAATTGGTAGTTGCAGGGCTTTTTTGTCACAGAACACCCAGAATGGAGTTCCGGCACCTTTTCTGGATGGAACCTTGTAGGGTAGGCAAGGCAGGTTGTATGACATGTATGAGTTCCGGCACCTTTTTCTTTTACCAAAAAAAGCACTGGGTAGTTGTATTATAGTAATTCATTGTTAGTATCCCTCAGTTTGTAGATGGGTGTATTTTTAAAATAATAGCGAACTGATAGATATGAAGAAAGGGATGAATTTTATTTATTTATTAATCAAATTTATATAACTGCCCATCTCGTGGAAAATTGTATTATTTGTGGCAAGGCAAAAGCTTGTCCATTACTGAGAAAATTGGAAAAGGAAGCAGAAGTTTTGAACATAGAATAGAATAGAATAGAATAGAGCTGGAAGGGACCTTGGAGGTCTTCTAGTCCAACCCCCTGCTCAAGCAGAAGAACCTATACCATCTCAGACAAGTGACTGTCCAGTCTCTTCTTAAAAACCTCCAGTAATGGAGCACCCATGATTCCTGAAGGCAAGCTGTTCCACTAGTAACTTAATTGTCCTCACCATTAGTAACTTTCTCCTTAATTCCAGGTTGCTTCTCTCTTTGATCAGTTTCCAACCATTGTTTCTTGTCCTGCCCTCTGGTGCTTTGGAGAATAATTTGACCCCCTCTTCTTTGTGGCAGCCTCTCAAATACTGGAATATTGCTATCATGTCACCCTTATTTCTTCTTTTCTTTAGACTAGCCAAAACCAAGTCCTGCAGCCGTTCTTCATATGTTTTAATCTCCTTTGATCATCTTACTTGCTCTTTTCTGAACTTTTTCCAAGGTCTCACCATCTTTTTTGTAGTATGGTGACCAGAATTGGTTGCAATATTCCAGGTGTGGTCTCACTAGGGTTTTATAAAGCAGTACTAATACTTTGTGTGATCTTGATTTTATTCCTGTTTATACAACCCAGGATTGCAAGAGCTTTTTTGGCTGCTGCTGCACATTGCTGGCTCATAGTCAAGTGATTGTCCACTAGGACTCCAAGGTCCCTCTCCCAGTTACTGGTTTTGAGCCAGGTCTCATCTAATCTGTAGTTATGTCTTTGATTTTTTTTTCCTGCCTAAATGTAAAACTTTGCTTTTCTCCACATTAAAACTCATTTTGTTGGATAGGGCCCATTGTTCAAGTTTGTCAAGATCTTTTTGAATCCTGAGCTTGTCTTCTGGGATGTTGGCTATTCCTGCCAGTTTAGTGTCATCTGCAAATTTGATGAGTTATCCTTCTATTCCCTCATCTAAGAGGAATCATAGGTTTTCACCTTTATAAATCAAATAATTAGAGCTTGAGGTTTTCACACTTTTGAATCAATTAATTAGTGTTTATAATTAAATATTTTGAATTGTAATTCTTGGTTAAAGATACATTAAAAACAGAGAAGGAAAATGGTTTCTTGTTCATAACAGCTGAGAGAAAATAAGGTAGCAACTACAATAAGGAATTCTTTGGCAATAATTCATGGTGATTAGACAAATTTTCTTTCTGAAACTTTAAAAATGTTATTTTCCATAAGTATATAGTATATACTGTATATGGTCTAGTGGTTAAGGCACCAGGCTAGAAACCAGGATAAAGTGGCTTCTAGTCTTATCTTAGGCATGAAAACTGGGTGACAATGTAAGAGAAAGGAAGAAAAAAAACACAAAAGTCTCAAAATGTTACTGAAAAATGTGGGAAATGCCACTAAGATAATACATTTGCCATTGTGTTTGGATGAAAATTTTCATAAGTACATCTTTAGTGACATCATTTGTTGGATTTTTGTGAGTCTGCTTGAGCATGAGAAATTTCAAGATTTATTTTTAATTGTGATGATATTTTTACACACACACACACACACACCATCAGGCTGTTCTTAAGAGTGTTCGTATCTCAGTACAAAGAATATGCTGTTTCACTAAGATAAACTAAAATAATGTAATCATTAATTTCAGACAAAGAAATTCATCAGATTTTTATTCGTACACATCTTTATTTAATCTGTTGAAAAGGAATTTGTTTTATGAATTCTGTCAAAAAAGAGAGTTTTGGAGATATTCTAAAGGGAATAGTATTCTTGCATTGATTTAATAATAAGATTGTATAAACAGTGAATGTTCATTACAAACTCATCTTTTCAGTGTTTATGTCACTGAACGCCTTGGGGGTTCAAATGAATGCCAGCAGAAGGACAACATGAGGGAAATTTCATGATTTGTTTGCTTTCAGTAATAGTGTAAATAAAGAAGAATTTGTCCTTCAGAATGTGTTTGGAAAACTTCTCCTTCCCTTAGGAAATTTCTAAGAAATCAACAAACCAATTTCTCTGCCCACAGATTAGGTGAAGAAGTTGAAAGGCCATCCAGGCCTTGCTCCACAAACTGCCACTTCAAGGGCCCACTTACGGTAGCTTCAAATAGGATCCTGGGAGCATTTCTTGAAGCAGGGCACTCCTTGGAATGAAATATGATCATATGATATGATATGATATGATCATTCTTCTAACTGAAATCTATCTTGATTATAGATTTCATTCTGAAACTGAGATTCTTTTATCCCACCTTCCTGGAACGCCAGGTATGCTGAGTTGAAAATGTTGATCCCACCAGTGACATAATTTACTACCATTAACTGCTTAGAGTCATTGCTTTAAGATAGACAGCCATAGAAACTGTCCAAATAAATAAATTCCCAACTTGAGTAACCCTCCAGAAGTACAGTATAACCTTCATCTAAATTCCTCTACAGCCAAGAAAACAAACTGAAGAAATGAACCCAGAGTTTTCATTTGAGGCACAAATGAACAAATTATTCTCTTTTTTTTTTGCACACATTATGGAAAGGCCCAGCTCTCCGTAAAAGGCTCTGATTCTGTGAAAGGTAGAAGGGAAAAAGAGGAAGAACATGACCAGCAGCAAGTGGATGGGCTCAATTGTGGTGGTGATAAGTGGAACGTTGGGGAACTTGAAAGAACAGATTATGGATAGAAGATAATATGTGTAATTCAGGGTTGAACTAGGGGTCTTTGATGCTCTCTGAGCTTGGTTATTTTCTTGCAGATGTTTCATTACCAAACTAGGTAAATTCATCAGTGGTAGGAGGCAGTAGGCTTGTTCTTGTTTTTATATACTAATGGCTTAGCCTATCAGTGCTGGTGGAAGTGTTCTTGATGGTTCCTTGTTTGTGAGCTGAGTTGGTACCTCCAACAGGCGCATAAAGATAAGCAACATCTGGATACCATTCCAAAGAGACAATAAAAAAGCCAAAGAGGAAACAAAAACCGAAACACCTCCTTACCAGCAAGCAACACCCAGATGAGCAGTGATTAACACCAAGTTTAGAACTAGACCAACAATCCAGAAGTAAACAACAGCCCAATCAAAGGAGTATGTATTATGTAGGGCAGGGGTCTTCATACTTGGCCGTTTTATGACTTGTGGACTTCAACTCCCAGAATTCCTCAGCCAGGCACGCTGACTGAGCTATTCTGGGAGTTGAAGTCCAGAAGTCATAAAAGGGCCAAGTTTGAAGACCCCTGATGTAGGGTCACTGCTTTGAGTTATTTATAAAAATAAAAAAATAAAGGACAGATAAGAAATAGATAAACAAAAAATAACCATAGCTTGGGAGTCAGAAACATACATTGTAGCAAACACGAACTGGGACCTGTGTGCTTGGACCATCTTCGGAGCCACAGATGTTTTTTGAGCCAAACAAAAGAAAAACCTGAAGGAAGCATCTGTGTTCCTTTTCCACATTCACAGTGGCTCCCATATAGAATATATGGGATGTCTATACGGGAGCCACTATGAGTGTGGAAAAGGATCCTTCTTTAATCCTTTCCTTCCATTTACACAAATATTTGAGGCAATAGCATATTTTCAGAGTGCGTGTTTCAGGGATCAACGTAGCTCCTTTCATTAAGAACAGATTTCGTCCAGGGGCTTGAGATTTTTTTCTTTGCCAGTTTGTTCCATCATTCAGTTCTAAAACAGTGGCAGAAACTGGCTTCCTTCCATTCCGATCTTGCTAGTTCAAAATAGGTTCTTCCTGTTTCTCACACTGAAATGATCAAAGTATTGGTTTTGGATTCCCATTCTACATTCAACTCTTCTGCTTCCCTGCCTGTTCTTGAATTCAACAACATATGCCTGGTTAGAATAATTGGCATTTCCCTTTCCTGTTCCAAAATGGCATGGAAATAATTTCTGTTTGGGCACAGAAGTAAAAAAAAAGGAGAAGCACGCAAATTATATTCATGAATCATAGCATACTGTCCTTCCCCAGTCTGGGAGGCTACAATTAGTTAGGGGATAAAATGAACACTTGCAGCAAATCGATCCTCAGAGGCCAAAAGCAGCCAGGAGAAGCTGACTTTTCAACAGAAAATTGGCACAGTGCCCCTTTCTGGATCAAAGGAATGCTCCAGACCGTGACCCATATCTACTATTTTCTTTATGATAACCCAATATATGACTGATGTGATGTATGCTTGGAGCTTAATATCAGATGCTGGAGCAAGATGAGGAATGGCTGTAATTTTTATATCTGCCTTGGAGTTATTGGACATACAAAACATAAGAGATGTTGAGATAGCACTGATCCTAAATTCTGAGAATGCAGCAGCTTTGGAGCTTCGTAATGTCAGTCTTTACATTACAGTAATAAAACTAGAAATTAAGGGCAGAGTTCACCTGTCCAGAGTGGGGAAGGCTGGGGATGGGTCAAGAGGTCCCTTCATGGCGTATTCGGGTCTTTTCCCGTGTAAGATTGAGAGTGTCTTGGTGACGTTTCGATGAGGTCCCACTCGTCATCTTCAGGCTGGTGTCTTCGGCTTCGTGCTTGTGTGAGCAAAGCGTGATCGGAGCTGCCATCCCCACCAATATTTATAGAGAGACGGCAGCTCCGATCATGCTTTGCTTGCACAAGCATAAAGCCGAAGAGTGGGACCTCGTCGAAACATCGCCAAGACACTCTCAATCTTACACGGGAAAAGACCCGAATACGCCAAGACCTACATACCTATACCTGTGTGTGTGTGTTTGTGTGTGTTACCTCCAAAGCCATGCTATGCTTATATCAGCAGGGCAGAAGATAGGAGCTGTCTGGGTAGAAAATAAATCTTCCAGTTTCAGGTTTAATATATTTCCTTCCTACCATATTCTGGGTGTCATGTAACACACCTTGAACATTCCTCTTTTTGGTTTCTGCCCCACTACATACCACCCATCTATTTTCTCATTAATAATATAGTAATACATCTATTTTATTTTTAGCATTAGTGGGGTTGAAGTACAGGTGGTCCCCATTTAGTGACCACAATTGGGACTGGCAACTTGGTCATTAAGCAAAGTGGTTGCTAAGGAAAACTGCAAGATTGCTTACAATCTCTGTGGCTTTACAGGATTATGAAGATCGTAAATGTGAGGATGGATCACAGAGTTATTTTTTCATCACTGTTGTAACTTTGAACGGTTTCTAAGAGGCATTTACTAAATGAAAACTCCCTGTAAAGATGACAGAGCAGCAAAGCAGGAGAGGATTCCTTCGCTGCAACCAGAAGGCTTATGGGGCTACATCTTCCCACATCCAAATGTCTGTGGAGATTCTCAGTCATCCAGGTCATGGTTGTCCCAAAGTTGCTTTTTCCAAAAGGCAACTGGATTTTGTTTGTTTTTTCTTGAAGATGTTTCGCATCTCATCCAAGAAGCTTCTTCAGTTCAGAACTGAACTGAACTGGATGAGAAGCGAAACATCTTCAAGGGAAAACAAAATCCAGTTGCCTTTTGAAAAATCACTTTTGGAGCTTCCCACACCTACACCCTCCTTTCTAAGAAGAGTAAACAGAGTTTGCTCTGTTGTGTGTTGCATGGTCGATTTCCAAAGAATCGTAACTTAGTTATCAAATGAATGCCCCAGATAAAAAATGTATATATGTTACTTGAACATACATATTTCATAAAGAAGGTGCAGCATGGAGGTTATTGAAAAGGGAAATATGAAAGAAACAGCTTCAAATTAGTTTGGAAACAGGTTTTGCATAATCTTCTCTCATGTCATCATTTTTATTTTTTATTTTTTTAAAAGGAAGCCACAAAAATCAGTACTGTGGTTAAATAAAAGTTTATTTCATGCTGCCTAAACAACTGAATGCAATACAGTGAGCCATCTAATCAGAATTAGAGAGGCAACCTGCAGATCAGTATACCTGCTTATAAGTCTTGAATGGAATCTAAAGCCAAAGGGTTCATAAATAATTTGTATTAAATATATCAGTCAGGCAAGGTCCTAAAGCACAAAAAAGCTAGAGAGCTTAAACAGGCAACGGATCACTTAAGCAAATGGGAAATCAAAATTAAGTTTTTAAACCATTGATCACCTGGCACCTCCAAAACCTTCTCAAAGATGAAACATTTTAAAAAAAACTGAAGCAAAGCTTATGGCCTCCCTACAACAAGCTACACAGTACACCCATTGATTCATGCGTTGAATGTTTTCGTTCTCATCGAATAAAAAATCATCTCAAGCCCAAAAAAATACCGTAAAGAGTACACAAGCAAAAATGTGTTCTTCAAGGATTCTCAAGGCTCTTGCAAATGCCAGCTGCTTTGACTGACTTGTGGCTGGCCAGGCTCATTTCCTGCACTGGTTGAGTAAAAGAAGTCAGGAAACATGGTAGGATCCAAAGGCATGGGACTGCTAGTTGCCTCTAATGGAGTGAAGCTATCAGGAATTGCTGGAGGCAAGGTAGTGGCTTGAGGCGCATTTGGTTGCCCTTTACTCTGACCAGCGGGGTTTAATAGATTGTTATGGGCATTGGGCAAGGCAACCCTTGGGTTGCTATCTACAGGGATAACATTGTTCCCTCTGTCTGAAGGGTTGGGCCCTAGATTAGATCCTTTTTGAACTTCAGGCTGCTCTGTAATGCCCAGTTGATCATCTTCGACTGTGTAATCTCCTGGCTGGCCTCTGTTCAATGGCATATTTCCAAATCTGGCATCCATTGGAAAGACATGGGGGCCTGCTGCTCGATAGGCTGGTGCCCCAAATCCTCCACCCTGGGGGAAAAAAAATTACAGCACCTGAATGGCCGTGAACCCTCTGAAGATCCAGATGACAATCTTATGAAGAGAGAAAAGTGACATGAGTGCAAAAGTGTTGGCTTTGGTGCTTAGCATGCTGCCCTAAATGCAAACTTGAGGAATGAAAATCTAAACTGGTGTATTTTTTATGCAATGGGAAATGTCCCAGAAAATAAACACTGTGTTGACACTAAAGCCTTAGAGGATAAATGACATATGACATAGCTTGGTTGAGATGGAATTTGAAGTTGGGCCAGCTAAGAGCTGTTTTGGCGGGGGTGGGGGGTGGGGTGGTGGAACTGAATATAGTAATAGCAGCAGCAGGAAAATCATTGAGAATTTTGAGAATAAGAACTGTGGAAGCATCAAAAGAGCAAAAAAAAAAAAGACAGCAAAATCAGAAACTGGATTCAGCCAAATCAGTTCCTGAGAAACAATTGCATGAATGAATGCAACCCTGCTGTTTCTGTGAATAAGTAAACTTAAGTATGCAGTCCTTATTCTCACATTGGGAAACATGCTGTTCGGTGTCAGTAAACTTTGGGTGTCTTTGGCAAAAAAATTATAGCAGTGAATATAATAATAATAATAAAAAATAACAGAGAAGGGAGAAGTTAGCCTCTCCGATGCTCACTTATAGAGTGCTTAGGGGTGAGTCTTCTCCCTATTCTATGAAACATCTACTTGAAACTACTGGGAGAAATCATTCACCATGAGGTATCATCAATTCACTGATAATACCTAGTTCTACAGCTCCCTCCTGAACCCAATGCAAGATGAATGCTTGGAGACTTCTGGGTTTTGGATAGGGGGAAAAAAGTGAAGCTCACTCATTTGAATGTTGCCAAGATTGAGAATCACTGGGCTACAGAGTTCCTACTAAAGCATTCCCACATTCCAGGGGCTATCAGGAGGGTCCCAGTGTTTGTTTATTAAATTTTTAAGCCACCCAGCTCCCATATAAAGTGACTCTGGGTGGCTTACAAGTTATAAATGTTAGGGGTTTCTAGTGGCATCTCCCCTCTTATGGTATACTTTCCCCGTCAAGCAAGTATAATTCCCACCCTCATGAAGGTAAAAATGTGGAGTTTTTTCAAAAAGTTTTTGAGGTTGATTCTATACTGTACACCTACAGTGTGTGTGTGTGTGTGTGTGTGTGTGTGTGTGTGTGTGTGTGTGTGTGTGTGTTTTATGGACATGTATATTTTTTCCTATTATTCAATATTAAACATTATAATTTTGTTTTGAAGTTTTAAAATATAATTTTATTGTTATTTTAATATCTATAAACTGCCTAGAGTTCATGAGGATTGAGGGGATAGTTAAATTGCACATATAAATACATTCTGGGGCTTTTTCATCTTGATTATGTTTATACCACTTTTATTTATTGTTGCTTTATTTGTAAATGGATTGCAAACATTCCATAGGTTAGAAATTACTTTCTTACAAATCAGCTCTAAACTTCTGGACCATTATGTCCATCCATCCACCCACCCATCTATCCATCCATCCATCCTTCTGGACCATTATATCCATCCATCCATCCATTCCAAGGCAACAAATACTTTGGATTCCATCAATTTAATTAGAAGAAATGAGCATGTGCTAAATTCTGCAGAAATCAGTAGAATATAATGATATTTATCAGTACTTGAGCTTACATATACCAAGGAAATGTTTGTCTTATACAAGCTTTCTTATCAATGCTGTCCATGGAAATATTTTATATTTATAATAGTGCAGCCCATTTTTTATCTCAGAGAATTTTTTAAAGGTGAAGGACAGAGGCCCTTCTTCAAGTGCATGTTGCATAGAGTTCCCAACTCTTTGGAGCAAAAGACTATCTTCGCTTTTCAGAATTATTCTCAGTTAAATATTTATCCTTGGTCATAATATCTTTCCCTTCCTCCACTATAACCGCTGTTTCTCAGCCTTGGGTTGTATGATTTGTTATCTTTAAAGAGAAAGTCGATTTTTATCCCTTCTTAACCAATATGTAAATGATTATGATGTCCACAACTTACCTGCATTTCTTCTGAGCTTACTATTCCTAATCTTGTAGGAGCCTGATGGAACATGTAAATAAGCAAACCACATATCAGGAATGAAACATGCCAGTCTAATACCAAACACAGTCCTAATTTTTCAGGATCTTTTGTTTCATTGCATGTAATAATGCTTTACTCCTGTATTACCAACAACAACATCAATGCTCCTAAATGCATTTTTCTTTTCCTTTGAAATATTATGGGTTGTGTTTTTTTTTAAAAAAAAAACCTCAGGTATTGTGGTAAGTTCAACTTTCCTCCATTTTAAAAGCTGTAAATTGAAAATCTGAAATGTGAGCCTTCCAGTGGCCACAGTAACTTGGATAATAATCATTACCATTTGAACAGCTGGATTCAAACGTGTTTATATATTAATATGTAGGCCATGTATTACAACTTTCCCCAATCTGACCAACTTCTAAATGTATGAATTAATTTCCAGAAATTCTGAACAATGGACATGTTGGCCAGAGAATTATGGGAATTTAAACCCACATGTAGTATTCCGTGTCTCGGTATGAATATAGACAACTCTCTTAACACACATCTGTAAATGATGTGTAGTAACATTATTATTGTGAATAAATGTTAGGTGGGTCTGGGCCTATGTTGAGAAAAGTGTGATCTATGACTAAATCACTTTTTTTATTTTTTGCTCATTTTTAATGTGACCTATAAAATAATAGGTGGGAACACACAGAAGCACATTAACAGGTGGGATGGAAACTACAGAGGTGGCCCAAGTTTAAGATTCTGCCTGCTTTATTTTTCCTCATCATCCTTTCCATCTCTATGGGGGATGTCGGGAAAAGATTTGTTTCACTCAAGAATACTTCTTCAATGGAGATTTAAACTATTCCTTAGATCTAATTATGAACTGTTACTGTAATCAACTATTTCCCACTATTTCTATGTGGTATTTTACACAGAATACACAGAAATACATTTATTTATACCAAACATGGTAAGTCTGAAGGTTTCATTAGGGGTAGATTAATGTTAAGTACTTACTCCTTTATTTGCTACATAAGACATATATTGCAAATTGGGATATATCTAGACAAAAAGAAAAGGAAAGAATTAAGCTGATTTTAAAATGCTTGTTTTGTTTTAATTTATATAAAATTAGACCTGAAAGGAAAATGTCTTGTTAGCCAGAATAATGACTCAGCTTTATCCACATCCTGGCTTTAACAGGTATCATATAAATATTTCAGTCTGCAGCATGCCAGCAACTAGGCCATGCAGAAAAACCTCTCTCCACGGAACCAGTCCCTGGTATCCAAAAGGTTGGAGACCTCTGAAATATTCTTTAAGGATTTTCCTCACTATTTATTTTACTTATATAAATAAAATTATTATCATCATCATTATCATTATCATTATTATTATTATTACTTTATATTCTGCCTTTATTATTTTTATAAATGACTCTAGGCGGCTAACATATTTAATATGTCTCCCTTCTCCTTTTGTCCCCACAACAACAATCCTGTGAGGTGGGTTGGGGAGAGAGAGAGAGAGAGAGAGAGAGAGAGAGAGAGAGAGAGAGAGAGAGAGAGAGAGAGAGAGAGAGAGAGAGAGAGGGACTGGTCCATGGTCACCCAGCTGGCTTTCATGGCTAAAGTGGGACTAGAATTCATGGACTCCCTGTTTCTAGCCTCATGCCTTAACCATTTGACCAACTGGCTCTCATTATTAAGATTATGCCATTTCTGCAGGAATCCACAAGAACTTGGAAACTATCAGGATTGTGCTGGAATCTCTTAATTTAATAAACCCATGGGTCAAGTTCTTTCTAAGGAAGAATGACATTTGGGGAAAAGATTTATTTTTTGTTAAATATGTTTGCATTTCAGAAGAATAGAAGAGAAGAGAAGAGAAGAGAAGAGAAGAGAAGAGAAGAGAAGAGAAGAGAAGAGAAGAGAAGAGAAGAGGGCTGGAAGGGACCTTGGAGGTCTTCTAGTCCAGCCCCCTGCCCAAGCAGAAGAACCTATACCATCTCAGACAAGTGACTGTCCAGTCTTCTTAAAAACCTCCAGTGATGGAGCACCCACGATTTCTGAAGGCAAGACGTTCCACTGGTTAATTGTTCTCACTGTTAGGAAGTTTCTCCTTAATTCCAGGTTGCTTCTCTCTTTGATTGCTTCCCAACTATTGTTTTATGTCCTGCCCTCTGGTGCTTTGGAGAATAGTTTGACCCCCTCTTCTTTGTGGCAGCCTCTCTGCACATTGCTGGCTCTGCACATTGCTGGCTCATAGTCAAGTGATTGTCCACTAGGACTCCAAGGTCCCTCTCACAGTTACTGGTTTTGAGCCAGGTCAAAACATTTGAAACATTTGAGGCAAAAATTAATTTGCAAATAAGTTATTTCTACATTTGTGCCGACATTTAAGATGGAAATGAAATTCCAGTGGTGGAAATTCAGCTGCATTAACAATAAGATTTTAGCTTGAGAACCAACTTACAGGTCGCTGCTGTGGTTGTTGGGCTGTGTTTTGCTGGGTTCCAAATAAGCCAGGGTAGATCTTTGCAAAAGGAAAGAAAAAGTTGAATGGGATTTCCAGAAAACTATGAGAGATGATGATATGCACTGCCTTAAGAAATAATAAAAATTCTAAAGAATTCATCATATGGCACTCTGATTTTGTGTGTGTTCCTCTGTGTGCTTCTAAGTAGCTGTTTTGGTTATAATTCTCATAGTCAAATTATACTTACTTGTCCCAATGTCCCTAAATAGTCTTGTATGGCAGGTAACTATAGTTAACAAAAGAAAGTATTAAATATCATTAGCTTGCCAACATGTAGAAAATAAAGATTAAACTAAGTAAAGCTTTCAATCTAAAGATGATTGCATTATAAGTGTTTAAATTCTTGGAAGAGGCTTAAAATCTAGAAGAAATATTTATTTGTATCTTGCAGAAAAATTCAGAAACTGATACATAAATGAACCACAAGTAATTTAGGAGATTATTTTTTTTAAACTAGGGAATTTGTTCATAGTATAGATTTGAAATAAATTGTTGCAAGATCACATTCCAAAGAATCTACATCAGTCAATTTACTTGGTAAATACGACCTTCCAATATTTTCTTTCATTTGACTGTAAATGTAATGCAATGCAGTCAACATTTCTTTTAAAAGGTTTATTAAGGAAAAATTTGCTGGAAAGTGCACATATTAATTAAAGATCCAAAATGTATTATACTAGGAAAGGCTATTGGTAAAAACATTTATATGTGGTAAAAAAAATGGAAAACAAAAGGAGAAATGTGCATTAAAATACATACACATTTTAGACTGTTTTCCCCCCTGCAAACTATGCAAAATAAAAAAACAGAGAAATCAGAACTGAATCATTCATTCAGCCTTAATCTTGTGCCTTCATATTTTTTGTAATTACCATACCAAGATTAATAGTTTAATCACAACTAAGTTGCTTAGTGACCGTTCAAAATTATAACAGATGCCCTAAAAGTTATTTGTGACCCAATGTTGAAGTTGTCACGGCCTCCCTCCCTTCCCCCACCCCCCAGTGGTCATATCTTCACATTTTTGACACTTTGCAACTGGATCATCTTAAAGGCAATTTGCAGTGTCCCATAATAATGTGACTGTGATTGTCAACTTTTTGGCCAGCTTCTGGTATTTATTTCCAGTTTCCAGCAAAAAAAAAACACCCACTGGGTAAAATGAATTCACTTAATGACCATGGCGTTCGCTTAACAACTGCCACAAAAAAAAGCTAAAACTTCGGATCCAGTTATGTGATGCCTTGACTTAACAACTACAAATACTTATAGCCATAATTATGGGCTCAATTACAGTTATAAGTCGAGGAGATGCAGAGAATTCCTACTCATATTAACTGTGTACCAATTGCTTGTCCGAACTGACCTGTTGGGTCTGTCTATCCAATGATAGCTGTTGCTGAACATCTGGCTGATTTCCTTCTGATGGAGAAAACTGTTTTGGCTGAAATGCTGGCTGGACATCATAATGTGGTATTTGGACTTGCCTTGTAGGAAGGAAATGTGTGTAATGATAAGGAGGTTGCTCTTGTATGCCAGGTTGTTGTAGCAGAGTAGGTGTTTGAGATGGCAATGGAGGAGGGTGCACTGGCATTGAGTATTCATACTATAGAGTGATAGAAGATGAATAACCAGAAGGGAAAAGTTAAAATCATGAATGAACCATTTTCAGGCATACTGAAGGGCTGCATGAACAATGAATCTGATGAATGAATTTTTGACTTACAAAATTCCATACCATGATACATTTTTTTGGCTCTACGACCAGGGTTCTCGATTCTCAGGGTCATCAAAGTTCCCCAACAAGTTCCATGTCTCATCTAATATTATTGTCAATTATTTTAATTCAAGCATGAATCACTATGCCACTATGCCTTAGAGAAAAATGTCAACATTTAGCACCTCATCAATTTTGAAGAATGTCCCAAAGGTGCTTTTCTTTTAAAGGCAACTGGACTTTCTGATATTTTTTCCCCAAGATGTTTCAGTTCTCACCCAAGAAGCTTCTTCAGTGCTAACTAACTGGTGGGGTTCCAGAAGTGAAAATCAGAAAGTCCAGTTGCTTTTAAAATGAAAACAGCTTTGGGACAACCCTGACCAGGATGAATGAGAACTTCCGTTGACAATTTTGAAAAAAAGATTCCTGCTATGTATAATTTCAAAGCTTTCCTTAGATATTGAAGAAGGAGACAACTGCAACTCAGTGCTTTATGTAAAGGTGAACCACAAGGCAAACCATAAATATAAATATAAACTGAGACAGGTGATAGAAAGCATGTGGGAAAGCTGGGCTAAAGAAATATATTGGCATTTTAATAAATGGGAGTTTTGTGATTGGCCATGTCATACAGCCATTCTGGGGGACTGGATTGAGACTGATGATCACCATTTGCGTGCAAAAGATAAGGATATCGTGCCTTATCATCAGGATCCAGGTAATTATCATCAGGATCCAGGTAATTATAAGACCATAATGGATGGCATGGAATTCTTAAAGTTGCAATCCCAGGATATCCAGAGAAAACTAAAAAAAAAACCAGGGAAGATTTTCTAGAAAGCAAAAAAAAAAGTAGTTTTGCTTCAATTCTGGTGCTGGAACAGCTTAAATTGCTTACCTGTTGAGTTTCATGTTGAGGTCTTTGCCTTATCAAGTAGAACGATGAATGCGATGGTAGGAAATTGTGCATCCACATTGAATGATATGGATCAGCGTAGCTGTAAGTCTGGCCATACTAAAAGTGGTAGGATTAAATACATTTATTCTGAAGCTATAATTCAGAGGCTAGTGAAGTTAGAACAGGAGTTAAATTCAAGCCAATATTACTAATCAGAATTACTTCATAAATAATAAATGTTGTAATGGGTTTTCTGCTTGATTCGTTTATAAATATATACCAAATGTATATATACAGTATATTCCTTTCTTTGATAATAGATCCATAAATTTAGCTAGAGAAAAAAGGGCAGAAGAGAAGGAAGAGGCACTACATATCTATTTATTAATCATTCTGTCTTTTGGCAACACACAAGCTTCAATAAGGAAACAAATGAAGTCAGCTTGGAACCATTTCAATAAATATCGTATAGTCAGTTTAATAGACGTCTTAGAAGATCACTACAGGATATTTAACAACAATAGCATAAGATTCCAGAGTGCCTTCAGGATTACTGTATAAATAAGTGAGGGGTTTTAATAACCAGCAGGATAGAGTTAGGTTATGATTAAAATCACACTACAGTGCACAATTGCTTGAAAAGTAAGAGTCACTGAGTCTAGGAGCATTTGCTGTTGAACACAGCACATTAAACTGAGTTGCATATTCCAAGAAAGCAATCGGATAATTCTGATTTATCCACACTTTATTGTTATTATTTTAAATTTATTTGGCCACTGAACTCCCATAGAGATTTACTTGGGACTGAGTCATATGGAACATCATAGGATTCTTTGAGAACATAATATGTAACTTATTAGGAAGCATGTCTTATTGAACCTGACTAAAATAATTGTACATAGAAACATAGCCCTTTCATGCTGCTCCATTGGCAAATAAATGTTTGTTTCGATTGTAAATTTGGTCAAGACCCAGTTTACCCGTCAATAAAAGCGAGGGATGGGAAGCCTCTTGATTTTTAGATTTTGTGAGGTTTGGGCCTAGTGTTGTGATTCAGGGTCAGCCTGTGGGTTTGGCAGTTGGGTCGGACGACTCAGAGGAGGAGGAGGGGGGTGTTGAAGAGCTTGCTGATAATGGCTTTGAGGCTCCGCAGAGCCCTCAGCCAGGCCCCTCCCACCTGGTGGAGACCCAGCTGTGTGAGCCTGACAGCATGGATGAAGATGACCCACAGCTGGCCCTGTTCAAGGACGCCCGACGCAGGAGGCAGTCAATCAGGAGTAAACAGAGGAAGCCAATGGGGCACCTCAGAAGGAGGCAGAGAGAGGCCACGCCCTGAGCTGTATTTAAGGGGAATGTGTGGGAGGGCTGGTTTGCTGAAGGCAACCGCTTGGATAGTTCCTGTTTCATAGCTCCTGTTTCATGGTTGGTGTCTGTTTTATGTTAATAAATTTGGCAGGCTTTATTCCAGCCTCTTGCCGTTTGTAAAGGGGTTGTCCCTGCCTTTTCTGCAGGGCCGGTAGCAGGCTGGTACAGAACACCTAGTTCCCTGATCAGCGATCATTTCAGTACAGTTAATCAGTTAATTCTCTCTGACTTTAGAGGTTCCTTGCTTTGGAAGTAAGCAAGTCAATAAATAGAATAAGTCTGGAATAGCATCATCAGCTTATTCTCATCACCATTAATTCCCCCCCAAAAGAGGTTATGTGGCATAACTGTGATTACCTGAGGGAGTACCTTTGATATACTTGGTCCACCCAACTGTCTCATACCCTGTAAAGCAATATTTAAAATCCTCAGTGTTAATGTAATCAGTATTTTCTATTTTGCAATATTTACACAACTTTTCAGGGAGCTCACACAAAGAATAGTTAAAAATAATAGCTTTCACTCACTCTCCACCTAATGCAGCTTGCATTCAGAATTGTATTGCCTTTGTAATAGAAGTGTCTGATTATGGTAACATCTACACAAATTCTATTACATTTATCCAATCTCCTTTTACAAGGCATCTTAATTGTTTGCAGTCACAAGGGGTTAATTATAGACTGTGTGAAGAAGCACTTTCTTTTGCCCATCCTGAATCTAATGCCAACTAATTTGCATGGATGTCCCTAACTTTACATGTATAAAAAAGGAGGAAAAACTCTTTCAGCTGTTTGACAAAACTGTCTCAAAAGATTGCTGTTGAGAGAGCAGAGTTATTCATACAGAGGTATTGCAAAAAAAAATTTTTAATCCCACTTATATCCCGCCCTTCTCTGAAGAATCAGGGCAGCTTACAATCTAAGAAGCACAAATCAATGTGCTTAGCAATAGCCTTCATTCTATGTATATGCCTGCTTATTAGGGCTTTTTTGGGGGGGGCAAGCGGCATTATTACAAAGTCAGCTTATTGCCCCCAACAATCTGGGTCCTCATTTAACCTACCTCGGAAGGATGGAAGGCTGAGTCAACCTTGAGCCTGGTGGGACTCGAACCTGCACTAATTGCAGGCAGCTGGTGTTACTTGAGGAGGCATTAGCCCACTGCTCCACCAAGGCTCCACCAATTGGTCTGTCTATGTGAAAATTACTTCCAAAATTTTGTTTTAGAGGATGGATTTGATTTGCACAACTAATGTGAACACACGAGACAACATTTTCAGAAGCGGTTTGCCCTTGTGTGCCTACTAGGGCTGAAAAAAAGGGATTGGTGCAGGATCACCCAGGAAGGACTAGAACTCACAGGTTCCTGGTTTCTAACCCGGTGCCTTAAGCACTATACCAACTCACTTTTATTCAATGGTATAGAAACATTATAAACAAAATAATTTAGAAACATAGTTTGAAATACACACACACGCACACACGCACACACACAGACACACACATGGGAGAGAGAGAGAGAGAGAGAGAGAGAGAGAGAGAGAGAGAGAGAGAGAGAGAGAGAGAGAGAGAGAGAGAGAGACATAGACATACCTCAAGGCTTATACTACCCATTCCAGGAATCCCAGCATGATGGGGCAGTATCTATAAATATGCAAGATAAAGAATAGTTTATGTGATCAGAGATGACACTATTTACAAGAATATGAATAATATTACTGAAAATTGCTCTTGTGGGCTGGGTGGAAACATGATGACATCATTGGAGGATTGGGGTATGACATTGAATATGATTTCTTCTTTGTTATTTTTCCTTCTCCTTAGTTATTGGAGGAAATTGCTGTCATATTTCAGCAATCTCGAGTAATTTGCGGGGCACAAAAAGAGAAATGCTGGCAATCCACTGGCTCAGTTTAAATTACTAAATGTCAGGATGCACTCTGGATTTTTAAAGTATCGGACTTCAGGTTTCCATCACTGGGATGAAATATTTCAGACTACAGATTCTCCTGCCTTCTTAGTGGATTTTTAATTAAAACAATTAGGAATGTAAAACAGGTTTAGAAAATGAGAACTCATTTGCATATTGAAAGCAACTGATGGAAATTTCAAGTGAAGTACTCTAAAGTAGAACGTTTATTCAAAAGTCCCCATTACAGGAGATACAAAAACTGTAATTTATGCTAGACGTACGAAAGAGCAGGACATTGTTGTAAAGTGCCTTTTAACAGTGTTTTTTTGGGGAACCATGGTAATATACTGTAATTCTGATATGAGAAAGAACCCAACTAAAGATTTGGGAACTATATCTGGAGACTACTAGATTGGATTAAAAAAAAAGATCTCCTAGTAGTCTTTCTCAACCTTGGCAACTTTAAGATATGAGGACTTCAAATCCCAGAATTCCCCATAAGGTCACTAGGGAATTCTGGAAGCTAAAGTTCACACATTTTAAAGTTCTCAAGGTTGAGAAACAGAACCTGGCACAAAACGGATGACCACATAATATTTTTTTATTTCTGCTTTTTTAAAAAAGAAACTGATTTGTTTTAACTTTATTGGCCAGAAGTAATTATTTGAGATAAAGGTGTAAGAATTACCGGTAAAGCAGAACATGTTCCTAAAAGGCATAACACATATATCCATTGTTTCATAATTGGAATGTGGTCCATAAAAGGGGATTAGAAGGAGACGAAGAGGGTGCTGAAACCCTGGAAGGAGAGAAAAACAAGACAACATATAATGAAACAATAAAATCACCAATATGCAAATATCCTATTATTATTTGTCCCATTCTTACTACTCCTGTAGTTTGATATTAGGATGGAAGATGAATATGTCCCATCAACTATTCTGTCACATTAAAATTCTTCATTGCATTAATAATTCTGTCACAGTAAAAATTAGAATTGAATGGCAAGTTGTGGGTAGCTCAGTTAGTGCATTTCTGATGTCAATCAAAAATGTTTTAAAGTATTTAGCGGAGGGCAAGTGCTCTGGATAGAAAAAGCAATATTCACAGCATGTCAGTTTTAGTATTCACAGCCCATCAGTTATACTAGCTTCTCATCCTTAGAAGATGAAGCAGGATTATTATGTCCCGTAGTGTAACTAAGAGACATTGGAGCTAAGAAAGGTGTGTGTGTGTGGGGGGGTCCTCTACAAAGGAATCTTTGTCTTTGTTGTCACCTCCACTTGGTTATAAATTGGATGGCATGAAAAGAAACAAATAAACTATGACAGGCATGCTCTGGGCATGCTTCCTTCCAACAGTGATGCAAACAGACCAGGCCTTTGAGGAGAGGCTTCCAAGGTCTCCTTGACTCACTGCCAGAAAGTGATAGGAGATGGCAGGGAACCGAAATGCAAGTCACACAGGGCTATGTGACTACCCAAGTGCCTGTTGATATCTCTGCAATCATAGCCATGGATCTGTGTTGTGGAAACTAAGATATTTCTTAGGGTGTACCTTTGAACCTAGCTTTTATTTGCTTGTATCCCATCCCATCGTGTGTGGTGACTTGCGCTGAGAGAGAAAGTGACTGGGCCAAAGTCACCCAGCTAGCTTTCATGGCTAAGGTTGGACTTGAACTCATGATTTCCTGCTTTTTAGCTTGGTACCTCTAGACCAAACTGGCCCTCTTAATGATTTCTTCCTCACAGTTGAGTGCCAAATCTTATCCATATTATCTTGAGCTGGCACCGAATTAGACCAGCATAACATTGGCTGCTCTGCAGGCAATGCCTACCCTCCACAAACACAGTGCTGGTAAATTATTATTATTATTATTATTATTATTATTATTATTATTATTATTATTATTATTATTATTATTATTAATAATAATAATAATAATAATAATAATAATAATAATAATAATAATAATAATAATAATAATTTTATTTGCATACCGCTCTTCTCCTGAAGGACTCAGGGCAGTGAACAGGGCAATACATGTTAAAAAGACAGAATACAAAAATTAAAAAAAGATTAAACAAGTGCCCAGAACTCTTAAATAGATTAAAACGCATTTAAAAGTAATAAAAACCCAACCCCCTCCCATCAGGCCAGGCCAGCTTGTTCAAAAAGATACGTCTTTAGATCACGCCGGAAGGAGCGAAGGTCAGGCGCCATCCGGAGCTCAACCGAAGACGGTTCCATAAATCCGGCGCGCCCACAGAGAACGCCTTCCCCCTGGGGGCCACCAGTCGGCATTCTTTGACCGGTGGCACACTGAGGAGACCCTCTCTGTGGGAGCGTATTGGGTGGAGGAAAGTTGATGCTGGCCGCAGGTGCTCCCCAAGGTATTCTGGACCCATGCCATGTAGGGCTTTGTAGGTAAATTATGCTAAAAATTATGCTATCCTTGTCTCTTGCAGTATTGCCCAGAAGTTAATTTACTAATATAGTGCCCATATTTATGGAGCAGGACATATAACAGATAGGGAATAGTGGATTCCCTGACCATCTATCTCTCTAATCACTCTTCCAGCATAGGTTTACCCAATTGTGAAAACCTGGTGTGATGTTGCACATTTTTGGTTGTTTAAAGGAAGATTGACAATCAGCTAATAGTCAATTAGACTTTTGGACATGGCTTATGTTGGGATAGTTATTCTGAAAGAACACTTATGTCTGCATCTAAAAATAGCCCAAATAATAGCTGGAACAATGTCAGTCAGTGTTTAGGGTCTCTCAGATCTCAGATCTGAAAAAGAGCTCAGAGACCTATAAGTAGCAGGGAACAGAGAGTCTGGCTGAAATAATAGGTATAGGATCTCCTGCTTGAGTATGGGGCTGGACTAGAACAAGGGTCCCCAACCCCCAGTCTGTCAACTGGTCCAGGGCTGCAGCATGCCAGCAACTGGTCTGCACAAACAATCAAAGGCCCAGGCAGCACACAAAACCACACACCCTCCAGTCCGTGAAAAAACCTCTCTCCACGGAACTGGTCCCTGGTGCCCAAATGTTGGGGACCTCTGGACCAGAAGACCTCCAAGTTTGCTTCCCACTCCATTATTCTATATTCTACTCTGCCCGAGATAGAATAACTCAGAATCAGCACCAGCTTAAAGGCCTATATATGTGATGGGCAATCCCAGCACCCAGAGAGGCATCTGACTGCAGCATTGACAGAATCATTGACAGAGTATATCTGCAGCAAAATCTGTACTGGAGTAAAGAGGAAGTTTAACAAAGGTACAGGATATTTTTACAATGGTCTCAAGTATGATTCTAAATGCAGGAGGATTTGGCATGAAAAGAGTTGGCACAAGTCAGTGGTGGGATTCAGCCGGCTTGCACCACTTTGGCAGAACCGGTAGCTAATTTTTTGTTACCCAGGCCCAGAACTGACTTCAGGAAGCGGCATCCACACAGAGAACTGTTTGTTCACATATTTGAATCCCACCACTGGCGTAGGCATGCTTGTGCGAGGGGTAGATGCACGGAAAAGCCCTTTAAAATGACAATGTGCATGACTTAACTTCAAAATAAGATGTGGCATCTTCATTAAAACTGGTGGTCCCTTTCTTAAACAGACTCCTGTTCTTCTGCCACAAGACTTATCTCAGGGACAACACAATTCCTTCCATAATTGATGGTCCACTCCTTTCAGTTATAAGGAAGCATGGTGATTTCCCTTTCTTTTCCTCACCAACAGACAACTGTCTCAACTTCTGCTGTGCTTATTGCCTCCGTACAATTCAGTTATACTGTAAAAATAATTCTGGTTAATTTTTTCAGGCATTGTAACACCGGTAGTTAACTTCAAGATACGGTAATGATATTTTTTGATAAAAGCAACCTAATCATGCCATATTCATCCTGTGCCTAAGATTTTCAGTGCCTGTCAGATATTTATAGGCGACAGCAAAAAAGAAAAAAAAATGTTTTGAGTTTCCCAAGCTGCAAATATAAGAAGCAATGATAAGAAATTAGGCCTACCATGGTTGGGTTGCAGTGATCTAGGTTATAACAAGGTTTTTTCGCATGAATGAACTCAGTGCTTTTTTTGTAAAAGAAAAAGGTGCCGGAACTCACACGTCATACAACCCGCCTTGCCTACGCTACAAGGTTCCATCCAAAAAAGGTGCCGGAACTCCATTCTGAGCGTTCTATGAGAAAAAAAGCCCTGAATGAACTAATCCCACCAAACCGTGCAAAATTGCCATGTTTCACAATTTGGAGGCCTTCCGGACAAAGCCAAATCATCCTCAAATTCACTTACAGTTGAACCAAAGAATTTGGCAATTCTTTGACATACCATTGGACTTCAGTCTTAATGCTAGCAAGCTTTCTCATGTATCACATTTCAGTAATCATAGAAACCTTTGCAGGAAACAACAGAGTTATTTGGGACCCTTTTAAGATTAACATACTAACTGAAGCTTTGTCATATAGATCCCTAGGTTGTTTCTATACATCTTTAACTTGTGGCAAAATAAAATTTTGGAAGTGCCGTGTTTCCAATTACTGCAGTGAGAAGAAGAACGGAAATACACTTGTTTCAGAGAGATCTTAAAGAGGTAGAAGCCCATCTGAGACATCTTAACACCAAGCTTGTCCAGTGCTGAATATTGAAATAAATTTTACCTTCAAACCGTCTGGAAACTTCCTCCCAATACCTGTTGAGCAATTCAAGAAATCTTCACAAAAATAAAGCTTTCACAGCCACGGGAGCATCTTTCTCCCACTCTAGAATATAAACCTGATTGAAAAGACTGGTTAGCCAATCAAATCAAGAAAGAGGGCAAGAGAATTACATACTTCTCACTTCAGCCCACCCACCCTTTCTGTGCTCACAAAACCTGCAGCTGTAACATCTTATTATTTATAATTGGATTCTTAGGCCTGTATTTAGGGAAACTATTTTCTAGCGGATAAAAAATGAGCATCAGAATAGAATGTGCAACAAAACAACAGGGTAATAGTCTGTTTATGACACCATGTCTCAAGATAAGTCATTTTACCTGCTGACAGAGATGGTACATTTTTAATAAATTCCTGAAAGGCTAGAATTTCACATGTAGGTGTCAGACATCTCTGGAAGAATTAGCCAGTAAAATAACTGCCAGTCATGGCTCAGAGCTTGTGCCAGGAGAAATATGGCCCTGTGGCTCTGAAGGAAGCAATGATGTACCCGTTCCTTAACTATCATTACTTATAGCAATGTTAAACAATTTCTGATCAGTCTCCAATCTGGTGGCCAGTTTTCAGAGTCTCCTGAAAGAAGTCTATATCTTTTCTAGTCTGCTTTCATGCCTGGTTATAACAAAGATACTGCATGGATTGTACTTGTAGATGGTTTTTATGGAGCTGATATGGATGTAATGCAACTTTGAACCTTAATAGTGCTGGATACCATCAATTAGTGCTGGGTACCATCCTGACTTCAAGGATTAGGAGTGGTGGGCCCAATGCTACAGTGGTTTCCCATGGTCGGTCACTCCTATTTAACATCTAAATGAAGCTGACAACACAGGGTCAGTCCATCAGTATGCTGATGATACCAAGTTGTATTTCTTGACCCGGGGTCAATCAAGCAATATAATCAAGATTTTATCTCAAAGCTGTTGAAGTCTGGACTATTGAGTGTCGGCCTTGTAGCCTTAATTAATTGAATAGTGGCAAAAACAAAGTCGAAGCAAGTGACAGGCATTCCTTGTGGTCTCCTTCCCAATCATGCTGGAATGTTAAAAAAATAGCCATACTTCAAGGATACCCTAATAGGTGGGTTTCCTGAGCGCTTAATCTTTCGATGAAAGATGGACTGATGGCTAATTTAGTAGACAAGTATTAAATTCCACCAGGTATATGCTGTCTGATTTCTTTTCTTTCCCAGACTCCATCCAATATGCAGATGAATGTTAGGCTTAGTATCTTGAGAGAGAAAGACAGAAATGTCTGCCTGCTCCCTTTTGTCATGTCATGCATGATTTTATACACTTCAGTCAGACACTTTTGTTACACCTGAAGAGCCCTTTGACTCCTCTGACCATTTGAGTTGCCTTCTGCATTTCTTCCAGCTGTATTCTAATCTTTTTCAAGTGTGGCAATAAGAATTGTATTCCTGATGAGGATGAACCATAAATCTGCGTACGCTTCCTGGCTGGTGGGATTCAAGCAAGAATATGTTGGGAGGT
The DNA here is from genome assembly GCF_947247035.1 of Vipera ursinii. Lineage (NCBI taxonomy): Eukaryota > Metazoa > Chordata > Lepidosauria > Squamata > Viperidae > Vipera > Vipera ursinii. The sequence goes on from NC_139513.1 coordinate 201,985,490, forward strand.
TGGATTAAGGTAGGTTAAAGATCTTTAGTTTACATAGAATAGTGACAGCGTGCTTTGATACCGGCCAAAAGGTTCCCAAACTACCAGGACTGCTCTTTTTGTTATCAGGAAATGATGCATAAGGAGAACAAGGCGGGTAAGCTGAGTTTTTTTTCTTTCTCTATTTAAAAAATATTATGTGAAAGCACAAATGGAGCTGTGCACATGTGTGCAAGCACCGCTGTTCGTGCAAGGGGAGCTGCACACGAGTGCTTGCTCATCTGCTGCTTGCGCAACCCAGTTCCTTGTTGCCTAGGCCAGGGGTCGGCAACCTTAAATACTCAAAGAGCCACTTGGACCCATTTCCCAGAGGGGGAAAAAAAAACACTGGGAGCTGCAAAACGTGCATGCACATGCGAGGGGGGAACCTGTTTGAAGAATTTAATTAAAAAGAAAGAGAGGCTGCTGTGCATGAGTTCTCTCTCTCCCCCGCCCCTCTCTCTCCCTCTCTCCGATCTTCTGCTCACCTGGAAAGCTGGCTTCACACTGTTCTAGACAAGCAGACACACATTCTTATTGGGCTGGCTCTCCTGCCCTGCTTTCTGCTGCTTCCTGTGGAGACCCAGAAAAGGCAGGAGCCCCACCCAATAAACTTGTCAGCTTCTCGGAGAACAGCATGAGTTACACACACACACACACACACACACACACACACACACACACACACTCAGAGAGAGAGAGAGAGAGAGAGAGAGAGAGAGAGAGAGAGAGAGAGAGAGAGAGAGAGAGAAGGGAAGCGCAAGTGCCTCTCTCTGTCTCTGTCTCTCTCTCTGCAAATGGCTGGGAGCCATAGGAGAAGGCTGAAAGAGCTGCATGCGGCTCCAGAGTCGCGGGTTGCCGACCCGTGGCCTAGGCCTTTGGTGAGGCTATAATGTGTGGGTTGCTTTTCTTTGTTCTTATCTGATTTTGTCATTCTTACCACTGTTATTCTTCATGCTTCTTTCTTCTAATTCTTAACGTTTTAAGCAATTTGAAAACCACCTAGAGCCATTGGGAGTCAGGCGGCCATATACATTTACTATATTACCGTTGCTGTTGACGTTGACGTTAAATATGGACGGGGTTTGCTTATGAAATGGCAATGCAGTTTGTTTAGTGTGTGTGTCAAGCCTGCATCTCTGCTTGTCAGTCAAAGAAATGTTCCTATTCTTCTCTATAGAATGAAGGATAGCAACATTTACAAGGGGAGTAGCTTGTTAAGCGTGCTTGGGAGGTGTCTAGTAGCATTCTGATTGAAGGTGTACAAGAGATGATAAAATATTTTAGGTCCAGAGAGCTTTTTAATTCAGAGCAGAGGGTGTGTGTATCACATTTTTGTTGTTCAGCAGATCCTTGAGAAATGTATGAAACAGAGGAAGTTTATCATGTATTTTCTGATCTAGAAAAGTGCTCATAGGATAAATACGTTTGATTTATGAAACGCCTATATAAATATGACATTGAAGTTCAATTGCTGAATATTATAAGTGTCAGGCCTAAAACCAAGAATGACATGTGGCAATTCTTCCAAGCTGACTTCATTATTGTTTTACTCCTATAGACGAAATCTTACCAGACTGAAGACTCTACTTACTATCTGCATCTACAATTTACTCTGTGAACTAATAGGAAGGTGCTGTCTTCACCTCTTTCTCTCACACATAATTTCTGGGCTGAGATGTCTCTTAAACATGTACCTCCTCTCTCCTCCACCTCCTCATCACATTTCATCACATTAAGAGTAATGTACAATGGAAATAAAATATGAGTGACAATAAATAAAATGTCTAGCAAATGGTTAAACCCGAGCAGGGTATAAGACAAAAATGTGTGCTATTCACTTTATTGTTTAATGTTTTTGCAGATAAATGAAAAAGTTTGGGGTGATATTAAAGTGTTCGGGATATGAATATTTGTGTACTCTTGTCTGCAGGGAATATTCCATTATTGGCTAAGAGCCTGGATGATTTGCAGCAAATAATAGATAGTTGCATAATGCAAAGAGAAATGTGCATCTGAATATTAAGATATCAAAAATCAAAGGATATGTGAACAAATTACATTCAGCGATGCGATAGACTTAACTACAACGATTAGCTGTCATACTTTTTTTAATATTTGCCTGACACAATTTGTCACCTGAAGTAGCAATAAGTAAGTGTTGGGTATGCTATGTAAAATAGCCCCAGTATTTATCTATCTATCTATCTATCTATCTATCTATCTATCTATCTATCTATCTATCTATCGTAAAGGTAAAAAGGTAAAGGTTACCCTGCACATGCGTGCTAGTCGTTTCCAAGTCTAGGGGCCGGTGCTCATCTCCGTTTCAAAGCTGAAGAGCCAGCGCTTGTCCGAGGACGTCTCCGTGGTCATGTGGCCGGCATGACTAGACGCCAAAGGCGCACTGAACACTGTTACCTTTCCACCGTAGTGGTCCCTATTTTTCTACTTGCATTTTTATGTGCTTTTGAACTGCTAGGTTGGCAGAAGCTGGGACAAGTAACAGGCGCTCACTGTTATGCAGCACTCGGGATTCGACCCACCAAACTGCCGACCATCTGATCGACAAGCTCAGTGTCCTAACCCACTGAGCCACTGCGTATCTATCTATCTATCTATCTATCTATCTATCTATCTATCTATCTATCTATCTATCTATCTATCTATCTATTTTAAAACCATCCATTTCCCTCATAGAGGGATTCTGGGCAGTGTAGAATAAAATATTAAAAACAGAAACAGTATATAAAATTTCAAAGAGGCAATCCATGTTAAAAATTTGTTAAAAGGTGGCAAGAGGGTTTTCATGGCACTAGCCAGTCAATAAGGGCATTGTTCCTTAAAAACTAAACTAATTTTTCACTTATGTCTGATAATTCTTTTCTGCACTTATATCCCACCTTTCTATTAGGAGGTCAACACAGTATATATGGGGGGCCCCTCTCATCTTAATCCTCATAATCCTTCAACCCTATGATATGCATTAGGTTGGGAGACAGCAGCTGGCCTCTAATTTCAATCATATGCAATAATCCAATATAAGAAATTGGTTCCATCTTTCTCTGTTTCTAATCTTTCTCTATTTCCAGTCCAGTTCGTTAGTTATTCCAAAGTATTAACACCATTCTCACTCCTCCTGCCCAAAGATAAGTTACAAATGTAGAAAAGCCATCTATATAAGACTCCCTTCAATACAATACTTACAAAAATATTTTAAAGTGAAGATTTATGATAAGTCCTCAGTGTGTTTAAATGAATGACTATATACAAATTAATACTATTTTTCCTTCTGTGGAATATGAAAGATGAATATTTCTGGCAAGTAAGGTTGAACAATAGATGCAGAGGAATGAATAAAACTTAAAACAACAAACCTGCCTTACCCTATAATCTTTTGAAGGCTTGAAACTTTGAAAGATAATTTTGATTTCAATAAGTAACTGATAAATAATTCTATTTCAATAAATAAATAAAGCTCCTTCTATAGCACCATTTTTCTTTTCCAAAACTTTTTGTACTTTATATCAGAAGAGACAACCAAACAATCAGGTTTTTGTCCTCCAATGTGGTTTGATTTGATTGGCTTTTATGTTTCATATTTTTTATTTATTTATTTATTTATTTATTTATTTATTTATTTATTTATTTATTTATTTATTTATTTATGGGACTTATATGCCGCCCTATCTCCCGAAGGACTCAGGGCGGCTAACAACAATAAAGGGTTAATGTGTCAATTACTTTCTCTCATAGCCAGATTTTCAAAGAACATCTCAAAAGTGTTGAATAAACTTGAAAACCAAAATCTAGGAGATCTGGGATAGTGAGTCTCATAATCTTAAGATTTTCCTATGAACCCAACTATCATGGTGCTCATAAATTAGTAAGGGGATGTAGTACAACATTGTGACAATTATTTGGGTAGCTTACAAATTTTTATAATGACAAAAACCATAAAGATTCTAAGAAATACACTTTAAAAAAAATCTGAGACCTTTAAGATCATGGAGGAGTCAATATCATCTTCCAGAATTCACTCTGGTGATCTTTAGCATCACCTGATTAGTTTGTTCTAGTGGTTAAGGCACCAGGCTAGAAAGTGGGAGCCTGTGAGTTCTAGTTCTGCCTTAGCCATGAAAGGCAGCTGTGTGACCTTGGTCCAGTTGCTCTCTCTTCCCCATCTTAAAGGGTTGTTGTTGTGGGGAAAATAGGAGTAGGAAGGTGTGTTGGATATATTTGCTGCCTTGGGTAATTTGTAAAAGTAATAAAAGGTGGGATACAAATAGATAAATAAATCTTCTCAAACTACATCCTAAGACCCTCATAAAATATGTGGTTCCCCATACCAGCTCACCCACCCATGGGAAACATACTGCAGCATTACTTTGGGGTGAGCACAATATCCATATTGTGGCTCCAGTCATGTGACTGAAGAAAAAGCAGTAGCAAGGGAAGAGTCTAGCAAGGTCTAATAAATTTGCTTTTAGTTCATCTTGAATGCAAAATGAGCTATAAACTGACTGGGGAAGCGTCAACCCTATAGGAACTCAACAACAAATTGGGTGAGAGTGTCCTAGCCACTTGATATTTTTTTTTGATAATTATCAAAAGAAGTTAGTCTTCCACCCATCAGAAGCTTTGGGTTGTGTTTCTCTGCCATCTGAGTGGTTCTTATATTCATTATGGAAATTATGGAAACTGCTGATCCTGTGTGAATACTTGAATCAGAACAGAATGTCTGCTTGTCTTAATCTCTGGGTAGCTTTTAGAAGGCTGCATTCTATATAAACTGAAGTAGTGTCTCGGATCAGAATGATGAGGTAAGGATTTCTGCAGCTTTGGCAATATTTCACCCCACCAACTGTAATTAAAATGGGAGCAGACAGGGAGTACAAGGTGAAATTGCTTGTAATGGATGTTGCACAGCTTGCAGGTACAAACAAGGATGATCTATGGTGGTTAGAAAACTATCAGTTTGTCTGTACAGCATGGCAAGTCAGGCAAAGGACTGGCTAGACAATGGAAAATTCTGAATAACTTGTGGCATTTGCGGCTGTCTGGCTTCAGGTGAAAAAATTTCTGGAAATAAGCGAGATGCTGGCTGAGAGATGAAATCATAACATATTCCAATTGTTTTCCAGAGAAAGCTTCAGTCCCCACTTCCTGCTCACTCAGTTTGAAATGAACACTGTTGCCACTGGATAAATTTCAGTGGATAGTGGCAAGGTGGAAGTGAAGAGTCAAAATGATGGAAAGCTGACCCAATGCATATCTCCTGTGATCATACTGTATTTTGTTTCTGTGGGGGCCTCAATTCAATGGAAACTAGGAACACAATATGGTGACACCCGCCTTGCTAACACACAAACATACCATTTGATTATTAGTTCCTTTCTTGTCTTACATCTTCTTCTTCTTTATATACCATTACAGGTGGTCCTCAAGTTACAATGGTTTGTTTAGTGACCGTTCAAAAGTTGCAACCACACTGGAAAAATGTGATTTATGACCAGTGGTGGGACTCAAATGGGTGAACAACCAGTTCTCTGTGTGGATGCCGCTTCCGGAAGTCCATTCTGGGCCTGGGCAACAAAAAATTAGCTACCGGTTCTGCCGAAGTGGTGCGAACCGGCTGAATCCCACCACTGCTTATGACACTTTTTCACACTTAGGACCCTTGCAGTGTTTCCATGGTTACGTGATCAAAATTCAGATGCTTGGCAGTTGACTCAAATTAATGACAGCGTCCCAGGGACTTGTGATCATCTTTTGTGACTTTCTGACAAGCAAAGTCAATGGGGAAGCCAGATTCACTTAACAACCGTGTTACTGATGAAAAACTTCAGTGATTCACTTAACAACCGATCGTAAAATGGGGCAAAACACATTTTACTGTTTTGCTTAACAACATAAATTTTGGGCTCAATTGTTGTTGTAAGTTGAGGCCTACCTGCATAATTCAGGCAGATTCCTGGTGGTTTACAATCATATAAATCCTTAAAATATTCACAGTAAATAAGAGATGAGTATAAATCAATTTAAATATAGCCATTTTCAATTCATTTATCAGGTCCAATCTAAGTATATAACTTTGTTCTGTGTTACCAAATCACAGAAACTGGACTAAAACAAAGGCCTTTCATGTTTTGATTTTAATCAGCCATTCCAAAAATCATAAATACTCAAAATATTTGTGATGAGGACAATATTTATGGTATGCAGCTCCATATTAACATGTTGTTCCTCCATGTTTGCATGTCACAGACAAGTCTCAGAATCCTGACCAGGTATTAGCTTCATTCAAATGTTTTAATATTTTATTCATTTATTTTATATATAAAAAAATTATGCTGCCTATCTCCCCTACAAGGCAACTCCAAGGAGGACAGTCATTCAATGATGTCATGTCCAAAACAAAAAAATTCAGATTCTCATTTGATCTTCATCTTATTTGACAGCCCACTTTGAAAAGACCAGAGCTGGATTCACAACAACAGGCAAATAAATGGACCTTGGAGGAGAGGGTGAAGAACTAAATAAGCAAATTCTCTCATCTATTTATGAAGAGTATTGGATACTCTTGGATACTTTCTGAACCTCTAACGTACAAATGAAGTATTTTACATTAGCTACTCACCAAGATTGTCTTTTATTGCTAATAGTATATTAGTACCGGCTAGCGTTTAAAAGTGCTCATTACTATTGCTATGTATTAGCAACATAAGATTCATAGAAACATTCCTTTTGGCTTTGAAATGGTAATAATTTAACCACTAAATTAGTTCATTTGCATATTTCCTTGTAATTCTACATGCTAGACACGGCGTGTCAGCAAGTTCCTAAAGAGGAGGAATTTATTTAAAATAAATAAATAAAGATCAGACTAGATTCAGCTGCACTTTGATTTTTCTAATCAATATTGATTAACCAGGGGACATGGTGAAGCAAATATTCATTATAAACAGCAAAGATTCTAAAGATGAAGAGCTGCTATTAACAAGTTAGAATATTAGTACTTACCCAGGAGATATCTCATGGGTACCCAACACATGTAAATGGTTCTCAGACAGACCAGATGGGAGTACTGGAGCAAATCAGAAATCATATTTAGCATTACAAAGACCTTAGAATCACTTGCATTTGAATTCCAGGAAACATTTCCAAGGCAGGCAGTTTATAAATCACCATCACCTGCCACTATTTCACAGGTTCACTACATGGAATGAGTTTAGGAAAGAAGAAGGAAAAGAATTAAAGGATCAGTCCAAAACGAAAGGGATAAACCTGGCAATTGGGGTTGCTCGGGAACTTTCTGCTTCCAAGGGAAGTTCTCTGTTGTTATTAAATTATGCTATTCTCTTTCACCTAAACATTCCATCGTTCCTCCGGAAACTTAGGGCTAGAAGCTGTGTAATGTGAATCCTAGACTAAATGTGAGATTGGGAAAAATCAGAGGAGAATGAGCAGACAGATGGTGGGGTGGCAGAGTGGGTGAATACAGGACAGAGTTGCTTGTGAGAAAGAAGTATACAGTGAGCAGCTACCGTCTCCCTCATAAATGTAACCAGGGCTTTTTTTTGTCATAGAACGCTCAGAACGGAGTTCCGGCACCTTTTTTGGATGGAACCTTATAGGGTAGGCAAGGCGGGTTGTATGACATGTGTGAGTTCCAGCACCTTTTTCTTTTACAAAAAAAGCACTGAATGTAACCATGCCTAAAGCGGGACCATCTCCCTCCTCACGGAGGCTACTGTGAGGAAGAGAAGCAGAAACACATGCTTTGGAGATGGTAGAATAGTGTAGACTTTCTAGACCAGCAATCCCCAAACTTTCTGACACCAGGAACCAGTATTGTGGAAGACAGTTTTTCCATGAAACTGGGGTGGGGGGAAAGAAGCACACAATCTAGACAAGGGGTAGGCAACCTTGGCTCTTTTATGACTCGTGGACTTCAACTCCCAGAATTCTGAGAGTTCAAGTCCACGAGTCATAAAAGAGCCAAGGTTGCCTACCCCTGATCTAGACCATTGCACCCCCAGTTTACAGTAGGGTTCATGCTCCTATGAGAATCTAATGCCTGATGATTTGAGGTAGAGCTGAGGTGGTAATGCTAGCACTGGGCAGCAGCAGCAGATACAGATGAAGCTTTGCTCTGTGTGGTCAGGTTCCTAACAGACCATGGACTGGTAGTACCAGTCCATGGCCTGGGACTTGGGGACCCCTGATCTAAACAAGCCACTTCTACCAACAAATCATTATAGGAAGCCTGAAACTTGCTTTCCTTTTCCTTCCTGATTTCTTTCTGTGCAACATCAATGTAGATTTTAAGATTGACAGCAAGAGCTATCTATTCTTACTAGACCTAAATACTGACGTGCATATGTGCATAATTACTGGCCGTAAGGTTGTTTTGGCATCCGTGGGATGAATTAGTTTGGTCTAGTGGTTAAGGTGCCAGGCTGGAAACCAGGAGTCTGTGACTTCTAGTTCTAGTTCTAGTCCCACTTTAAGCATGAAAGCTGGCTGGGCCAGTCCTTCCAATTGAACCCAATCCAGGGTTGTTATGGAGAAAAATAGGAGGAGGAAGGACTATTCGTTATGTTTGCTACTTTATTTATAAAAATAATAAAGCTGGGATATGAATGAATGAATGAATGAATGAATGAATGAATGAATGAATGAATGAATGAATAGCTTTTTGCTATACCTGTTTATAAGAGGAGGTACGTAGATGACCCAATCTATTTAAAAAATGTATACAAATGTGAAAGTATAGGAAGAAATATTATCATTTCTAAAGATCCAGCGACACATTTTTGTGAGACTTCTTGGGAGAATAATACATTTTATTCCTAGCCCCAACAGTGGAAGGCGTTTGGATGAGCAAACAAATATGGTGAGCATATTCCAGTGATCATACTTTGGCACGATCTTAATTTTCCTGTCATTTGTGCTTTAAAAACACCCACCTAACGAACTCCAGGAATAAAGCCACCACATTTTATTACGTCTTCCTTCCTTTAAATTAGTGAAACCCTTCAAAAAAGCTGAGCTGGAATTTAGACAAATTGCACTTTATTTAGTATTAATTCATAATTGTTCCAAGTACATTCTACTTCATTCAGCCTTCAGAACCAACTACAAAATCCAGCTTCAGAAATAACACATTTCCATTCAAATATCCTTTCATACACATACCTACATTATCCCTTATCTGCTAAAATGAAGAAAAAAGAATTTAACACTTGTCTCTTTCAAAATTCATAGCTTACTTTTTCATGTGGCCTAATGAATACTAGTGGTACAGATTGATAGTGTTATTTGGGGCAACGTTCTTCTTTATATGACCTGCATACATGTTTCCAATATCTTTACTGAATCCAATATATTTACTTCTAAGAAAGTTTATGCTACAAAATAGCTGCTTGACTTAAATGTGAATGTAATTATTACATATTAAGGTGGGCTGCCTTTACACATGGCTGAATTGCTCCCTAACAAAAAGCTTTTAGAGATTAAACCATGCACAAAATAAGATGCCCTAGAAAACCGGCAAAGTCTTCAACATCAACGGAGAAATGCACTCTTTAATTGGAGAAAATAATAATAGACTCATCTTCCTTAAGAAGTAGGATTTTTGCTTTGGTGAAAAAAGACAAGAAAACTACTGTACAATAACATCTAAACATATTTAGAATGTATAAATTCCACTTATGTTCCAGAACCTGATAACTTGCAAATAAAATTAGGGTGATTTTGCTAATTTTATTTGAAATTCGGAGTAGTTATTCAAAGGCTTCTTTAGGTCTTTTTCCAAATAAACTCATTCTTTATGTGTTTAATGCTAAGCCTGCATTACTTTAAAGGGAAATTCTCATTAAAACCATCCTCACTTGATCTAGAAACAGATGATCCTTCAGAGAATTAATATTGTCAAGCCATTTCCTGCAAAAGCTTGTCCTGATTAGTTAGACAAAGAACTCCAGGGAAGGGAAGGGAAGGGAAGGGAAGACCCTTATTGAGGTCCTCCGTCCTCAGAACAAGATCCAGAGGCTAAGGCTAACAGGCAGAACAATTGCAATGTTGTTACTATGATGGAAGCCTTCCATGATGCACATGCAAGAGAGTGAGGAAAACCTAGCCACAGTCTCAATATTAATGGAGTGTGACTTGTCAGCTTCTAACAGAGCCCAAGAGTTCTGGAACACCATTAAAGATGGCCTTTTATACTGAGAGTAGAGGTGGGAGCAAGGGAGAAAGGAATGTAAGCTTCATAGACTGCTTAGGGTACCCACCCAATTTTGCTTCAGGATGTTGAGTTTGAGTTTAGGATCACCCAAATAAAAATACAGTATCAAAGGAAGATTAATTCAAAGCTTCTGCTGACAAGGATATAGGATGCACAGTAACTGCATATGTGACATTCTGTGACCAATGCCAGAATATAGGGAATTGCTCCAATAAGTCTAACATTGTTTTACAATTTCCACAGGAGATATTGTGGGCCAATGCATCCGAAATTAACCAAGGCCAAGTGTGCTGCCTTGACTTTATGATATTTTGCCATCCTGTGGCCATGGTTGGTGTGGTCCAGAGTCTGTGTTTCAAGCCCAGGAGATATGTTTGCTAGGATATGATGGTCAGCTGACATTGTCACAGATCTTGGCACAAATTTCATGTTAGGAATTGTAACAAAACTGTGGCTATGTTGTATTGTAATATTGTTATATTGTAATAATATATGTAATAATGTATGTTCCACAACCTGGGGTACTGAATATGTCAAGGGCCCCATTGCCTGGCTTTATTGGTAACGATCAAGTATATCAGCTACTATGTATATTTATATTTGGATGTTTTTATTGTTTGTTATTGTTTTAAAATGTTTTCGTTCTTTAATTGTAATCTATTTTTTGGACTGTAAGCCACCCAGGGACACTGATTTAAGTGGGAAGCTATAAAAATTTAATAAATAAGTAAAGAAACAAATACATGAATACATATATACATATATACACAGAGTGACATTGGTGCCAATTGTCTGTGCTGTATTATTATAAGATAAATAGTTCAGGGGAAAAGTGTAATGATTATAACCATAAATGGGAATCAAACAAAAAATTCAAAGACATTGGAAGTGCACTGGAAAATACCTTTATTGATATAATGTTCATTATGCATTGCCAGCAAAAATGTAAAATATATAGCATGGCACAATTAGATTCTCAAAGGAAAAAAAACCCACAGAAAATTGATGGCATGTTGTCCCCCCCACCCGTCAGATCAAGCCACAGATTATAATGAAGTGATTGAATTAACAACCTCTAATTATTTGATGATCTTAATAAAATTCATTTCACATGGCAATCTTTTCTTTCTTTTCTAATAAGACATTATGGTACATAAAGTTTTGTTCAAGATTATATATCCAGCTGGAAAAATAATCATATAGCTCAGATAAACTATACTAATCCATTCGATTTGGGGGAAGGGGGAATATAATCTTTCTCATTGCCATTGAAATTGTCAAATTCCCCACTATGGAGTTTGCTTGGAAATTAAAAAAAAAGAGGCAGCTAGAATTAAAACGGTAATGGGAATGCACGAAGGAGAAGCATGTTGAAATATTGAGATGAACTCCAATACTTGTCATGATCTGGAAAGGGGTTGGGAAGCGTAGGAGGATAGGCTATTTGCTATTCATATTTTTTTAATGATGCCACATCCTCTTTCAAACATGTCTGGAGCAGACAGTTCTGCCTTTGTGCATAGAGTGCTACTATATGTTTTTTTAAAAACCATGCAGGTTCAGGCACTTAGTATACAGTATCTGAAAGATGCTATTGTGGAGAAAACCAGTGTATAGCAATGGGAATGTAGAGTACTAAACTGGCCAGATATGTTGCTAAGGAATAAATGTGAAGCTAGGAAACCTTTTCTCATAAAATAGCAATTCCAGATTATTAAGATCCGACACTGGAATTATATACTGTAGTTGTTTTGGATGTCTGATCTGGAAATGCCCACATCTTTGGTAGAAATCAGGCTTTATTTCTTAAAGGCAAAATAAAAAAGACTTCTTGCCACTTCTGGCCCGAACTGAAGAGCTGCTCTCACCCCTCTGTCAGGGCACATTCAGAGGCTTACTAGCCACAGTGTTCATTGGTATGTGGCTGTCTCCTCTCACAAGAGATTGAGAGAGATTATGAGGACTCTGCATATTACCCATATCGAATTTTACAAGAGAGGTGGGTGGTTCCCGAAGCTCACTTGGTTCCATATTGATGTCGGCAGTGGGTTCCACAAACATGCCACTTGTCCCGGTGTCTGGCTGTCTGAAGCCAGAGGGAGTTGGGTACAACTCGCCTGGAATCTCACTCAGTCCATCAGTGGCTGTGGGGAAGACCTTCTGGATACCTGCTGCTGTGCCTTCAGGATTGGCCTGGCCCACTGGAAGAAGTCCATCTTGGCCTTCAGGAGGGGGCTCAGCTTGGCCTGAAGGGAACATAGCTCCTTGCATGCCAGGAAGGAGAAGCCCAGTGAAGAACTGTGAAGGTGACTGCCAAGGCAAAAAGAAAGTAAGAGAATGTGTATCAAAAAGTCAAAAGATCTCATGGAGCACTTTGGACATTATAGAGAAAGACAGAGGAGAAAAGAATGAAAAGAGAGAAAATGTAGAGTAGTATTTCTTGTTTTCAACTCCTCCATAAAAAAAATGCAAGGAATTCAGCATCTCTCTCTTCCCATGGTGAGATCTGAAAAGCCAAATTCTGGAAAACGGAATCCTGGATTACATAGCCTATCCATATTTTGAACTTTAGCCCTACTTGTTACAAGACAACAATCCTATTGAAAACTTTCTCCACTCAAAGGGCTTCCCAATCTAAATGCAAATTCTCAAGACAGAGAACCATACAAGGGCAAAGCAAGACCCTGAAAGGTATAGAACAAGTCTTGTTTGTGTATAGTATTTTTAAATGACCAGCCAAAGTCATAGCAATTGTTTCTAGATTTACACCCATATATCTGAATTAGCTTTTGTATAATTGTATACAGATCTTTTGTCTTCCTGTTTTGTCCCTTCAGATTGTAGTATAAACTCTAAACCAGACCAGGGAGGGAGAGAGGGAGAGAGGGAAGGAGGGAGGGAGGGAGGGAGGAAGGAAGGAAGGAAGGAAGGCCTAATTTTTTTTATAAGAACCCAAATGAAATATCCTGGCCTTACCAACGAGAATTGGTGAGGCCCTTGGTCCCCCTAACGGCATTTTGTCTGACCCTGTGAAGAAGTTGTAAATCTATCACACAGTCTGGATGCTTTAGAATTGGGCTAGTTGATGATTCTGAAGATCCCATGAAGATAGAAATATCTTAGTAAATTATTTACCATTTCCTCAGAGCTGAGCACTGCACCCTAGAACACCAATCAGAAAATGCGGGTTTGAGGGAGCAGAATGGAATAAATAAACATTAAAGGCATGGAACAATGATTTCTTAAAAGTTTATAAAATAGCTGTGGTGGTGGTGGTGGTGGTGGTGATGATGATGATGATGATGATGATGATGCTATAGTCTTATTAGGGTTGATACGGGGTGTCCACAGGTGTTCCAAAATCTGCAGGATTATGGGCATGGAACAGTGATCAAAGCTCCATACCTTTAATAAAGAAGCCCACCATCCTGCAGATCTTCTCTCTCTCTCTCTCTCTCTCTCTCTCTCTCTCTCTCTCTCTCTCTCTCTCTCTCTCTCTCTCTCTCTCTCTCTCTCTCTCACACACACACACACACACACACACACACACAAACATTCAATAAGACCTTTGTGATAGGCTAGGTTTGGAAACAGACACTACAAGAATACACAACTTTATTATTCTATAGAATAATGTCAGGATATTGAAAGCCTGACAGTTTGTTTCTCTCCGTTTGTATACTAAACATAATCAAGACAGGGCAAGCTTGATCTATTTCCTCATCAATTACTATCCATTGCTATCCCATTGAAAGGGATTTTCCTTTTTTAAGGCCATGGATGTTCCTCTTCCCATGGATGTGGTTGTGTGTGAGAGAGCAATCTGGGGTTACACACAACACTCCCACAACCACATCCTACAGAACATCACAGAGTGAGTAGGCTAAGAGTTTTGGTCTTTTGTTGGATTTTGGCTTATTTGTATTTTTCTAAGAAAGCAATAGCACTAAGATACATATTGCTTCACAGGGCTTTACACCCTTCTCTAAGCAGTTTACAGATTGCCCCCAACAATCTGGGACTTCATTTTGCCAACCTCAGAAGGATGGAAGAGTGAATCAACCTTGAGCAGGTGAGGATCAAACTTCTGGCAGCCAGCAGAATTAGCCTGCAATACTGCAGTCTAATCACTGTACCACCAGGGCTCATATGTAAAATATGTGCCTCAAAAGCAAAACTTTTAAAACACTTTTTCCATAAAACCCTTTAAACCCCTACCTCCCACAAAAGGGGCAATTACCTGCATAATTGAGGACCCTCTGGAAGTGCTCTGTGGCCCTTATGAATCCAAATACCTTTCCTAAAAGAACCTCAATCCTCTTATTTTTACCACCAAAAAAAATGGTTTTGGTAGTACTAAATGGCCGTTGTGATTTCATGAGATTACTCAGAAGAGCACAAACAAACGTTAGTCCAATACTGCTTTGAAGTGGATTAGTGAAAGATAGATAAATCCATTTCCTGTGAAGTGGACTTCCACTTCAGTCAAGCCTGTTGGCAACACTATTAATGGTGCCCCAGTTCCTCATTTTTTAACGGAGTCCAGATGCTCCTGGAAGAGGATACTCTGCCAGATATGATGCTGAAGAAAAGAAGTCCATTGCATTATCTTCCCAAGTGTGTTTCACAGCTGGTAGGAATGTGGGAGAAAGCGTTGTTTCATATTAAGCCAGCCCACTGTTCCATTTCATTCAGTCCCATTAAGATAAAAAAAGCTGGTTGCTCCAGATATTTTAGAGAGATTGCTTTCCTAGACCTACTTGCAGATGCTAGGAGACCTTGGGCATGCAAAGCACCTAACGGCAAGAATGTCTGGATAGCCAGTGATCAGGATCACAATTGGTTCATGTTTCCTCCATTGGAAAAGGGTTGAATCAAATGATCTTTAAGGGAAACAGATATCCTGATTTATTCATACACACTTCAGGCAATGGGCATTTCCAATAAATGATTGAATAAGCACTGCTGTTCCAGCAAAAACAAGGCAGACATCCACTTCAAAAAAAAAAGCAAAACTATTCATTATGCAAAAAAAAGGCTGAAAATCTCAAACAGACTTTCTGTCTCACTTCTTACCTGTGGTCCCATCTGTGTAACTATAATTGGCAGCATCTGCAAGACAAGTAGTAATAATTGCATGTATGTTATGCCTTTAGTTAACTACAAGTAAGATTGAAGGAGGAACTGGCTTTTGTATTAGTGTGCCTTCTAGCTATTTAGCTATTCAGTATTTGTAAAATATGCTTCTATTCTGACCTTGTAATCTTTTGGATCATTAGACAACCTTTTTTCAGATTCACTTTATGTTACACTTTCCAGAAAAAAACATTTAAGTTGGCAAAACCAATGCAGGCAGTATGACAATTCTGCTTGGACTTTCTTCCCATAATGCTAGTGTAATGCTAATTCTCTTGCACCTCAACTTTGTGTGAAGCAGCTGGTACTATTCTTCACTGGTTATACCAGGATGAAGCTTTCTCCAATGAGGTGCCCTCCAATTTTGTCTGACTCCAACTGCTATTAGCTCCAGCCATCACTGGGGGAAAATGAGCATAGGAAATCAGTTTGCAAGGAAGGCTGCGTAGATGTAATGTTCTCAATATTTACAGGTGTTAAATTACTACTCCCAATATCCCTTTGATCGTGCTATCTGGAGCAGATGGGAACTAGACTTCAGAGTTGTTTTGGAAGGTCATTGCCTATCTTCTTCCTTTAATGTTTCTCTCCTACCACCATTATTTGCCTTTCTGTAAGTTTAACTCTCTGAAACAATGTATTGTATTTAATATTAAACTGTCATGCAGAGTAATAGTGTATGAATATACACCGGATATAGACACAGATGATCACAGAAGCTGATTTAAGGGAATTAAGAAGTTGTTTATGTTTACTATCCAATGTCTAAGTCTGGAATGTGAGTATGTTTGCTTCCTATGGATGCTGAGTTAGTTAGGTTTCAAAATGGAGAAAGATGAACGGTGGAAACAGATGAGAATATTAGCCAGCCTGGACTCTTAGAGGAGTTATAAGATACTTACTGCTTGCCCTGGTGGTAGCTGCTGTGGTACAGTCATTCCCCCACCAAATATAGGCAATGTCTGCATTGTGGATATTATTCCTAGGAGAGTAGAAAGCTGCATGGAAAGTGGATTAGAAAATGATTAGAAAGAAATACAGAAAGAAAGAAAGCGACTTCCTTTACATTGGGTGACATGATTAAAATAGTCAACAAAGATAATAGTTTTCGTTTGTTTCTAGTGTCAAATATAACACAGGAGAAGGACAACAGTTTTACCACCATGCTCCTGAGCAAGATGTGTAGTACTTCCCGTTCACTCATGTCACTGATGTTTCAAATGTCAGGCAAAGCTCCAAGATTTTGGCACCAAAGTTAAGGATTACAGCACTTTGGCTGTTCTGTAACATCTGAAGACTTGCCTATTTTACCAACAAAACAGGGCAAGAACCCTGTGGTCTTCCAGATGTTACTAGATTCACATTCTAAACTATCCCTGACAATAAATCCTGGTGGTTGGAGATGGGGGCTGTTGGGTTACAGCTGGGGGAAAAATGCCACTTTTATGAAAGTGCCATTTAAAAGCCAACCACAGTTGGGTACTAAATGGGAAACTAGAAAAGGCCCCCCCCTCTGAATTCATTTATATTTTCCCAGTTGGCTGGCTCATTATAAAATGTCCATCTTTTGCTCTGGCAATCCACCTAGATCCTGTGAATGATTCCAGTTGTGTATTCTAACTTCATCATGGCTGCTCTTTTAACTACTTTTTCCAACTCCTCTGGAAATATATCACTTCCAATGTTCTACTTGTATTTTTGCTTTTGCCTGTCTTATATCAGAATCCCCTTATCTATGTTTACAGGATTGACTGATTTCTCCCTTATTAGCATTCACTGACTGATTATATGCCATTATATCAGTGTTGATTCTTAGCAACCACATCAATAGATTTTCTCCAGGAGGATCTGTCCCCAACCTGGTTCTTCTGGCCTTTTATGAGCATCAGAAGCATTATGAACATTATAATTATTAAATTAAAATTATTAAAATTATTATGAAGCAAAACAGAACTGAATATACAGATTCTAAAGCAATAGAAGAGGAAGGGTCCTGCATAAAAATTCATCCTGAATGCCATCTGAGATGCAGTTTTACAAATCGGGCATAATCACAAAGGAATCCTTTTGTCTTCTCACCTTCCAAAGTGACAAAACGGAGAGTGGGGGCTCCTGTTTTGACTCTAAGAAGGCAAGAGGCTTAATGTGAAAAGAAACATGACAATGTTTCTTGCCTCTTTTGAATTTTATTTACTGTTTTTTGCTTTTAATATGTAATTGAACACCACCCAGAGATGGCTGGTTCTTAAATATAATAGATTGGTGATAGGTAGATAAACAGACAGACACAATGTTTCTAGGCAGCTTGATCCCAAACCTTTGCAATTGTCCACAGGAAGCAGTGCAGATACAAAACAGAATCGCACATTCCACAGAGTGAAAACCCAATATTACTTGGATTTCCAAAGATGACAGTGGGGAAAATAGTTCCCTTATTCAAACATCTCCTCTTTATTGAAAATCCATTGCATGCTGGATGGTGCCTATGAGAAGGATCCTATAAAAAGCTCCGCGGGTTACAAAAATACATACTGCCTGAGCTCTCATGAAGACTGAAGAGATTCTCCATCATGTTGTAGTAATTGCCGTGTTCTGCAGTCCCAATTGCTGGCTAAGTACTTCTCAGAGCATCTGCTACTAGACATTGCTAAAGACTCTTCTCTGCTTGTGGCGTTCAGTTTTTCTTTAAGAAGTGTTCCTATCCTGATTTTCTTGCCAAGAGGGTTATAGTTCTTTGATTTGCAGGAGCAGTAAGAAAACAGCAGCATCCTCCAATGTGCCAAAATGATGGTGGATGCACGAAGCTGGTGAATTTAGAACCAGCCCTCTCATAGAGAATTTTGCTAATACTGAAAAGAAAGAAAAACATTCTGATTTTTTTTTAAAGATACTAAAAGCAAAATGCTCCAGAATATTTCCTTTCCTTTCCTTTCCTTTCCTTTCCTTTCCTTTCCTTTCCTTTCCTTTCCTCTCCTCTCCTCTCCTCTCCTCTCCTCTCCTCTCCTCCCCACCTGCCTGCATCACTCAAGATAGACTTAATATAAGAAGACTATATCATGGGGAAGTAACATTATCATGAAGAAATGAAAATGGCTGACCCATTGCTAAGAAAGATTATATGTAGGGCTATCAGATCTGGGTTACAGAAGTCTATATGACCATTAACAGCAGAAATTCATCTTTTGATGCCATCCAGTTGTCGGGATGTTTGCAGCCCAGATCTGCCAGTCATCTGATATATGAAACAAAGCATATACGATGGTGCACTTGCTTGGTGCAGAAAATGACTTACATAATTCATATCTATTGGGAACACCTGATTCTGTGGTAGGCCAAGGACAGGAACGTTCTGTAATGCAAAGAATGGATGAGTTTTTAAAACTGATTCTTGCATGAGTTTTAATGCAATTCTGTACATGGCTATTCAGTTCAATGGGAGCTGCTTCTAGCAATCTAAGCCTGAAGGCATAAAATAATAATTGCTAGACCAGGCATTAGTGCAACAGTTCTTCATATTTGCAGTTTAATGTTCAGGGACAGAAAGGATATCTGCAGAGTAATATCTGGCAAATGAATCACAGATAGTTTTTCACATAATAATTTAAATCCTTCACCAGAATCAGACTGCTGTAAGTTAGCTGCCTGCTAAGATACATAATTATTTGCAGATTTTCTTGTGCATGAGCTGTTTACCATACACCTATACATTTAAGCTTGGAGGACAGCTCCTTTTGATGGAAAATTATCTGTAATATTCACAAAATAGTAATGGATTTTTTTTACCTTTTGACTTTAGAAAATTCTCCACTGAATTATAAATAACATCTTTTGATTTGGTGTGACAACCATAGCCTTGTGATGCCTAATGAAATATCAGGAATTGCCACTGATTGTTGTGCTACCATTCTTATATTCAACCCCCACCCCTTTGTATAGCTGAGAGGGAAAGAACTGGTGCACTTGATCAGTTTTATAAACAGTATTTTTAGTCCAGTTCATTTTTCTGCAGTCAATTTAACAGAACTTATAGCAGCAAGAAGCAAGAAGAAAGGTATGTTTAACGGTTTCCCTCAGCTTCCTTCTATGATGTGGGCAGCAGAAATCTTTCTATGCATTCAAACATAGCAATAATGAAGAGATCTAATCTATAAGCTAGTTGTTCCTGCTATATCTTTTTTTTCTCATTCTCTATTTCAAACCAGACATCAATGGCAGTGGCAAACCTACGACATGTGTGTCAAAGGTGACATGCCACCTTTTGGCTGACTCATCTGCATTCACTAATACCTGACAAGAATTATTCTTTAAAGCATGCCCTATTCTCACACAATTTTCAGAGACTGTGGAGCCTCTGTGGGGTGTGCTCTCATATAGTCTCTGGAGTCTCTGAAAATCATAGGAGAACAGGCTGTGCTTTAGCATAGTTTTTGGAGACTGCAGAGTCTATGGAAGAGTCTATGGAAGACTGCAGAGTCTATGGAAGATCATTCTCCAAAGCCCTTCAAGGACAAAGGCCTCAAGTAATCCAGAGAAGCCTACCCACAAGGGCCTATCAACAGGGTGGGGGGAAACACAGCCTGAAAGTAAACAGTGAATGGCAGATCCTGGGCAATGCTGAGCCACAGGGACAATCACATTTTGAGGAATTGTGTGAGATGGTCTTTTTGAGTGGCAGTGGTGGTGCCAGGGCTGAAGTTGAGACCTGGACCTCTACTTAAGGTCCAGCCTCTGCATTGCTGCCAGGTGCAGGGTGGCCTAGATGGGGAAAATAAAAAAAAGATTCTTTTTTTATTTGGCAGGATGTATATGATACACTGGCAGAATCAAATTAGGCATTTTCAGAATTTTTGTCATGCCAAACCCAAAAATTCATCAGCAATGATCATTGATCACTTCCTAAGTTTCAGCCCACTTCTAACTAAGAAGAGGATTTTAGTTGGGCAGAGCCCAGATAGCAGCGGATGGATGCTGAGTTTTGCCTTTCTCTTTCAGTGCTATTCAAAAGATATTGTCAATGAACAAAGTGATGGTATATTATTATTATTATTATTATTATTATTATTATTATTATTATTATTATTATTATTATTATTATTATTATTATTATTATCTTACCACATTTGGAGGCTGATTTCCTGGTAGGTTTAATTCTGGAACCAGCTTTGCTGGAGGCAGCACAGCTCTTTGCCGGGACTACAATTAAGAAAGGAATACGATGAATACTTTTCTTTGTTACATATATTATTTTGCCTTCAGAACCGAAAGCAACATACATTGCACTTTGTTTTCCAGTTTTATCCCCTCAGCCATAACCTTGTCAGGAAAGTTGGGTTCAGAGATGGTGAAAGACCCAAAATGAACAACGGAAATTCTATGGCTAAATGTGGACTAGAACTTTTATCTTCCTGAATTTTGTCCAACATCTTAACTACCATACCATGCTTGGTTAGATAATGAAATTTAATTTAAATTAATTGAAAGGCTCAGGCTCAGATTTTGTGATTATTTACCTTCTAAAAGAAGAGAGTCCTCTCAGAGAACGAAAAGCATACTTCCATCCCAAAGTCATTGATCCTGACCCGTTTTCCAATTCTTATTAGGATTATACATCATAGCAACTGCCTTTGTTATGATGATTTCAAAGAGTATTTTCATTCTCTCTCTCTCTCTTAGTCCAAGACCCTTTATATGCAAGACTTTCAATATTCAACAAGATTTTTAGTTGTAAGAGTCTCCAGGAATCAAGCACTTTACAAAGAATATTAGCAATACGCTAGAAATGGTGCCAATAGTTCAGTTTTGATGAAGGTAATGGAAACAGGTCTTTCATTACACAACCGTCTGTCACCCCTAATTATATGAAGAGATTTGTTAGCTGGGCTGGGAATCAGTGTAAAGTTCAAGGAAAAGAAAAAGGAAAGGTAAAAGGAAGCTCAAATATAATAGCATTACAACAAGATTTATAATAACTTTAAAGGAGTGCACATGTACAGTAATTGCAACTTGAAGCAAGGATTAAGCCCCTAAGAATTTTCCTGATTAAATGATAATAATGGACCACTGTTCCATTCATCTCAGAAACTCTTTGGATATTCAAGCATTTATCGCAAATACAATTTATAGCAAATACAAGAGAGGGGGAGAACATATTCCATGAATATTCTCAAGGAAAGTTTGCAGATTGAGACTGCATTAACTCTAGCCTTCCTGTTCCCAGTGAATTTCTCCCTTTGGCACAATAGAAAATGCTTGGGACACAGAGGCATCATTTCCAACTGGAGAGTCCTTTGGCTTGTACGTCATCTCCATTTGCAAACAGCAGAGGTGGGAGAGGTTGAGAGAAGCTTAAAGATGGTTTTGGCAAATGTAAACTACATTGTAGGCAATGAGGAATTGGCCTTTTCAGGCTCCTCTTCCTCTAACTGTTCTTCTGTTGTTTATCTAAGTGTTTCAGAACATGCCTGACTCCTTGTTTCATTTGGAATCAGACTTTGCTTCTATTAGCGCTTATAAGACCTTTTGCTATCTTAGATTCTAGACCAGGAGTCTCCAGCCTTAGCAACTTTAAGACTTGTGGACTTCAACTCTCAGAATTCCTCAGCCAGCATGGCTGGCTGGGGGATTCTGAGAGTTGAAGTCCACAACTGTTAAAGTTGCCAAGGTTGGGGACCCTTTTCTAGGCTACACTGATTTTCATAGAGGGTTATTTGACTGCCCCAACTCTCCTAGTCAGCATTTCTTTATTTTGGAAAATGGAACTGAGCTCTGCCTTAGACTACATGGCTTTCAATTCAGTAGGAATCCAATCTAGAATTAAAATCCCATACGTTTTGTTTTATTTATTAATTTTTCATGCTGCCCGTCTCCCCTATAAGGTACTCCAGGTAGCTTACAGGTTATAAAATAAATTTAAAAATTATTAAAATTTATTAAAATATTAAAATTATGCAGATTAAAATGTTCAGACTATACAAAAACTAAAACCAAGAGGCACGGGGATGAGATCTTCTTTTACCCTATCTACCGTTTCCAGTGGTGAGTGTCTCCCTTGGGGTCCCAGGCCAACCAGCAAAGTTTTAATACCCTTCTGGAAGGCCAAAAGGGCAGGAGTAATTTTTATCTCCAGTGGTAAGAGTATTCCACACAGATGGGACCACAGCAGAAAAAGCTCTTCTCCTTGACTCCACCTGTCAGAATTCCTTACCAGATGAAGTCTGTAGCAGGCCTCCCCAGCTGGCACAAGTGGGACAGGCTAGTCCCATTGAGGATTCCCATGTTAACCTGCATAGTGGACTGTTCCTTCCTGTTACAGGATGGGAGGGTGGTGGGCAGCTCTTTACCTCAGCAGATTACCTCATAAACTTTCCAGGTATGTCAAAAGAAGTTTCTTTTTGAGGGGATCTAATGCCCTGCCTTGTATGCATGGGGGTTCAGTGACTTAAAAGATACTGGAGAAGGACTGTGTTCCAGTGATTCAAGTTCTACCACTGCGTGAGTAAGTTCCCATCAGTTGCCTCAGCTCCTGCCAATCTAGCAGTTCAAAAGCATGTAAATGCAAGTAGAAAAATAGGTACCACTTTGGTGGGAAGGTAACAGAGTTCCTGCACTGTGGCATGATGTCATGCTGGCCACATGACCATGGCTTAAAAATGGAGTTGAGCAGAGCCCTCTAACGTTGGCTATTGACTGGTGAAGTAAGATCTGCAGGGACACCTTTATCCTACCTTGCCTGCTGCTCGGAGAGAGATGTGATCCCAACTTGGCGTGCCCTTGCAGATTAGGGGATATTGAGTCCCTTTTCCATTTTTATTGTTTAAAATGTCAAATAGTTCTGGCTAGTCTGGGAAACAGAAAATCTTCCATGTTTTAACTGCTATACTCTATGAAACACACAGGAAAGCAATAGATTCTGTATGACTGCGATTGCCATTACATTGGCATTTTTTTAAACTATTGCCTAACAAACATATACATTTATTTTCTTCAAGCCTGCAATAAGATTAATCAGTAGCTACTTGCTAATTTTATCTATTTCTTTTTTATTTTTTGTGTTGTTGGTATCTTTTTGTTTCCTATTTCACTTTGTTTTTATTATGTGTATTATTTTTTCAGAATGTGTTATTTGGCTTCATATCATAAACAGAATCGTTATTTTATAGCATTACATATCAGAACAATTGCAGAGCAAGACAGTAAAAATGTGACTTTTTACCAATGTGTTTCCATTAAGAGAAATAAAAATGGCAATACCTGAGCTTGCTGTGGAGTATTACCGACGGCTATATACCTTTGCAACAGGCGTAATATCTGGCAAATGAATCACATATAGTTTTTCACAAAATAATTTAAATCCTTCATCATAATCAGTCTTCTGTAAGTTAGCTGCCTGCTAAGATATATAATTATTTGCAGATTTTCTTGGGCTGGAGCTGTTTACTATGTGCATATATACTTAAGCTTGCAGGACAGTTCCGTTTGATGGAAAATTATCTATAATGTTCGCAGAATAGTAGTAATTTTTTTTTACTTTTTGACTTTAGAAAAATTCTCCACTGAATTATAAATACCATCACAGAATACAAACAGCCTGATTTTTTAAAAAAAAAACTTAAACAACTACAGTTTTGATCAGTACCTTGGATTACCCAGAATTTTCAACAGTAATTATAGCAAATAAACTAAATATTTTTTGCCAGGAAGTGAAAAAAAATCCTGAAGTTCTGCATATGCTTATTCTGGCTGGAGTTTTGCTCACCAGCTGCTTACATTCCAGGAACAGCTTTGGGATTAATGCTGGAAGTCTAAAATTACTCCATTTGAACATATAAAGATTTACTTTTGAGTAAACATGCCAAAGACAGCACCGTACATCAGTCTTTCCCAATATGACACGTTCCACCTGTGTGGGCCTCTAATTCCAAAACCTCCCTAACCAAAATGCTCATTGCAATACCGATTTAACTGCATGTTTGGAAAGCTGCTGTTCACAACATCTGGAGATTGCCACCTTGGAGAAGACTAGATTGCAGTCACTATTATTTCTTTTTTTAACCTTTCTTTCTCTTGCCCTTCCATGAATAGAAAAGACTATTCCTTTAAAAAAAAGAAAAGAAAAGGTGGAAATAATGGAAAGTAATGCCATGTCAGGAGCCAACTCTGTCGTAAGATACATTGAACCAGAGAGTAGTGACATGACTTTATATGAACTGGTGGAGAATTGGTGAGCAGTACGAGGATCTGGTCCATGGGCACTTATGTTCATGTGGGGTAAGTCCCACTGAAATAAGTGTCTTGTTACAATGATACATACTCCCTTCTAATGCACTTCAAGATTACCCTGAACTTCTGAATGGATGACACATTTTGATAATTTGTGAGAACATTGATAAAAATTCTATGGAAATATTCTGCCCAAGCCACCAGATTGTCCTGGACTAGTTTTGGCTTTTTTTGTGGCTAGTCTGTCTCCTCAATGGCAGCAATACAGCTGCCTCCATTCCTGATTCATTTGCTTCAGATGGTATACTGTAAAGCAGGGGTCCCCAACCTTGGCAACTTTAAGACTTGTGGACTTCAACTCCCAGAATTCCCCAGCCAGCCAAAGTTGGGGACTTCTGCTATAAAGACAAGGGGAAGCAGGGATCCACACAGGCGCAGTGGGGAAAATCTTTGGCAGAATTTTACCAATTCACCTTCTAGCTTTGGACTATTCTCTTGGTTCCTTCAGAGCACTGATTTAGTGCTCAGCTTTGATTCTGGAGAAAAGGGGCCAGGTCTGGCGAGATTCTCCTTTGTTCTTTTGTTTGGCCAATAATGAGAAACAAGGTGAGCTGGAGCAGGGAAGGTGGCTAAGGAAACTAGCAGCTCAGACCAAAATGGAGGAACCTAGAGACCTCATAATTGTGTGTCAACATTTTCTAGGTAATTAAACAATTCAGAACATGCAATGAACATGCAAACATGCACTGCTTTGGCACCAAAACAGGCCTGCAGCCTCCCTGCCCCTTGCTGTCACCCAATGATATTTACTTCTTTGCTGCTGCTTGTAGCCAGAATCCCACCAACATGGTTGATCTGAGGAGAAAGAACATAAATTTTAAATGAAGCACACCAATATGTCTTAATCTTATGCAATTTGGTCTCACTCTAAATCATTATTCAAGCTAAGATTTGCTGTGCTAGTTTCTTACAAAAAATCCTCCTTACAGTATAGCATGGTCTATATCACCTATGAGGAACAATACTACACCTTCCTCACAGATACAGTATGTCCAAGGATAGGGAGCAACAAAATAAGGCTTCCATTAACCACCACCCCCCCCAATGAAATCAAGCAGAGAAGTCAAACCTCACTTGCATTCTGTCAGTGCAAAAAATTATGATATGCATTGTTTACCAGGCACTTACTTATAAAAGTAAGTACTCTGGGGAGTTATTTGCACACTCCCAGCAATATTAAAGTTGTATTGGTTGCCAGAGAAACATTAACATAACAAATGATTCATTTCTCATTGAGTATCCATTCCTTTTCTGGTGGTTCTTTCAAAGCACAGGGGTAAAACAGAATCATAGAGTAGTAACTATTCACAGCTTTCCTCAACTGTTAAATTACCAACACATGGCCAAAACATTTAAATACATTACCGAGAATTGGGATTTCCTACCTACACTAAGACAATCACAAGTTTGAAAGACTCCAGAAATTCATGACCAGAGAGCCTCTTTGCTCCCACCAATCTTCAGATTATTTTCCGACAATATTTCTCAGGAAAGGTACTAAGGTGTGTTGCTGTAAGAGGCAAGATAACTTCCTAATCAATGTTCTTTCCCGAGACCAGTCCCTATTTTCCTTCCATCTATTTATTTCAGTTACATTTGATCACAGGAGCTGCTGAGAACCAACTCTGCTTCTCATTGCCTAGTTTTACATAGCCACAGAGATGGGAGGCATTTTGGAGGCCCGCTTAAGGTGACCTTACAAAGCTTTTATTTATTTATTTATTTATTTATTTATTTATTTATTTATTTATTTATTTATTGAGAAAAGAAAATTATGGGATACTGATGTAACCCTATCCATATATATAGAATATAGAAACTCAAGACTCCTGGGAGTTTGAGTTTTGCTCAACTTCTAATAACTTATATGGACTCAAATGTTTGATGTTTTCTCAGCATAATATGGACATTGTCTGTTATTGATTTATTTTATCACTAACCCTTTCCTCTCCCTTTGTGTCTCTCCTTTTCTCTTTTCTTTTTACTTTCTCTCTCCTTCACTCTAGCTTCCCCTTCTTTGTTTATAGTTCAGCTTAACATTATGTATTTTAGTTCTAGTTCACATTTCACTGTACGCTTGTAACAGGGTCAATGTTCAATATATATGTATCGGTAACTTCCTTAAAAGGGACGCTGTGGCTCAGTGGGTTAGGACGCTGAGCTTGTCGATCAGAAGGTCGGCAGTTTGGCGGGTCGAATCCCGAGTGCCGCGTAACAGAGTGAGCGCCTGTTACTCGTCCCAGCTTCTGCCAACCTAGCAGTTCGAAAGCACATAAAAATGCAAGTAGAAAAATAGGGACCACTACGGTGGGAAGGTAACAGCGTTCCGTGCACCTTTGGCGTCTAGTCATGTCAGCCATATGCCCACGGAGATGTCCTCAGACAAGCGCTGGCTCTTCAGCTTTGAAACGGAGATGAGCACTGGCCCCTAGAGTTGGAAACGACTAGCACGCATGTGCGGGGGAACTTTTACCTTTACCTTTAACTTCCTTAAATGATGCCAAACAAATTGTTTCTTAACCTCACCCAGCCCTTCAAGGATTTTTTTTTTTAAATTTCACAGTCTTACCTCCAGGGCACTTAAAATATTAAGGGCAAGGGAGGGAGGGCCAGATTGTTGCTCTGATTCAGTCTCCCTTTATCCTCTCATATTCTCTTTATTCCTCCCCCCCCAATTCTATTGCTACAAAATAAAAATGCAAGAAGTATATCCTAGAACACTGAAACCATTTAGAAAATAGAATAATAGAGATGCAAAGGGACCTTGGAGGTCTTCTAGTCCAACTGTGCTCAAGCAGAAGAGCCTATACCATTTCAGATAAATGGTTGTCCAGTCTATCTTTGAAAGCCCTCAGTGAACACCCAGAACTTCTGAAGACATTTTTGTTCTCATTTTCAATTGAGGAAGCAGAATATCTTATTACTTTCAATCCCTGAACATGTACATAAGCCCATGCACAGACATGCACAAATAGTGGAATATTTTCATTGTTTAGATACTTCCCAATGCACCAGACCTCTCACATGTGAAGTCTAAGGGATCCAATTGACCGTAAGAGTGAGTGGGGGATGTTTTTATACATTTTTAACCCAAGTGGTTAAGATTGTGCCAGGGTGCCAGGCTGCCCAGAAGGTGTGTGTGTGTGTGTGTGTGTATGTGTGTGTGTGTGTATAGCCTGCAGACAAGCTATCTGAAAAACAAACTGAAAGAGAAACAATTGCAAATTTGCTCCTCCAAACATCATTAAGAAACAACAAAATCTTGAAAGCTTAAAATTCAGCACATGCCTTGCCCCCAACTCTCCTTCCTACAACAATGCAAAATAAAGACACCTGTAGCTCTCTCCCTCAAACGTGTGGAGAAGAGAAATAGTCCAGATTAGCCTTCAGAAAACAAATTCCATTTAGAAATGTTTGTCATTGGACATTTTTACAGCTATCAGTACATGAGATTTTGCTCCCTAAAGAGAATAGGTAAGATCAGATAAAGAACCAAATTACTTTACACAAATTAAAACCCCAAATTTTGAAAAAAAAACAGGGAGGGATTCGGTGCTTGTACAAGTTTAGATTTACAGAGAAGATGTCTAGATTTACAGAGAACTTGGTTCTATGCTTTATGAAGTATATATTATACTTTCAGCTTGCTAAGAAGGTACATCACCAAAACAAACGTGAAAAAATTTAAAGGCAACTTACTGGTATGGAGAATGTTAGCCCCAAAAGAGAAAGAAGCAAAATTATAATCTTCATATTTCAAGTTGGTACCTGTATGAAGAAATCAGAAACATGCTTTTTTCCCCTCCAGTTTCTTATAAGCATCACTATTCACAATTATCAACCTTGACATTTCAAGCATCTCTCACCCCACAATTCTCTTGCAGATGTAAGCAGAACAGTTTGGTGTCTAGAGTTTCATTAAAGCTCTTCCTTCAGTAGCTGTAACCCTTCTGAGTGGTATCTATCCCCTTGCATGAATTTAAACTCCTATTCAGGTGGGTAGTCATCAGAGCAGAACCCACAGGTGATAATTTGTGTATCAAGCAGTACCCAACATCTTATTATCAGTAAGTATCATTATGTCACAGAATGTCTGTGGTCATGGAGGGTTTTTTTCTTTCTTTCTGAGACAGAATGGCATAATATATTGAATGGGCTTAAACAAAATCAGGCCCACTTTTTCAGGGTCAGAGTAGATGAAGAATAGTATGATTTGCAGTCCAAAAGTATCTTGTAGGTACCAGGATCTCAGACCAGACCAGACAGGAACAGAAGGCAGTAAGTTAAAGATGGGCATCCTATCACAGAACTACTCTTTTTGAGCATCTAGTCTGGACTCCAAAAGCGATCTTTTTGAGATGGTTTTCTCACATCCTTCCAACTTTATCAGAAACATGCTTCACTAACCAAGTTTAAATTCAAAATTCTCATGAAGTTGGCTTTCCTTGCTTCAACCCCAGTTCACAGCTGAAGCAGCTTGAAATTCTCTTTAGCTCTTCCAATTTTCAAGGAGAGCTTTCCCCCTTCTCCTGACACTATTTTTGCTGTGGACATTAGGATCCTTCATCAACCATGTGACTGATGATGTGGTCAAAGGCCAGAGTCTTCCTACCCCTTGTTGACCATTTTAGGCTAGAGAAGTATATCTTCCCCTATCCAGCTACTGGAAATTGTTCCCCATGACTTTTTAGCTTAGGCTACAGGACTGAGCTCATATCTTACTTCCACAAAAGCAGCTGGCCACATAATGATTGACTGGCTCTTCTAATGTGATTGTCAGGTCTTAGTATTCTTTTGAAAGATGCTTTAAAATATGGGTTCAGCATTCTTTCTTTTGAAAAAGTGCTAACCCTATGCCGCACAGAAGGTCAATCTAAACTGGTTGGGTTTTGCCAGCTGTGGATATGAAATGTAGTTTTCACAAGACCAATTTCCCCAGGCCATTACCAAGTCAAGGAGCAAATGGAGTTGGATTTCCTACCCAAATAGAATTGCTTCTAACTTTTTCCATGGAGTGTGTAGGGAAGGTGAATGCAAAACACTTGCTGATTACTGTATTATAAACAGAACTTCTACACGGAATTTGTTGGAATTCTTTCGCCATGGCTTCTTACTTTTCCTCAACAAATTACTTTTCAAAGGTTCTGAGATGTTTACTGTGCTGTTTAATTAGTAGCAGACTAGCATGCTAAAGAGAAGCCAGACTGAGTGTTGCTGTTTCTGTCATCAGTGATGAATTACTTCTGCTGAGAAGGTTTTTGGCATAGCTATATTTTTATTGGTTTCATTACTTGGGAATGGCTGTGACATCTTTGCCTACTTTGTTTTACCCATTACACAGGCTATTTCTAGATGTATGTATGTATGTATGTATGTATGTATGTATGTATGTATTGGATTTATGTGTGCCCTCCATCTCATCTGTAAGTAACTGCTAAGCTTGTAAGCCGCCCTGAGTCTTCGGAGAAGGGTGGGATATAAATGGAATTAAAATAATAATAAAAAAAACTCTGGGCAGTTTACAAACATTACTGCTAGCATCAGCCATTAGATACTGCCAGCCATGGCCACTCACAATCAGTATTACCACAGAGTGTAACTTTATTAGTTACTTAGGGGTTATATGCTGCAACTCTATGCAGCATACATTCCAATTTATTTTATTTATTGCATTTATTTGCCGCCTACCCTTCTTGAGATTCAAGGTACTAGTAATGGTGTTTAAAGCCCTACATGGCAGGGGTCCGGAGTACCTTAGGGAACACCTGCTGCCGGCGTCTACTTCCCTCCGACCTGTGCGTTCCCACAGAGAGGGCCTCCTCAGGGTGCCACCGGTCAGAGAATGTCGACTGGTGGCCCCCAGGGGGAGATCCTTCTCTGTGGGTGCCCCGGAACTATGGAACCAGTTACCGGTTGAGCTCCGGACGGCGCCCGATCTTCGCTCCTTTAGCCGCGATCTCAAAACATACTTGTTTGAGCAAGCCAGCCTGGCCTGAGGGGGGATTGGTGGGGTTTTTATTATCTTTTTATTGGGGTTTTTTTATCATGTATTAACTGTATTTTTAATGGGCATGTATTTAATTATTTTTTTAACTTTTGTAATTCTGTGTTTTATTCTTGCCCTGTACACCGCCCTGAGTCCTTCGGGAGAAGGGCGGTATAGAAATATTAATAAATTAAAATTAAATTAAATTGTAGCAAATGACTCATTGAGTAAATGGGTTAAAATACAATGGAAAAACTCAATTCTAATCATTTTTGGTCAAGGAATAGCCTATTTCAAAATAAATAAACCATCATTTATTATGAAATCTCCTATTTCAGATCAGTGTTCAAGGGAATAACCAGGTCTTAATGGCTTTCCAACATACCAACAGAGTTGCTGCTGGTCTAATGCTATTCTCCATAAGCAATGAAAACAGCCTCTTATGTAGAGTAGAGTAGAGAACTTACAGCTTGCTGTGAGGTCCCATCATGACAGGCTGTAAGCTGATGGCAAATACCAAATACTCTTTCAAAAGTGTGCTGAATTCATATTCAGAAAGTGACTGGGGCAACCTATCCTTCAGGCAGCTTGAGAAATGGTGAAAATGTTTATCCCACGTAGTTTACCTATAGCCTCCACTTCGGTCTCATCATGCTTTAAAATAAGTCAGGGGTGTCAAACTCCTAACGTCACATGATATGTTGCAACGTATCGTGACTTTTTTTCCCATTGCCGGCAATGGGGTAGGCGCGGCATGATGCATCTAGCCCGCAGCCAGCAGTTTGACACCCTTGAAGTAAGTGATTGGTAGGTAACCTTTCCTTAACTTATTCCGCAACAAAACTGTAAGGACAACACCATTTGCCAACCTTGTTCCTGAGACAGAACAAAGCTTGATAGTGGAGCAGGAAGATAATATGTGAACACAGCCATCTGACTGTGTTCTTGAAGCAAACATAGATGTTCATCTATGAATATCCACTTCAGTTATTCTACATCAAGGAAGCTTCAGCATGGAGTTTTAGCTGGATAAGATACTACATGAATTCTTCAACTGTGTTCTCTTTTCTAAGACTGCATGTGATGTTTTGTAACAATTATTATCTCATTTTTATACTAACATAATAAACATTTTACTGGATTGTTTTATATCCCTCTATTATTTCTGCCCTTCTTGGAATCTTTTAATAGCAACTTTTAATAGTTTTACTTGAACTAAATTCTATTTTAACCTCTGGCTTGTAAATAGTATCCCAGCCTTCTGAGTTTATTTAGCTAAGGAATGGCCAAATATTTTGGTGCAGTTGTTTCATTATTTGCTGGAGTAGAGCCTGTGTATACTATCTGTATGTCTATGTCACAAGACAAGCATGGACAACACAATCATATGAATTACAATCAGCCACTTTTTCATTCTTCACCTTCCCCCAGCAAATTTAGAATGGATGGATGGGTGGGTGGTAGGGGAATGAAAACAAGGAAGCTTCCCTTTCAGTAACCTGTTCACACATTCCTGGTTTCCCACTGTGGGAAACTGACAATTTTGAGCACAATCGCTTGGAAGGAATAGAAAACCTCGTCTCACTTAACTTGTCTTAGCTTAGCTTGTCTCACCTCTGCTCAGCATTGCTACTTTCATTTGCTAATGAGTTGATTAAGTTGGGGAAAGGAGGGTAAATATTGAGAAATCAGTGGAGTTTTTTTCCCCTTTTTTCCATTTATAGAAACCAAATATCTTTTGCCCCATTTACCAGTTGCCTGGCGGGAAAAGCAGGTTAGAGGCCCGTGGTCCCATAGTCCACACTTTTTGTGACTGAAAACAACATGAGATTTGCAATCCAGGGACTGCCATTGGCAAGATGGACAAAACAGTAGCAATGGAACAATCAAACATGTATTTCGGTTTCTAATAAATGTGATTTCTGGTTTAGCATTGAGTCTTGAAAAGCCAGGTTATTCATTTTTAATTCTTCTTGCCTTCTTACCTTTACCTCTACATCTTTCTTAGTCTTAATGTATCTTCCCATCCACTCCCCCCCAAAAGGACTGTTTTAACAAGTTCTTTCTTGTATCAATCCCACACCTAATCCGATAATTCGGTAAGTGGCCATCCCATTAAAATTAATGGTTATGCAGGGCTAAATTGTCTTTGAGACTATAAAACAAACTTGTAATAGAGATGAATGCAGCATCAGCAACATAGAAAGCATGGTTAATTTTTTTGTGATAATAGAGTGGGAAATGACAGCTCCAACTAATGGTGTATAATTTCACTTCTCCACCTATTCTGTAGAGTGCAAAGAAACAATTATTTCCCTTCTAGGTTAAGAACTGCATGTAATAGATGAATTATTCTGTAAATTTGTACAGTAAGCAAAAGCACGATTCATAACAGACTTAGCGTAACTATATATAATGGTAAAAACGAATCAACACATCTGATTCACAAGGTACTCCTAATCCCCTACTGATCTCTGAAAATAGTTTTAGTACTGTTTTGAGCTTCTTTTCCTGTATGTCTAATGACTACAAAAATAACTCCAAATCCATCTTGACGCAGGGCTCAGTCATCAAAATCAGTCTGTCTGAAATCAAGAAAACTCGTGTTGCACTGGTGAGAACAGACCATTTATTGAGAAAAAAAAGGTGTTACCCTCCCAATAGGGAAAAAAAATTGTTTAGAAATGGTTTGAAGCTATGGCAGTCTTATCCTCGTCTTGCCAGGTTGCTCTACAAGAATGACATAATGTAACCCCAATGTCCACCCTTAGTTTTTCCAATTCATTTTATTCTCTGTTCCACATAAGGTTGGTTCGGCTGTCCAATAGATAGGATTTGGAAGTATTGGTTCTAGATAAAGAGACTGTTCAGTCTCACGGTAGGCAAAATGTCACATACAATGTAGGATGGGTAAGTAAGATAGAATTTTCCTTTAGTTTTTTTCAAAAGGCAACTGGACTTTGGTTTTCCTGGAAGACGTTTTGCTTCTCATCCAAGAAGTTCCTTCAGTTCTAAATGAATGGTGGAGGATGGAAGGATTTATATTTCTTGCTGTCATCTGGTCCTTAGCACTCTTTCTGAGAGTCATTGAGGCCACTTGGAGGATTATCTGTGCCCTTGCAGACACCTGAATAGTGCAAATAGGTGTGGCACCTTCTTGTAACTGTTGGAAAACTGCTAATTTTTTGTTTGTTTGTTTTGGTACAATAATCTGGTACTCTGGGTACTCTGTTGCATAATCAAGAAATGACTGTATATAAATAAATGCCGGTAACATGAAAATGCCATGGCATACAAAATTTCTCCATCTGTAGCCACTATTCAAATGGTAAAAAATGGGCTTTCATATGCCACCAGTGTAGGACAAGAGTAAGCAATCTCCCTCAAGAATAAGTGTAAGTTATACTCTCAACCAGTAACTGTGGCCTCTAGACCTCTTTCTTAATTTTATACCCTATTTTTCACCAGTATCAAGAAACCAATTAACGAAAACAAATCAGCTAAATTATTTGTATCTAAGAATTTGGAATAAACTTATAAATATGTCCTTTGGAAATAATTTTAATCAGTTTCTTTTTAAAATTGTGCCTTCTTCTTTTGAAATGGATTCAAAATGTGGTCAGGGCGTGTATGTGTGCATATACATACGTATGTGTGTGCCAATGTTTATGAACTTGAACCAGTTTTGTTTTAGATTTTAAAAATACGTAGTGACAAAAGAATGTAATATATCTTCTCTGGTCTACTAAAGGTTTTATGATTCTTATGGATTTCTAGGAAGTATCTAGCTGACCGCTGCCAAAGGTAGAATATTCACTTATTCATCCATTGATTAAATATGAATTTATACCTCTTTCTTTTTGCTCTGACCTCATCCATTTTCCTTCTTTTATCACACCTACTTTGCTCTGCCCCCACCCAGTGCTTAAATGTCACCAAGCAAGGAAGACGGTGCTGGTGCAGATGCTATGTCAGGAAATAGGGTGATGACGTGTGGCTTACTTGTATGTGAGCTATTGGCAGTTCTAGCATGGAATGTAAGAAGGATAGCTTCTTAGACATTATAGTGGGACATGTATTATACATTTTAAGAAGACATGTTTGTGCAGAAGCAATGAATCTCTTTCTCTAAACACGTTTTATTAGAAAATAGGATTCTCAGAGGTATGCGTAACCACAAAGGTGATGATGTGCAATTTTCACTGCGTTCAAAACCATTATCAATCCTCGGGCTAAGTCTTCCAAAGAGAACAACAAGTTATTGATTAAGGAACATGGACTGCATAATATTTGTATTGTGTTTTGGAGGGTGCTTTGAATATGTTGGATTATCGTGTTTTATTTCAGGAAACAAAGTCCCCTGCATGAGATGGATTTGTGACTCAAAGCAGAAAAGTTGTATGTTTCTTTCTACAAAATATGGGTCTTGTAAGCACTACTAAAACTTAATTATTTTTGAATTTTTATTTTATTTTATTCACAACTTTAAAATGCAACAAAATATCAAAAAAATACAAGAACAAAGCAAAACTAAACAATACATACATAAAATTGTGCATAGAAAAAAACAACCATACACATAGATTGTCCCCTCTAGTTGAATACTGATAGATATATTTCAAGAATAATAAAGTTTCCCCCTCCCCCTTGTGAAAGAGGCTTACAGTTTATTAACTTCTATAACTCTGTTTACCCAACCAATTTGACCTGGCTTCTATCTACTATATAAAACAAAAACATAGTTAACAGTTAAACCCAAAAGCAAAGTAAAACTTCAAAGCCCTCTGTTAACAATCTGTTATTGTTTTTAATTCACAGAAAGTTCAGAATGGCTTCTGTTGTACCATAAACCACCACAGTTGATATCTCTGGTCTGTCCAAGATCAAATATCCTCGACTGATAAAACTTTTCCTTGAAATTTTAACTGGGATCTTTCCCAACAATCTCATCCCCCAAAATCAGAAGGCTCTGTTGTAAATATCTCCAGAGCATTTGTTGTTCAAAAATCTTCCTACAAATTGAAACACAGCATCTCTTGATAATCATTTTCTGATTGGATATAATAAATCCATTCTCCAATCTTCATCAATCTTCTTAAGAAAGTCCAGTCCCATCACTCATTATTCTGTTACCTCTAAGTCTTTAGAATTCATGACCCCTTCAGCCTTCTTTGACAAACCTTCAATTCTCAAACCAGGAACTTTCACCTTCAAATCCGCCAGCAACAAATTAGTTTCCAATCCATTTGATTGTAAGCCTAGCTTAGCTCCTGTTATTTGTATCTGAATGCCATCTTTTGGTTGATTTAAAACCATTGTTATTTTATCAAACTTTTTAATCTAAGTTTTCAATTTGAACTTGTAAGATGAAAAGCATTTTTTCCAAAGCTTCCCAAAAGGCTTTAACATTAAGTTGATTCATTTTTGCATTTTTAATATAGTCTAAAATTCCCCTGTAGCTGAGCTTTCACAACCAAACCTAAACAGTTCTTCTCAAGGACGGGCTAGTAGATGTATCATAACAGAATGACCACAGAAAGAATTAAGGTAATATTTCCACAATAAAAAGTGAATAGGAAAAAGGAGAAAATTCCCATCAGAGGTTTTTTAAAAAATAAGACCAGAGCTTTTAAAAATTAATGGAATACAAAATCATTGTAGTGACAATCCAATGTAAATTTAAATCAGATCAAGTCACTTTCACTACCCAAGAAATCGTCATGGACTTCCATATGATGAAAGTAAAAGTGATTTGCAACTCCGAAATAAAGCAGTTAAAAGATGCAAAAAGTTCACATTAAAATCCAGCATTCAACCACTTGATTAACAATTAAAGATGAAAATCTTCTTAACTTTTTAACTTCCTCTTTGACCACTTTGGGTGTCAAGGGAAAAGATGACAATCAAATTGAAAAAAGAAACTTCAAAACATGCAGTTAAAACTGAGGCGCATTTTAAAAAAAGAAACAATTGAAAGGAAAAGTTGGAGACCCAACCCTCTAGCCCCTCCTATTGAAAATTGCAATCATCAAGATTCCTTTTCTAAGGTAGGTACACAGTAGTCCAAACTCATCTTGGATCATTCCTAGTTGCCATGGTGGCACAATGGTTAGAATGTAGTGCTGCAGGATACTTCTGGGGACTGCCGGTTGCCAGCAGTTCTGCAGTTCGATTCTCACCAGCTCAAAATTGACTCAGCCTTCCATCCTTCTAAGGTCAGCAAAATGAGAACCCAGATTATTGGGGACAATATGCTGATTCTGTAAATTGCTTAGAGAGGGCTGTAAAGCTGTAAAGCACTGTGAAGCAATATATGTCTAAATGCTATTGCTATTGCTCCTGTTCAAATCTGGGAGGGCACCACCAAAAAAACCAGCTTTGGTGGCAAAAAATCAGCTGTTTGTCGGTGGAGAAAAAGATTGCCCGGCCTTTCAGTGCATCATTTTCGGAGGACCCTCCACAGCTTAGTTCTACAGGGATCAAACCTTGATAGGAGTTCAAATGAAGTGGTTGAAGGTCTCTCTGAGAATTAGGAATACATTGTTCAAGAACTTTGATATCAGAAAAACATACTGAGAGGCAAGGGAAAGTAGTAATAGAAGTTAGAGTCCCAGGCTATGATGTTCTGTACCAGCCTGCTACCGGCCCTGCAGCAAAAGCAGGGACAACCCCTTTACAAATGGCAAGAGGCTGGAATAAAGCCTGCCAAATTTATTAACATAAAACAGAGCAAGACAAGACACCAACCATGAAACAGGAGCTATGAAACAGGAACTATCCAAGCGGTTGCCTTCAGCAAACCAGCCCTCCCACACATTCCCCTTAAATACAGTTCAGGGCGTGGCCTCTCTCTGCCTCCTTCCGAGGTGCCCCATTGCCTTCCTCTGTTTACTCCTGATTGACTGCCTCCTGCGTCGGGCGTCCTTAAACAGGGCCAGCTGTGGGTCATCTTCATCCACGCTGTCAGGCTCACACAGCTGGGTCTCCGTCGTGACCAAGTGGGAAGGGCCCGGCTGAGGGCTCTGCGGAGCCTCAAGGCCATCATCAGCAAGCTCTTCAACACCCCCCTCCTCCTCCTCTGAGTCGTCCGACCCAACTGCTGAACCCACAGGCTGACCCTGAATCACAACATATGATGGGATATCAATCATTATAATCAAGTGGAAATTGCTGCCATCAGTGACATTGTCTCACCCAGCAACTTTCTCTTCTTGCTCCTCATAACATGTTTGAGCACAATTGCTCACAGATGTCAGCATCTCTTATCAAATAGTAGTTATGTTGCTAATAAAATTCCGTGCCTTTGCTCATGATTTAGCTTCTAAAAAAACAATGTCTTGAAAATACCCCTTGGAACTCTACATGTGTTATTTCCTTGTTACACATAGCTGGCTTAGCCCTGTTCCTTGTTACACATAACTGGCTTAGACAAGTGAGTTCCTTGATTTACTTGCCTATTTCCCTTTTTTAAAAATATGTGTTAGTTTAAAACACAGTATCTCCTTAACTATTTAGAAATTAGAATAATGTTTGACGTAGATGTTCAGGACAAATTCATGTTTTAAATTTGAATAGAAATTTGATACCTTCCCCCTT
This sequence comes from Vipera ursinii, assembly GCF_947247035.1. Taxonomy (NCBI): domain Eukaryota; kingdom Metazoa; phylum Chordata; class Lepidosauria; order Squamata; family Viperidae; genus Vipera; species Vipera ursinii. The sequence continues at coordinate 202,023,757 of NC_139513.1, forward strand.
TATACACACACACACACACACCTGAAAATTCAACTATGGGAACCTAAATTGCTGTAAAATTTCAGTCTGAACCTCAGTTTGGTTCCTGTTAATTATTTCATAAAGCTGCCAGTCTGTTCACTCCTTTAGTTTATTAACCACTCAATAGCTGCTGCTCAAATTATAATGCAATAAAATATAGTTTAAATTTCCACCATCCTTTGGAAAAAGAAGATGTGAGTATGCCATTCATTGCAGGATTAAGATGCAAAATCTATCCAGGTAAAACCTTATTGCATAGAAGACATTGGATTGTTTATAGGTGCTAGGGATTGAAGGCACTCTGGCTCCATTCCTTCCTCCATGCGGTGGTTTCAGTCTGTGATACCCACGAGGGATCAGCTTGGCACAGTGGTGGGATTCGGCCGATTCGCACCACTTCAGCAGAACCGGTAGCTAAATTTTTGTTGCCCAGGCCCAGAATAGACTTCCGGAAGTGGCATCCACACAGAGAACCGATTGTTCACATATTTGAATCCCACCACTGGCTTGGTGGTCTTCGCAATGTGGAGTCCCACTGAAGTTGACATTCTCTCCTCTGCTCTTTAGCATCTATATTGGTGGGAGAAGTCAACTGAGTGTTTGGGCTGTGATGTCATCACTAGATTGATGATGTCAACTTTGTATTCACCCCCTAAGATGTCAACATCCTATCCCAGTGCTGGAGAGCTGCAAGGGTCTGGATGGAAGAGAAAAAGCAGAGGAAAACCTAGTTTCTGTTTGTTTATTGGGATTCTCCGTCAACACTAGTCTTATCTGCAGGTCCTTCTGGATTCACAGCTTCTGCTTGAATAGCTAGAAGGACCCAGCTTCAGTTCTTGCATCATGACCTCACCTCGTGTAGGAGGCAAGTTACAGGAGCTCCTGCTTTCATTACCACCCAGACAGACTATTTCAACATACACGTGGTGCTCAACTTACAGTCACAATTGAGCCCAAAATTTCTGTTGCTAAGGGAGACATTGTTGAGTGAATTTTGCCCCATTTTACGACTTTCCTTGCCACAGTTGTTAAATGACTCACTGCAGTTGTTAATTTAGCAACATGGTTGTGAAGTGAATCTGGCTTCCCCATTGACTTTGCTTGTCAGAAAGTTGCAAAAGTGATCTCATAACACCGGGATGCTACAACTGTCATAAATACGAGTCAGTTGCCACATGTCTGAATTTGATCAAGTGACCATGGGGGATGCTGAAATGGTCTTAAGGGCCAAAAACGGTCATAAATCACTTGTTTTCAGTAACTTTGAATGGTCACTAAATGAGCTGTTGTAAGTCGAGGACTTCCTGTGCTTTGCATAGTGTTGCCCTTAACAACTATTTGAAAACTGCAATTGCTCCAGAATGCAGCAGATTTGGTAACAAGCATATGAATACACACTTACACCCACACCCACAAACACACATATTTCACACACAAACTGACAAAGTGAAACTGTGAGAGTGCTCAAAAATGAAGATTCGGTACAACAGATTATATAATTTATTTCTCTTTGGTGATTCTGATTTTCATACTAACTCAGTGCATAGGCACAAGCTAAAACATAACTATTTCTAGTCCCATTACAGCTCAAACTATAATATTTGCCTTCCTTATAGTTGTTTGAAAGAGGTTTTTTTCCCTGATTTCATCTTGTATCCTTACATTTATTACTCTCAGAAGAATTCTGTTGAGATATAACAAAAAGTATGATTTTTTAAATAAAAGACTGCAGTAGTGTAGTTTAGGTTTTTTTAAAAAAAACCTAAAAAAAACCTTTTTAAAACTAAGACCATTCCCGTAGCTTGTGTTATTTCTCCCTCCAATGGTAATGTTAGGAAGTACAGTTACTATAACTATTGTGAAAGTCTTGCTTAGTATATTTTACTTTACAATGTGACTTCAGAATCGTCTGCCTGTCACTTATAGTAATGTTTCCCCAACTTTGTTACTATAAATGTGAAATTATATTAAAAAAAAACTATCATATAGCTTTACACTCACATAGAGATGATGTTGATTTCTATCCATATTTTCCAATGTAGGATGAATAAATTAGAAACAGATTATATATTCCACCCACCAAATTTAAGGATACATGATATGCTTTTCTCTCAACCTTAACCTCCTTCTCAGCCTGGCCCAAATGGAGCACTGCAAAACCCTGTCTTCTTCTTTGCTGCTCTATTTGCAGAACCTCGTGGTACCATTTACACTGCATTGAATGTAATAATAATGGTTGGATTCACACTGCCCATGGATGTGAGAATCCACAAGCATCCTGGGTGGAATGCTTCTAAGCCACTTAGGATAATTGTCACCAACATGGCACCACTATTGTCCTTTGTCCTAAAACCCTCTTTTCATGCACAGATTGTCACTGTCCTACCGGAGGCTATAACTTGGAAAGTGCTAGAAGTGCTATCAAAAAGCATGTCTGCCCCACCTGCTTACCCCTGCCCTGAAGTTAGTTTCCTAGAAAAGAGATGTTGGCAGAGGGTGTTCTTTTGATCACACTGCCTTTAAGCCTTTCATGAAAGCACATTTTGAAATCTCATAAAAGCTCATACTAGTTCCAGGTTGAGGGCTAGATCCAGGGCTTTAAAAATCCTCTCAAGCCATTGGAGGAGACACTGGAGGCCACCTTCTCTCACCTGTCAGGTATGGAATCACACTAGAGCAGGGGTCTTAAAACTTGGCCCTTTTATGACTTGTGGACTTCAACTCCCAGAATTCCTCAGCCATCAGGTATGGAATCACTAGAGCAGGGGTCTTCAAACTTGGCCCTTTTATGACTTGTGGACTTCAACTCCCAGAATTCCTCAGCCATCAGGTATGGAATCACTAGAGCAGGGGTCTTCAAACTTGCCCTTTTACGACTTGTGGACTTCAACTCCCAGAATTCCTCAGCCATCAGGTATGGAATCACTAGAGCAGGGGTCTTCAAACTTGGCCCTTTTACGACTTGTGAACTTCAACTCCCAGAATTCCTCAGCCATCAGGTATGGAATTACTAGAGCAGGGGTCTTCAAACTTGGCCCTTTTACGACTTGTGGACTTCAACTCCCAGAATTCCTCAGGCATCAGGTATGGAATCACTAGAGCAGGGGTCTTCAAACTTGGTCCTTTTATGACTTGTGGACTTCAACACCCAGAATTCCTCAGCCATCAGGTATGGAATCACTAGAGCAGGGGTCTTCAAACTTGGCCCTTTTATGACTTGTGGACTTCAACTCCCAGAATTCCTCAGCCAACCTGGCTGATGAATTCTGGGAGTTGAAGTCCACAAGTCGTAAAAGGGCAAGTTTGAAGACCCCTGCACTAGAGCAACAGAAAGGAAAGCAAAGTTGCTGGGGGGAAATTTTGCAGAGGCAAAAATTTGAGAAATAGTTCCTCAAATTGCTAATTTTGTCCATGAGAAGAAGATTTGAGCTTGAAATGTGTCTTTTTGCCTCCCAACTCACACTTTTTTAGACATACAATACGATGAACTTAGTTTTATAATTGAACATTGAGTTTTAATTTGCCAGATTTTCCAGCTAATTTCTAATGAATTTTAATTCTCTAGAACATTGTTTCTCAACTTTGGTGGCCTTAAGATATGTGGACTTCAACTTCCAGAATTGGCTGGGGAATTCTGGAGGTTGAAGTCCACACATCTGAAAGTTGCTCAGGTTTGACACATCATTCTAGGATTTTCCAACTCAGTTTTTTTGCGTCTGGAAAGTGGAGGAAGCACTAAAACTTTGGTGGGGACCTCTAATTCTAGGGTTCCCTTTTGGTAGCTTTTGAAACCCCATCTCTGTGCAGTTCCTGAAAACTGACAGCATACTTTCTCACTATTTTCAGGTAGGAAATAGATAAAACTTAGTAGCAACAACCTAAAATATGTATATCACGTTTTTCAGAAACCAAAATCATGTATCCAATCAAAGCTTTGTCCATAGAATTGATGAGGCCTCTAACCACCTCATTTGCAGTAATTAGTCTCTCCAACTTATGAAATACAGCACATGATTGCCAAAGGCTACATTCTCTGTGATAGGTGTATTCTGAAGGAAGTAATGGTTATCAAACAATTTATATGTTTATAAAAAATGTTTATATTTCACTTGTTGACATTCATGGATCCAAAGATGGGAAAATGGGGAAATGGGGTTATAGTGGATCCTGCAAATAAATAGTTACTTTCACATATGTTGTGATTAAAGTTGATACACACTTAAAGACCCATAGGTCTGTGGTGGCGAACCTTTTAGAGACCGAGTGCCCAAACTGCAACCCAAAACCCACTTATTTATCGCTGGGTGCCAGGTGGACGTGGCCTACTGGGTGGGTGTGGCTTTGGTGGTCATGGAATATTGGGTGGGTGGGGCCAAGTTGGGTGTGGCCACCTTAATGTTGCTCGTGGGGAGGGACACCTGTGGGGGGGTGGGCAGGGGTGGGGAGCTCCAGGGGCTCTCTGGCAGGTGGGGGGTAGGCAGGAGACTCATCCTGTGGGGTGAGGCAAGGCAGGGTGGGGGTGCCATTGCCATGGGGCAAGGCAAGGGCTGGGGCAGCTGCTGCCTGACACCATTGGCCCCCCACACACACAGAGGCCAGCGAGCGCATGGGGGCCAACAGTGTCCGTCAGTAGCCACAGCCTGCCGGCCCCTCGACAGGCACACGCTGGGGCTCTGCAGCCTGTCGCCAGCAGTTCAAAGAAGCCGCCTCCAAGACGGATGGTCAGCCGACAGCTGAGGAGGTGATGCAGTGTGTCGTGCCCAGGAAAAGGAGAGCATGCGAGGCCAGGAGGGGCAGGATGGGGGGAGGGAAACCAACCGTGCCAGGATGCATTCAGCCATGTGGGACCTCGGTGAATTAGGTGGCTGGTTGAAGAGGGGCAGTTGCCATCTCTGGGGCATGGCATGGGTGCCCACAGAGAGAGCTCTGAGTGCTGCCTCTGGCACCCATGCCATAGGTTCGCCACCACTGCCATAGGTAATGTGAAAGTTTTCCTCATGATCCCCATATGTTAAACCTGGCCCAGCTTCTAAAGAAACTATACATTTCAACGTGTGTTTTTCAAATTCATTTTAATTTAAACATTTTAGGTACTCCCAGTGAAAGCATAAATCATTTATCATATGTAGGAAGAAAATAGCCTACATATTTTTGATTTAGTGTAGTGTGGCAAAAGAAAAACGGAAAGAGATGCAAGCACAACATCAGCAGGTCTTATTTTCCATAAAGCAGATTAAAACTGGAACAATGAATAATTACATTCCACCTCAAGTTCAGATTTGCATCATTTCTTTGGGTATCCTGAGTTATCTTTTAAGTATTTGCAGTATTGGAGATAAGGTGGGGTGTGGTTATACAAAACAAAGAGCTGAAGCTCTACACAAGCTGAATTAACTCTTAATTCCCATGCCATTTTCATGCTCTGATTCAACCTTTCCCCTATCATGTAAATCAGTGTTTCCCAACCTTAGCCATTTTAAGATGTGTGGACTTCAACTCCCAGAATACCCCAGCCAGCATTGCTGGCTGGGGTATTCTGGGAGTTGAAGTCCACACATCTTAAAATGGCTAAGGTTGGGAAACACTGATGTAAATAGTTGTCTTTGTGAACTATTACTTCCTAATCATTCTTAATAGTATGCTTCTCCTTCTTCTTGGTTCAATATCTGCTGGTGGGCCACCACCACTTCCTTCATCTACTGGAACTTCTGCATCTGGTCTTTCTGGGTTATAATAAAATGGAACAAAATAATATGGCTGCGTGTCAACTGAGCCAATCGAGTTGGGATATAAATGTTTTACCCAGTTCAGATAAGCATTTGCATAATTTTCATAGTTCTCATATGGAATTCGAGGATCCTGTGAAAACAGAAAAAAAAATTCACTGTATCATTTCCTTCCCACAAAAATGATAGATGAAAATATTGTAGCTATCTGAATGGAACAGATTCTGAAAATGCTACTTTAGAACCCTGAAAAATTGTTCAGACTATTGATGTCACGTTTTCCATCAGGACTTTCAAAGTTTCTGAATTGCCTGATCATGCCAAGATTAGGTTTATATTCTTTATATAATATATCAGCCACTGCTAGATAAAATTTAGCAGACTAGGGCAAGTCTTTATAGTCAGATTGCTTGTGTACTGTATTGTTTATTTGATTTTAAAATTGATAGAAATTCACCAGATTGGATCTAGGATGGTCATTCTTGTCCGGGTTTTCAAAGATGATATTATTTTTCTGCTTAGTAATTTAAGAGCCTGCCATATCTACAGCAATGGCAGAATTTTGAAGAGCCTTTTTAAAAATGCTTCTCGGAATGAACATGTGATGGTGCAACATTATGTGATCATAAGCCTGTTTCAAGGAACATCTAGAAACTTTTATTCATTCAAGAGCCTGGCCAGGTTTTTTTTTTCCAGTGTTAAGGGGGAAAGGGACATCTCATCACCTTGAAATATTTAACAAGGGCAACCCCTTTCCAGCAATATTCTGGGGATAGATGGATGGTTCCATCTGAGATCCATTGAAATGAAATACCCAAGTTCATTACCTCTCAAAATTTTGAATGAGGTTTCAATTCTTGCTTGCTACTGTTGCTGGCATCAATGATTTCATCCAGCATTCCTTCTAATCTATCAAAAGTCATTCATACATTTAGCAAAATTCATACATTGGCAAAAAAACAACAACACCCACCTTGATGTAGGTTGGAATACAAGCATCAAGATTATTTTCTCTTTGTATCTACATATCACAGCCACACTTGATACAACTTCTTGTGAACCGGTATTTCTACATCAAACATCCAAACATTTAGATCAAAGCAAGTAAATTAGCTTGTGAAAATGGTGCAGATATTATACTCACAAGGAAATGAGAAACACCCACAGTGAAAAATAAAGATAGCAGGAATGGAAAGATGACTCTCATCTTCTAAAGATATGTCTGACAGGGATTAAAAAGAGAGAGAGAAAGAAAATCAGGTCAATGACAAAATGGAAGTGCCAATTGCACCCGTTGATAGAAAATTTTTCTTAGGCACATAAAAAGATAAGAATTAGCTGGGAATTGCAGTTCATGGAACATGATGAATTGGCCTCAAGGGCTGAACAGGATGGTAAGCCACATTCTGTAAAATATAATACTATATTTGCCAGCAATTTGAGAAATGCCTAGGGAAAAAAAACCCAGGTTCCTTCAGGTGGCATTCATGGCTGAACAGCTCTCTCAGTCTGAGAAAGACTGAGAATTTTAGAATTTTTGTTCACTACGACGAGGATCTACATATCTTCTATTATTTGTCAATCAAGAATAGAGTGGGGTAATTGCCCCCATTAGGAGAGATGTAATAGAGATGAGGAAACAAATGCAATCTCAGTTCTTGATTGAAAATGGGTCTTATCTATTGAAATCAGGATGTAGGCACCTTTGCTTCTTTTCAAATATCTGTTCCTCTTCCCATTCTTAACCAATTTCTCTTATCTTTTTTCTTCAGGATTTCGTATACAGTGTCTCAGAAAAGCTTCGAAGAAAGCACTCACCTCTGAAACCTTGTGATTTCCAAGAATGCTTCTGGGCTCAAATATGCCCAATAGGTTTTTTTAAAAAATAAAATAAAAATCAAGAATATTTGGATATCTGGCAAAATGTTTACACCACTATATACCCTCCTATTCTCTAAAAATCATAGGGATACGTTCCTGGTATTTTGATATCTACCAGAATTTTATTTTATTTTTTAATAAATTTCTACACTATACATCTCACCTAAGTGATTCACAATTTTATCCTGTGGTGAGTCAAAAGATATAAACAATTCAGTTGTAGAAATCCTTCCTTGTTCCGTTATAGTTGGTGTTGTGTCTTAGAAGCTTCTGATACTTATTTATGACATGGGTCTATTTAGAAATACTGTGAGATTCGATCTGAGTCACATTGTTATCCTATCTCAGTTTTAAGGAAGTTTAAATACATTTTTAGACTTCTCCGTTGTAACTGGAATTGGTTTGAACCCCCAGACAAAAATCCCAGTTTGGGATTACTTTGGAGTTTTTCTTTTTTTAAAGCAGTGAAATAGTAGATATAAAGTTTATAATTAAATCAACCTGCTTATTCTGCAAAGCCTAAGATTCCAATTTCCCTTTAGAAGAAAAACAGTGAAAGTTATATAGATTATGTACAACATTAGAGTCAACAAGCAGAAACAGAAAGCCAATTTGTGGAAAAAAAAGGACATACCTAGTTATGAGTTGATCCCACTTTCTATAGCACTCCTAGAAAATCTGAATGACTAGCTGTGGTTTCACTGCCCCATTGCAGCCTTCATCATCTGTCTCAAGTTTTTTACTATCCGTTGGTCCAGAGTTGTGTGAACCATGGCAGAAAGGACAGAACTGCCTTCAAGACAATATTGCTTCATTTTTATAAGCCTAAATCTGCAAGTCTGATTCACACAAGGAGGCCTTTTCAGTTAAGGTCAAGGAGTTGTGATCCACTGGGTAAGCCATAAATCTTGAGGGTCCATGAACTAAAGGTTTAATTCCTCATTAAGCTGACAAAGTGGTATGGCTTATCTTGAAAAATGAGTGAAGGCTGTAAATTAGGGCTTGCGTTTGTCTTATTTCTTTAGACCATCAGGCTGTTTTTCTGGATTGTTTAGCATTCTTGTGGCAATAAATTTCCCCTATAGCATTCTTGTGGTAATAAATTTCCCCTATTCACTTGCCTTGTTCTAGAAAGAAGCCGGCCTCTGAGTCAGATGGATCATCATTTAAGTTTCAGCAGCTTCAATGGAACCCCCAGTTGGTCAAGATTTTTGACATTGTATGATTTCCTCCATGTTTTCATAAGGTGAGCTCAGCTTCAGAATTCAGTTTTTGCTGCATCTATGACCTGCTTTTCCTCAGACAACTCTATCTCACTGTCATGGGGTTTTATCTTCATTTTGTTCCATAATAACATGTGTGGGAAACTGATCCGAAAGTAACTGGCCCAAATTTCAAGCTGTATGCTCCGTCGTCAAGTGGGAATTTAATTCTTTCAGGCCTACTCCAGCATATCTCTCTCTCTCTCTCTCTCTCTCTCTCTCTCTCTCTCTCTCTCTCTCTCTCTCTCTCTCTCTCTCTTTTCAATTAAATCTCATCACCAGAATGTTCAAGGCTTTGAAATACCATGTATATTACCACTGAGTTATGGGACCTAGATTTAATCAAGTTTATCATAACATTAGGACTATAGCCACCACCTTCCTCTTATTAGCTTGTATCTGATCAGAAGACTGTTAGAACGTACAGTAAAGGCAAGTGTAAAAGGCAAGGGATGGGAAACAAGCTGTAATTACAGGCAGTTTTCATCTTACAATCATTCACTTCATGACCGTTCAAAGTTACAATGGTATTTGACCATCACAACATCCCCACGGTCATATATTTGAAATGGCTGCAATGTCCCAGGGTCATGTCATGGCCCTTGTGACTTTTCCAGCTGGCTTCTGAGAAGCAAAGTCAATAGGGAAGCTGGAGTCACTTAACATCCATGCAATTTGCTTAACTGTAGCAAAAAAAGGTTGTAAAACTGGGTGCTTAATAACCGCCTTACTTAGCAATGGAAATTCTGGTCCCAAATGTGGTTGTAAGTCATGGACTTACCTGTATGGACCAAAAAGCCCCCCATTAAATTCTAATTTTAAGAAACCTGAAATGTATTTGACCACATGTGTACATAGTACTGATTTATTTATTGTTGGCCACAGCATCTGGTCAACAATAATAGTATTGTCCTCAAGTATGGGACAGATTTACAGATATGAAGACTCTCTGTGTGTAAAACACAATAATAGATTGTTAACAGAATGCTTTGAAGCTTAGTTTGATTGTTGGATTTAGCCTTTCAACTATTTATTTTCTACAGAAAATATATAGTAGGTCAAAATAGTTGGATAAATACAGCTGTACTGTAGAAGTTTATAAACTGTACACCTGGTTTGCAAAGTGGGGGGAAGTATTGTTGAAATATTAATCAGTGTTCAACTGGGGGGACAATATATGTGTACGTTTGTTGTTTTTTTATGCACATTTTTGTCTTGTTTAGTTTTTGCTTTGTTTGTTATCTGATTATGTTGAAGTTTGTATTTTAACTTTGGAAATAAAATTAAAAAAATTTTTAAAAAGATTTACACATATACCATTTTTACCCTTCATTGTTTCTTCCAACTAAATATTACATATATCACCAGATTTGTCACATTTGGAGGCTTTGGAAATAGTGGAGAAGATAGGAGGATCTTGACCAGTTGCAACAAAGAGCAAGAACATCCAAGATGAATTTCAATTGATGTCATTGTAAAATTATACATGGAATAAACTCCCTTTTTACAACCCTGTAATCCCTTAATTGGAAGCTATGGAATTGGTTACCGGTTGAGCTCCGGATGGCGCCCAATCTTCACTCCTTCCGTCGCGATCTAAAGACATTCTTATTTGAACAAGCCGGCCTGGCCTGATGGGGGATGGGGGGGGGTTTATTGTTATTTTAATATTTGTATTTACTGTTTTTAGTGGACATATATTTAATCCTTTTTAACTTTTGTATCTCTGTATTTTTTATGCTTGCCCTGTTCACCGCCCTGAGTCCTCCAGGAGAAGGGCGGTATATAAATAAAATTATTATTATTATTATTATTATTATTATTATTATTATTATTATTATTATTAATTCAGGGTTTGTTGGAGGTGACTGGATGGAGCTAAGTGTTTACTAGCCAGATGCCCCTCCTGATGCCATACGAAATTTGCAGAAGATATTTTTTTCTTTCCACTGTAGGAGCATCTAGTTGGGAGTATCTTCCCCTCCCATGTCGCTCAAAATTCTACATGGAATATTGGCAGTGGTGGGATTCAGATATGTGAACAACTGGTTATATGGGTGGATGCTGCTTCTGGAAGTCCATTCTGGGCCTGGGCAACAAAGTTACCGGTTCTGCCGAATTAGTGCAAACTGGCGGAATCCCATCACTGAATATTGATCCAATTCCAGTGTCACATTTTACAAAGGATTTTAATAAACAGAATTGCGTCCAAAGGGAAGCAACCAAAAAAACTATAAGGAATAATTGAAGCATTAGTATGTACAACAGAAAGTTGCAGGAAGACATGAAAAGTGTCTCCAAGTCCTTGAAGAGCAGTCATCTAGAAGACAGAATAGAATTGTTTAAAGGTGTTTCAGAACACAGAACAAGAAGCAAGGTGTTTGAAAAACATGGAAGTATACTTATTTATTAAGGTTAGTTATTAGTTTTGTACACCAATAAAGCAATTGGAAGACTCAAAAAAAAATAACCCTAATAGGATCCCCTGGGCCCCAGTTTCTTTCTGAAACTGCTCCAAAAATGCCCCATTTAACTAATTTCCAGAATACCATTAGTGTGCCAATTGATATTCCAAAAAGAAATTTTGCTATAAAACAGGGAAAAAAACAAAAAAAACAACCTCTATCTACCACCTTTTTCATAAGGGTAGGGAACCACTTATAGTTTATCTCAGCATGTGTGTGCAGGGCATATTGATTCTGGCTGGATAAACTTGTCTGGAAGTAAACAACATAGATAAGCTAAAACCAGGATATTGAATGGCAACTGCAAACCTCAGGGAAGCCATATTTGGTTTTTAGAACTATATGGCAACCATACCTCTATCCTACCAAAAAAAATAGGGCACTGCAGTTTGTACCATCTGCAACTTCCAGTGAGCCTTCAAAGGCAGCCCCATGTACAGTGTATTGCAGTAATCCAGGTGCATGGTGCTAAACACAGGAGTGTTTGGGCCCAGTTAGACAACAGGAAACATTTCCTAGCTCTGCAACAGACCTCCTTGATTTTACTTTCACTGGATATGTTGGGTGGTCATATCTTGGAGATGCTGTAGTAGTAAATTCTTAAACTTAACTCACCAAGATCCATTTCAATCTACAATTCTGTGAATAAATCTCAGAAATATTTTCTTTCCATTTCCTTGTTGAACTTTGATGTTGTCTCTGATGTTACTCTTCTCTAGAGAAAGAGCTGGTTTAAGCAACAGCACGATGAAATTTTCCAGAGAAGTTCCATCACCTTTCTCAGATATGCCTTTTGGGTGGAGAAGTGACATCAAATGTACTCTGTACACGATACGATTGTCTCTGAAGTTTTGTTTAACTGACACCCGTGGGGAATTGGGAAGCTTATACTCCTTAATCCAGCATTTGGTCTTCCTTTTCCCATTTGCTCAGAGAATGGGGCATTCTTGAATTAAGATGATAATACTGGGACAACAAGAGAGTTTCTACACTTTGTTTTTAGGGCTTAGAAATGGATTTTGCCAAACCCTGAATATTAAAAGAATGTTGGCTGTTTCAGATCTTCGGCTATGAGGCAAAGAGAAATCCCTGTAAAATGAAGCGGATTGAACCAGGAAGTGATGTTTCATAATATTGTAGAAAGGGAGGGTATAAAAAATGAGGTATGTTTTACTTTATAAAATACTTGGATAGTGAGTATGTTGGGTGGGAGGGAGAAGAATTGAGCCAACTGATTTAAAGATTTACTGTTTAATCACAGGAATAGTTCAGTGTCTGTCTCTCAATCAAAAAGATTCTTCCTCAAGCCAAATTAAAGTTCTCAAACTAACCGAACACTATACTGGCATAAAACGTGTGGTCTCCACTGGGAATCCTTATCCTGCATAGGCTCAATGTCAGCCAATGATGAGGTCCTTCTGTGTGGAATGCAGGGCACATGAAGGAAAGAGATTAGTAGCTGTCCATAACTTTTCTTTTCTTCTCTCCAGCCAAATGCCATCAAGGTGTATGAAAACACTCACCATTCATTCTCCTTGATGTGGGATGGAGATGGGGCTAGAGAGGAGGAGAATTTAGACAGATGGAAAGATAGGCAGGCATAGCCCATCGTCAGAATTCATGCTGGATTGGCACCAGTGGCTTATGTGAGACATTCAGTGTATAGCTCGGAGAAAAATGCAATCCTGAAATAGCTCTATCCTGTGGTATTGCTAAACCTATGTTAAAACAAGTCTTAACGCCAGCTGATTGTTGGGTTCTCTTTAAATGCACAGGCAGAAAATTCTTGGATGGAACCCTGTTCCTCCATATTCTTTGGGATATACATTCTGTGCTCTTCCAAAAGAGCACTAAAGCTATTTTCAAACACAACTCAAGCAATGGCTGACACTCATGGTGACATTGTGCCACGAAGCAGTAGAGAAAGTGATGAAGATCTCTATCCTGCTTCATCTTATGGACACCACTGCTCAGCTGTTACTCACACTAATCTGGGTCTCTAAGCAAGAGACAGTTTTGAAAGTGGGCAAGTACAAGAGGAAAGACAGTGGCCCATACTCTGCTTAAAGCAGTATGGCTGGAAAGAAAGTGCCAAGGAGACAGAGCAGGGGAGGCATGCTGGACAGATCCTACTCACTAGAGGTCATCTGACTGCAGCATCAAAAAGAGCCAGCTTGGTATAGAACAGGGGTAGGCAACCTTGACTCTTTTATGACTCGTGGACTTCAACTCCCAGAATTCCTGAGCCAGCCATGCTGGCTTTCCTATAATAATTTAACATATCAGCAAAAGTCAAAATCAATGTTTCGCTTTTTTCATAAAGCATTGTTGCTGCTGCCAGCGTATATAACAGCAAAGTTCCGGATCTTTCTTCCAATTTTTCAAGTCCATTAAGCTATAAAAAAGAAGTATCTTGTTTGATTTTTATATTCACTTTAAGAATCTTCTGGATTAAAAAATGAATCTTACCACAGTATTATTAGTTTTTTGCTTTATCACAAGTCTACCAAAGATAGTAAAATTTTCTTTTTTATATTTACATTTCTAATATTGCATTTGCGATACCTTTATACATCTCTGACAATTTGTCTTTTGCTAAATACAAGCAGCACATCACTTTAGAAAAAAAATGTTTGAAATTATTTAATGTAAATTTCAAACCCTTCATCTGCACGTTTTCCCAATTTCAAGCATTATATTAGACCCAAATGTCCTTGCCCATTCAATCATGCAGTGCTTCAGATATTAATTCTCTAAATTGAGTTTCAATTACAGGTTATAAATCTCGGCAATAGCATGTTCATCATTACCACACAGTTCAATTTCAAATTCATTTTTTACAAAGTCAAACCCCTAACTTTAAAAAAACTAATTTAAACTTTTTTTTTCAGTTGCAAACTTTTCTTTCAGTTATAAACCAGTGCCAGAAACATCCATCTGACTGCAACTCTTTTTTGACATGAGGATAGGTACACCTTGATTTAAAAGTATTATTTGACCATAGGTCCAACAGGCTAGTCTTACCTTCATTTGGAAAAAGTGGAAATACACTGATCCTGCAAATATCTATGAAACGATTCTTGGCAAAAGTGCCATGTCTTGTTGCCTGCTTGATCTAGAAAATTTACTTTAATGCCAATACAACTAAGCACACATTTATATCTCATGTACCGGTTGGACATAAAAAGAAGACAAAAAAAAGCAGAAAATGGAAATTGCTTGGGCATATTCCTGCCATGGATAGATGTTAGTGGGCAAAATGCCTGAGCAATACTCTATTCTTTCCCTGCTGAAAAGAATAACAGCAGTGCAAAAGTCAGAGAAAAATGGAATGCCTCAGGATGAGCATTTTCAAAGTACAGTAGAATTGATGATGGAGAGGGTTAAATATAAATGAGAACAAAATATAGAAATTATAATTATTTCAGTATTATATATACATTAGGATTGTGATTCTGCAACCCCCTAAAGTCTCAGAAGAAAGTAAATTTGATTGTACTTCCAAACTAAGTCACACGTGCCAGAGGCGGCACGCAGAACCCTCTCTTTGGGCATACATGACGTCACCCCAGCCCCACCTACCCCTATGCCCCCCTCCTCCTCACTAGTAGCCCACCCTGGAAGAGAGTTGCCCCCAGGCATAGCCCATGTGGAGCAGCGCAGCCAAGGACATGGCAACTGGGCAGTGGAAACAAGACTCTGTCCTTGTTCCCCATTGTACACAGTTGATTCTGCGGGCGCAGGAAGAGGGGGTGGCCACCATGGCTCTGCAGGTCCACCTGGGTGATTTGCTGCGGGAGGCTGTGCAGGCGGTAGGTGGCCCTGCAGGCAGGTGGGGAGGGAGCAGGGTAGTTTTTGGGCACTCAATGTCTAAAAGGTTCACCATCACTGCTCTAAGTGGTCTAGAAGGACTTGATGAAGTAAGAGATTGATCTTCCACAGAAATGATGCACTGTTATCAGTTCTAGGCAAAAATCTATAAATCACTCAGTTACCCTGACAGTCAAGCCAATTAAACTCACCAGTCACTTCAGACTACACAAAATTGATTTAGTTGGAAGATAACATAGATTTTCTGTGTTTGATTTTGTTCCAAAATTTAGCATTTGGCTCTGCTACTGTCTTACGGATCCTATCTCCATGCAGTGGGAAGATTTACTATTGTCCCAAGATTTACTATTCCTTTTGAGTGGAGTACAGTCAGCTTGTAGAATCACTGGGATGAGAACTTTATTGTGAAGAAAGGAACTAAAGTTTGTGAGATTTATTTAAGACAAAACTGGCTGACTCAGAGCTCAAAGTTCCAGAGCAAGTTAGACTTGCTTGGACTTCCAAATCATTAGAGGTCCTGAAGGCCTTGGCGTAATAAGATGTAAAAGCTTCCATGGATATGGTGCACAATCAGTTCCAGACACTGTATTCAACAATAACAATAACAATGTTGGAAGGGACCTTGGAGGTCATCTAGTCTAATCCCCTGCTCAGGCAGGAAACCCTATACCATTTCAGACAAATGGTTGTCCAGTCTCTCCTTTAAAACTTCAAGTGTTGGAGCATTCACAACTTCTGGAAGCAGGTTGTTTCACTGATTGATTGTTCTGTCAGGAAATTTCTCCTTAGTTCTATGTTGCATCTCTCTTTGATTATTTTCCATCCATTGCTTCTTGTCTTGCCTTCAGGTGCTTTGGAGAATAGCTTGACTTCCTCTTCTTTGTGGTAACCTCTGAGATATTGGAACACTGCTATCATGTCACCCATAGTCCTTGTCTTCATTAAACTAGACATACCCAATTCCAGCTATTGTTCTTTATAAGTTTTAGCCTCCAGTCCCCTGATCATCTTTGTTGCTCTTCTCTGTACTCTTTCTAAAGTCTCAACATTTTTTTTTACATTGTGGTGACTAAAACTGGATGCAGTATTCCAAGTGTGGCCTTACCAAGGCCTTCTAAAGTGGTATTAGCAGTTCACATGATCTTGATTCTATCCCTCTGTTAATGCAGCCTAGCACAGTGTTGGCTTTTTTGGCAGCTGCAGCACACTGCTGGCTCATATTTAAGTGATTGTCCACTAGGATTCTGAGATCCCTCTCACAGTTACTGCTGTTGAACCAGGTACCACCTATACTATACCTGTGCATTTGGTTTTTCTTGCCTAAATGTAGAACCTTACTTTTTTCACTATTGAAACCTTACTTTTTTCACCATTTCACTCAGTTACCTAGAACATTATTGTCCAAAATGATCAGATCAATTAAATTCAGCAGTTACTTCAGACTATACGACATAGTTTTTCATCAAAGACAGCATAGATTTTGTGTGTTGATTTTGTTCCAAAATTAAATATTCCTCTCTGCTACTGTTCAATGGATCCTATTTTCATGCAGAATTTTTGTAATGGTAGAGTCATTCACATTGATTTTATCCCAGATGAGGGAAGCTACAAATTCTTGGATCTTGTTCTGTTCTGTGTTTGTGTGATTTCTGTGGTCTGCAGTCTTGGAAGGATTCTGTCAGATTGAGTTGGCTACCTGTGGGA
This sequence comes from Vipera ursinii, assembly GCF_947247035.1. Taxonomy (NCBI): domain Eukaryota; kingdom Metazoa; phylum Chordata; class Lepidosauria; order Squamata; family Viperidae; genus Vipera; species Vipera ursinii. The sequence continues at coordinate 202,040,647 of NC_139513.1, forward strand.
AGATTTACTATTGTCCCTAATCTTCTCCATCTCAAGACTGATAATCACAAATGGATTGAGTTATCTGAGATTCCTCTTGAGCTGGGTATAACCAGTCTGTAGAATCTGTGAGATGAGCACTTCATTGTGAAGAAAAGAGCTAAAGTTTGTGAGATTTATCTAGGACAGAGCTGGCCACGATTTGGCCATAATTATCCCTTTAACTGACTTTATAGCATTAGGGGGCAATTAATTTTTGACATACTGAGATATCACATGTTTGTTGACTTTGTTCACGAAATAAATGAAGCAAATTCTAAGAACTTGTTGTTCTTAGACTTACTTTGTATCAGAAAGATCTCCAATAAGCTCTGATAATATTAATTGGCAGAATATGCAATACTTTTGAAAATCTGAAAGGAGCAAGTACGTGATAGAAACATAGTTCAGGGATTCCAGTGTTTGGGATCATATAAGTATACTAGGCTACGTACTATATAGATAAGGAAGAGTAGAAAAGAGGGAAGGTGAAGTTGCCATTTATGTCAAGGAGGGCAAAGAGGCAACACTAATTTAGAAAATACATGATCTACTTGTGTTGTATTGTATTTGGTTTACTATTCTTGTATTGTATTTACTAGTATTGTATATAGTTTGCTTACAAATTAAAAAGGGATCAGTATTCAGAACTGATATCATGAACAGCCCTCTAGGCCATTCTGACAATTATGATAGCATTCTGATTAAGCAGATAAACCAAATGGCAATGAAGGGAGAGGCTGTAATCATGGGTGACTTCAACATGTCCAACATTAAGTAGAATCTTTCAACTGTACTTACAAGCAGGAGCAGGGATATGTAAGAGGCATTAAAGATGCCTGTCTAAAATAGTTAATAAAATGCCCAACAAGAGGAGCCCATATTCTAGACTTAGTTTTTACAAATGGATATAGGATACCAGAAGTTAAGGTGAGGGAAAACCTAGCTTCCAGTGATCACCAATGCCTTAAATTGATGTTAAAATTAAAATTAATATAACACACACTGAAACTAAAGTTTTAGCCTTAAAAAGCCAACAAATTTTACCAAAATAGGGGATTATCTAAAACATAACTTAAAGAGTGACAGGAATCAGTGCTCAGTAGCCATTTTGGAAACAACCCGTCTTTATGTGAGGCACGTTAGTAAAAGCTAAAGAAATACAAACCCACTCTGGTTCACAGCTGATATACATAGAATAATAAAGGAGAGAGAAAAAAAATCAGCATATAGCAAATATAAAAATAGTGGCAATGTAGATGGTAGAGAGGTGTATAAAAACCTACAGAAGAAAGACAAAGAAGTTATTAGTGCTGCTAAAGCACAGAAAGAGATGAACTGGCTAAATATATTAAAAAGAGGATAAAACCTTTTTTGACGTATATTAACAACAGGAGGAGGGGGAAAAATGTACATGAGGGGACCCTGGTGCTTTCTGAGCTTGGTGGTTTTCTTGCAGATGTTTCATTACTCAAACTAAGTAACAACATCAGTGCTAGTAAGGAGTGCAGATTGCTGTCCATTTATGTTTTAGTGGCTCGCCCTATGAGTGTTGGTGGGGTTGGTCTTAGAGATTCATTGGCTGGGTTGTTTGCTGTTGGCTTCATTGGCAGTTTCTTAATTGGGGTATTATTTATTTGATTTTAGCCTGATGTTAATTTTGGAGTTGATCTATGGTGATCTGGGTGCTGATTGCTGGTGAGTTTGTGCAATCGCCATTTTTTTTAAAAAAAAGTGCAATCACCAATTTTTTAAAAAAAATGCAAACAATTCTTATGTTAAGGGAGACCTGACTATAGAAACTATCTAAACAAATTCTTCTGTTCAGTCTTCTAAGCAGTAGATGATAGTAATAAAAAATAGAATGGGGTTTTTAGAGTTGGCGTGTGAGCTAGCCCACTTAAATCCTAACAAAGTAAAGGGTCTGGATGGTATTCATTCCAGAGTTCTGAGGGAACTTCTAGGTGTGCTCTCTGGATCATTAATTGATCTGTTTAACCAGTTTAACAGATGAAGTTCCCCAGGACTGGTGAACATGTAATATTGTATCCATTTACAAGAAGGGAGTAGGGAAGAAGCGGGAAACTGTAGGCCGGTGAACTTAACATCTATAGTAGTGAAGTTAATGGAATCGCTCCTGAAAAAAATGATTGACAAACATTTAAAAGAGCACAACTAGATAGATCCAAACCAACATGGCTTTATTGAGGGTGGAAAATGTCAAACTAATCTGACTGACATTTTTTTAACTATATCACAAATAATTTGGATGAAAGTGGACATCTGGACTTTAGCAAAGCATTTGATACAGTTCCACATAATAAACTGATTTAAAAGGTTGTAGGGGCTAGGGCTTAACCACTGAGTAATTCAATGGCTAGAAAGTTGGCTCAGGGACAGATCCCAGTGTGTGATTGTTAATGTGATACTAATGAGGCTCTATCTGAACAGAGACCAGTCGCAAGCAGAGTACCACAAGGCACATTCCTAGATCCTATTCTGTAAAATGTGATATAACAGAAGGATTTCTAGGTAAGATTTGTCTTTTTGCTGATGACAAAAAAGGTGTGCAATAAGAGTTGATGTTCCTGGGGGCATTCATAGCCTAAAGTTCCTCAGCCACTTTTGGAAGTTGTCAGACATGAACTCTGTTCCCTTATCTGTTTGCAATTGGCATAGCTTATGGCCATATCTTCACTCTACAAAGTTCACCCATTGCCTGAACTGTTGTAGAACTTCTATTTTGCTCTTTAATAAGTAGCAAAACCCATATCCGGTGTAGTCATCTACTAAGACTAGTACATACTAGTTCCTCCTAGAGAGGGTGCCATAGGACCAATTAAATCAGCGTGCACTAACTGCAAACACAGGGGCATAACAAGGAAACTTCAAAAATAACATTAGAAAGTACTACTTCACAGAAAGAATAATGGAAGCTTGGAACCAACTTCCAGCAGAGCTAGTAGATTAACCATCTATTACTGAGTTTAAACATGCTTGGGATAAACACATGTCCTTTGGAAAATGTTTCCCTTCGCACTCATAAACATCCTCACCTACACACACAAATATAAATAAAATTGTAGAAGAAGAAATGTAATGCTGGTCAAATTTATTTAAAGGAAAATATTACAAAGTTTAAAAAGTATAAATCAGGGTCATTCATTCAGCTATGCAGGAAACAAAAAGTGTCCTCTAGGTATCTTGCAAGGAGCATCTCAGCAAAATCTACAAAACAGATATAAAAAAACATATTATCAGGTATTATTTCAGAATCCCTCTATTTATGACTAGACTAAGTGTTGCCTGCCTACTTCATAAGTTAGTTCTCACAGCTCCAGAATAACTGTCACATTCTTTGCTCTAAGCAGCCTTTCTCAAGTACCCACTCAGATGTATTCTCCATGGGTTCCCCATGCCAGAAAGACATGTTGTTCGCGAAAGCAGATCTTGACTCTCCCTCAAGGGGTAACTTCTGGATAATTTTATTTCTTTTTGTCCATTTCTCCTCTTTGATATAGAACTTTGAGGGATTAAGGATCAGGGCAAAAGCCCACTCTGCTCCTGGCCACAGGAACAATGATCAGTGGCTTCGTAGCATCTTCTCTATCCACCAACAAGAGAGGATCAGGTTGGGTCCAATGCCAGATTCTGATTTGTCATTTTGGTCTCCCATTGTCCAACTGAAGGCCCTCCTTGACATTTTTATTCTGTGAAGCTCATTCACAGAAACCTCTTCCAGCTACTTGATCTCTTGGATGAGGGCCAAGGAAATATGACCCCAACGTGCACCATGAGAAGTGGTTCGACTCTGTAGTGCACTTCATTTCCACAGGCCTTTTGAAAATTCTTTGCTTTGACCAAGATGCAACAGGGAGTAAAAGTGATATGTAACTAACTGTCCTCCATAATTCAGCACAATGTCTCTTGCCCGGTTATCCATGTGCAAGATGAGCTATCAGTCCATAGGTGAAGCTCCTTTGTCATTTGCCAGAAGTGGGAATGTTGCCAGAGACAATGTTACTAAAGGAATGGATGGAACAGCTGCCTTTTATGTGAATGTTAAGGTATCTGCTGTGTGTTCTATAATTACCAAGAGTACAGTAAATAATATATTACTGAATATTATACAACAGAATTCCCCAATGTTTCCAGCTTTGCAGAGTGGTGGTGGGGAGGGACAGGGGATGCGGGCAAGCACATGCATGCAGCTCCATTTTCACAAGTGGCATGCATGCATGCCTGCTGCTTGCACAAATGTAGTGTGTGCACAAATGCACAAGTGGGGGTGCATGTGCACGCTCAGCCACCATTTCCATGGCCTGGTTCTGAATGGCTCAGAACTGGTAGTGGGCTGCAGCATGGAAATTGGGTACCCCTGCTGTACAATATTACCCAGTCTATAGTATATTACCCAGGATTTCAGCCTTCTTGTTATACAGTAAAACTATAATATAAACGAAAAATTTTAAGTATCTCTGCTATAGAAGAACCAAGCTAGGTAGATAATAAACAGCTGTTTATTTGAGCAAGTATTTGAGCAAGGAGATTTCACCCAAAGCTTCAATACTCTGACTAAAGGGCAGAACTTACATTGCTATCTATTTTTCAAAGAATGACCCCAGATGGCTCACAGCAACCAATTAATAATAAAAAGGTCATCCCAGCCCCCACACAGGCATACCAACTTCCCAGAACCATTCCAGCTTTCCTGTCCCTGAAGGCTAAAAGGATAAATAATCTTGGAATGGTCTAGGCCACAGCATATTCCCTTCTAAGGTAAAGTATCTCAGAAGGACTTACCAGTCAACAGAACAGGTTTAGCCTCCGGGAGGCCCTGGGGGTCCTGGGGGTCCTGGGGGACCTGGAGGACCTGGGGGACCTGGAGGACCTGGAGGACCTGGAGGACCAGGGGGTCCTGGGCCTCCTGGGCCTCCTGGGCCTCCTGGAGGCCCTGGGGGACCAGCAGGTCCTGCAGGACCTGGAGGACCTGGAGGACCTGCAGGACCTGGGCCACCTGGGGCCCCAGGAGCCCCTGGAGGCCCGGCAGGCCCAGCAGGTCCTGCAGGTCCTCTAGGCCCAGCAGGCCCCGCTGGTCCTCTGGCCCCTGGAGCTCCCGCTGGCCCCATAGGTCCTCTAATGCCTGGACTAGGAAACTTTATGGGACCACCAATTGGATTTGGATTGCGATAGCCATAATTTGGAGCTGGATAATATGAATATCGGTATCTCCGTCGTTCATGGCTTCCACTTTCACTGCTGGCCTGGAAGAGAAAGAGAAGAATCAGGAAAACATCCCATGAAAATAGATAAATGGATTTAAAGTTGTGGTTATACATAATACAAATTCTATTCTTTTCTTTTCTTTTCTTTTCTTTTTTCTTTTCTTTTCTTTTCTTTTCCTTTCTTTTCTTTTCTTTTATTTTATTTTATTTTATTTTATTTTATTTTATTTTATTTTATTTTGTGATAACTGTTTTTTGACCAAATCAGCTCATCAGCTATGCTACTTATGGAACTGACTCCACAAGCCAAATCAATCATCTAGGATTGCAGCTCATCGAAAGAGCACCAAACATTTTGGTTGCCTTCAGCCAAGTATCTGGAAGATCATATGAAAAATGAGGATGTTGCCTTCCAAGGGACATCATCCCAATTCCACCTTTGGAAAATTCTTAACAGCAAAATACTTACTTTGAAACCTGATCGGTAGGCCAGTATTTCTCAGCAATGGCAATTGTAAGATGTGTGGTCTTCAACTCCCAGAATTCCTCAGCCAGCCATTCCACGCATCTTAAAAGTTGCCACGATTGAGAAACACTGCTCCGTGCTAATGAGAGGGAGATCTGGTTTAAGTCTCTGCAACTAATGGACTTCCTAACTGGACTGAACATTTCTTCTCTTTCCCTCGCTCTGTCTCTCTGATTCCTCCATCCCAGCCTCCTTTTGCAGTGTGGAATAATAATCCTGACTTCCCTCACTGAACCTTCAGACAAGAACCTTGAGAAAATGAATGTTCTGCCCAACCCATCCCATAAAAACCAAGTAACCCCCTGATTGGCAAAATTTTACTGTCATTTCCCCCCCCTAGATATTTCTATCATGCAATCGCAATGAAATAATGTGTACCTCTAAAGGAACAACGATGGCCAAAAGACAGGCAAGAACAATCACAATCTTCATTTTGTTGGATAAATCTGTAAGAACAATTAGTTACTAGTTGTTTACAGTTCGTTAACTGAATGCCAAGTTAATTCATACTGACTGCATCAGAGTCTGAACTTAATCTGATTTAGGTTTAAGAGACAGAGATACTAGAGACGTTAATGATCTGGAACAATGTGAATCCTTTGCACTTTTGATATTACGGCCTTCTAAAGCTTTTGAGCAGAATCCTCTCAGAGGCTGCATTCAGGCTATGAAAGCTCTTGCTTCATGGGGGAAAAAAACCCCTGAATTTCTAACAGACAGAGAAGACTGTGGGAGCCTCGGTGACTAATTTTCTAATCCCTTTGTACCTAAACTTTATCTGACTATGAGCATTGGAAGGAAACTGGAAAAAAGTATTACCATTTTATATAAACATTTTCATGTTCTCCTTCATTCATCTTGGTAAAAAGAGCACAACAGTTAAAATAAATATAAATAGACACTACAGTCCTATGATCCTAAGATGATGGGTCCTGAATTTGGTATGTAAATTTGAAGGAAGATATCTTTCCCATACATGAAAGATGAATTTGATTTTGACTTGCTCTGTCAAATCAAGAGAAAAAAATCAGGGGGCAACAAGAAAGGGCAAAGACACTGTTCTTCTAAAAACATAACTGACTGTTTGGTCACTTTAAAATAAATAATGTCAATAATGTCAAATCACCAGGACCAGATGGATGACACCCCAAAGTTCTGAAGGACTTGGCAGACAAAATCTCAGAACCACTGAACCACATCTTTTAAATATCCTGGAGCACCAGGGAACTATCAGATGACTAGAAAAGAGATGTAGTTCCTATCTTCAAAAAAAGGGAGAAAAATAGATCCTGAAAACTACAGGCCTTTTAGCCTGACATCAGTATCTGAAAGATTCTGGAAAAAATAATCAAGCAATGAATCTGCAAACATCTAGAGCAAAAAAAAAAAAGTCATAACCAGAAGCCAACATGGGTTTGTCAAAATAGATCATGCCAGACAAGGCTTATTGCGTTCTTCAACAAAGTGACAAAATTAGTGGACCAGAGAAATGCTGTGGGTATAATTTACTTGGACTTCAGTAAGGCATTTGATAAAGTAGGCCACAACCTACTACTTGACAAGATAGAAAAATGTGGGTTAGACAGCATCACTACCAGTTGGAGTTTTAACTGGCTGACAAACTGCACTCTATGTGCAATCCTTAATGGAACTACATTTAGATGGATATGGTACCCCGAGGATCCATCCTAGGCCCAGTAAATTTCAATATCTCCATCAATGATTTAGACGAGGGGATAGAAGGGAAACTCATCAAATTCGCAGAAAACACCAAATTGGCAGGAATAGACAATGCTCCAAAAGATGATACAGAGGGATCTTGACAGACTTGAACACTGGGTCCTATTTAGCAAAATAAAATTCAATGGTGAGAAAAGCTGTTAAGAATCCAGAAAGTGAGCAACGAAGATGGTTAGGGGACTGCCGGCTAAAACATGTGAAGAATCGTTGGTGGAAATGAATATGTCTAATTTAATGAAAAGAAGGACTACTGATGTTATGATAGCAGTGTTATCTAATATCTAAGGCGCTGCCACAAAGAAGAGGGGGTGTCAACATATTTTCCAAAGCACCCGAAGGCATGACAAGAAGCAATGGATGAAAAATAATCAAGGAGAGAAGCAACCTAGAACTAAGGAGAAATTTCCTGACAGTTAGAACAATTAACAAGTGGAACAGGTTGCCTTCAGAAGTTGTGAGTACTCCATCACTGGAGGTTTTTAAGAAGAGACTGGACAACCATTTATCTGAAACAGTATAGAGTTTCCTGCCTGAGCAGCGGATTGGACAAGAAAACCTCCAAGGTCCCTTCCAACTCTGTTATTCTGTTAAGACTTGTTTAAAAAGAAATAAAGCACCCTCTATAATGTACTGCGAGGTTTCTGTGTTTTAGATAAGTGTTGACCATAATATTAGAAGAAGCAGTTCAATATAAAGAACTGAGGTGCAAAGTAGCTGTAAGTAAATTGATTTCAATGGGTATAGTTAAGCATGTGTTGCTATTTCTATATCCCCCACTAATTTCAAAGTATCTCAAAGCAAGCAAAGTTCACTATCTCATATTTATGCAGCTCTTCATGTCAGTAATTCTGTTTGCCAAATAACTGCCGAGGTTGCGTCAAAACAAATATATTTTGACTTACCTTTTTCTTTGCAGTGCAGTTTCTGCACCGCTCTCTCTCTGAGTGATGTCCTGAAATGTATTGGCGGTGGTTATGTACTCTCCAAAACTTCCTGGGATTAGTTAGATTGCCTGTCAACACATCTTCTGGGATCAGAAGACTTTTGCCCTAATCTTTTACAAATATGCATGTAATAATCTTCAAAAATCCCATTTTGAAATATAGTTTTGTGGTAAAGTTGAGCAAGTTACTTTACAAATTTCTCCTCAAGAGTTGATAGTGCTGATCCAGCAAAAGACCTAAAGAGTTTCTTTTAGAACAGGGGTGTCAAACTCAATTTCATTGAGGACCGCATCAGCATTGCTGTTGCCCTCAGGGGGCAGGGTGGGTGTGGCCAGGGTGGGCATGGCCTACTGGGTGGGCGTGGCTAGAGTGCATATGGCCTACTGGGTGGACGTGGCCAGCTCTACATCGTTGGCATCAAGGGTGCCTATAGGGGCCTTGGCAGGACTGGGGGAGATCTGGGGGTCTCTGGCAGAAGGAGGGTCTCTGGGCCAGGGCCAAGGCAGTGGGGGCCGTTCCGTCACTGTTTCCAGGATGGCTTCGCGGGCCACATGAAACCACTTCGCAGGCCGGATCCGGCCCCCAGGCCTTGTGTTTGACATGTCTGTTTTAGAAAATGGGAAATTACCTCCAAGTCAAAGTGGATTCATAATAAATGACACCATAAATACATATATTCTTTTCTGGTATTGACATGGAATGCTTTTTTCCATTTTCCCAATTTAGTACACAATCCTAGAATTTCTTTCTATTCTCCAATCCAATATCAGCCTGAATTTTATATTATTATTATAATTCTACACCACACATCTCCGATAAATTCACAATTTTACTTTGTGGTGAGCCAAAAGATATAAACAATTTGGTTGTAGAAATCCTTTCTTGTTCAATTATGGTAGGAGGTTCTGATACTAGTTTATGACCTTTGTCTTTAATTCTTTAATGTATTTATTCTGGTTAATTAGAAATTCTGTGTGATTCAGTCTAAGTCATAATATCATCCTGCCTTCCTAGAGCTTTATGGAAGTTTTAGATTGAAACATGTACTTGTCTGTTTTATTGTAAATGTTTTCACATTCTTAATTGGTTTTAATTTGGGACTGTCTAACTTGGGATTGTTTGGTTTTGTTTAAAAAATATAGCCATGAAAATAATCTGTGATATAAAGTTCACAAATAAATCGATCAGTTTATTCCTCAAAAGCCCAAAATTCCAATTTCCCTTTATTTTAATTATTTTATTTTTATTTTAATCCCATTTATATCCCGCCCTTCTCCGAAGACTCAGGGCGGCTTACAATTTAAGCACAAACTAATGTGCTTAGCAATAGCCTTCATTCTATGTATATGCCTGCTTATTAGGGCTTTCGCCCCCCTCCCCAAGCGGCTTTATTACACAGTCAGCTTATTGCCCCCAACAATCTGGGTCCTCATTTTACCTACCTCGGAAGGATGGAAGGCTGAGTCAACCTTGAGCCTGGTGGGACTCGAACCTGCACTAATTGCAGGCAGCTGGTGTTACTTAAGGAGGCATTAGCCCACTGCTCCACCAAGGAAAACAACAAAACACTCACAATGTTAGATACAACAAGCAGAAATAGAAAGCCACTTTGACTAGGGAAAAAGAACATACCTAGTTACAGATTGATCCCTCTTTCTATAAAACTCAAGGAAAATCTAAATGACAGCTAAGGTTTTGCTGCCCCATTCCAGTCTTCATTATCTATCTTGTGTTCCTTATCAGCTTATCCACAGTTACGCTATATTTTAATAAGCCTAAATCTGCAAGTCTGATTCACATAAAGAAGGATATTCAGTTTAAGGCCCTGAAACTGTGACCCGCCAGGTAAGTCAGAAATCTTGAGGGTCCAGGTACTAAAGCTTTAATTCCTCATTAAATTGAACAAGTGGTGTGGCTTATCTTGAAAAAGAAGTGAATGCTGTATATTAGGGCTTGTCCCTGGCTTGGTTTATTTCTTTAGAATATCAGGCTATTTTTGTTGTGATTCAGGGTCAGCCTGTGGATTGTTGAGCATGTTTGTGGTAATAAAACCCCCTTATTCACTTTCCTTGCCCTTTCTTCTTTACTCTTTTATTAAGAACAATTTTTTTTGCACCACAGAAAAGCAGGTCTTGAGTTCAAGGGTCACTTCCAAGGATCTCAGTCTAGAGTTTTCTACAAGCCACAGTTTGTTTGTTTTTTTAAAAAAGAAGACCAGAATATTCTGGAATGGATTATTGTGCCCTGGCTAATGGGTGGCAAAGGGGTACGAGATGTGCAACCCTCCATTTTATGGGCTGACCAACCCAGCCCCTCTCCAAAACCTACACAGGGGGAGCCCCCCCTCATCTCCGCAGCCCAACCCCTATCTGCATGTGTGCTGTCTCCAGAAAGGCTAGATAAGTGAAGAAACCCAACTTTGCCTAGCTTGACCAAGCTGCCAAGATTCATTAGATGCTGACATCCTTCCCCCCCAAAAAAGAAGGGGGCTGCCCTGGGTGTCCCTGTCAGAGATTAAAGGGGTCCCTAAAGGAGACCTCCCCCTCTAGAACTGAGGCTCATTTCATTTCTCATCTCAACACCCACCCACCCCCGCACACAGACTCCAGCCTCTGAGTCAGATAGATCATGATCTAAGTTTCAGTATCTTCAATGGAATCCACCACTGGCCAGGATGTTTAACACTGCAAAAATTCCCCCATGTTTTCACAGGGTGAACTCTGCTTCAGGATTCGGTTTTGCCACACGCATGACCTGCTTTTCCTCAGACAATTCTAGCTCAGTTTCATGGGTTTTTCTCCTCATTTTCTCCCACAACACTGTGAGGGAAACTGAGCTGAAGGTGTTGAAAGAAAAATCTTCATCAGGGTGCAGTCCAAGCTGGGAATAAACAAAATGAAGACTGCTTTAGAAAGAAGGTTGTAGTTTATTGAAGAGCAGAACCACATGTCCTAAAGGTCATGTCCTGCTTCCCTGTGGCTGTGGCTGATGGCTATGTCCTGTTTTTGATTTTTTTTTTGGGTGAGGGGTTGCTGGTTCTAATCCTATCACTCTGCTATTGTTAGCTATCAAATCTTGCTCCAAGGGATTTTGAAAGATCCCGTCTTGAATGGGCTTCTGCAGGCTGTATTTGCTCACGAATGGAGCCTTAGACTTTCTGAATGGGATTATCAAACCTGCATTGCAATAGACCTGGTCTGCAGAGTTTCTGTTTGGGGCTGTTAAGAAAATCTGGGCCTGCTTTCCTTTGGGAAAATATAATATTCTGCCTTTTTAATATCCCCCCAAATACTTCCTTCTCTAGGCAGGGGGCTGACTTCCCACAAGAGTAACTGGCCCAAATTCCAAGCTTTATTTGAGACTGGCTAGAATGAACTCTAGCCAGTAAACTGTACTGTCAAGTGGAGATTTGAGACTCTTGAGTCCTAGCTCAGCTTTTCAAACTTTAGTTTAATTTCATCATTAGAATGCTCATGGCCTTGATCTAACATATAGATGCTGTTGTAATAAATTCTTGAATTGAGCAAAAGGCTGGATTAATTGATCTCCAGGATTCTTTCCAATCTATAATAGTGTGACTAAATCTCAATTTCCCCCCCCCCCTCTATATTGTGCTTTGATGTTATCTCTAATGTTACTCCAGTCTAGATAAAAGACTGGTCTGAGCAAAGTGCAGGGAAGTGTTCTAGATTATCACCTTTCTTAGATATTCCTTTCAGGGGGAGAAATGGTATCAAATATACTCTGTACTTGATACGATTGTCTCAGAAGTTTGTTTTGCCATCACCTGTGGAGAATTAGGAAAGTTATGCTCCTTAATCCAAGATTTGCATTTCTTTTTCTATTTGCTAAGAGAATGGGGCCTTCTTGAATTAAGAGGATGAAACTGTGACAAAACAAGAGATTTTTCCACACTTGCGATTTTAGGGTTTAGGATTAGAATTGGCCAAACCCTGAATATTAAGCGAATGTAAGCTTGTTTAGCTCTGTGGCTCCCTGAGGCAAAGAAGAATTCCTATAAAATGAGGCAGATGGAACCAGGAAGGACTTACAAGTAACAGGGTCATGTTGCGTGGTAATGTTGCAGAAAGAAAGGATATAAAAAAGAGGTATATTTTTCTTTATGAAATACCTGGGTGGTGAGTGTGTTGGGTGGGAGGGAGAAGCATTGAGCCAAGTGACTAACAGATTTACTGTTTAATCACAGGAATAATTCAGTGTTTCTCAATCAAAGGGTTCTTCCTCGTAAACCCATAGCCAAGTTAAAAGTCTTGAAATAACAGAACGCTATAGTGTCATAAAATGTGTGGTCTCCACTGAGAGTCCTTATCCTGCATGGGCTCTGTGCCAGCCAATGATGATGTCCTTCTGTGTGGAATGCAGGGCACATGAAGAAAAGAGATTAGTAGTTTTCTACATTTTTTTTTCTTTTCTTCTTTCCAGCCAAATGTCATCAGGTGTAGGAAAACATCCACCATCCATTCTCCTTGTCATGAGATGGAGAGGGACCTAGAGAGGAGGAGAATTTTGACAGATGAAAAGATAGGCAGGCATAGCCCTTTGTCAGAATTCATGCTGGATTGGCACCAATGGCTTATGTGAGACATTCAGTGTATAGCTCGGCTCTTTGGGAGAAAGTCTTAATCCTGAAATAGCTCTATCCTGCAGTACTGCTAAGACTAAGTCTCACACCAGCTGATTGTTGGGTTCTCTTTGGATGCATCAGCAGAAAATACTTGGATGGAATCAGAGCTATTCCTATGGATTCTTTGGGATATACATTTAGTGCTCTTCCAAAAGAGTGCTAAACCCATTTTCAAACACAGCTCAAACAATCATGGGGACATTGTGCCATGAAGCAATAGAGAAAGAACTGGTGCTCTCTTTGCTGCTTCATGCTGTAGCCACTACTGCTCAGCTGTTATTCATACTGATCCAGATCTCTGAGCAAGAGATCACTTCTGTACTGTGATTTCTGAGATCATAATACAAGAGGGAAAGCCAAAGCAGAATGGCTGGAAAGAAAGTTCCAAGGAGACCAAACAGGGGAAGCAAGCTGGGCTGTTCCTACTCACTAAAGGTCATCTGACTGCAACATCAGAGTCAGTTTGGCATAGAAGTTAAAATGTTGTTGGCCTAGGAACCAGGAGGTTGTGAGTTCTAATCCGCCCCCCTTAGGCATCAAACCTGCGTGACGGAGTTTGGGACAGTCACTCTTCTTAGTTCCATCCACCTAGCAGAATTGTTGTTGTGGGGAAAATAGATGGAAGAAAGAGTACTATGTATGTTTGCCACCTTAAGTTACATATAAAATAATACTGTGTTTTCCCGAAAATAAGCCCTAGCTTGATTTTTAGGGATGGGCCTTATCTAAGCCCTACCCCAAAAATAAGCCCTAATTTTGGGGTGAGGCATACACCTAAAAAAGCTAGGGCATGGGTTGGCAGGTGGAGCAGCCCCACATGCCCCGCACCCACTTACCGTTGTAGCCAAGCCTCCCATGAATCGACACCTGCCTCACCTTGCTGGCCCACTTCTTCTGCAGTGCTCCCCGGTCTGCATTTCACAAAGGCCTCTGCAGCCGAGAACTGAGCTACGGATTCAATCTGTAGCTCAGTTCTCGTCTGCAAAGGCCTTTCCGGAAGGCCTCTGACAGCGAAATGCAGGTTGGAGCTCCATTCTCAGCTGCAGAGGTATTTCATTCAGCCTCAGAAGAAGTGGACCAGCTGGGCAGGGCTGTCAGTGCTGCTGTTGTGAGATGAGACCATGAAAAAGACACCTCCTGAAAATAAGACCTGGTGCCTCTTTTGGAGGCAAAAAAAGTCTGGGTCTTATTTTCAGGGAAACACAGTAGTTGGATAAAAAAACTAATAAATACAGGATCCATGAAGCAGACAGATTGCAGCCACAGATGACTACAAAGGAAATCAAAAGGAAGTAAATAATGAAAATAGTATTGTGCTACCCTACATAAAATCTGCTCCTTTTGAATATGTGCTGTGATGAGGCAAACATAAAAAGGGTGGAACTTACACAGCGTGACACTCCTCTTGTCATTTTAAAGGAATAATCTGATTCTCCCAAGGTTGCTAGGACCTCTTCATGCCATAGTTAGAGGTTAGTGGGCAAAATGGTTTAGCAGTCCTCTAGACTTTCCATGCTGGGGAAAAAAAGAATAGTAGTGCAAACTGATGTCATAAATCATGGCAAAGGTGAAAGGTAAATGAGAATATTTAGAAATTATACTGTTCAGTATTATATATACATTAAAACTGTGATTCTGCAACCTCTTAAGTCCCAGTGGAAGATGATAAACTTGCTTGGACTTCCAAACTCTAAGACAGACATGTCAAACTTGCGATGTCACATGACGTCACACAATGGTAGGGACAGTTTTGCCATTGCTGGCAATGGGGTGGGCGTGGCTTCAGGATGATGTCTCCGGCCCGCAGGCTGGCAGTTTGATACCCCTGCCTAAGAGGTCTAGAAGGACTTGATGAAGTAAGAGGTAAAGCTTCCGTGATAATGATACACCATTATCAGTTCCAGACAAAAATCTGTATCACATGGAAGATTATTATTCCAGATGGTCAGATCAATAAAACTCACCAGTCACTTCAGACTATACTATATAGATTTTAGTTGGAACTTAATGTAGATTTTGTGTGTTTCGTTTTATTCAAACTTTAAATCTTCTGCTCTGCCACTGTCCTATGAATTTAGGTTACTTTTTCATTTCTAAATAATTTTATTAAGTGTGTTAAGATATAAAATAGAAGATTAAGTGAAAATGGTTGGAAAATGCGGGAGGAAAAGGCAAGATAAAGAAGTGTAGGTAAAGTGGGGGAAGGAAAGAGTTGAGTTCTGATTTTTTTAAATACAGCAGAATAAAATAATAAAATTACAGCCTCGACTTTTTTCCTTACATACTAAATGTTCACTAGCCATTTCTATAATAACATACATATCTAATCAGCAAAATCCAAAGTCAATTTTTTTCCCCATTTCAAGCACAAAATCCAGAAGCAGTTTCCAAGTACAAACAAAGTTGGGTGTGTTCTTTTGTGTGATTAAGGCAGTTAATCTAGCCATCTCTGTTAGTTCCATCAAAGTCAAATTGGTAACTTTCTAAAACCAATTTAAAATTTTCTTTCAGTTATAAGGGACAGAGACAGCCTTCTGACTCCATCTCTTCTTTGGACTTGAGAGTGCATTCAGTTCGATTAAAAAGTATTATTTGACCCTAGGTCTACCAGTTTGGCCTCACCATCATTTTTTTTTTCTGAAGAAGGCTTCCTGAGGTTGGTTTGCATTTGTTCTAAATCCTTAGGATGGCATGTCTAAAAAAAATCAACCTGCATTTTAACCTTGTCGTACCATAGGTAAACTGGACATCCCAATTTTATTTTGTGGCCATCTAATTCAAGTCTCTTGTTTTGGAGAGTCACACTTTCTTCTATCCATACCATACAGCAGGCATCAAAGTACAGTTTCAAATCTGGTAAACCCAATGTTCCTCTTTCTTTAGCACCTTGCAATAGTTAATATCTAATTCTCATTTTTTTTCCTTGCCATATAAATTTAGAAATTATCTTTTGCCATTGTTTAAGTGGAACGTCTATTCTCGATATCTGTAAAGTCTGAAATAAAAATAACATCCTTGGTAACACATTCATCTTCATTACAGAGCTTCTACCCATGAAGGATAATTATAATTATCCTATCCTAATCAATCTTTTTTTATGTTATTCCACACAGGTACAAAATTGTTTTGCAACAATTTAAAGTTTGTATTTGTCAGTATTCTGTATCTCCAAGATATTTAACTTTTTCTCCACTTTGAAATCTGACTTTCTTGTCAGTATTTCATGATCCTGAATAGCTATATTTTTAACAAGCATTGTTGTTTCCTGTTTTCTGTTTGAAGCCCATTAAAGTTCCATCAAGTATTCTATATCAATTTTTGAGTCTGGTAGAAATATAACTAAATCATCAACACATGTTCTCAATTTATGAATTTCATTTTTATTTTATATGCCTGTAAATTGTCTACTATTTCTATTCAAATTTTCCAGCACCAGTACAAATAACAAAAGAGATAAGGGACATCCTTCTCTCATGCACTTTTGAAATTCACACAGCTAAGTCTCCATTAATAATATTTGCTTGCTGTGAATTGAAAATTGCTTTAACCCCTTGAATAAATTTCTCCCTAAAGCTCTTATCTTCCAGGATTTTAAATATAAAGACCCAATTTCAATTATCAAAGGCTTTCTCTGCATCCAGAAATATTAGAACTGCTTGCTTCTCATTGTAATATTGTAAATATTCAATAACATTCAAACAATTCTCACATTATGTCTCAATTGTCTTTTTTTGGCAAAAAGCCAGATTGGTCTTCATGAATAAGACCTTCTTGAATCTTTCTGCCAATATTGCAGCAAAAACCTTATAGCCATTATTTAGTAATAAAATTCGTCTATAATTTTTTATCCTCAAGGCATCTTGACCCTCCTTTTGTAGAAGCACAAAGTTGGTTTCTTTCTAAGTTTGCCATCTTTGCTCCCTGTAGTACACCATTCATTATATCTTTTAATGGTTTTAGGACATGGTTCTCAAAACATTTATAGTATTGACTTGTGCAACCATCTGTACCCAGTCTCAAACCTCATCCGGAGAGCAGGAGATTCAAGCAACCGAGACGAAAGCTGAGTTTTCCAAAACGGTTTAATGAGCAAAAGCAAACGATCTCCAAACGGAACAAAGCCAGCGTTGGCTGCTACCTGCATCCAACGCTGTTAAATACACATTGCAGGTACACACCCACGCCCCACCCGGTTGCACCCACCTCCGCCCATCCCCTACTTAACCCCCGCTTCTCCCAAGCAACTCCCTTTGCGACACGCCCGCCACCCATCACCCTCCACCTCCCAGCTGAATCCCCTCGCGCACGCTCGTCCCGACGCCACTCAACGCCACCCCCACACCCGTCCCTGGACCCGGCAACCAAATACACCTTCACCCTGCCGCTCGCTGTCCCTATGCAAAGCTGGCAAACCCCCAGTCCTCTTGTATGGGAAACGGCCTCCGCTGCCGTGGGCCCCGTCCGCCAACGCCGCGAAGGCCAAATCAACAGCTGGTGTAGGCCCAGGAGCCTGTGAGGCCACCATAGCCGGCAGGCAAGGGAGGCTGGGCCTAGGACCCTGCGAGGCCACCGTAGCCAGCAGGCAAGGGAGGCGGGGCCTAGGACCCTGCGAGGCCACCGTAGAAGCTCCAGCCGGCTCGGCGTGCACAAGTGGGGAAGGGCGGATGTCAGCCGGCCGTCGTTGCTGCCGCAGCCGTTGGGGTGCTCTCTCAGTCCGGTGCCAGGTACCAGGTGAATGTCGCGTCCGTGGCGCCACTGGGCATTGCGCCCACGGGGCGCGACACCCAGAGCTTAGCCTGTTTTCATTTTTTAAATGGCTTCTGACATTTCATATGTGTTTACTGTGTTCATAAATTGTCTCTTTGAGCTTGTAAGAGCTTAGGTAATGTTTGTAGATAATCATCTATATTTCGTGTGTCTAATTCCTGTTTCTTATAAAGATTGTAGTAAAAATAGTAAAAAAGATTTCTTAATAACATCTTTGTGTGTTATTACCATGTCACTAATGAAGGACTCACTGGAGAAGAGCCTAAAGCTGGGAAAGATTGAGGGCAAGAGAAGAAGGGGACGACAGAGAATGAGGTGGCTGGATGGAGTCTCTGAAGGAGTAGGCGTGACCTTAAATGGACTCCAGAAGATGGTAGAGGACAGGAAGGCCTGGAGGAACATTGTCCATAGGGTCGCGATGAGTCGGACACGACTTCGCAACTAACGACAACAACAACCATGTCACCTTCTTGTATTTCTTCTATAATTTTCTTTCTTCTTTTTCTTTCTTATTTTTGTATGCCAGCTATCTTTCTGGCTTATTTGTAAATTCAAAATGCTTCTGTTTCACATTATTCAGTTTAGTTTCTATTTCTAAAACCATTAACATAGATAATTGTTGGTCTAGCAGTGGTAGGCAACCTTGGCTGTTTTATGACTCGTGGACTTCGACTCGAGTCATAAAACGGAGTCGAAGTCCACAAGTTATAAAAGAGCCAAGGTTGCCTACCCCTGGTCTAGTAATTTAACTTGATGTAAGGTTTTAGAATCCATTGGTGTCCTTTGATTTCCTTATTTCTACTTTCATCCAGTAACTTTTGCATCTTTTCCTTAAATTTCTTCTTCTTTAAAGGGTTATATTGTTTAAGTAACCCATCATTATTGCTTTACTAGCATCTCAAACAGTCATCAAATTTGTCCAAATTATTATCAAAATATTCATTTGATTTCTTTTTAAAATCCTTTCTAATCATCTCATTTTGTAAAATAGTTCCACTTAATGTTCATATATAATTCAAAAACTTTTTTTGTTCTTAGTATCAAAAGAACTGGATTGTGATCTGAAAAATATTTAGGCAGAATATCAGCTTTTCAAATACTATTTGAGATGCTTTTAGAAATCTATATCATATCAATTCTTGAGAATGATTTCTGCCATTCTGAAAAGAAAGTATATTCTCTGGCAAGTTCATTTTTTTAATCTCCACTAATTTACCAATACTAAATTGTCCATCATCGCAATGAAAATCTTCGATAATTTATCTAGAAAAAGCTTGATTTCTTTGATAGATGTTCTATCAAATCTTGGGGAGGTTGCTCAATTCTAATCCCTTAAAATACTCTAGTTTTCATAAGAAAAGGGTATTAATTGGTCCATAAAATATTTTAAAAAATAATTTTATCATTTGGCACTCACTACTATTGATTTTATTCCATTAAGTTCCACTTCTACAGCTACAAATCTACCATGCTCATCTGATTACAATATCTTAGGTTGAAATTGGGGTTTTATGTAAAAGATGATCCCATTAATATTTTTACATTCCAGCTGAGATAAATTCCTAACCTAATCTTTTATTTATTAGATTTTTTTTGTTTTATACCTTAATATGAATACAAATTATATCAACATTTAGTTTCCTCAAGTAGTAAAATATTTTTTGCTACTTGGATGGGGTCTTTTCCCCTGTTAATATTCCATGTTATATATTTGTTCTGTATCTATAAACAGTATAGTAAAGTTCTGTACAGTCACCCCCTCAGTTTTTCTGTATTCCAAAGGTTTGAGGTTGTTCCACATCCAACTGCTTATCCGTATTAGGCCCAAAATTAATTTATGTTCAATCAACAAATCCTTGGCTTTCCCTATGGAATTCAGCCTAAATCTCTGTAAGTAAATATCACCCCCAGTGGAATGGGATTTTTCTTTTCTTTAGGATGTCTGTTAAGAAACTATAAGCTTTTCTATTTCTCAAAATTCTAACAGATATTTCCTCCAGGATGATTATATCCGCATTGTCAATTTTCACTGTACATTTAAAGTGATAATCTAAGATTTGTTCTATTGCATTTCTTATTTACAAAGTGAAGTGAAAAAAATGGTATTTTTCTTGTGGTGACAAATCAGCAGTTTATTCACTGTATTTTGTCTATTATTGTTTTGATTTTCTTTTCTTGCCAGCTAGTTAACTGAGCCACAGATTTAATCATTCTCAATGTTGAACTTGAATCATTCTACAGACATTTCTGGAACTGCTCAAAATTTTAGCTGAACTTCCTTGCTCTGTAATTCCAAGAGGGCCCTCTCATTCAGATCAGCTTCATAATGAATGTCTTTCCTCTAAGATTTATGCTCCCAAAAATCCACTTTATCCTTTATGTTTAATTTCTCCACTTAGCTGATAAATCTCCTCCCCTGACAGCTTGTCAATTTTTACTTCAAGGTTTGATCCCACACCCTGAATTGTTTTATATGTTACTTGAATATTTCTCCACAGTTGTTAGGAGTTCAGATTCACCCAATCCTCTTCTTTCTTGGTTTCTTTTCATAGTCATGTTGATAATGTCAAAAATGTCACAGAAATATGAATTATAAAATTAATTTATAGGCAATATTGCGATGTTTTTATAAGCCTATATCCACAGGTCTGATTCACACAAAGAGTCCTATTCAGTTAAGGTCATGGAGTTGTGCTCTACCAGGTAAGTCACAAATCTTGAGGCTCTAGAAATTAAACTTTTAATTCCTCTTAAGCTGAGCAAGTGGTATGCTTATCTTGAAAATGAGTGAATGCTTGTGCTTGGCTTATTTCTTTAGAAAATCAATTTGTGGATTGTTTAGGGTTCTTCTGGTAATAAATTCCCCCTATTAACTTGTTGTGCCCTAGGAACAGCTCATCTGAAGGGCTTTAAACTAAAAATTGGGGAAGGGTGACCAGCTTATAGAACTAAACCACAAAAAAGATATTGAGAATGGGAATGGAGAAGAAAGGGCTCAGAAGTACAAATCAGGAGATACAAGAAACAAAATTGGGGACAACTATAAAGGGCTCAAATGTCTGTACAGATACTCCTCAAATTACAACAGTTCATTTAGTGACTGTTCAAAGTTACAACAGCACTGAAAAAAGTGACTTCTGACCGTTTTTCACAGTTACGACCTTTGCAGCATCCCCATGATCATGTGATCAAAATTCAGATGCTTGGCAACTGGTTCACACTTATGACTGTTGCTGTGTCCCAAGGTCATGTGAACACTTTTTGTGACCTTCTGACAAGCAAAGTCAATGGGGAAGCCAAAGTCACTTAACAACCAGGTTGCTACTGCAGTGTTTCACTTAATAACTGTGGCAACAAAGGTCATAAAACTGGGCAAAACCTAACAGATGTCTCGGTTAATGGGCTAATAGTGGTTGTAAGTCAAGGACTACCTATACAGCAATGCACATAGTATGGGGAACAAACTGGAAGAGCTTGAAATTCTAGTATGATATATGATATGAAATATGATAGCAATAGCACTTAGACTTATATACCACTTCACAGTGCTTTACAGCCCTCTCCAAGTGATTTACAGAGTCAGCATATTGCCCCCAACAATCTGGGTCCTCATTTTACTGACCTCAGAAGGATGGAAGTCTGAATCAACCTTGAGCCGATGAGAATTGAACTGCCAAACTGCTGGCAGCCAGCAGTTGGCAGAATTAGCCTGCAATACTGCATTCTAACCACTGCACCACCACGTCTCCGTGTTATTGTAGTTATTACTGAAACTTGGTGGGATTGAACCCATGACTGGAACAAGCAACTAGAAGGATATAAATTGTTCAAAAGGAACAGACTGTACAAAGAGAGGGAATTGCATTGTATGTAAGGAATTACTATACCTCCATAGAAATTCACAATACTAGGGATGAAAGCCTTCATGAAAGTCGTCAGGAAAATATTAGAGGAAAAAGAAATGGCCTTTATGGGTGCTACAGATCACCGAACCAAACAGAGGGAATAAATGAACTCTTTGCTAATCAGTTAGCTGAGGTGTTCAAGAAACACACCACTGTAGTAATGGGGGATTTTAACCACCTTGACATCACCTGAAAAACAAACTCTACAGGGAGTGGGAGATCAAATAGGACCCTGATGTGCCTAGCTGACAGCTTTGTCATACAAAAGGTAGAGGAGAGAACTAGAATGATGGTTATACTGGACTTAATTCTTACTAATAGGGATGAAATGGTTGAGGGAGTAGAAATTATAGGAACTTTGAGGGAGACTGACCATGACATACTTGAATTCACCATTCACTAACTAAACCAAATCAGACTAGTGTTTTAGACTTTAAGACAGCTGACTTCAACAAGCTAGGAGAAAGACTATAAAGGATTCCCTGAATGGATAACGTAAAAAGAAAAAACAGTTTAAGATACTTGGTAAACTCTGAAAAATGAGCTAATGAAACAAAAACAATATCACAGAGAAAGAAAAACAAAAGATACCAGATGAGACCAGCATAGTTGCACAGAGAGCTTTGTGACAAATTGAGGGACAAAAATATCAGATATAAAAAATGTAACTAAAGCAGAATACCAACAAACAGTCTGAATCTGCAAGGAGGAAATCAGAAAAGCTAAGGCCCAGAATGAGCTAACACTAGCAACAAGTGCCAATAATAATAATAATAATAATAATAATAATAATAATAATAATAATAATAATAATAATAATAATAACAACAACAACAACAACAACAACAACAACAACAACAAACAAACAACAACATTTCTTTCTGCAGGGTTCTGGAACAAAGAGAAATTGTTTAGTCTAACTGTTGCTTTCTTGCTTTTTGTAATCGGCTTTTGCACCAGAGAAATATCATGCATGCCTGGGAAACATGTACATGGATGCGAAACATGTACATGGAGGGAATAAGGGAGTGTGCAGGAATGATTGATGTCTTTCTTAGGATGTAATGGCTCTGTTGTCTGATTTTCATTGGCTAACAAAGTTTATAAAGCAATGCTACCAACTTTCTAATACGTGGCACTTCCAGATTGTTGGCCACCCAGCTGCTTAATTTGATCAAATAAAGTGCTGCTTGATCAAGAAGTCTCCGCTTGGGTTATCTGACTAGATTGATACGGTATCTCAAGTTTAAGTAAGGGACTGGGACCTTACGTTTCAATATCTAAGGAACAAGAAGAAAGTCAAGGAAATGACAGGTCTACTAATGGGAACAGATTGCAAGAAGGTGACAGGCAGCAGGGAAAAAGCAAAACCACTTAATTTTTTATTTGCATCTGTTTTTATGCAAAAGGAAGAAACAGCCCAACCTATCAAAAGCAACACCAAGGGAGATAGAGCAGGTACAGAAGTCAGGGTGAGGAATTAATAAGAAAATACCTATCCACCCTAAAAAGGTAAAGGTAAAGGTTCCCCCACACATGCGTTCTAGTCGTTTCCAACTCTAGGGGCCGGTGCTCATCTCCGGTTCAAAGCCGAAGAGCCAGCGCTTGTCCAAGGACGTCTCCGTGGTCATGTGGCCAGCATGACTAGACGCCAAAGGCGCACGGAACGCTGTTACCTTCCCACTATAGTGGTCCCTATTTTTCTACTTGCATTTTTACGTGCTTTTGACCTGCTAGGTTGGCAGAAGCTGGGACAAGTAACTGGTGCTCACTCTGTTACGCGGCACTCGGGATTCGACCCGCCAAACTGCCGACCTTCTGATCGACAAGCTCAGTGTCCTAAACCACTGAGCCACTGCGTCCCTAATCCTATCCACCCTGGAAGAGTAAAAATCATATGGATACGTGAACAACTGGTTGTCTGTGTAGACGCCGCTTCCCAAAGTCTGTTCTGGGCCTGGACTTCCTGAAGCATTTCTGGCAGGTCATTCTGGATCTGGGAGGTCTCCTACAGGCCCCCAAGGCCCAGAATGGATTTCCGTAAGCGGCGTCCACGCACTTCTAGAGGGTTGTTCTGGGTCTTACGAAAAAGAGCTAGGGCTTCAGTGGGCGCCATCCAGTGGTGGGATTCAACCAGTTCACCGAATTCAAGAAAAAAATTAACTCCCAGTTCTGCCAAACCAGTGCGAACCAGCTGAATCCCACCACTGGCTATGGTTTATGTAGTGTATGCGACTAAAAGCATACACAGGATGTCAGCACAGCAGGGGGCTGGACAGCTCCAGGCTATAACTGCTTTTGGCAGGAAAGCCGGTTTGCGAACAAAGCCTGACAGCCCGAAGCATGATCAGTTCTGGCGGGAAGCCAGTGTTTAAATCTATTGGTCACCTGCTCTGACGGGAGGCCCAGGTTGGAATCCATTGGATGGTATTCACCTGGGCAGGTATAAAGATACACCAGGTAACCCCTTTTCCCCAGTCTTGTTCCTGACCCCAATAAAGAAGTTAATACCCAGCTGAGTGTCCATCTTTGTGTGCGACCACGCGACTTAACACTGGCGATGAGGATGGGATCCTGCCCTGGACATTGCTAGCCGCGGACGAGACCCCATCGGCAGCACCGAATCAGGACACAGGATGACCCGAGACAGCGGAATGGCACAGCTGGGTCAGTATCCCCTTTTTAAGAGTAACCATCCCGAAGAGTGGGAAGCCTTCGTGGGACAGCTCGAGTGCTATCTACGAGCAAACGAGGTTAAGGATGACCGGCAGAGAGTGGTGGCGCTGCTCTGCAGCTGTGGGACGGAAACATACCAGCTGGCGGTCGGACTCTGCTCACCCGATGACGTCAACACCATCGGGTAAGCTTTATTGCTTTTTTTAAATAAAGTAACTTAATTAATAGATCAATGAAATGCTGTGGACATACTTGGACTTCAACAAGGAATTAGATAAAGTAAACCACAACCTACTTCTTGGATAGAACAATGTGGACTAGACAATGCCACCACCAGATGGATTTGCAACTGGCTGACCAACAGCATTCAATAAGTAGCCCTCAACGGAACTACATGTACATGGAGGGAAGTGTGCAGTGTGATAGCTCAAAGTTCGATCTTGGGCTCAGTCCTCTTCAACTTCTTCATGAATGATCTAGATGAAGGGAAGATGGGGAACTCATCAAATTTGCCAATGACATCAAGCTGGGGAGACTTGTTGACACTTTGGAATATAGACTCAAGATTCAGAAGGATGTTGACAGACTTGAACATTAAGCCCTATCCAACAAGATGCAGTTCAGTACTAAGAAAAGTAAGGTTCTGCACTTAGACAGCAAAAATAGCTCATCCCACTTGTTTTCCTAATGTTACTCTTTACACAGCCTCTAAAGCTTGTGTGTGTGTGTGACTGCAATTGGTGGAAGTTTTGAAAAATTGAAAAAAAATATTTTAGTATTTGACAGCTGGCCTTTCTTTTTGAAGAAGAATGTCTTTAATTCCTTTTTCCCTTTATTTTCATTTTTAAACCTGCACCCTGTATTTCAGCCCTTTAAACTCATGAGGCAAAATATGCCCCCCCAGGCTTCAAAGGCCAATTTCTGGAAAATGTTTCCCATTTCATTCATAAACACCACACCACACCACAAGCACACAAATATAAAGAAATATCTTCAAGAAAAATTCTGTAATTCTGTCAAATTTATTTAAAGAAAAGCATGAAATGTCAATGTAAAGCAGAATCATTCATCAGGCTATGCCAGAAGCAAAAGGATGTCTTCTAGGTATCTTCTAAAGAGTATTTCAGCAAGATCTACAACAGAAATATAAAAACAAACAGTAAAAAACCCCTGATTATTATTATTATTATTATTATTATTATTATTATTATTATTAGTAGTAGTAGTAGTAGTAGTAGTAGTAGTAGTAGTAGTAGTAGTAGCAGTAGTAGTATCATCTTTATTATTATTCCAGAAATCCTCCCTTCATGAATAAGTGCTACCTAACTAATAAGTATTATTAGTTAGTTGTCACAACTCCAGAATCATTGTTCTGCTCTTTGATCTAAACTAGGCCTTGGTCTTTATTGGGGGTTCTGGGAATTATAACATGTGTTCGGTTTTTTGTTTTTTGTTTTTAAAAAAGAACAAGTTCTGTAATTTTGAGCTCCCCACTTTTACAGAAGAACCAAGCTGGCTTCTGTAAACAGTTCTTTGGTACTTTTTGGGCAAGATGGCTTCATCTAGAACAGGAGTGAGCCATTGTGGCTCAGAAATTCTGGGAGTTGAAGTCCACAGGTCATAAAGAGGCCATAGTTCTCCATTCCTGATCCAGAGTTTTAATTCTATTGGTAAAGGGCAGAACTTATATAAGCATCTATTTGTTGCAGAGTGATCCTAAATGGCTTACTGCAACCAATAAAAGCAATCACCAACACTCCTCTTCCCCAAATACACACACACCAAGGTCCCAGAACCATTCATTACTACTAATTCCTTGACTGCATCCCGTTCTAGCCAAGTGCATGTGGGAATAGACAGGCTTAAAGGATATGTTATCATGAAATGATATTAGGAATAGCCCACTGTATATTCTTTTGTGGTAAAATATCTCTGCAAGACTTACCAGTTAACAGAACAGCTTTTATTTACCCTTCCTAGCGGGTGGTATGATTCCTGCTATAGCCCTCTTTAAATTTTCAAATACATTCCCATCATAGTATGAAGGATACATAGGGGCATAATTTGGCATTGGGGCTGGATATGGTGGATAATCTATGTATTGCCATCGTTCACTGCTTCCACTTTCACTACTGCTGGCCTGGAAGAGGAGAAGAATAAGGAAAACGTGAGATTAAAACAGGTATTTAATGTTGTACTTATATTGTAATGTTGCAATTATATGTTACTGTTGTCATGAAACGGTATTTAATATTGTCAGGGCTTTTTTTTGTCATAGAACGCTCAGAATGGAGTTCCGGCACCTTTTTTGGATGTAACCTTGTAGGGTAGGCTAGGCGGGTTGTATGACATGTGTGAGTTCCGGCACCTTTTTCTTTTACAAAAAAAGCACTGGATATTGTAATTATAAATCTCTCTCTCTCTCTCTCTCTCTCTCTCTCTCTCTCTCTCTCTCTCTCTCTCTCTCTCTCTCTCTCTCTCTCTGTGTGTGTGTGTGTGTGTGTGTGTGTGTGAATTGTTTTTGACCAAATCAAAAGCAGCAATACTGCTTACGGAACTGATTCCCCCAAGCCAGCCATCAGCAAAAATTGCAGTCCATCACAAGAGCACCAAGCAAGCATTTTGATTGCCTTTAGCCATGTATCTGGAAGTCCATATAAAAAATCGGGCCCCCAGTTTTAAGTTAGTTTAGTAGTTCGTGGTATTGTAGAACCAACCTCCCCTAGCAGCCTGTTGCCTTCCAAGACTTAGTGACACTGACCCAAATCGACCTTTGGATTTCAATTACAAGAATTACTTAGCAAGCTATGCCACACATCTTAAAAATTGTCAAGGCTGGGAAACACTGCTCCATGCTAATGAGCAGGAAGATATGGTTGAAGTCTCTGCAAGCTATGAACTTCCTACATAGACTGAACATTTCTTCCCTTTCTCTCTCTCTGTCTCTCGGATTTCTTCATCACAGCCTCTATTTGCAGTGTGGAATAAAAATCCTGTCTTCCCTAACTGAATCTTCAAATAAGAATCTTGAGAAAATGAATGCTTTGCCCAGTTCATTCCATAAGCATCACTGGACGTCCGACCTTCAAAATTTATTTTTTTTCAAGCATTAAATGAATCTGTGATATTTCTGTCATGCAACCACAATACTTAACGTGTACCTCAGAAGGAACAATGATGGCCAAAAGACAAGCAAGAACAATGGCAATCTTCATTTTGTTGGATTAATCTGTAAGAATAATCAGTTATTTTTAAAAAATCTCATAGTAAAAAATGAATTAGTCACATATGTAAGGATTCAGATCCTGAATGCTAGTTAATTCCTGTGCTTCAGAAATTTTGGGGGGTCTTCTAAAAAGAAACAGAACTAATCTGATTCAAAGTTGGACCTTTGTGAACCTTCAGAAGAGAGTCATGATCTCAAAGCTACAGAAAGATAGATAATAATTCCTTACAATTAACTGCTACCTGTTTTATACAAATTACGTTATTCTTAAGCAAACAAAGAAATAAGCAAACAAACATACTCTGAATATATTTAGTTCAAATCTGGTAGGCAATATATTTCAGAACTATACCTGCAAATTTCCCACTTTGTGTCCAGAAATAAAGTAATAGTCTTTTAAAATTAAACATGTAAGAATGAAAGAATATCATTAAAAATTACAATAGCCTGGCATTAGAAAAACACCCAGACTGAAGTGTTGGTGATCTCCATTCTATCTGTAAAATCTACTATATTTTACATTACCAGATCTAGGTTACAAAGCTCTAGATGACAGATGTGATGGACATCTGGAATTTTGCTTCCCAGATCTCATGACGCTAATCATACCTGCAAATGCTATACAATTGTGTTTAAGAAAGTGATATAATCATGTGTTGATTTCAAATGAATATCTATGATAAAAAAAGCCTTCAGCGTTCTCTGAAAAACTTCATAATTATTTTAAAAGCAAATCTAAATATTAGTCCTTCCCATTGGCTATACCAAAGTCTGAACTGAACCTTCTGATTTATATTGAAGAGACAGAGACATTAGAGAGCTTAATGGTCTTGAACAATGTAGATTTATTACACTTTTGACATTGCACTTTTCCAAAGCCTTTGGGCAGAATTCTTTCAGTTGCTGCATTCAAGCTATGGAACTTCTTACTTCATGGGGGGGAAAAAACCTACTCTGAATTTCCAATAAACAGAGAAAACCACAGGAGGCTCAGTGACTAATTCTCTTATTTCTTTGTACCCAAGCTTTAGAACATAGAACATAGAATAACAGAGTTGAAAGGGACCGTATACCATTTCAGATAAGTGGTTGTCCTATCTTTTTTTGGAATGCAGCCACTTTACTGTATCTGTCTATGAACATTGGAAGCAGTGGTGGGATTCAGCCGGTTCGCACCACTTTGGCAGAACCGATAGATTTTTGTTTCCCAGGCCCAGAATGGACTTCCAGAAGCAGCATCCACACAGAGAACCGGTTGTCCACACACTGAAGTCCTTTATTCTATAATTCCAAAAGGCCCTCTCATCCCACTACTGATCGGAAGTAAACAAAAGCATTGCTATTTTACATAAATACCTTATTCATCATGGTAAAAAGAATATAGCAGTTAAAATATCAATAAAAACTACAGTCCTATAACCCTAGGATGATAGGGCTGACCTTCTGAACCTGGAGCGTTAAGTTGAACGAATATATCGTCCCCATAAATTAAACAATTGTTTTAGTAGAAAAATGAATGAATTTGATTTTGACTTGCTCTGTAACAGCACAATAAGAAAAAGCAAGAAAACAAAAGGGAAGAAAAGAGAGAAATAAAACAGGGAAGGGCAAAGGCTCTGTTCTTCTAAAAACATAGCTAACGATTTGATCACATTTAGAATAATGTGTTTTGTTATAAAAGCTGACCATTATATTAGAAGAAGCAGTGCAATATGAAGAGCTAGTGCAAAATAGCTATGAGTAAATGGATTTCGGTGATATAGGTGAGCATGTATTGTTGCTTCTATATCCCCTACTGAACTCAAAGTATCTCAAAGTAATTAAAATTCAAAAGCTGATATTTATGCAGATCTTCATATCAGTAATTCTGTTTTCCAAATAACAAGCACCACAACCAAAATATTCTGATTTACCTTTTTCTTTGTGAGGTAGGTTTGCTCTGCTCTATCTGAGTGATGTTCTGAGATGTAGTGGAAATGTTTATGTACTCTCTGAAACTTCCTGGGATTAGGTAGAGCATCTAACAACATGTCTTCTGGGATTAGAAGACTTTTGCCTTAATCTCTTCCAAATATGCATGTAATAATCTTCAAAATTCCCATGTTTTGAAATGTTTTGGGGTGTCAAGAAAATTGGCTTGCAGCAATGTTCAGCAAGACACTTTAGAAGTTTCTCCTCAAGAGTTGGTGGAGGGGGACCACCAAGAGGACCACCTCTTTTACTAAAAGAGTGTCTTTTAGTAAAAGGACAGTTACCTTCAAGTCAAACTGAATTAATAATTACTCCAGGCACACATATTCTTTTCTAGTATTGACATGGAAATGCTTTGCCATTTCTTTGTTCTAGAATGCTTTTTCTCAATTTCCCTATTCAGTCTGCAGTTAGACATGAAAGTTACCTTCAAGTCAAATTGGATTCATAATAAAGTCATAATAAATGGCTCCATGGATACCTATTCTTTTCTAGTCTTGATATAGAAGTGCTTTGTCATTTCTTTGTTCTGAAATGGTTTTTCTCAATTTTGCAATTTAGCCTACCATTCTAAAAAAATTTTACACTCTCCAGTCCAAGAATTTTATTTCATTTACTATTAAGTTTTTATACCATACATGCAGTGGTGGGATTCAGCCAGTGCACACCACTTTGACAGAATCGGTAGTTAATTTTTTGTTGCCCAGACCCAGAATGGACTTCCGGAAGCGGCATCCACACAGAAAACTGGTTGTTCACATATTTGAATCCCACCACAGCATACATGTCACCTAAGTGATTCAGAATTCTACTTTGTGGTAAGCTAAAAATTATAAGCAATTTGGTTATATAAATCCTTCCGTGTTTAGTTATGGTTGGCACTGTATTTTAGAAATGTCTGATACTAGTTTGTAACATGTGTCTTTAGCTAAGATACTGGTTAATTGGAAATGCTGTGTGATTCAATCTTAATCATAGTATTATCTTGCCTTCATAGAGTTTTAAGGAAGTTTTGGCTGTAAACACATATGGCATACCTAGTTACCGATTGATCCTTCTTTCTATACCATGTGTAGCAAAACTGAATGACAGCTGTGATTTCACTACCACAGTACAATCTTGATTATCTGTCTTGTGTTCTTTGCTATCAGTTTAACTCATTTTGATAAGAACTAAATCTGCAAATCTGATTCACACAAAGAGTCCTATTCAGTTACGGTCCTGGAACTGTAATCCACCATGTAAGTCACAAATTTTGAGGATCCAGGTACTAACGGTTTAACCCCTCTTTAAGCTGAGCAAGTGGTTTGGATTATCTTGAAAAATGAGTGAAAGATGTATATTAGGACTTGTGCTTGGCTTGGTTTGTTTCTTTAGAATATCAGGGCATTTTTCTGGATTGTTTAGCAGTCTTGTAGTTATAAATTCCCCTTCACTTGCCTTGTCCAAGGAAGGATCCAGCTTCTAAGTCGGATGTATCATGATATAAGATTCAGAACCTTCATTGGAATCCACAGGTGGTCAACACTTTTCACATTGCATGATTTCCCCCACATCTTCATAGGGCAAACCTTGGCTTTTTTTGTCATAGAACACACTGGAACAGAATTCCGGCACCCTTTTTTGACGGATTTTCCAGAGTTGCCTTGAACAAAATCCTAGTCTTTTAGATACACTAAAAATTGAAGGGTTTTTTTTTCCAACTACAAAGATAAACCTTGTAGGGTAGGCAAGGCAGGTTCTATGACGTGTGTGAGTTCTGGCACCTTTTTTTTTTTTTTACAAAAAAAGCACTGGGGCAAACTCTTCTTCAAAATTCAATTTTTGTTGCATGTGCGAGCTGCTTTTCCTCAGGCAACTCTAACTCACTTACATGGGGTTTTCTTCTCATTTTGTCCCAAAACAACATTGTGAGATAAACTGATCTGAGAGTAATGGGCTCAAATTTATTCTGTAAACTCTCTGGTCAAATGGAGAATTGTGTCTCTCACGTGCTAGTTCAGCATCCCAATCTTCAATTTAATCTCATCACTAAAATGTTCATGGCCTTGATATGCATATAGTTGCTGTAGTAGTAAATTATGAAACTCTGCAAAAAGTTGGATTAATTGATCTCAAGGGTCTCTTCCAATGTATAATTCCATGACTGAACCTCATTTTTTCCCTTCATATTAATGGTTAGCTTTGATCCTTATCTCTAAGGTTATTCTAGTCTAGAGGGGAAAAAACTGAGGAACAACACAATGAAATATTGCAGAGGAGATCATCAACTTACTTAGATATTCTTTTAGGTGAAGAAGTGGTGTTAAATTTACTCTGTACAAAACAATTGGGTCACGTCTTCCATTTAACCATCGCCTGTGGAAGATTACACTCCTTAATCCAGCATTTTTTTTCTTCCTTTTCCTATTTGCTAAGTGAATGGGGCATTCTTGAATTAAGATGATAACACTGTGACTAACAAGAGAGTTTCTACACTTGGATTTTTAGGGCTTAGGACTAGATTTTGCTAAACCCTGAATGTTAAGAGATTTCAGATTTTTGCCTCTTTGAGGAAAAGACGAATCCCTGTAAAATGAAGCAGATTGGACCAGGAAGCTCTTACAAGTCATGCTTCATAATATTGTACAAAGGGAGGATGTAAAAAACAAGTATGTTTTACTCTATAAAATGCTTCAATAGTGAGTATGTTGAGTGGGAGGGAGAAGATTTGAGCCAACTGACTTAAAGATTTACTGTTTAATCATAGGAATAATTCAGTGTCTGTCTCTCAATCAGAAGGTTCTTCCTCAAACCAAATTAAAGTTCTCAAACTAACAAAGCACTATACTGGCATAAAATGTGTGGTCTCCACTGGGAATCCTTATCCTGCATGGGCTCAATGCCAGCCAATGGTGATGTCCTTCTGTGTGGAATGCAGGGCACATTAAGGAAAGAGATTAGTAGCTGTCCATAACTTTTCTTTTCTTCTCTCCAGCCAAATGCCATCAAGGTGTATGAAAACACTCACCATTCATTCTCCTTGATGTGGGATGGAGATGGAGCTAGAGAGGAGGAGAATTTAGACAGATGGAAAGATAGGCAGGCATAGCCCATTGTCAGAATTCATGCTGGATTGGCACCAATGGCTTATTTGGGAGATTCAGTTTATAGTTGGGCTCTTTTGGAGAAAGCCTTAGTGCAGACATGTCAAACACAAGGCCCGGGGGCCGGATCCGGCCCGCGAAGCGGTTTCATGTGGCCCGTGAAGCCATCCTGGAAACAGTGAGGGAACGGCCCCCTCTGCCTTGGCCCTGGCCCAGAGACCCTCCTTCCACCAGGGACCCTCAGATCTGTCCCACTCCTGCCTAGGCCCCCATAGGCACCCTTGATGCGAACGATGTAGAGCTGGCCATGCCCACCCAGTAGGCCATACACACTCTAGCCACGCCCACCCAGTAGGCCACGCCCACCCTGGCCCTACCCACCTTGCCCCCTGAGGGCAACCGCAATGCTGATGCGGCCCTCAATGAAATTGAGTTTGACACCCCTGCCTTAGTGCAATCCTGAAATAGCTCTGTCCTGGAGTACTAATAAACTTATGTTAAAAGAAGTTAAAAGAAATTCAACATTAATTGATCTTTGAAAGCACCAGAACTTACAAGATGGAACTTACATTGTGACACTCCTCTTGTCATTTCAAAGAAATAATTTGATTCCCCCAAGTTGCTTGGACCTATTCGTGCCATGTTTAGATGTTACTTGGCAAAAGCTTAGCTCTATTCTCTCATTCCCTTGCTAAATAATAGAAAAGCCATGCAAACACCAGAGAATAATGGAATGGATCACAATGACAATTTTAAAAGTAAAATTGATGTCATAAATTATGATAAGGATGAAAGGTAATTGAGAATTTTTAGAAAGTATACTGTTCGGTATTATATATATACATTAAAATTGTGACTCTGCAACCCCCTCAAGTCCTAGTGAAAGGTAAGCTTGCTTGCACTTCCAAACTCTAAGAGGTCTAGAATACAGAATATAGAATAACAGAATTGATTAGTTTCCATCCATTGCTTTTTGTCCTGCCTTCAGGTGCTTTGGAGAATAGGTTGACTCCTTCTTCTTTGTGGCAGCCCCTTAGATATTGTAACACTGCTATAATGTAACCCCTAGACCTTCTTTTCATTAAACTAGGTACACCCAATTCCAGCAACTGTTCTTTATATGTTTTAGCCTCCAGTCCCCAAATCATCTTTGTTGTTCTTCTCTCCACTTTTTCTAGAGTCTCAACATCTTTGTGAGGTAGTAAGAGGTAAAATTTCCATGGAAATGTATTGTGCAAAAATACTGTACATTTGCAGTATTTATGTTTAATCAACAACCCCTTGGCTTTTTCTATGGAATTCAGCCTAAAACTTTGTTCTTGGTAACTAAATAAATCCCAGTGGAATGGGATTTTTCTCTTCTTCAGGATATTTGTAAGAAGGTATAAGCTTTTCTCTTTCTCATACTTCTAATAGGGATTTCCTCCAGGACAATTATATCCACACTGTCAATTTTCACTGTAGATTTAAACTGACAATCTAAGACTTATTCTCTTGTTTTCTTTTTCTTACAAACTGAATTTAAACAACTCTTCATACTTTTCTTGTGGTGGCAAATCATGAATTTATGCTATATATTTTGTCTATTTCTATTTCAATGTTCTCTCTTCCGAACCAATTAATTGAGCCAAGGATTTAATCATTCCCCGTTTGATGTCTTCTCCAGACATTTCAGGAACTGTTCAAAATCTTAACTGAAGTCCTTTATTTTATAATTCCAAAAGGCCCTCTCATCCAAATCAGTTTCATCCTGAATATCTTTCTTCTCTGATTTCCACTCCAAAAAATCCATTCTATGCTTTATTTGTTAAATTTCTCCAGTTAGCTGATGAATCCCCTTATGGCGTTCCCTTCAGAGCATATCAATTTTTAGTTCAATGTTTGCTCCCATTGCTAGGATTACTTGATGTGGTTTTTTTAATATTTCTCCAGAATAGCTCTTAGGGATTCAGATTCACCCAATCTACTTCTTTTTGTTTTCTTGTCATTGTCATATTGATAATTCACAAAATATCACAACCATATGTATTATAAGTTTAATTCCATTTATTTTAGTAATTTACAGGCAATATTATGGTATTTGAATCCCTCCTGTGGTCAATGAGCACCACTACAAGTTACTTCTGTTAAGGTGTGATTTATAAGCAAGCTCCTGGTCTTGACCACCCTCTTCTGGTCAAATATCCTATTACAGGCAAGCAGCTTTAAAGCTATGTTAATTCCTGTCCAATAAACTTCAAGTAAAATCAGAACATTTTTTTATCCCCACAACAAATTTCTTAGAAGCACCACTTAGAAAGTCTTTATTCAAAAACTTCAGAAAATCAGGCAAGATCAATATAAAAAGAACAGAATCCTCAAAAAAGTTTAAATTTTTAGGTTTCAAAAATAGTCTCCAGCTACCATTTTAAAATCACAGTGTAACGTATTGGGCTTTGTCTTGCTAAGGAATATCACGTGGGTTTAATTGCTGGACGGTTGCTCAAGCAGGGAAGCTGGCTAATGGCTCCCAGCTCCTCAGACAACCTGTCTCCAGCACTGCCATTGGCTGCCTCTAGGGCGGCAATAGGTTGCTTTAAACCCAGTATCTAACACACAGAGTTTCAGAAATGACCAGGTTTTTTTTAAAAAAAAAGGATAAACAGGCTGCATCCAAAATGAACCTCTTTTGCAGTAGAAAATATAAGTATATAAAAATGTGTGTAAGAAGAATCCTTTATTGTCCATTTTAAAAGTACCGGTATTTAAAATGCCTGAATTTTCCATGGTGAATTTGCTTCTTGGTTGCCCTACCGCCAGTTGAAGGCTCACCCAATCTGGTTTTTTCTCTCTTCAAAGCTTTCCCAGAGAACCCAGATACCTGGGACATCACAAAATTGATTTTGAAGATTCCCCTCCCCATGGAAGTTTCTTGAAGCCTAGAAACCAGCTCCAAGTATGAAATCCATGGAGATTTCCCACAAATTGGTAGAAGTGCCTTCAGGTGGCCCTGTTCCTACTGAAACTGAGAGATTTTTTTTGAGTGGGATATAATTAGCCTGTAAAATCTGGGACACGAGAACTTCACTGGGAAGAGAGGAGCCAAAATTTGTGTGATTTATGTAAAACAAAGCCGGCTGGCTCAGAGATGCTCCTTAAAATCCAGAGCAAGTTAGACTTGCTTGGACTTCCAAACTCTAAGAGGACTTCCAAAGTCTAAGGGTTTGATAAAATAAGAGTTACCTCTTCCATGGAAATGATGCATTCTTATCAATTCCAGACACTATTTTTTTAATAAATTTTATAAATAAATATTTCACTCAGTTACTTAGAACACTTTGTCCAAGACAACTCACCAGTCACTTCAGACTATAAAACAGAGATTTTGGTGGAAGGCAACATAGATTTTGTGTGTTTGATTTTGCTCCAAAATTAAATATTCCATTCTACTCTACTGTCCTATGAATCCTATTTTCATGTGGTGCTTTTGTGTGGTAAAGTCATTCGCACTTACTTTAGCCCAAGGGTCTTCAAACTTGGCCCTTTTGTGACTTGTGGACTTCAACTCCCAGAATTCCTCAGCCAGGCACGCTAGCTAAGGAATTCTGGAAGTTGAAGTCCAAAGTCATAAAAGGGCCAAGTTTGAAGACCTTCTGCTTTAGCCCATAAAAGAGAAGCCAACAGCTTCCTGGATGTTGTCCTGTTTTGTGTTTGTGTGATTTCTGGGTTCTACAGTCTTGGAAGGATTCCGACAAATTGGATTGGCTACCTGTGGGGAGATGAATGGAGTTTTCAGAGATTCCTTTTGAGTCAGGTATGACCAGCTGGTAGAACCTGTGAGATGCGAACTTTATTGTGAAATAAGGAGCAAAGTTTGCAGATTTATCTAGGAAAGAGCTGGTTACCCCTTTAATTGATGACAGCAGTATGGGACAATTAGCTTTTTACATACTGGGAAGCCACATGTTTGATAACTTGGTTTATGAAGTAAATGAATCCCATACTTGGTTGTTTTTAATACACTTAAATTTATATTATATCAGAAAGCTCTGGTAATATTAATTTGTAAAATATGCAAAGCTTTAGAAAATCGGAAATGAGCAAATATATTTTTTTACTTAGCACTATATCAAATATATCTCTATCTTTTTCTTATTTATCTTTAATGTATTCCACTATTTCTGAAATTAATTTTACTTTTAAAATACCTATTGTGGCCTGTTCTGTTCTGATACCTTCCCCAATGTTCATATTAAAAAGGAGGGTGCTTGAACACCTGTATGGGACTCATTCCAGCTAGCAAGAATGCACCATTGGAATATTCTGGAGCATCTGCAAAATTGAAAACTAGCTCAAATACAAGGTTCCTTGATGAACGGAGTATAATTTTAATCTGAAACAGTAATGTCTCTCCTTTTTTAGCTCTCTGAATACCTTATTAAAAAGTTGTGTTCTCCAAACAGCCATTTTTGGCATGATTGCTTACTTCCATTTGCTCTGACACACAAAAATTCCTCATATAATCTCTATAAAATCAGATTTATTCCTGTCTTTTGCAAATATCATTTTGTCCCCAAAAAGTTAAGTTAGAGGCTTTTCTTCTATGAAAACAAAACTTTAAAAACCCTACTTTTAAAACATGCACACAAAGAGAGAGGGAGGGAGGGAGGGAGAGAGAGAGAGAGAGAGGGGGGGGGGAGAGAGAGAGAGAATTACCTCAAACTGCAAATTGTTCCTGCATGCTGTATTTTGTTTTATTTGTTTGATCTGTGTCATTTTCAAATTGTTTAAGTCTGAGTTGCCTGTTTGGCCTTATGCTTTATCTGTTTTCAAAGGTTTTTCTAGCTGGGGGTGTATATCACCCAGAGTCCACTGGAGTTGAATGCTATAATAAATTTAAACCATACTAAATAAATGCATTTAACAGAAACGCACCTTTTTTCCATCCTAATCAATTGTCGACATGAATCTTGATTGATCATGCTCCATTTTCAAAGGCATAGGATTTGATTGCATCTGAAAAAGGAAAGGGTGCTTCTTTTGGTACTTCAAAAGCACTGAATCAAGTACCAAAGCAATTCCTATTTGCTAATAGCTCACCCCACTTTTTTCCCTAATTATTCTCTTTGCCCTTCATAGAAATCTTGTATAGATGCAATTGAAATTGCTGGAAGCTTTGTTGCATGATGATTGCTTCATTTCAACTTATATATGTTAATGATGAGGCTGAAATATTGAGAGAAAGTTTCAGCATTTGATAACTGACTTTTCTTTTTGAAGAAGAATATGTTCAATTCCTTTTTGTTTTGGGTTTTTTTTTTCTATCTTAAACTTTATTTCATCCTTTAAAATGATGAGGTAAAAAATGTCCCCAGTTCCACAGGACAGTCTTTGGCAAATGTCTCTCATTCATAAACACTCACACCCACAAATGTACTAAGAGGGGGAAAAAAAAACAAGGAGCGATATTATGCTGCTCAAATTTATTCAAAGGAAAACATTGCAAAGCTTTAAAAAGTCAATCTAAATCAGGGTCATTCATTGGGCTTTGTCAGAAGCAAAAGGCTATCTTGTAGGTATCTTGTAAAGATCATCTCAGCAAGATCTACAACAGAAAAAAACATATTGTGATGTATTATTTCACAACTCCTCCCTTTACGACTAGACTAAGTGTTGCCTGCTATGCTCAAAAGTTATTTGTCACAGCTCCAGAATAACTGTTATTCTCTTTGATTGTAAGCAAGCCCTTCACCTTTAGACTGGGGTTTCTGTGAATTACTGGATTTTTTTTCAGTTGGTTTCTGCAATTTTAAGTCCCACATTTACTGAACAGCCAAGCTGCCTTCTGTAAATATTCCCTTGGTGCTTCTTAGGCAAGATGGCTTCATCCAAAGCAAGGGTCTGCAAACTTGGCCCTTTTATGACTTGTGAACTTCAACTCCCAGAATTCCTGGGAGTTGGCTGAGGAATTCTGGAAGTTGAAGTCCACAAGTCATAAAAGTGCCACGTTTGAAGAACCCTGATCCAAAGTGTTAATTCTCTTAGTAAGGAGCAGATCTTATATGATCATTTATCTTTCATAAAGTGATCCTAGATAGCCCACAGCAACCAATAAAAATGAACACCATAATCACTAGACAGGGAACAAGGTCCCAGAATCAGTCATAGTGCTAATTCCTTAACTCCATCCTATCCTAGCCAAATACCTGAGGAAATAACCAAGCTTTCCTCTGGAAGATTAAAAAGATCAGTCATCATGAAGCAGTAGAAGGAGTAGCACACAAAATATTCCCTTCTGAGGTGAAATATCTCAACAGCACATACCACTCAACAGGTTTCATTCAGTCTTCGGAGGGGTTCTTTTGATACAGAGTATATTTACTAAAGCCTTAATTATATCTTTGGTTAAAGCATCTGGACATGGAACAGATGGGGATGATGGAAAAGGTGGGGGTGCCCGTTCATTGCTTCCACTTTCACTGCTGCTGGCCTGGAAGAGAAGGAAAAAAGTGAGGAAGACATCAGGTTAATAGGGGTAAATGTATTTAATATTAGAATTATTTTAAAATATTTCATTTATTGTGATAAGTGTTTTTGACCAAATCAGTCTATCAGATGTTTTATTTACCGAACTGATTCCCCAAGCCAAACCAAACTAGCCATTAGCAAAGATTGCAGCCCATTACAAGAGCACCCAACCAAGCATTTTGGTTGCCTTCAGCCAAGCATCCAAAAGACCATATAAAAAAATCTTGATCCCAGTTTTCAGTTGATTTGATAGGACATGGGATTGTACAAGCTGATCTTCCCATTAGCCTGACACCTTCCAAACTTTCAAGGACATCATCTCCAGATCCAACTTTCGGAATTTTATCAACAAGAAATATTTACCTTGAAACCTCTATAGTATACCATTGTTTCTCAGCATTGGCTACTGTAAGATGTTTGGGCTTCAATGCCCAGAATTTGATAGCCAGCCATTGCCACACATCTAACAGTTGCCAGGGTTGAAGAATGTTGTGTTGGAGCTCTCTCTCTCTCTCTCTCTCTCTCTCTCTCTCTCTCTCTCTCTCTCTCTCTCTCTCTCTCTCTCTCTCTCTCTCTCTCTCTCTCTCTCTCTCTCTCACACACACACACACACACACACACACACACACACACACAGAAAATATTTTGGGGAATATTAGAAAGGCAGAATATATTTTCCCAAAGGATCTTAAAGGCAGAAAAGCAAGCCCAGTTTTTCTTAATAGCCCAAGCAGAAACTAGGCAGAGGCCAGCTTTTAGAAATGCAGGTGTGATAATCCTTTCAGAAAGGTTGGAGCCAGGAAGATAATCTCAGCTGATGAGATTAGGAAGACAAAAAGCCCTAAAATCTACATCCCCCACCCAAACTCTAAGGACAGGAAACATAATAGGATTAACCCACCAATACCAAAAGGGCACACTCGGGCTCAGGTCAAAGTACATGACACAGGAAATACAAAGCCTCAAACAGGAACAGGAAACAATCTCAAAAGCCCAAGAAGGTATAAAAACCCACCACTCCCAGCAACATGTGGTCAGCTTTCCCAGAGCCATGCTTCTGTCTGGCTCTGCTGTTCAGTTAACTACAACCTTTTTTCTAAAGCAGTCTCCATTTTGTTTATTCCTGGCTTGGATGGGACCCTGATGAAGACTTTCTTTTAACAACTGTTTCTGCTCCATGCTAATGAAAAGGAAGATCTGTTTCAAGTCTCTGCATGGTATGATCTTCCTCTATGAACTGAACATTCCTTCTGTCTCCTTCTATCTGTCTCTCTGATTCATCCATCCCAGCCACCTTTTGCAGTGTAGAAAAATAATGCTAACTTCCCTCCCTGAAGCATCAGACAAGAATTTTGAGAAAATGAATGCTCTGCCCACCCCATTCGAATAGAACCACACAAATCCCCTGACTCTCAAAAACTGTGCAGTTTTTTTCCCAAGCATTAAATGAATCCTAGATATTTCTATCATGCAATCACAATCCTTAATGTGTACCTCAAGAGGAAGAACAATGGCCAAAAGACAGGCAAGAGCGATCACAAACTTCATTTTGTTGGATAAATCTGTAAGAACAATGAGTTATTAGTTATTAACAATTAGTTACTGAATGCCAAGTTAATGCATGGTGCTCAAGAAAATTTTCTTGGTCTCCAAATGACTATTCGAACTCTCGCCTGCCATGAGGTGGACATCTGGAATTTTTCTTCCCAGATCTCATGGCTCTAATTATACCTTCAAATGCTATGTAATTGTGTTTCAGAAATCATGTGTTGGTTTCTAATGAATATCAATGATTAAAAAAAGCCTTCAGCATTCTCTGGAAAACTTCCTAACCATTTTAAAAGCAAATCTGCACATTGGCTCCTCCCACTGGGTCTGAACTGAATCTTCTGGTTTATATTTAAGCGACAGAGACACTAGAAACATTAATGATCCCGAACAACGTGGATCCATTACCCTTTCAACATTACATCCTTCCAAAGCTTTTGGGCAGAATCCTCTGAGTGGCGGCAATCTGGCTTCATGAAAAACAACTGAATTTCTAACAGACAGAGAAGACCATAGGAGGCTCCGTGTCTAATTCTCTCTTTTATCCCCAAGCTTTATCTGAGCTTCAAAAGCATTGAAAATAAACTATTAATAGAAAAAAAAATATTGGTATTTCCAAGGGCAATGGATCTGTTCTGAATTTGGAATTTAGATGTGAAGGAATGTATCCTTCTGACATATGAAACCTTTGCTTCAGGAGAAGATGAATCTGATTTCACTTCCTCTGACAAAGCAGGGGAGGAAAAGAGGGAAAGTGCAAAGCCCTACTTTTTTAAAAGTATTGCTGACTCTTGGATCATTTTAAAATGAATAATGTGCTTCTTGTAAGAATCGACTAAAATATTATAAGAAGCAGTACTATATAAAGAATATAACCATAGGTAAATTGATTTCAGTGAAAAGATTAAGCATGTGTTGCTGCTTCTATGTTTCCTACTGAACTCAAATTATCTCAAAGCTATCAAAATTCACAAGCTAATATTTATGCAGCTCTTCATATCAGTATATCTGTTTGCCAAATAATAGCTGAGGAAGCATTAAAACAAATGTATTCTGACTTACCTTTTTTCCTTTATGACGAAGTTTTTGTTTTGCTCTCTCTCAGTGATGTTCCAAGATGTAATGGCAGTTAAGGTTATATACTCTCTGAAACTTCCTGGATACAGGTAAATCATCTAATCACACAACGTTTGCCCTAATCACTGCCAAATACGCATTTTAATAGTCTTTAAAAAAAAATCCCATTTGAAATTTCTTGTGGCTTCCAGAAGATGGTTTTGTGGCAAAACTGAGCAAGTTACTTTAGAAATTTCTCCTGAAGAATTAATGCTGGTGGCTCAGCAACAGACCTAAAGGATTTATTTGAATAAAAGTAAGGTTACCTTAAAGTCAAGTTGGATTTATAATGCCTCCATGGACCCATCTGCTTTTCTAGTATTGACATGGAAATGCTTTGCCATTTCTTTGTTCTTTTGTTCTCATTCTCCCAATTTAGTCTACAACCCTAAAACTTCTTTAGACTCTCCACGCCAATATGTACCATAATTTTATCTTATTATTAAATTTATATACCACACATTCTCACAATTTTAGTTTGCTACAACTGAAAAGATATAAACAGTGTGATTGTGGAAATACTTTCCTTTTCATTTATGGATGATGTTTAATTCATAGAAGTTTCTAATACCAGTTTATGACATCTGTCTTTAACTAAGATTCTGGTGAATTAAAAATGCTCTATGATTCTAAGTCATATTGTTATCCTGGCTTCATAGAACTATTGTTTTTAATCAGAGAGAACTTATGCTTTGTTTGGCTTATTTCTTTAAAGAATCATGTTGTTTTTCTAGTTTGTTTAGCATTCTTGTGATAATAAAACTTGCCTTGTCCTAGGAAGAATCTGGCCTCTGAGTTAGATATATCATCATCTAAGTTCAGCATCTTCAGTGAAGCCCACAGTTGGTCAAGATTTTTGACATTGCATGGTTTCCTCCATGTTTTCCTAAGGCAAGTTCTGCTTCAGAATTCATTTTTAATTGCTTGTATGACCTGCTTTTCCTTGGACAACTCTAGCTCACTTTCATGGGTTTTCCCCTCATTTTGTCCCACTACAACACTGTGAAGGAAACTGGCCCAAATTCCAAACTTCAAGTTGTGTACTGTAGTCAACCTGTCTCCAGAAGCTGTGAATGCTCCAAGAAAAGACTGGACAGCTATTGGTCTGAAATGGTATAGGGTTTCCTGCCTGAGCAGGGGGTTGGACTAGATGACCTCCAAGGTCCCTTCCAACTTTTTGTTGTTGTTGTTGTTTATTTATTTATTTATTAATTTAATTTATATATATAATTTATATATTGTTGTTGTTGTTGTTGTTGTTTTCATTAAACATGAACCTCAGTCAACTGAACATTCAAATTGACTGGCACTAATGGTTGACACGGGTTGCTCCCAGCAACCTAGGTATCAACCAGGTATCGTTATATTATTATTGTTGTTGTTGTTATGAGATTTTAATCTCTTGAATTCTAGACCAGTATATTAATCTTCAGTTAAATCTTATTACCAGAATACTCATGGCCCTGTTGTAGCACAGGGGTGGGTAATTAGTTATGCACTCACCCTTGCCTGAAGCAGTCTTTCCCAAGGAGTCACACTGAGACTGGGGTGGAGGGCCAAATCAATGTAACCTATTTTGCTGTCCTCAAACTCCATCACCTAAACCCTTCAGGCTGCTCCAGGCAAAGGGTGAGCGCTGGGCAGGCACAAAAAAGCATTGTCTTGCCTTGCCCTCCCTGACCCACCAGCCAGCTACACAGAGCCAGAGCCAACTCCTGTGATGTGCTTGTTTAAATTTGATTTGTAATTTCTGAATGATGTCATGCAGCTGGGACAGGGACAGCCAAGGGCTGGATGAGGTCTGGGGGCCGTAAAGCCCACAGGATATACGTGCTGTCGTAGTAAATAGGATGAAGGGTTGGGTTAGCTGAACTCCAGGATGCATTCCAATCTATAATTCTATAAGTGAACATCAACTTTTTTCCCCTCCATATCCATGCTGTTCTTTGATATTACCTGTACTATTACTCTAGTCTAGAGAAAAAAGTGTTTGATCAACAGTGCAATGAAATGTTGCAGAGGAGATCATCATCTTTCTAAGATATTCCTTTTGGGTGGAGAAGTGACATCATATATACTCTGCACTTGATAAAAGCCTCTTCCTGCCATGGGTAAATGTTGGTGGGCAAAATACTTTAGAAGTACTCTATCCTTTCCCTTTTGAAAAGCAAAAAAAAGTCAGAGAATAATGGAATGGATAAGAATGAGTAAAATTCATGTTATAAAACATGAAGGGGGTTAAAGATAAATGAGAACAATATTTAAAAATGATAATTGAAAATTGTTGGGAGCCAGATAGTTTTCACACTTGAGTTTTTAGGGCTTAGGGTTCGATTTTGCTAAACCCTGAATATTAAGTGATTCTGCAATCTCTTTAAAGTCTCATATAGATTTGGCTGAAAGACAACACAGATTTTATTTTCCTTTCTCCA
The DNA here is from genome assembly GCF_947247035.1 of Vipera ursinii. Taxonomy (NCBI): domain Eukaryota; kingdom Metazoa; phylum Chordata; class Lepidosauria; order Squamata; family Viperidae; genus Vipera; species Vipera ursinii. The sequence goes on from NC_139513.1 coordinate 202,084,979, forward strand.
ACATTTCCACACACCACACAACTTGTAAAACCTTCCTGGTTCAATCTGCTTCATTTTACAGGGATTTATTTTATTTGCCACGAGCTGGAAATCTGAAACAGCCCACAATCACTTCAGGATTTAGCAAAATCCAGCCCTAAGCCCTAAAAACTCAAGTGTAAAAATTATCTGGCTTCCCACAATTTTATTATCTTAATTCAAGAAGGCTCCACTGTCTTAGCAAATAGAAAAAGGAAGACCAAATGCTAGATTAAAGAGCATAATCTTCCTAATTCTCCACAGGTGATGGATAAACAAAATGTCTGAGACAATTGTATCAAGTACAGAGTATGTATGATGTCATTTATTGCACTGTGTCTCATACAGGTTATTTTTCTCTAGAGTAGAGCAACATTGGGGATAATATCAAAGAACAACATAAATATGGAGGGGGGAAAATTGAGGTTCAGTCATAAAATTATATATTGGAAGGGATTCTGAAGACCAACTAATCCAATTTTTTACCCCGTTTTAGAATTTACTACTGCAGCAACCATATGCATATCAATGCCATAGGTGTTTTAGTGATGGGATGAAATTGAAAATTGAGATGCTAAACTAGGACTAGAGAAACTCAAGCGCAAAAGAAGAAGTCTAGAGTTAGATTCAAGAGATCAGATGACTTGACTTACCAGATGGAGTACTACATGACTAAACACTCGCTTAAATACAGCTAAAACAATAGATAAATTTTGGATATAAATGGGTCCTATAGTAAGAGGGATGTGATTTATAAGCAGTACTGTATAACATTTTTTTTTCTTTTATGAGATGAGAAATCTAAAAATACTGGGATGGCTTATGTGAACAAAATGTCTGGACATTTAAATGTAATTAATTTTGAGAAAATTATAATTGACAAGAATGTTTTGAATATTGAGGAGAAATTAAGTTTAAATAAGAACTTCAAAAACAGGACCTATCATGATTTAATAAAATTACTCTTCACAAATACAACTGAAACATACGGTAAGCTGATTAGAAAAGATGTTATATGCTGATGTTGATGTTATTTGTATAAACACTAGAAACTGTTTTCATTCAACTTTGTATCTATTGAAAATATTAAGAATTGGACTTACTCAATGTTGGCAAAAGGAAAATATTACTGGAAGAAGAGAAGATCAAGGAAATGTATTACTAGCTACTATGTTGATTATGGAATCATATAAATTAACTAGAGCTGATGGTTGTTAAATATATGAACCCAGACAACACATTATTTATATATATATATTAAAAGAAAGTGCTCCAGAGGGTCATTACCATCACCAGAGGATTATTGGCTGCTCTCTCCTCTCTTCCCTTCCGGACAAACTGTACAGTTTCTGCTGTCTTAGGAAAACTCAAAATATTCTTAAAGAGTTATCTCATCCTGGACATTCTTTTTTTGAACTATTACCATCTGGCAGATGGTACAATAATAAAAACAAAGAGAAATAGGCTGAAAAATAGTTTTTTATCCCAGAGCTATATAACCATATTAAATACCACTGTATACTGCAACATTGAAGTGCAATATTAAGGGCAGCACAATGGTGAATAGAATGTGAAGAATGTGTGTATATAATATATGTTCTTATTTGTGATTTTTTTACTTGTGTGTAGTATGCACTGTGGACAGCACTTAATTTCACTGTGAGTTACACAATGACAATAAAGATTCTATTCTATTCTATTCTATTCTATTCTATTCTATTCTATTCTATTCTATTCTATTCTATTCTCAATTCCTCACTTGTCTACAGAGTTTTTCAGAGTGAATATGAGCCAATTACTATCAGATCAGTTTCCCTCACAGTGTTGTTATGGGAAAAAATGAGGAGAAAATCCCATGTAAGTGAGCTAGAGTCAGCTGAGGAAAAGCAGGTCATACATGCAACAATAGTTGAGTTCTCAAGCAGAGCTCACATAATTAGGAATATTATGCAATGTCAAAAATCTTGACCAACTGTGGTGTCCAGTGAAGAAATGGATGATACTCTGAGTCAGAAGATGGATTCTTCCTCAGACAAGGCAAGTGAAAAGGGAGATTTTATAATCATAAGAATACAATACAATCCAGAAAAAACATCCTGATATTCTAACCAAAAAGCCAAGATAAGCGCAAGCACTAATATACAGCATTCACTCATTTTTTAAGTTAAGCTGAACCACTTGCTCAGCTTAATGAGGAATTAAATTCTTAGTTCCATGATCTTCAGCATTTGTAACTTACCTGGTGGATCACAGCTCCAGGACTTTAATTAAATAGGCCTCTTTGTGTAAACTAGACTTGCAGGTTTATACTTCTCAAAATGAGGCACAATGGGGGAACAAAGTGATAATAAAGAACAGACAGATGATGAAGATTAGAATGGGGCAGAGAAACCACAGTTATTATTTAGATTTATGGAAAGAGGGATGTATCTATAACTAGGTGTTTACTTTTTTCCCAGTGAAATTGGTTTTCTATCTTTGATTGTTGTATATAACATTGTTCAAGATCTGTATATGTTTTTCTGTTCTTTTTATAAAGGGAAATTGGAATCTTGGACTTTTGAGGAATAAACAGAATGATTTATTAATAAAATTTATATTCCACATTTTCATTGCTCTGTTAAAAAAAAAAGAAGAACAAAGTAATCCCATATTGGGATTGTTGTCTAGTGAGGAGGATGTTGATGACGTTACCCGTTCAGGCAAGGCCAACTCTTGGGGATCCTACAGGTCAGGTCTCTCCACTTCTTACTATCTTGCACTGCTTCTTTGAGTTTTTCTAAGCTCTGGCTGATGTCCGCTTTGATGGGGTCCAGCCATCGTATTCTTTGGCCACCATTTATTTTCCTCCTATCATGTTCTGAATAATAAACAGTGAACGCTCAGACTCAAAACAGCCATAATCTGAGAACTGTAACTCACTGACACAAGGAGATCAATTTCTGACCTGATCATCTCTCGTTTGACAATATCTCATTTTCCCCAAATCATTTCTCTGACATTCCATGTGGCTATCCAATGTATCTCTGTACATTTGCTTATGCCTCTGGCTGCCTCAGCAATTGGGATTCCTCTTGTCGTATTGTTGGGCACCTTATAGTGTTCAAGATACTTTCCACAGAATTTTCTTGGTGAGTGTTTTGTGGAATAAGTCACCTGTAGCTCACTTTTTGACAACTGCCAGCAACACCAGCTGATGCAGTCATTGTTAACCCGGGCAGTATGGGATTCCTTTTTTGTTGTCTCATCAAGGTTAATGGGTTGTGGATACTCTTAGTCTGGCTCCACAGTTGAGACCTGTCTGTCTTAAGTGACCCTACTGATATACTTTCTGGTGGTGTACACCTCCAGCATAGCTCTCAACCTTAACAGAACTCACAATAACCCTGTGGCAAAGGGTTATTCACATGGAGGTGACAGAAACCAATTAAGATGGTGAAAATAGTTACACACACAAAAAAAAATCTAAAATGTGTTTGAATTCAGAACTTCCTTAAAGGTTTATGAAAGACAGGATAACAATATGACTTTGAATGAATCACGCAGAATTTCTATTTAATCAGAAATTTAATTAAAGACACACTTTATAAACTAATATCAGAAGATTCTAAGAAACAACACCAAGCGTAACAAAACAGTGAAAGATGTACAGACCCAAATTGCTTATAATGTGTGGCTTCACCACGAAGTAAAATTGTGAGTAGGGTAGATGTGATGTATGGTGTTGAAATTTAATAATAAAATAAAATAAAAAATAATATAAAATAAAACAAAACAAAACAAAACAAAATTCTGGAACATTTTGGACTGGAAAGTCTAAAGAAATTCTAGGGTTGTAGACTAAATTGGGAAACTGAGAAAAAGCATGACATGACAAGGCATTACCATGTCAAAAGAATATGTATGGAGTCATTATGAATCCATCTTGACTTGAAGGTAACTTTCCTTTTACTAAAAGAAACTCTCTTGATCTGTTGCTGGACCACTACTTCAATTTCTAAAGTACTTGCCCAACTTTGCCACAAAACCATCTTCTGAAAGCCACAAAAGATTTCAAAATACAGCAATTTTGAAGACTATTACATGCGTATTTGCAAGAGATCAGAGCGAAAATCTTCTAATCAGACACAATGTGTGGTTAGATGATCCACCTAATACCAGGAAGTTTCAGAGAGTATATAAGCATTGCCACTTCACCTCAGAAGATCACTCAGAGAGAGTGGAACAAAAACTGCATCGCAAAGAAAAGGTAAGTCAGAATATATTTGTTTTAATACTTCCTCAGCGGAGCTTTACTGATATGAAGAGCTGGATAAATATTAGCTTGTGAATTTTGATCGCTTTGAGATACATAACCTTTTCACTGAAATCAATTTACTTATAGCTATAGCTTATAGCTTTGCACCACAATTTTTTATATTGCATTGCTTCTTCTAATATTTTGGTCATCTCGTATAAGAAACACATTATTCATTTTAAGGTGATCAAATAGTCAGTCTCGGACATATCATCCGAGGAGAGTAATGTTTATTTCTATTTCTATTTTAACTCTTCTTTTCACCATGATGAGTAAAGAGGAGCATTAAATTCTTTACATAAAATAGTAATACTTTTTTCTATTAATAGCTTATTTCCAATGCTCGTAGTCAGATAAAGCTTGGGTATGAAGGAATTAATCACTGAGGCACCCATGCCCTTCTCTGCCTGTTAGAAAGTCATTTGTTTTCTCATGAAGCAAGAGGGTCCATCTTCGGAATGCAGCCACTGAGAGGGCTTTGCCCAAAAGCTTTGGAAGGGTTTAATATCAAAACTGTAAAGGATCCACATTGTTCAGGATCGTTAATGTCTCCAGGGCCTCTTTCTCTTAAATATAAATCAGGAGATGCAGTTCGGACTCTGATACAGCCAATGGGAGGGATAAACGTTTACATTGGCTTTTAAAATAACTAGCATGTTTTCCAGAGAACCCTGAGGACTTTTTTATAATCATTGATATTTATTAGAAATTAACACATGATTATATCACTTTCTTAAACACAATTGGGTAGAACCATGAGATCTGGGAAGCAAAATTCCAGATGTCCACCTCATGGTAGGCGAGAGTTCAAATAGTCATTTGGAGACCAACAAATTTTTCTTGAGCTGCATGAATTAACTTGACATTCAGTTAACTGTTAATAACTAATAAATAATTCCTCTTACAGGTTTATCCAACAAAATGAAGATTGTGGTTTTTCTTGCTGGTCTTTTCGGCATCATTGCTCCTTTTGAGGTACTGTGCCTGTATTACTTATTGTGATTGTATGTCAGAAGTAGGTACCATTCATTTATTCATTTATTGCTTGGGGGGAAAAAATAACTGCAAAGTTTTGGAGAGTCAGGAGGGAAAGAGAAGAAATGTTCAGTCCATGTAGGGAGTTCATAGCTTGCAGAGACTTCAACCAGATCCTTCTGCTCATTACCATGGAGCAGTGTTTCCCAGCCTTGAGAACAAGATGTGTGGCATGGCTTGCTAAGGAATTCTAGGAGTTGAAATCTACAATTGCCAGGGTAGACTAACACTGATATATATATACAATAGAGGTTTCAAAGTATTTCCTGTTAAAAAATTTCCAAAGGTGGATTTGGGTTAATGTCTCTAAGTTTTGGAAGGCAACAGCCTGCGAGGGGAAGTCAGCTTCTACAGTCCCATGAACCACTAAACCAACTTAAAACTGGGGATCCAATTTTTCATATGGACTTCCAGATACATGGCTAAAGGCAATGGAAACTGTTGCTTGTTGCTCTTGTGATGGGCTGCAATCTTTGACTGGCTTGTTTCGCCTTGGGGAATCAGTTCTGTAAATAATTACAACTTCTAATCTCATTTTTTTATCATTTTAATCTCATTTTTTTCCTCATTTTTCTCCTTCTTTTCCAGGCCCTCCATACAGAAATTGAAATTAGTGAACCACGGCCATACCCATTTCATCCATCACATCCAAGCTACCCAACTCAGGGAGATCCCACTCAAAACCCACCTTTAAATCCCGGATTTCACTGTCCAAAGGAGATAGTTGACCCTCTAATAAAGGCTTTAATAGAACTAGCATGTAATGGTCCTGCTGGGCCTCCCGGACCCCCAGGGCCTCCCAGACACCCAGGACCTCCACAGCCTCCAGGGCCTGAGGAGCCCATGGATCTTGAGCATCACCCTTGGCCCATTGATCCTGAGAGCTTCCCATGGTTCATGAGTCCTGAGAGCATCCCACCACCCATGAGTCCTGAGAGCATCCCACCACCCATGAGTCCTGAAGGCCCTATGGAGACCATGAGTCCTGAAAGCCACCCACAAGGCACTACTGTGGAAAACAAGTAATCTGGTAGCGAAAACCTCTTTTCTTGATTGGTAAGTCCTGTTGAGACATTTCACATCAGAAGAATATGCTTGTGGGCTATTCAGATTACTATTCCAAGATAACCGATTTTATCCTTCCCAAAGAACAAAAAAGCTATTTTTGTGGGGGGGCTGTGGGATGGTTAGATCTAACTTATAAAATAGGCAAGCAAACCTAGTCCAGTCATAAAGTTCTGAAATAATGCCTAATAATCTTTTTTTTTTTAGATTTTGTTGAGATGCAAGATACTTAGAAGAAATCTTTTTCTTTCTGGAACAGCTGATGAATACCTCTGATTTAGATTTACTTTTTAAAGCTTTGCAATGTGCTCCTTTAAATAAATTTGACCAGCAATATATTTCTTCTTCTATATTTTTATTTATATTTGTGCAAATGTCAATGAAGATTTGTTTGTTTACAAATCATATGGGAAACAATTGACAAAGACTGGCCTTTGGAGCTGGGTGGAATGGACAATTGGCCGCAGTCACCTTCCCCTGCCTGCTTCACCCCAGCCTTCCTGCCCCAGCCAACCTTCTGCAGGTGTTCATTCCTGGCTGCCCCTCCTCCATCGCTCTTCCCCCACCACGTTCAACTTCCATGTCATCCGCAAGAGATTGGCTGTGAGACAAATCGTCGCAGCCAATTCACCATTTGGGACAATTAGCTGTGTGTCCCGGTAGGCAATGCACATGCCGAAGAGAGGGCCTCTGCCTTCCCATTTATTTATTTATTTGTTTTTATAAACCGCCCTTCTCCCGAGGGACTCGGGGCGGTGTACAGAGTAGGACAGGCAACAAAATGAAACAGTATTGAAAAACAATAATCAAAGCAAAACAAACTGGGACCCCAATTAGAGCTGTCAGAGCTATCAGGCCAGGCCGGACTGCTGGAATAGGTAAGTCTTTAAGTCGCGCCGGAAGGTGCGCAGGTCGGGGGCCATCCGGATTTCAGTTGGTAAGCAGTTCCAGAGGGCTGGCGCGCCCACTGAGAATGCCCTCCCCCTGGGCGCCACCAGTCGACATTCCTTGAGCGGTGGTACCCTGAGGAGGCCCTCTCTGTGGGAGCGCACAGGGCGGTGGGGTGTTGACATTGGCAGAAGGTGCTCCCGTAGGTAGTCCGGACCCATGCCATGTAGGGCTTTGTATGTCATTGTTAGCACCTTGAACTTCACACGGAAGGCAACTGGAAGCCAGTGCAGCGCACGGAGGAGAGATGTGATATGGGAGTATCGGGAGGCTCCCAAGAGTGTCCGTGCCGCTGCACTTTGCACCAGTTGAAGCTTCCGAGTGGATCTCAAGGGCAGCCCCATGTAGAGAGCATTACAGTAGTCTAGGCGAGAGGTCACAAGGGCATGGGTGACTGTACGTAAGGCATCCAGGTCCACATAAGGCCGTAGTTGGCGAACTAGTCGAACCCGGGAGAAGGCCCCCTTGGTCACAGCTCCTATGTGATCTTCCAGGGAGAGCTGCGAGTCTAGGAGGACACCCAGGTTGCGGGCCCTATCAACAGGGGGTAGTAACTTGTCCCCGATGTTAAGGGATGGGATGTTCTGAGTATCCTGGCTTGCCGGTACGTACAGCCATTCAGTCTTGTCCAGGTTCAGTTGAAGCCTGTTCCTCCCCATCCATTCCCGGACCGCTTTCAGGCAGCGGGACATCACGTCGAGGGCATCACTGATGTTGTTTGGAGTTGAGATGAAAAGCTGGGTGTCATCAGCATACTGATGGTACCCTACTCCAAAGCTGCGAATGATCTCACCCAGCGGTTTCATGTAGATGTTGAACAGGAGAGGCGAGAGGACCGACCCCTGAGGGACTTCGCAAACGAGAGGCCTCGGGGTCGACCTCTGTCCCCCTGCCAGCACCGACTGCGAGCAACCCTGGAGAAAGGAGGAGAACCAATGCAGAACCGTGCCTCCCAGTCCCCTGAGGCGTCGCAGCAAGATACCATGGTCGATGGTATCGAAAGCCGCCGAGAGGTCTAATAAGACTAGGACAGAGGAATGGCCCCTGTCCCGGGCTCTCCAGAGATCATTCATCAGAGCGACCAATGCCGTCTCCGTGCTGTAGCCCGGCCTGAAGCCCGATTGGTACGGGTCTAGATAAACCGCTTCATCCAGGATCTGAGGAAGTTGGTGCGCCACCACGCTCTCAACAACCTTCGCAAGGAAGCGAAGATTGGAGACTGGACGAAAGTTATTCAATGAGGATGGGTCCAAGGTGGGCTTCTTGAGGAGAGGTCTCACCACCGCCTCCTTCAAGGCGGTGGGGAAGTGACCCTCACTCAGAGAAGCAGAGATGACCGCCAGGAACCAGCCTCGTGTCCCCTCTCGAGCTGCATAAGCCAGCCAGGAAGGGCCCGGGTCCAGTAAGCATGTGGAGGAGCTCAACCTCCTCATAATCCTGTCCACTTCCTTAGGAGTCACAGGATCAAATTCCTCCCAGATGACGTCGACAAGACTGTCCATGTCTTGTTCTTCCAACTCAGCCCAGTTGGAGTCCAGGCCGGTTCGAATCCGAGCAATTTTATCCAGCAGATATTGACCGAATTCCTCGGCTCGACCCTGCAAGGGTTCCTCCCTCACCTCTTGGTTCAGTAGGGAGCGAGTCACCCTGAACAAGGCAGCCGGGCGATTATCTGCGGACGCGATGAGGGTGGAAAAGTAGTTGGATTTTGCCACCCTTATCGCAGCGAGATAAGACCTGGTGAGGATTCTTAATCGCAATCGGTCGGATTCGGATCGACTGGATCTCCAACGGCTCTCTAGGCCCCGTCTCCGTCGCTTCATCTCCCGGAGCTCCGCGGTGAACCATGGGGCTCGCTGGGATCTGCGCCGGGTCAGAGGCCGCAAGGGTACAACTCGGTCCAGAGCCTCCGTGGCTGCCTTTTCCCAGGCTTCCACTAAGGCATCCGCCGAGCTGTGAGCAGGGAGTGCATGTGCGTCCCCAAGCGCTGCCTGGAACCTATCAGGGTCCATTAGGCGCCTAGGGCGGTACCATCTGGTTGGCACCGCGCACCCATTTGAAGCAGCATGCAGAGGAGGTGCTGAACAGAGTGAGCAGAGGCCTCCTCACTGGGCTTTTTCAAAAGGCTGTGTGCTAGGAGGCGAGGGACATGGCAGTTCCTGTGGACAGAAACTAGGCTCCTCTCCCACCCCCATCAATTAGGCCTTCCTAGGGCCAGCACAGCACTTTGCCACCCTGAAAAGCGAGGGCAATGGGCTCCATCCTGCCTCACCATGCCCACCCACTGCCCACTGCCATGCCATCCCCTTGGACACGGAAGGGAGAGTCTGCCCTGTGCAGTGATTTGCTCGACTGCTACCTTAGCCAGGACCAGTGGCAGTGCTGTAGTCCAGTACAGGGCAGAGCTCAGTTGCGCAGCAGGCAGGCCTGTCAGCCAGCTGGCCTGCTGGCAGGCAGAAAGGCAAAGTAAATCCTTTCCCTTGGGCCCCTGCCTGGCATGGAGTGGTAGCATCACTGAGGGGCACGGCCTAGGGCTTTGATTGGACCCCTCTGGCCCAGCCGTGTCTCTTTGGATGGCCTGGGGCAGCTGAGCTCCACAGGCCCTCCATGACAGGCCCCCTTCTTGTGCTGACCCAGCTGATCTGAGCTCTACTGAAGCTGGCAAGGCTAATCAAGATGGCTACACACACACCCCTTGTGGTGGCCTAGCCAGGCTGAATTCTGCCTAGCTGGAAAGGCAAATCAGGGCAGCTGCAAATAGGAAGCTGGACTACAGCATCTCTCAAAGGGAAGGCAGTGGGTGGGTGTCTTTATCCCTTGAGGCAGCTTCAGCAATGCCTTTGTACTTGTTAACAGCAAGAGGGATGACTGCTCATAACTCTTGTTTCTTCAAAAAAGTGACTTTCCAAGGAGGAAGAGAAAAACCTACTAAACAACTCTCTTCCATGGGTGGAGACTTCCTCTGGGCAGGTACAGAGCTCAAGAAAATAAACCATGGTCTGGCCTCTTTGACTGCAAACAGTTTCAAGCAGACCCACTTTGCTCCTCATTCTCTACCTCAGAAACAACAAAAGGATGTGGGGGGCAGATTTTTAGTGTAGAGCAAGAATCCAACATGGGATAAAAGTGTAGAAGATTCCAAGCCTCTTGAAACCTGAGGGGTCCACCGCATCTGCTGCATCCTGCCAAAACATGGAGCCCTCCACACATGCTGAATTAAAGCCCCCATGGTCCACAGCCAGGATGGGCACTGCAGTCCAGCAGGGCTGGAAGTCTAGACTAAGCTGCTCTATCTTTTTTGAAGCCCTAGGAAAATTTTATCCTTCTGTGAATTAAGCAATATTTCTTTGTCAAGCAATAAAAATGGGATCTTTCACCCAGGTGTTGGACATCATTTCTCAAGGTAGCTTTAGGATGATTCCATAAATCAGACATGGCAAACACGCGATGTCACGTGACGTCATGCGACACATTGGGACTGTTTTGCCATTGCCAGCAATGGGGTGGGCACGGCTTCCACGTGAGGCGTCCGGCCTGCAGGCCGGCAGTTTGACAACCCTGCAATAAACCATGTTTTCAAATATCTTAAGTATGCACAATGTGTGAACCAGGTCCGCTCTGTCTGCTGCAAAATGTTATGTGCTCCTGGCTACTTTCTTTCTTGACCAGAAGCAAGCTCGCCTGACCAATAACCAGCCAAGACACAGTGTTTTGTTTCATTTATTTCAATAAGCATGGAGAGAAACTACCAAAGCTTGGTTCTTTCCAAAGTTCCAACCCAAAATGAGATTACACTCTTTCCAACCACCTCCTACATATTTCCTGTTACATACTGAATCACACATCACATGTACATTAAAATTAAGAGATAATTTACAGAAGGTGTGTCAGTTAATATTCATCAGTTAATTAAACATGCTCAGTTCTCTGTTTTGAGTTCTGGGCCTCTTTTTATGACTTCTTAGAACAATAGGTTCTTTCCTGATTTTCAGTTTAATCTGCCTTTCCTGTTATCTCATTCAGCCAGTTTTCCTATTATCCCATTCAGTTAATTTTCCCAGGGCTTTTTTTCTCATAGAACGCTCAGAACGGAGTTCCGGCACCTTTTTTGGATGGAACCTTGTAGGGTAGGCAAGGTGGGTTGTATGACATGTGTGGGTTCCGGCACCTTTTTCTTTTACAAAAAAAGCACTGTGGCTAGTTATTTCCTCTTGCAACTGCTTTACAGCTCATGTTCTTCCTTTTCCCACTCTGAAGACCCAAATAATTTTTGCCTATGGATTTATCTTACATCCTCCCTTTATGCTACCCTTTCCTGCTTCCCCATTGTAGTTTCTTTGGCAAGCTCGTTTCTCCACTCAGTTTCCTCTCCACAGCAGATTCAATTTTAACTTTTTTATTTCACTATTAAATTTTGAAGACTTTTCATTTACTTCTATCGCCATTGCTTTTCCCTTTTAGTCAGGAAATTTCTCAGTCTTGATTCTACCTTCCACCTTCCTTGTATTATTACAGGCAGGAAAAGCTTCCTGGAAAAAACGTGGTCCTAGTTTCTTGCTCCCAGACCAGAAATTTCTTCATTCACCTTGCTCTGCCTCAAATGAATACAATTATTTTGGGAGTTTGGTTAACAAAGCAAAGTGTGCAGACAAACCCCCCTCTCCCCGAGATACAAGCATAACATTTTAACCTCCTGCTGCAGCTGGCAACTCTCCTGGCAGGAGCCTTTGCACATCGACAGCAATGGACAAGTGACTCGGCATCCAGCAAGGCAGGCTCAACGCGTCCTTTTGAAATGCCACAGCAGGAATCAATTTCACCTAACACCAAGTCCAGAAAAATACCGGGTAAGGGGAGGTGGATCATACATGGCCAGACCACAAGCATCCACTCCACCAGCTAAGGTCTGTTTATTGCAAGCAGGAGATTTATGGACATGCAAAGGCAGCCTTGATTTTTCCAGGACGTAGTGCAGAGGTTCAAAGAGAAGGGAGGCTCCGCTTTCCGGCTCAAAATTTAATAAGCACAACAAGAGAGGAAAATGAAATCCTCTCTCCATGTTTTACAGCAGACAGAGCAGACCTGGTTCACAAATCCTGCACACTTAAGCTGTTTAAAAACATGGTTTATGGGATAATCCTAAAGCTCCCTTGAGAAATGATGCCCAACACCTGGGTGAAAGATCCCACACATAGCCAGGCCAGAGGGGTGGTAGGCAAGCCCTGGGCTGTGCCCTCGGGGACTCTGACCCCTCCCCTCTATGCCAGGTGGGTGCGCAGGGGAAGGGACTCTCTCTGCCTATCCACCCACCACTCTGCCCAGCACAGCACTGGACTGCAGCACTACCACTGGTGCCGGGCAAGGCAGCGGCTGAGCGAATATACTCTGCAGGGCAGACACTCCCCTCCTAGTCCTGGGTGATGGTGTGGCAGTGGGCATCCAGTGAGCATGGCGAGGCAGGATGAAGCCCATTGGGAGCAAGGCACTGCACCACCACCAGGAAGATGTGCCTGGCAGGGAGGAGTGGCCTGATTGCCATACATAGCAACCGCCGTGTCCCCTGCCTCCTGGTGCACAGCTTTTTGAAAAAGTTCAATGCCCGAGGTGGCGGCCCACCCCACCCAGAATCCTCTCTGCATGCTGCACCCAACGGGAAGGCAGAAGCCCCAGTGCTCAGTGCATGGGATGTAAGCGAATTATCTAGCATGGTGACTTGGCCATAGCAATTTTCAGGGGAGGAGGAGTGATTGAGATAAATGGCAGGGGAAGAGCGATGGAGGAGGGGTAGCCAGGGATGAACATGCGTGAAGGGTCAGCTGGGGCGGGGAGGGCTGGGGTGAAGCAAGCAGGGCCAGACAACTGTGCCCGATTGTCTATTGCACCCAGCTCCAAAGGCCAGTCTGTTGGCAAATGTTTCCCATCTGATTTGTAAACAAACACATCCTCACTGACATTTGCATAAATATAAATAAAAATGTAGAAGAAGAAATGTGAGGCTGGTCAAATTTATTTAAAGGAATGCATTACAAAGCTTTAAAAAATCAGTCTGAATCAGGGTCATTCATTCAGCTGTTCCAGAAAGAAAAAGATATCTTCTAGGTATCTTGCATCTCAACAAAATCTACACACACAAACAAACATACAAAAAAAACATTATCAGGCATTATTTCAGAACTTTATGACTAGACTAAGTGTTGGTGGCCATTTCATAAGTTAGATCCACCCAGGAGTTACCCCTTGAGTGACAAAGTATAAATATGCTACAGGTTATCAATTATATTCTTTGGCTGTTAGCAGCCTTTCTAACTTACACTTACTCCCCATTCTCCATGGGTTCAACATGCCTGGAAGACATTGTACTGAGGAAAGAAGATTTAGACCCTCACTCAAAGGGTAACTCCTTCTTTTTCTCCATTTCTCCTGCTTGATTCAGAACTTCAAGGGACTAAGGATTAGGTGAATAGCCCACTCTGCTCACAGCCGCAGGACACAACAAAAAGTGGCCTTGTAGCATCTTCTCTATTTACCAGCAAGGGAGGATAAGATTTTTCCCAAAGCCAGATTTTGATTTGTCATTTTGGTCTCCCATTGTCTAACTGATGGCCCTCCTTGACATTTTCATTTTCTGAAGCTCCTTCAAAAAACATGTTCCATTCTACTTGATCCATTGGATGAGGGCCAAGGAAATATGAACCCAAAGTAGTTCAACACCTCAGTGTACTTCATTTCCTTAGGCCTTTTGAAAATCTTTTGCTTTGACTGAGATATGACAGGGCATAAAAGTGAAAACTGTCTCCCATAACTAAGCACAATGTCTCTTTTCTGGTTGTCCATGTGCAAGATTACCTATCATTCAATTGGTGAACTCCTTGGTCATGTGCCAAGAGAAATGAGAACATTGAAAGAGGCATTGTTATCACAGGTGGAGAGGAAGCAGCTGTGTTATGCCTTTTATGTGAATGTTAATATATCTATTTTCTATAGAATGTTACATAGTGTACATTATATAATATAGTACCCACTACTAAACAATATTAACCCAGGAGTTAGGCTTCTGTTATAAAGTAAAACTATGCTATCAAGGATACCACAAACTTTACTTGAACATATTCACTTTTTCATCACTAGGCCTTCACCATTTGACTGGTGTTCTGGTAATTATCAGTTTATTTTTTTTCCAAATCAGGTGCTCCAAACTGAAAATGTTTGAGCACCTCTGCTACAGAAGAACCAAACTGGATAAACAATGAATAGCTGTTAGGTGGTTCTTGGGCAAGAAGACTTCATCCACAAAGTGATCCTAGACAGTTCGCAGATGGGGAAAAAAATAAAAACCCCATCCCACAAAAATAGCTAAAAGTATTAGTCATCTTACAATGGTAGTATGAGTAACCCACAAAGCATCTTGCCCTCTGATGTGAAATGTCTTGAAAGGACTTACCAATCACCAAAACATGTTTTTGCTGCCACTCTACATGGGTTCCACAGGAGGCGACATTCCTTGGGAGTGGCTTTCAGGACTCATGGGCCCCATAGGGCCTTCAGGACTCATGGGTGGTGGGATGCTCTCAGGACTCATGAGCCATGGGAAGCTCTCAGGATCGATGGGCCAAGGGTGATCCTCAAGATCCATGGACTCCTCAGGCCCTGGAGGCCCTGGAGGTCCTGGGTGTCTGGGAGGCCCTGGAGGCCCTGGGGTCTGGGAGGCCCAGCAGGACCATTACATGCTAGTTCTATTAAAGCCTTTATTAGAGGGTCAACTATCTCCTTTGGACAGTGAAATCCGGGATTTAAAGGTGGGTTTTGAGGTGGATCTCCCTGAGTTGGGTAGCTTGGATGTGATGGATGAAATGGATATGGCCGTGGTTCACTAATTTCAATTTCTGTATGGAGGGCCTGGAAAAGAAGGAGAAAAATGAGGAAACAAATTAGAATAAAATGATAAAAAAATGAGATTAGAAGTTGTAAATAAAATGATTTTACTATATTCCACTTTTTTGTGACAACTGTTTTTTTATGAAATCAGTCCAAAACCAGTATTATTTACAGAACTGATTACCCAAGGCAAAACAAGCCAGCCATCAGCAAAGATGGCATCCCATCACAAGAGCAACAAGCAAGAGTTTTCATTGCCTTTAGCCATGTATCTGGAAGTCCATATGAAAAATTGGATCCCCAGTTTTAAGTTGGTTTAGTGGTTCATGGGACTGTAGAAGCTGACTTCCCCTCACAGGCTGTTGCCTTCCAAAACTTAGAGACATTGACCCAAATCCACCTTTGGAAATTTTTTAACAGGAAATACTTACTTTGAAACCTCTATTGTATATATATCAGTGTTAGTCCACCCTGGCAATTGTGGATTTGAACTCCTAGAATTACTTAGCAAGCCATGCCACACATCTTAAAAGTTGTCAAGGCTGGAAACACTGCTCCATGCTAACAAGCAGGAAGATATGGTTGAAGTCTCTGCAAGCTATGAACTTCCTACATAGACTGAACATTTCTTCCCTTTCTCTCTCTCTGTCTCTCAGATTCCTCCATCCCAGCCTCTATTTTCAGTCTGGGGTCCTAATGATGACTTCCCTCACTGAACCTTCAAATAAGAATCTTGAGAAAATGAATGTTCTACCCAACCCATTCCATTAGCGGCACATGACCTCCTGACTCTCCAAAACTTTGCAGTTATTATTTTTTTGAAGCAATAAATGAATGCTACCTACTTCTGACATACAGTCACAAGAAGTAATATGGGCACAGTACCTCAAAAGGAGCAATGATGCTCAAAGGACCGGCAAGAAAAAGTACAATCTTCATTTTGTTGGATAAACCTGTAAGAGGAATTATTTATTAGTTATTAATAGTTAACTGAATGCCAAGTTAATTCATGCTGCTCAAGAAAAATTTGTTGGTCTCCAAATGACTATTCGAACTCTCGCCTACCATGAGATGCGCATTTGGAATTTTGCTTCCCAGATCTCATGGTTCTACCCAATTGTGTTTAAGAAAGTGATACAATCATGTGTTGATTTCTAATAAATATCAATGACAAAAAAGTCTTCATGGTTCTCCAGAGAACATACTAATTATTTTAAAAGCCAATGTAAACATTCATCCCTCCCATTGGCTGTATCAGAGTCCGAACTGAATCTCCTGATTTATATTTAAGAGAAAGAGGCCCTGGAGACATTAACGATCCTGAACAATGTGGATCCTTTACAGTTTTGAGATTACACCCTTCCAAAGCTTTTGGGCAAAGCCCTCTCAGTGATTGCATTCAGAAGATGGACCCTCTTGCTTCATGAGAAAACAAATGACTTTCTAACAGGCAGAGAAGGGCATGGGTGCCTCAGCGATTAATTCCTTCATACCCAAGCTTTATCTGACTACGAGCATTGGAAATAAGCTATTAACAGAAAAAAGTATTACTATTTTATGTAAAGAATTTAATGCTCCTCTTTACTCATCATGGTGAAAAGAAGAGTTAAAACAGAAATAGAAATAGAAATAAACATTACTCTCCTCGGATGATATGTCCGAGACTGACTATTTGATCACCTTAAAATGAATAATGTGTTTCTTATACGAGATGACCAAAATATTAGAAGAAGCAATGCAATGTAAAAAATTGTGGCACAAAGTAGCTATAAGTAAATTGTTTTCAGTGGCAAGGTTAAGTATCTCAAAGCGATCAAAATTCACAAGCTAATATTTATCCAGCTCTTCATATCAGTAAATCTCCGCTGAGGAAGCATTAAAACAAATATATTCTGACTTACCTTTTCTTTGCGATGCAGTTTTTGTTCCACTCTCTCTGAGTGATCTTCTGAGGTGAAGTGGCAATGCTTATATACTCTCTGAAACCTCCTGGTGTTAGGTGGATCATCTGACCACATATCGTGTCTGGTTAGAAGATTTTCGCTTTGATCTCTTGCAATTACGCAATAATCTTCAAAATTGCTGTATTTTGAAATCTTTTGTGGCTTCCAGAAGATGGTTTTGTGGCAAAGTTGGGCAAGGCACTGGATTTGGACTTCAACACATTTTAGACTTGTTGTGTAACTATTTCCACATTCTTAATTGGTTTGTGTCCCCCTCCTTGCCACAAGTTGAGGGGCTTATGAGTTTTCTATTATGGTTGAGAGCTATGCTGGAGGTATACACCACAAGAAAGTATATCAGTAGGGTCACCCACCTCAGATAGGTCTCAACTGTGGAGCCAGACTAAAATATTCCACAACCCATTAACCTTGATGAGACAACAAAAAAGGGATCCCATATTGGATTGGTCGTCTCCCAGGTTAATAAGGACTACAGCAGTTGCTGTCCCTGGCAGCTGTCATAAAGTGAGCTCCAGGCAACCCACTCCACAAAATACTCACCAAGAAAATTCTATGGTAAATGTCTCAAACAGTATACAGTAAGCTGCCCAAGGATAAGACAAGAGGAAACCCAGTTGCTGGATAAGCAATTGTACAGAGATATATTGGATATATTGTTCAAAATAAATGGTGGCCAAAGAACACGATGGCTGGACCCCATCAAAGCGGACATCAGCCAGAGCTTAGAAAAACTCAAGCAGTGCAAGATAGTAAGAAGTGGAGAGACCTGGCCCATAGGATCCCCAAGAGTTGGCCTCGCCTGAACGGATAACATCATCAACATCCTCCTCACTAGACAACAATCCCAATATGGGATTACTTTGTTCTTCTTTTTTTTACAGAGCAATGAAAATGTGGAATATAAAGTTTATTAATAAATCATTCTGTTTATTCCTCAAAAGTCCAAGATTCCAATTTCCCTTTATAAAAAGAACAGAAAAACATATACAGATCTTGAACAATGTTATATACAACAATCAAAGATAGAAAACCAATTTCACTGGCAAAAAAGTAAACACCTAGTTATAGATACATCCCTCTTTCCATAACACTCCTAGAAAATCTAAATAACAACTGTGGTTTCTCGGCCCCATTCTAGTCTTCATCATCTGTCTGTTCTTTATTATCACTTTGTTCCCCTGTTGTGCCTCATTTTGTGAAGTGTAAACCTGCAAGTCTGGTTCACACAAACAGGCCTATTCACTTAAGGTCCTGGAGCTGTGATCCACCAGATACTGTAAGTCACAAATCTTGTGGATCAAGGAACTAAGGCTTTAATTCCTCGTTAAATTGAACAAGTGGTTTAGCTTAACGTAAAAAATGAGTGAATGATATATATTAGTGCTTCGCTTATCTTGGCTTTTTCTTTAGAATATCAGGCTGTTTTTCTGGATGATTTAGTGTTCTTGTGATTATAAATTCCTCTTTTTACTTCTGAGGAAGAATCTGGCTTCTGACTCAGAGTATCATCCATTTCATTGGACACCACGACTGGCCAAGATTTTTGACATTGCATAATGTCCCCAATTATGTGAGCTCTGCTTCAGAATTCATCTTTTGTTGCATGTATGACCTGCTTTTCCTCAGACGACTCTAGCTGGGGGGGGGTTCTCCTCATTTTTCCCCACAACAACACTGCGAGGGAAACTGATCTG
Source organism: Vipera ursinii (assembly GCF_947247035.1). Taxonomy (NCBI): domain Eukaryota; kingdom Metazoa; phylum Chordata; class Lepidosauria; order Squamata; family Viperidae; genus Vipera; species Vipera ursinii. Next base: position 202,103,875 of record NC_139513.1, read on the forward strand.
ATAGTAATTGGCTCATATTCACTCTGTAAACTCTGTAGTCTAGTGGGGAATTGAGTTTCTCGAGTCCTGGTTTAGGTTCTGAGTTCATGGCTTTGATATGCATATGGTTGCTGCAGTAGTAAATTCTGAAACGGGCTAAATAGTTGGATTAGTTGATCTCCAAGATCCCTTCTAATCTATAATCCTATGACTGAACCTCAATTTCCCCCCCCCCATATTCATGTCATGCTTTGATATTATCTCTAATATTACTCTAGTCTAAAGAAAAAAAACTGTATGAGCAACTGAGAAACTGAGATGGTTCGTTGCTCATCCAAGCAACTTCATCATTAGTTAGGGGCAAAGCATCTGAGAGTTGTTGGAATGTACCAACTCTTGCCACACCAGCTTCAGGGATTTCTCCCCAAAATGTGTTGCAATATGTCAATGAAGACTCAAAGGTGTCTAAAGTTTGACATATTAAAACTCAGTTTTGAGAAGAAACCCCTGAAGTTGGTGTGGCAACAGTTGGTAAATTCCATAGACTCTCTGACTCTCTTCCTAATTTTGCTCTGGCTGATAAAGTTGCTTGGATAAGTAACAAAGCATCTCAGATTAACAAAGTTTGATCCCGTTGCCATGATTCAAAATTTAGACACCTTTGGCCATGATGATTGAGTATTCATTGACATATCGCAACACATTTTCGGGAGAAATCCCAGAAGTTGGTGTGGCAAGAGTTGGTACATTCCAATGACTCTCCGATTGTTATCCAAACTAATTTTGCTCTAAATGATGGATGAGCAACAAAACATCTCAGAGTAACAAAGTTTGGTCCAGTTGCCACGATTCAACCTTTAGACTTATATAGATGGGAAAGTTTATAATTACTCGTAGGCCTGTCATGTAATGGCGGGAGAATGCATCAGATATTTTTACGGGTTTACAAAATTTTATTAGTTTACTAGAACAGAGGTCCCCAACTTTTTGAGCACCAGGGACCAATTCCGTGGAGAGAGGATTTTCTGCAGACCAGAGGGGGTGTGGTTTCATGTACTGCCTGCATCCCGCGGATGGGGATTTGCTTGTTTGCGCGGACTGGTTTTTAGCATGCCGTGGCCCAGTGCCAATCCACAGACTGGGGATTGGGGAGCCCTGTACTAGAATATAAAATATAAAGGAAAATAAAAATAGAGTTAAACTAGGAGCAGGAAAAAGGGAAGAGAACATGTGGGGTACAAGGGGAAAAAGAAAAAACAATGTTGACTTCTAACTCTTTGTATCACAGTAGAAGATAACATTACAGCCTCAACTTTACTTTTACATAGTACTATATATTAGCCATTTCTATAACAACAAACTATGTAATCAGCAAAACTAAAATCAAAGTTTCATTGTTTTTCCATCTGAAGCACAAAATCCAGAAGCAATTTCTAAATAGAAACATAATTATATATATTTGTGTCTTTGGATAAAGCAATTAAAACTACATTAAAGCTTTCTTTCAGTTAAATATATCAGATCAATAAAAACACCTCTAACTCTAATTAGCTTATTAAATTTAAATCACTCTGTCCAATTTACCCTCATGGAATAAAAATTTTTTCTTCTTTAGAATATCTATCTAATAAATATAAAGTCATCTTTTCCTCCAAGGATTCACAACCTTGTTAGTATCCATGAAGAAAAATCCTAAACTTGTCCTCTTAAAAGTTGTAGATTTACTTGGAACTCTTCTTTCAGTTGCACTGAGAAGCTTGTATTAAACAGTCATCATAATAAAGATTGGTGTCAAATACTTGTGAAATTGCCTCAGTGTTTTCATTCTACAAATAATTGCATCTCTGAATTATTCATCTTTCTTCCAATTACTTGGAAGTTTTCATAACATCTTCAGAACATAATTTAATCTATAAAGTGAAGAGTTTTATTTAAAGATTTCTCAAGCAGCTCTTTTGCAAAAAGTCAAAATCCATCAGTTTCTATCTTCTTAGCTCCCTCTTGTGGTCAAAGAGTAGATTTATAATAAATCAGTTCAAGTTTCCTAGCAAATGAGAATCAGAAAGTGTCAGCCACCCACAACAAAACAATCCAAAGCTATAGATTACTTAAAAGTGATAGAGTAGACACACAACTTTCTATCCTTATATTTTACCATTAAAGAAAGTCCACACTTTCTTATTTTAACTTGCCCTCAGCAACCCTCTTAATTGTTGTTAACAATAAAGGAGTCTTAAAAATGGCACAAATCTTCAAAAAAAAAGTAGCAAGTTGTGACTAAAAAAAAAAGTCTTTCTTCGCTAATACAGATAATATTCCAATAACCCCCAACTCAGGGGTAGGCAACCTTGGCTCTTTTATGACTCATCTTGGCTCTTGTATGACTCATGGACTTCAGCTCCCAGAATTCCTGAGCCAGCCATGCTGAGGGGACAGGGAGAGGTTTCCATGCCCCAACTGAACAGTTCACCAGTTACTCTGAAGCACAGCTCCTGAAACTACTTGCAGACTGCTGCTGTATGGAGGATCTTGTGAGGTGATTCTAGGAGAAACGGTTCCCTTGTTAATAATAATAATAATAATAATAATAATAATAATAATAATAATAATAATAATAATAATAATAATAATAAGAAGAAGAAGAAGAAGAAGAAGAAGAAGAAGAAGAAGAAGAAGAAGAAGAAGAAGAAGAAGAAGAAGAAGAAGAAGAAGAAGAAGAAGAAGAAGTTTGAAGGGACCTTGGAGGTCATCTAGTCCAACCCCCTGCTCAGGCAGGAAACCCTATACCATTTCAGACAAATGGCTGTCCAGTCTCTTCTTAAAAACTTCCAGTGTTGGAGCATTCACCACTTCTGGAGGCAGGATGTTCCACTTGTTAATTGTTCTAACTGTCAGGAAGTTTCTCCTTAGTTCTAGGTTGCTTCTCTCCTTGACTAGTTTCCATCCATTGCTTCTTGTCCTGCTTTCAGGTGCTTTGGAGAATAGCTTGACTCCCTCTTCTTTGTGGCAGCCCCTGAGATATTGGAACACTGCTATCATGTCACCCCTCACCCTTCTCTTCGTTAAACTACACATACCCAATTCCAGCAACCGTTCCCTATATGTTTTAGCCTCCAGTCCCCCAATCATCTTTGTTGCTCTTCTCTGTACCCTTTCAAGAGTCTCGACATCTTTTTTTACATCATGGTGACCAAAACTGGATGCAGTATTCCAGGTGTGGCCTTACCAAAGCATTGTAAAGTAGTATTAGTACTTCACTTGATCTTGATTCTATCCCTCTGTTAATGCAGACTAGCACTGTGTTGGCTTTTTGGCAGCTGTAGCACACTGCTGGCTCATATTGAAGTGATTGTCTACTAGGACTCCGAGATCCCTCTCACAGTTGCTACTATTGAGCAAGGTACCACCTATAGTTGAAGAAGCTTCAGTCCAGAGAAAACTCCCATAGATTGGTCAGTCAGCCATGTTCATTGGTAGCCCCCAAGTGACAATGCATCAGACACTTTTGATATATTTGTCAGCAATCCACCAGGGTGGACTTTTTTTACGTTTAATGTCAGTGTGAACGTCATTATCATTTGTTAATTTTTTGCACATTTTTTATTATTAGTGTTTGATGGTTGTTAACAATTTCTGCCTGCCTCCTTTATAAGTCAGTTGTCACAGCTACAAAATATCTATTAGGCTCTTTGGCTCTAAGCAGCCTTTCTCTACTTAGCCCCTGTGGGTTCAGTGTGCCTGAGAGACATCTTGGGGAAAAGCAGATCTAGATTTTCACTCACAGGATAACTCCTAGGAATTTTTTATTTCTTTTTCTCCATTTCTCCTCTTTGATGCAGAACTTTGAGGGACTAAGGATCAGGGGAATAGTCCATTGTGCTCACGGCCACAGGAACAATGATTAATAGCTCTGTAGCATCTTCTCAATCCAACAGCAAGAGAGGATCAGGTTTGACCCAATGCCAGATTCTGACTGGTCACTTTTGTCCAACTGATGGCCTTCCTTGATGTTTACATTCTTTGAAGCCCATTCATAGAAACCTCTTCCAACCACAAGATTTACTGAGTGAGGGGCCCAGGAAACAAGAGCACAAAGAGAACCATGCACACAGAACCAGCTGCAAAGCTTCCTGGGTTTTGCAAACTTTTACAGGCAGTTTATTCCAGCATCTGCCCAGATTGCTCTGCCCTTCATAAATCTCTTAAAAACAAAGAGGTGGGGAGCCAAACCGAAGTGAGCCAGCCACTGAAATGGACAATGGAATGTCAGGCAGCTTCTGAAAAATTGAACCAACTGCTTGCAGCCAAACCAGTGTTCAAGATTCCTGATCCTGACAAGATGTTTGTCATTCAGGCAGATCCCAGTGGTGTAGCGATGGGGGCAGTCCTCCTCCAAAAAAACCAACAGGGGGCATTGTAACCCTGTGTGTACACCTCCTGAAAACTCTCCAATGCAAAGCATCACTGGGTGCTTTGGGAGAAGGAGGCTTAAGCACTAAGGTGGGCAGTCTTCACTTGGAGGCACTTCCAAGAAGGTGGTAGGACTTCCTCTGAGGCTTGGACTGACCACAAAAATTTGGAAGCATTGAAAACCTCCCCCCAGAAATTATCCCTTAAACAAGTGAGGTGGGCACAATATTCCAATGGCTTTAACTTCATCCTCTGCTATTTCCCTTGAGGGGAAAAAATTAGTACCCACTGCTCTGTCCAGAATGCCCCAGTACAATAGTACCTGGAAAGAAGTCATAAAATTCCATCATCCCTTCCAGCCAGGTAGCGGTCCCTGCCCTTATGAGAAGGCAGAAAAAGGCTAAGGGGGAAATGGCGGACATATTAACTCAGCTATGAAAAGCGCTTTAATGGATGATGAGTAGGTTAAGCTCCACAAGGGAGAACTGTCATTGAGAGATGACTTAGCATGGATGGGGACCAAACATTAAGTACCCTCTACTCAGCGAACCTTGGTCTTATAGCGGAGCCACGATTTAAAAACCACCAAGCATTTCAGGTTCATAAAGACCTTTCACCTTGAGAAAATGCCAATTCTGGTGACCGCACATGAAAAAAGACATTGAGGACTATATGGCCAAGTGGCTACTGACTTGGACTTTGCTTCTGTGCCAGAACTTCCCAACATACCCCCCAGCATGCCTCGCTAGCTGACTGGGTGAAAACCTTGCAAAACACCTGGCTGGTTATCAGTAAAGGACTAGAGGAGGCAAGAGACCCATGCAAGAAATGAACAGATAAAAAGAGGGCCCTTCAAAAGGAATTAAAACTTGGGGAGAAAGTATACCAAGTTTCTACATTCCAGGAACCATGGAAAATGTAGGGCCCAAGTTCATCAGGCCCTCCCCCATTGTTAGAGCTATTAACCCAGTGACAGTGGAGCTGAAATTGCCAAAAAACCCACAAAACCTAAAATGTATCTACCCAGTTTTCCACTGCAGCCTTTTAAAGATTGCAACTGCTTCACCCTTGCATGCTGCAATGAAACCACCCTCCCTCCCATATTAATTGAAGAGGAACAACAGTTGCCCTCCGGGTCAGAATCAAGGTGCTGGTGATGACCTATAAAGTCCTAAATGACATGGGTCCGGATTATTTACGGGAGCACCTTCTGCCGGCATCTACTTCCCATCGTCCTGTGCGCTCCCACAGAGAGGGCCTCCTCAGGGTGCCGTCAGCCAGGGAGTGCCGGCTGGCGGCCCCCAGGGGGAGAGCATTCTCTGTGGGCACGCCCGCCCTCTGGAATCAGCTTCCTGTTGAGCTCCGGATGGCTCCTGACCTTCGCTCTTTTTGCCGCGACCTGAAAACCTGGTTATTTGAGCTTGCCGGCCTGGACTGAGGGATTGGGATTTTAAATTTTAGAATTTGTCTTGTTGGGGCTAACTTAATTTAATTTATTTTTTAACTTTGTATACCATATTTTAACTGCCCTGTACACCGCCCCGAGTCCTTTGGGAGAGGGGCGGTATATAAATCCAATAAAATAAATAAATAAAAAATAAATAAAATAAAGCCAAGGAGATCCTTGACTCCCACCTTTGTAGAAGCAAACTACAATACTTAGTCTTATGGAAAGATTTCCCTCCTTCAGACACAAATGGGTTGATGCTCATCATGTGCAGTACACTCTGTCTCACCCACCAATTTCACAACAAATACCCTGAGAAGCCTAAATAAGTCTGTTGTTTAATCTTAACTCTGTTTTTTTTTCTTCTTTTAAGGCTAGCTCTTTTCCTGGAGGGGCAGCACGTCAGGGCTGCCATCCTGCTACATTATTCATTGCCTGCATTCAGCCTGTCATAAGTAATGGGAGGGGGGAGATTGGTGGGATGAGATAAGGGGAGGGCTAACCTGGGAAAAACAAAAAATATGAATTTTGTCATCCTGTGAGAGCCGCCAGCCATTCCAAGGTCACAGGAAAGAATGCAGAACCATCAAGCCCACAAAGACAGGGACTGTTACCCAAACAACCTGTTAACCCCTAACTGGACACTCGATGATAACCAGGGTGGGTGGTGGTGGATGGGAACAAGGGAAAGGTAACCATAAGCTTTGGGCACAAAAAATCCAGATCCAGCTTTCCTTCTTCATTAACCATTTGGCTTTATTAAAGCCAAGGTAGTGACAGATTTTATTTTCCTGGGCTCCAAGATCACTGCAGATGGGGACTGTAGTCAAGAAATTAAAAGACGCTTGCTCCTTGGGAGGAAAGCCATGGCAAATCTAGACAGCACAGTAAAAAGCAGAGACATCACCCTGTCGACAAAAGTGCGTATAGTCAAGGCTATGGTCTTCCCAGTCGCAATGTATGGCAGTGAAAGCTGGACCATAAGAAAGGCTGAGCGCCAAAGAATTGAGGCCTTTGAACTATGGTGCTGGAGAAGACTCCTGCGAGTCCCTTGGACTGCAAGGCGATCAAACCGGTCAGTCCTAGAGGAGATCAACCCTGACTGCTCTTTAGAAGGCCAGATCCTGAAGCTAAAACTCAAATACTTTGGCCACCTAATGAGGAGGAAGGACTCACTGGAGAAGAGCCTAATGCTGGGAAAGATTGAGGGCAATAGAAGAAGGGGACGACAGAGAATGAGGTGGCTGGATGGAGTCACTGAAGCAGTAGGCGTGAGCTTAAATGGACTCCAGAAGATGGTAGAGGACAGGAAGGCCTGGAGGAACATTGTCCATAGGGTCGCGATGGGTCGGACACGACTTCGCAACTAACAACAACAAAGCATACTTTTTCAACCATTAAATAAATCCTAATCACAATCCTTAATGTGTACCTCAGAGGGAACAAGGATGCCCAAAAGACAGGCAAGAACCCTGAAAGAACAAATAGTTATTAGTTACTAACAATTAGTTAACTGAATGCCAAGTTAATTCATGCTGCTTCAGAAAATGTTTGGATCTTAGTCACAAACAGAAACATTTTTGGTCTTGATTACCAGCTCCATATGTCTATTAGAACTCGCTCCTACCATCAGATGGATACGTGGAATATTGCTTCCCAAGTCTCGTGGCTCTAATATACCTATAAATGCTATACAATTCTATTTAAGAAAGTGATATAACTGCGTGTTGATTTCTAACAAATATCGATGATAAAAAAAATCCTTCAGCGTTCTCTTGAATATTTCCTAATTATTTTAAAAGCAAATCTAAACCTTTGTGCTTTTCATAGGCTGTATCAGAATCTGAAATGAATCTTCTGATTTATATTTAAGAGAAAGAGACAACAGAGACATTAATGATCTTGAGCCCTGTGGATCCATTACACTTTTGAGATTACACCCTTCCAACGCTTTTGGGCAGAATCCTCTGAGTGGCTGCATTCAGGGTATGGACCCTCTGGCTTCATGAGAAAACAACGGAATTTCTAACAGACAGACAAACAGCACAGGCGCTTCAGTGACTGATTCTCTGATTCCTTAATACCTAAGCTTTATCTGACTACCAGCATCGGAAATAAGCTTTTAATAGAAAAAAAAGCATTACTATTTTGTATAAGTACTCTCATTTTCCCCTTTATTCATCATGGCAAAAAATATTAAATATAAATAAACAATACAGCCTTATAATCCTAAGGAGAGGCATCTGACAGAATTTTTTCCTTCCCAAACATTCAAGTTTACTTTAGTAGATGAATTTGGTCTTGATTTTCTTTGGCAAAGTAGGGGAAGAAAAAAAAGGGAACTAAAATAGGGAGGATCACTTTAAAATGAATAATGAGTTTCTTGTAAGAATTGACCATAATATGAGAAGAAGCAGTGAATATAAAGAACTGGGGTGCAAAGTAGCTATAAGTAAATTGATTTCAGTGATGTAGTAGCATGTGCTGCTACTTCTATATCCCCCACTGAACTCAAAGTATCTCAAAGCAAACAAAATTCACCATTTGATATTTATGTAGCTCTTCATATTGGTAATTCTCTTTTCTAAATAACTGCTGAGGAAGTGTCAAAACAAAAAAATACTCTGACTTACCTTTGCCTTCACAATGCAGTTTTTGCTACGCTCTCTCTGAGTGATGTTCTGGGATGCTTATGTACTCTCCGAAATTTCCTGTGATTAGGTAGATCATCTAAGCGCACATCTTCTGGGATTAGAAGACTTTTGCCCTAATCACTTCCAAATATGCTTGCAATCTGCAAAAATCTTGTTCTACCCATTGCTTCTTGTGCCTTCAGGTGCTTTGGAGAATACATCAATCCTCTCCTCCTTCTGATAGCCCTCAAGTACTGGATTGAAAAAGGAAGATTTTACAAGTGATTACAAGAGACATTTATAAAGTGACTTCCTCAGCATTGCCTCAAAACAATCTACTGGGAGCCCCCAAAACATTTCAAAATTTGAAATGAGCCTTGGTGGGTGCAGTGGTTAGAATACAGAAGGATATAATCACTGTCACTACATCTCAGAACACAAAAATAATACTGGCAATAGAACTTAGACTTATATACTGCTTCATAGTGCTTTACAGCCCTCTCTATATGGTTTACAGCAGGGGTGTCAAACTGCTGGCCCACAGGCCTGATGCGTCATGCCCACCCCATTTCCGGCAATGGAAAAAAAGTCAAGATATGTTGCGACACATCACGCGATGTTGCAAGTTTGACACCCCTGCTTTACAGAGTCAGCATATTGCCCCCAACTATCTGGGTCCTCATTTTACTCACCTCTGAAGGATGGAAAGCTGAATCAAACTTGAGCCAGTCAGGATCAAACTCCTGGCAGTTGGCAGAATTAGTCTGCAATACTGCATTCTAACCACTGCATCACCATGGCTCTTCATCATCACTCAGAGTGGAGCAAAAGCTGCATTGCAAAGAAAAAGGTAAGTCAGAATATTTTTGTTTTGACACATCCTTAGCAGTTGTTTGGAAAAGAGAATTGCTGCTATGAAAAGCTGTGTAAATATCAGCTTGTGGATTTTGATTCGTTTGAGATACTTTGAGTACAGTGGGGGTTATAAAAGAGCAAAATATGTTCAACTATATCACTGAAATCAATTTATTCATAGCTAATTTGCACCCTAGTTCTTTATATAGCACTGGCTCTTCTAATATTATGGTCAACTCTTGTAAGAAACTCATTGTTCATTTTTTTAAAAATTTTATTTATATTTATTTTAAATATTTACAGACACATACACACTAAGTATATACATTTCAAATTAAGAAAGAAAAGGAAAAGGACAAACAAACACTTAACAAACATGCATATAAACTAACTGGGGATTGAAATCCCCTGTGCAGTTATACATAATTACATCCCGGTAAATCTTAAATCTTATTTAACGTTGTCTATTTCGACTATTAAATATTGTCATAAAGATTACTATGAAGTGTCATATTAACTATTCTAGGTTTGTTCTATTTTTTAACCAATCATACCATCGTTCCCAGTTGGTGTAATACATAGATTCTTGTTTCTGTTTTAACATATAAGTTAGTTTATCCATTTCAGCACAATTCAGAATCTTATTAATTAACATTTGGTCCGTTGGAATATTTATATCCTTCCACTGTTGAGCGAAGGTTATTCTCGCTGCTGTTGTAACATGTACAAAGAGATACCAATCTTGTCTATTAATTAGTTTTGGCTTTATACCAAGTAGGTAAGAGTCTGGAAGCAGAGGGAAGATGACACCAGTTATTTGTTTTAACCAGTTTTGGACCTTCTCCCAATATTTCTTACTCTGAGGGCAAGTCCACCACTGGTGAAAAAAAGTACCCTTGGCCAGTCTACATTTCCAGCATTTATCAGAGGCGTCTGGAAACATTTTGGCTATTCTAGCTGGCGGCAAATACCATCTATAAATCATTTTAAAATAGTTCTCTTTGAATGCCGAAGATAATGTTATTTTCATCGTTCTGGCCCATATTGTCTGCCATTCCTCTAGTTGGATCGACCTCCCTATGTTTCTCCCCCAGGCTATCATTGTATCTTTCACGATCTCATCATCTATATATCTAGCTAGGAGGAGATTGTACATTCCAGAAATCATTGTTCATTTTAAAGTGGTCAAATAGTCAGCCATGTTTTTAGAAGAGGAGTGTCTTTGCCTTTCCTTATTTTACTTCCTTCTTTTCTTCCCCCTTTTTTGTTTAGAATTGGGTCTAAAAAGATCCAGCAATATCAGGTAACTTGATTAACATAAATCCAAGATACATAAAGAAGAAGAAAGCTAAAGAAAATAAGAAAAGATCTGCAAAGAACCATACAATCCAAACAAATGTGATAAAATTCTAGCTCTTGGTTCTGAATTCTGAATTACTTTAACTTTGTGGTTTCTTCTAATGAGGAAATGGAAGAGGCCTGGTTATGCGAACAATCTGTCTTGACTCAAAATTCTCATTTTACCTCCTTCCTGCTCTCTTATGGGGAAAGGTCACCTGTCTCCATTTTTTTTCCTTGACTCTACACTTACCTGCCCAGGTGTGACCGTAGTGAGAAAGATAAAGCGAAGGGGCTTCAGCCTTCCCTTCCCAAAGAACCACTGGCTGCAATTTTGGGGGGAGGCACTTGTTTGCCCACCCATGAGCACACACCATCGAAGAAGTGAAAGGTGAGAAAAAGAAACAAGAGCACACCACAAAGAAGGCTTCATTAATCTATTTCATCATTGTGTGCTATGCCATGTAAATAGTCAATAGGGCTTTGGTTGCCATATTGGCTCTATGTTAGAAAATCTGAGCAATGCTTTGAACTACAATGTGGTATTTCTTCAATTTCATTGGAGGACCCTGTCCTGAAACAAGTTGTTCTTAAAACGCATCCTACCTAGCTGGACTTGGTACAGGTTATCTATAAACTTTCAAATTGTTGTATGGCACATTCCCAATTGTGCACACTGCCATTGGTGAGCAGCCTAAAGTCCACTTATACACTTCAGAAAGCACCGATTATGGCGAATGGAAATTTGACAAAACCATGTGATTGACTTTGTGTCAACCTGATTATTACTAATTTCCACATCAGGGATATTTGTTTATGTAATATAGCTTTTTTGTTAAATACAGAAGGGAAAGCTTATAACTATTTGCAGACCCGTTATGTAAGGGGAGGGGAATATACTAGATCAGGGGTGTCAAACTCAATTTCATTGAGGGCCACATCAGCATTGCGATTGCCCTCAGGGAGCCGGGTGGGTATGGCCGGAGTGGGCGTGGCCTATTGGGTAGGCGTGGCCAGGGTGTGTATGGCCTACTGGGTGGGCGTGGCCAGCTCTACATCGTTCGCATCAAGGGTGCCTATGGGGGCCTGGGCAGGAGTGGGACAGATCTGAGGGTCTCTGGCAGAAGGAGATGGGACCAGGGCAAGTGCCAAGGCAGTGTGGGCCATTCCCTCACTGTTTCCAGGATGGCTTCACGGGCCACATGAAACCACTTCGCAGGCCGGATCCGGGCCCCGGGCCTTGTGTTTGACATGTCTGTACTAGATTTATATGTATCTTTCAGCATTCAGCCAGGGTGTGTTTTTGCTTATGTTTAATGTTAGATGTATTTGATATTTGATTTTTCTTTCTTTCATTTTTTGAACACATGGTTTCTTTTTTGTGTGTTGGATGTTTCTTAGTCTGGTTTTTTTTTTTTGTTCTGCATTTTATTTTTGGTGATAAAAGAATAAATAAACATGAATTTTTTAAAAAAAGAAAAATGGAAGTAGAAATGGAATTGAATTGAAGACATTCTTCCAAAAGAAGTAAACAGAAAATACTGGCATGAAACCAGCCCTGGTTTCTTTTTTATTTGCTTTTAGTGCTCTTCCAAAAGAGTGTTGCTTGCACCCATGTTCAAAAGCATCTTAAACAACAGCTGACAAACACTTACTACTACAAATCTACCATGCTCATCTGCTAAGAGTAACTTAGGTTTAAGTTGGGGTTTTATGTATATATAGGACAACTCCATTAATCTTTTTTGAACCAGCGGATATAAATTCCTCCCCTAGTCACTTCTTTGTTAAGTATTTCTTATCTTGTTTCTTGATATGTGTCACCTGAAGGCAAAAACTCCAGATCCAGCTTTCCTTCTTCTGTAACCAATTGACTTTATTAAAGTGTACTTTTGGCTAACCATGGGCCCGGGAGTCTTTCTTTTCTAACTGACCAAGTTGGGATGGTTGACATTAAGCTGGATCTGCAATAGCAATCTACCCCGACAGCTCACCCAATGTGGAGATTCTGCAAACATGCCTGTTCCAGTGAAGGTTTCTCTGTGTCTTCTGATTTTCCTCCAGAGCAAAACAAGAAAGCATTTTCCTGTGAAGGCTTTATTCTTATTTTTCCCCTGGAGCAAAAGAAAAGCTCTTCTAGTGAAGGCTTCCTTGTGTCTTTATTCTGATTTTCCTCTGGAGCAAAATCATCTGGATGGGAGATGGGACCATCTAGTTGCAGATGGGAAATGGGAGATGGGAACATCTAGTTGCAGGAAAACAAGCTAGGGTTCCCACTGATTCTGTATTATGGTGAGCTACACACTTATTACATTATATATATTATAATCTAATAATAATAGAAATAAAGTGCACTATTCATTTATTTAGAAAATGTACAATAAATGTAATGCACTTGACTCATCCTAAAATCATTTCCCCTCCCCCAGTCAATGGAAAAATTGTCTTCCAGGAAACTGGTCCCTGGTGCTAAAAAGGGTGGGGACCACTGGGCTAAGGGGTCAACCTGTGAACCTGTGAAATCACATATAGAGGCCTCTGTGTTCTTCAGAGAGAAGAGGGCTGGTTCCCTAAGATTATGATTTGACTATCGCAGGCTAAATGCTATTTGTGTGGAGAATGTGTACCCACAGCCTCTATTGAAAGACAGGCCAAAGTGGTATCCAAAGCAGAACATCCAGATTCAATCATAGTTTCATTCCATACAGTGTCAACCTGGTGAACTCTAAAGCTTCCTCCTTCCAATATGTACTCAAGATGGACAGTGATTAATATTTATATGTTATTTATAAGTAAGAGTGTAGGTTTATACATATGTTGTATATAGCATGTTTAAATGTGTTATTGATGTATACACTTTGAGAGCAAGCAACAAAATTTCATTTTTAATGTGTGCCAATGCACTCACAATAAAAAAAATGAAAATAAAGGTTTTCTATCATTTAGGCAGATGCAGTGTTATAGCAGTGGAGACAGTCCTCCTCCAAAAAGAACCAACAGTAGGCATTGCAGCTCTGTGCCTAGACCTCCCAAAAACTCTCCAACGTGAAGCACCACTGGGTGATATGGGAAAAGGAGGCTTATGCTGTTAAGTGGGCACTTCTCACTTAGAGGCAGTTCTTAAAAGGCAGTACAACTTGTGAATGTGTGAATGGCGTGTTAGAGTATTGCTATGAATATTACCAACAAAATAACTAGGTGGACCTCTTGCTGTTTGCAGAAGTCACATATAATAATTCTGTCCACAGAAGTATGAGTTTTGCACTGGTCTGAGTGGCTACTGGTCTGGACTTTGCTACCAACATAGCCCCCAGCTCACTTTCGTGAGTGGACATTCCGTGCACAGTCCACACAGTAGATAGGTGTCTGTCAGTGGACCTCTACTGCAGATCCAGCTTAATGTCAGGCTTGTCCAAACTTGAGCACTTAAGAAAGAAAGACCCTCAAATCCATGACTGAAGTGAAAGGTTCATTTTTACTAAGTTCAAGCAGTTACAACATAAGCAAAACTGGATCTGAATATGCCAGTACAAAGCCTGCATTTTTCTCTCTTCACTGGTCCTCCCCCCTTGACCAGTCCATCAGTGTCCAACAGATTTTATTTTAGATGTTTTGGGAACGGCTTTGAGGTTTGGTGCCTTTTTGATGGAGTTTCTCTTCCTCTTTGGTTGGCCAGTTCATTCCGGATTGATATCTGTGGTTCCTGTTGCCCTATTGTTCCCTTTCCTTCCTCCCCATTGCTACACCCTACTTCCCCAACCCCTTTCCCCTTTTGGTTTTATACCAGACTGCTAGCAAAGCCAACTATTTTGTTGAGGACAGATGATAAAATACCTGGCATTAGGCCACCCATGGGAGGGGGGCCACCCATTGGAGGGGGGCCACCCATGGGAGGGGGGCCACCCATGGGAGGGGGGCCACCCATGGGTGGGGGGCCACCTATGTCCCCTGCAGCTTCTGGGTCTCCTGAGGGAGCATTACTGGCTAATTTGACAACTACTAAAGCCCTTATTAAAGAATCAATTATATCCTTTTGATAGTAAGAAGGATATATAGAGCCATATTTTGAAGGATAAGATCTCAATCCCCTTTGTTCACTGCTTCCACTTTCACTCCTGCTGGTCTGGAAGAGAAGGAGAAGAATGAGGACAACGTGAGATTAAAATGGGTAAAGATATTTAATGTACTCATAATTATTTTTAAATATTTCATTTTTATATATAAATGTTTTGACCAAATCAATTAACCAGTAATGCTACTTTTGAAACGGATTCCCCAAGCCACCTGAAGCCAGCCATCAGCAAGTATTGGAGTCCATCACAAGAGCAACCAACCAAGCACTTTGGTTTGCTTGCAGCCAGGTATCTGAAAGACCACATGAAAAATCTGATTCTCAGTTTGCAATTGGTTTGGTAGATCATGGGATTATAGAAGCTGATCTCCCCTAGCAGGCTGTCACCTTCTAAAGCTTCAAGTAACATCATCCATCGATCCACCTTTGGAAATACCTTAACAGGAAATACTTACTTTGAAAGCTCTGCACTCTGCCAGTGGCAACTTTAAGATTTGTGTACTTCAGCTCCCAGAGTTCCCTAGCCAGCCATGCCATACATCTTAAAGTGAGCAAGGTTCAAGAAAAACTACTCCATGCTAATGAGCAGGAAGATATGCTTCAAGTTTCTGTAACTGATGAACTTCCAGTTCTCTCTCCCTGTCAGGGCTGCCCTCTTGCTATGCTATGCATTGCGTAGCAATGAAACATGCCTTGCCATGAGAGCCACCAATTGTTCCAATGTTAACACCTAATTGGACACCCAATGATGACCAGGGGTGGTGGTGGTGATGGATGGGAACAAAGGAAAGTTAACCATGTGCTTTGGGCAAAAAAATCCAGATCCAGCTTTGCTTCTTAATTAACCATTTGGCTTTATTAAAGCATACTTTTGGTTAAGTATGGGCCCAGGAGTCTTTGTTTCCTAACTGATCAAGTTGGGATGGTTGACACTCCCTCTTTCTGTCTGTCTGATTCATTCATCCCAGCTTCCTTTTGCAGTGTGGAATAATAATGCTGATTTCCCTCCCCGAAACGTCACAAGGGAATCTTGAGAAAATGAATGGTCATCCCAGCCCATTTCATAAGCAACACATGAGCCCCCTGACTCAAAAATTTAGCTGTTATGTTTTTTCCCCAACCATTAAATAAATCCTAAATATTTCTATCATGCAACCACAATCTTTAATGTGTACCTCAGATGGAACAAGGATGGCTAAAAGACAGACAAGAACAATCACAATCTTCATTTTGTTGGATAAATCTGTAAGAACAAATAGTTATTAGTTATTAACAATTAGTTAACTGAATGCCAAGTTAATTCATGCTGCTTCAGAAAATGTTTGGGTCTTAGTCACCAACAAGAAAAAAAATGGTCTTAGAACTCGTTCCTACCATCAGATGGACACGTGGAATTTTGCTTCCCAGATCCCTGTAAATGCTATACAATTCTGTTCAAGAAAATGATATAATCACGTGTTGATTTCTAACAAATCAATGATAAAAAATCCTTCAGCGTTCTCTTGAATGTTTCCTAATTATTTTAAAAGCAAATCTAAACCTTTGTGTTTTTCATAGGATGTATCAGAATCTGAAATGAATCTTCTGATTTATATTTAAGAGAAAGAGACAACAGAGACATTAATGATCCTGAGCCATGTGGATCCATTACACTTTTGAGATTACACCCTTCCAACGCTTTTGGGCAGAATCCTCTGAGTGACTGACAAACAGCACGGGTGCTTCAGTGACTGATTCTCTGATTCCTTAATACCTAAGCTTTATCTGACTACAAGCATTGGAAATAAGCTACTAATAGGGGGGGAAAAGCATTACTATTTTGTATAAGTACTTTCATTTTCCCCTTTATTTATCAAAATTGTTAAAATCTCATTTAAACATAAATATAAATAAACAATAAGGTAAAGGTAAAGGTTCCCCCGCACATGCGTGCTAGTTGTTTCCGACTCTAGGGGCCGGTGCTCATCTCCGTTTCAAAGCCGAAGAGCCAGCGCTTGTCCGAGGACGTCTCCGTGGTCATGTGCCCGGCATGACTAGCACGGAACGCTGTTACCTTCCCACCGTAGTGGTCCCTATTTTTCTACTTGCATTTTTACGTGCTTTCGAACTGCTAGGTTGGCAGCCTTATAATCCTAAGGTGAGGGGTCTGAAAGAATGTGTCCTTCCCATACATTCAAGGTTTGCTTTAGTAAAAGATGAATTTGGTCTTGATTTGCTCTGGTAAAGTAGGGGAAGAAAAAAAAGGGAACTAAAATAGGGAGGATCACTTTAAAATGAATAATGAGTTTCTTGTAAGAATTGACCATAATATGAGAAAAAGCAGTGAATATAAAGAACTGGGGTTCAAAGTAGCTATAAGTAAATTGATTTCAGTGATGTAGTTGAGCATGTGCTGCTACTCAAAGTATCTCAAAGCAATCAAAATTCACCATTTGATATTTATGCAGCTTTTCATATTGGTAATTCTCTTTGCTAAATAACTGCTGAGAAAGCGTCAAAACAAAAATACTCTGACTTACCTTTTCCTTCACAGTGCAGTTTTTGCTACGCTCTCTCTGAGTGATGTTCTGAGACACAGTGGCGGTGGTTATATACTCTCCGAAATTTCCTGGGATTAGGCAGATCATCTAACCACACATCTTCTGGGATTAGAAGACTTTTGCCCCAATCACTTCCAAATATGCTTGCAATCTGCAAAAATCCTCTTCTGAAATGTTTTGGTTTTTTCAGAACATTGTTTTGTGGCAATATTCAGCAGATCACTTTAAAAAAAAAATTCCTCAAGGCTTGATGGTGCTGGTACCAATTTTTATTTTAGTAGAAGTAAAGTTATCTTCAGGTGAAACTGGATTCATAATGAGATACATTAGATGCATATTCTTTGCTGATATTGAGATGGAAGTGTTTTGCCATCTATTTGTTCTGGAATGCTTTTTCGTCAATTCCTAATTTAGTCTACAACCTTGGAATGTTATTTGTGGGGCCCTCTTCCATGTCAAAGTAGTACTTGTCTGTCTGTGTATAATTAAATTTTTCTTTTTCTTAATGTAAAATATAAACAGAAATAAAGACATTGGAAAAAAGGGAAAGGAAGGGAATAGAGTTAATAAAATCAAGGAAGGGGAAATGAAATTTTAAAAAACACAAAGCGGTGACTTCCATCTTTTGGGGGGCATTAAGATAATAACAGAAAAAAACAGAGTTGGAAGGGACATTGGAGGTCTTCTAGTCCAATCTCCTGCTCAGACACAAAATCCTATACCATTTCAGACAAATGGTTGTCCAATCTCTTCTTTAAAACCTCCAGTGTTGGAGCACCCACAACTTTGTTCCATTCATTAAATGTTCTAACTGTCAGGAAATTCCCCCTTCCTTCTAGGTTGGATCGCTCCTTGGTTTCCATCCATTGCTTCTTGTCTTGCCTTCAGGTGCTTTGGAGAATAGGATGAGCCCCCTCTTCTTTTGACAGCCCCTTAGATATTGGGAAATTGCTATCATGTCACTTCTAGTCCTTCTTGTCTTTAAATTAAACATACCCAATTCCAACAACCTTTGTTTTTAAGTCTCCTAATCATCTTTGTTGCTCTTCTCTGTATGCTTTCTAGACTCTCATCATCCTTTTTACTTGTGGCAACCAAAACTGGATGCAAGTGTAATCTTACCAAGGCATTATAAAGTGGTACTAACATGTCACATGATCTTGATTCTATCCCTCTGTTAATGCAGCCTAGCACTGTGTTGGCTTTTTTGGCAGCTGCAGCACACTGCTGGCTCATATTGAAGTGATTGTCTACTAGGACTCCGAGATCCCTCTCACAGTTACTACTATTGAGCAAGGTACCACCTATTCTAATACATAGTAAATTTATATGAACTTTTTAGTTATGCCAAATAATAGCCACTAGCCATTTCTATAATAATAACCCACTTAACTGCCAAACCCAAATCTAAAGTTTCATTTTTTTCTCTTTCATGCAGAAAGTCCAGAAGTGGTTTTCAAATAAGCACAAAAGTATGTACATTCACCATCTTTGCCAGTTCTATCATCTTTTGAATCCATACCACCTTTGTTGGGATTAAGCAATCCTTTAATTTCTGGGTGTCTAGAATTCTTGCAGCCATCAGCAGATAGCAGCAGAGTTTCAATTTTCCCCCCAATTCTTTATCTAATAGTTCTAAAAGAAAATTTTCTGGTATTTATTGTAACTCAATTTTTAAAATTTTCTGAATTAAACCATGGATCTGTACGTAATATTTCTTTGCCTTGTAATATGTACACCACATATCATAAAAAGTACCCTCCTTACACTAGCATTTCCAACAAATATTTGAAACACCCATATATGTCTCTGATAGTTTATCTGGCATTAAATATCACCTGTCCATCATTTTAGAGAAATTCTCTTTAAAATTTGAACCTGGATCTTCCCAGCCCAAGCCCTTCACTACCCATCACTCGTAGAAATACCTAAGTATTGCTTCCATTCTACCACTGTTGGAGTACTTTTCCATAATTAGCTGGAAGTGATATTAGAAATAGGTTTCATTTGAATAAATCTAGAGCAATGTTCTTCTGCATCATTAAGATCCACCAATACCTTCGCCAAAAATAGTTAATTGTTTCAAGGCTCAGTCCATGTCATTATTTCTTGTTGATCCGAGCTGGGAATTATTGATGAACAGAATATTAATGTGCCATTAAATAGCTTTTCCTGAATTACTTGAATATATATTTCTCTTTCAGTGGAGAATGTAATTACAGTTTTCCTCTCATTGTTCTTTTGCATTACGTTTGCAGGAACCAAAACAGAATTTAGGCCAGACAGAGCAGCTCTTTGTGGGTAATTAATAAGCCATCTGTCATGTGCTTAAAAAGGCTTATTTAATTTAAAAGCAGATAAACTGAGGTCTATCCTGGCAATGAAACCACATTTTATTATTTCCGAATTAATGGAATAGTTGAATATCTATTGGATGGGTGGTGGGGACAGGCATTTTGGAACAACATAAAACATCTTATTAAGGATACTGAAGGTCATTTTAGAGAGGATAGTGGTGACTGTGGTTTTTATGTCTGGTTGCACATTTAATTTTATAAAGAGCCCTAATAAGGGAACAATCATTTTTAGTTGTTTAGGACAGCACATCAAGCAAGGCAGAGAGGCATAATGTTGACATTGTACAGCTATATTTTATTTTTCAGAGTAAAGTTGGGATCAAGATAGCATCTTTCTTTAGCTAAGAGCTTTGGCAGAGGGCATGAAGGAAAAGAAACAGATGCTTAATTTGAATGACAGTAAAGTGGTCCTGCTAAAGGCAGACTGAGGCAGATATATAGTTCAAAACACAAGCATCCAGTACAAACCAAAATGATATGAAAACAGTAAAATGTGTGCCTGACATCAGGATGCACAAATTTGTTCTTTTATTATTGTGTATCTCATAGAATGCATACGTATATACTTGAGTATAAGCCGAATTTTTCAGCCCACTTTTTGGGCTGAAAAATTCCACTTCGGCTTATACTCCAGTCAACAAAAAAACTTACCGAGGACTTGTGTGCGGCCGAGGCTTTGGTGCTTCCGGGATCGCGCGCACCTCTCCCAAGCCACCGCCGTCCGAGACCTACCGAAGTTTGGGGAGGTTTGGGGAGGTGCGCGCGCACCTCCCCAAACCTCCCCAAACGTCGGCAGGTCTCCGTTCCTCCGCGCAGACCTACTGACGTTTGGGGAGGCCATTTAGCTGCCATTCAAAACAACCAACACCCCAAAACTACAAATAACCTCTTTCAAATTTATGACAAATGCAGCACTCCAGTGGTCATTCACACTTACCACAGACCCTGGGGATGTTGCGCTGTCCTCCCCTGCCCGTCTTCCCCTGCAGCACTTAGGCCTGCTCCCCAGGACTCCTGGAAGCAGCTGCGAACAATTCCTTGCTAAAATGGCGGCTACTTTCAGAGCCTTCTCCGCTAATCAGCTGTCTGCCCATCAGCTGTCCATAGGGATGCTGCAAAGCTCTCCTTCTCTAGGCCTTGGACTCCCTCCTGGCTGAAGAGTAGATGAACCAAGCCAGCAAGGAGACAAAATGTTTCTGCAGCTGTTTTTCCTCTGAAGTTTTTTTTTTGTTTTTTTTTTAAAGTAATCTCCGAAGGTTATGCCAGAAAATGGAGGACGCTGGGTCTTTGCAAGCTTTAGCTGTCCGCCTGGCTGCCTGAAGGCCGCCCTTTTCAGGCAGTCTGACAGACAGCTAAAACTTGCAAAGACCCAGCGTCCTCCATTTTCTGGTACAACTTTTAGGGATTTATTATTATTATTCCTACTACTACTATTACTACTACTACTACTTCAGGAGTAAAAAGTTGCAGAAAAAAATTCTCTCTTTACTAGCTTAGTTCCTCTACTCTTCCATCTGGAGCCAAGGTAAGATTTTAAAAAGGGATATTGGTTGGAAGGCAGAGGGAGAGTTTAGTTTTAGCATCTAAAAAAAGGGGGGGGGGAATCAGCGAGTACATCCCAACCAGCTTTTTATGTTTTTGTTATTGAAGAAATATGGGGGAGGGGGAGGGGTTCTGGGGTGGGTTGGGGAGGGGATAATATTGTAATATTCATTGTAATATTGTAACTTCAATAAAAATTTTCAATAAAAAAAAAAGAAATATGGCTTTCTGGGGGAAGGTGGGGAGGGCGTTAAGGAAGGAAAGGGTTTTTGGAAGCTCGCCCTGAAGCTGCCTTTTGTGCAAGGGGCCTTTTCTCAAAGCCTAGAGAGGCAGCTTTGTTGCCTCCCCGTAGACAGCTGATGGGCGAACACCAAAAGCTCCAAAAGGCTAGGGAACTAGTCCCAGAACAAAACGGAGACCTGCCGTTTGGTTTGGGAGGCGCCCAAACCTCCCCAAACGTCGGCAGGTCTGCGCGGAGGAACGGGCGTGTTTCCTGTTCTCTTTACTCTAAGAAAGTTTATTTCTAAATACCAGGGTATCAGCGGAGGAAAAATGTAAATGTAAATGTCTGCATCATTTAACAATTTGTTTCATATAACAATTATATAACCTGGTATTAAAACACTATTTTGCCTTGTTGATTTAGATGTTAAAGAATTTAAGCATAGCCTATAACCATATCAGAATGCAAGTAGTCTCCTGTAAAATATTCCTGAAGACGCCAAGTATTAATTCAAAAGAGTCATTTACTTGCAGAGAGGGCTACCTCCAGGGAATAAAATGGTGTTATCTTTTCAATGATCATTATATATACCAGTACAGAAATACCTTGGTTGTCCAGGACTATGCTGTTGATAAGTAACACAAGAAGAGTGTCATTTTTGTTGCTGAAAGTAAACAGATTCATATGAACTCAAGACAGTAAAAGTGGAAAATGAAAAATCTGGGTTAAGTTATAAATTAGCCACCCCTGAGATAGATGATTATATAAAATGGATGGATGGATGGATGGATGCATGCATGCATGAAATATTTAAAAACACAAAAGTAAGTGTGAACACAGCTGATGGTCGAAAAGTGAAAGTGGATTTTATTTTCTTGTCAGGATTCAACCCCTATAGTTAGGATATGTAGGAGAAGGAAGGAAGAGATTAAACTAGACAGGAAAGCAATGACTGCCAAGGGTGCAGACATTTCTATGACAACAAAGATCAAAATAGTTAAATTGGTGGGTTTTTTCCTAATGATAATATACATGAAAGCTGGGTTTGGGGGAAAAAACGAAAGGGAAAGAAGATACATATTGGGAATCTTTTAAGAGTACCACAGTTCCTTATAGGTCACATAAAGAATAATTGCTCCTTGGAGACAATGATTAATAAGCAGAAACCCACACTATGAGATGATGACCCTAGATGACAGACTAGAAAACAAAACAAAATATGGTGGGCGCGGTGGGGGGAGATGACAATTCTACTCGGCCTTTCCATAGATTCTCGTATATACTGCATATACTCGTATATACTACAGGATTTTATCTGAATTTAACTTGTCTAACACAGTCAACAAAGGAATTAGCTAACAATTATGCCCCTACTTTGTAGACAAAAACTATGCTAGGCCTGTGCAGTATTATCTTCTCATGAATACATATAGCCAATCAAAACTATTTCAATGTTACTCATTTTTTGTTTTCATGTTAGCTAATCCATATATATATAATCCATGTTAGCTAATCCATATATATATGGATGGATGCCTTTGATCCTTTGGTGAAGGGCTGAGTCATATATGTGTGTGTGTGTGTATACATGTTAAATGTTTGTTAAGTATTTAGATTACCTTGCTAGGCCCCAAACATGGGACAAATCTTATTTCCTGTTTCAGCCTAACCCAAGGCCATCTACAGGCAGTGGTCACAGTAGTGACAGCTCATATTTGTGTAATTATTATTTTTTTTTGGATTGCTAACAAAGAAAGAATTAAACAGAGACTGATATGCATTACAAACTTATTTGTTCTCATCAGTCAGCCATACCCTTCTGAGATTCGAACCTGGGCTGATTGCACATTAGGCAGTTGTTTTAACCTCTAGGCCACAGGCTACTGTGACCACTGCCTGTGGATGGCCTTGGGTTAGGCTGAAACAGGAAATAAGATTTGTCCCATGTTTGGGGCCTAGCAAGGTAATCTAAATACTTAACAAACATTTAACACATATCTCCCTTGCTTCTCAGCTAACAAAGCGAGAAAGAGCCTGTGGCCTAGAGGTTAAAACAACTGCCTAATGTGCAGTTAGCCCAGGTTCGAATATATAAATACTGGAATCCCAGGTGTAGACATTTGAAATAAGTAAAAAATAAAATGATGAACTCTGGGATATAAGAAAAAGCCTTCTTTATTGCTGAGCTTGACGAAAGCTCACCAATAAAGAAGACTTTTTCTTATATCCCAGAGTTCATCATTTTATTTTTTACTTACAGTATTTCAAACATATGTATGCACACACACACACACACACACACACACACACACACGTATATGTATATGTATATGTATATATACAAATATATTTATGACTCAGCCCTTCACCAAAGGATCAAAGGCGTCCATCTTTAATTCTTTGAATGACAGTCTTAATCTCCCAAACTGTAATTGCCCAAATGCTGAACTGCTGAATAAATACATAATAGAACGTTGCGGTTTTTGCATTCTATTCTGCCAACTTTAATAGGTTTAGCTCTCACCACAAAGGTCAAGAAAATATTGCTTAAGACAAAGCCAGGTAGCCACAAACTTTAATTGATCGGGAACAACTTAGATTTACAGAAAGATGAGGGTTTCTCTTTTTCTTTCCTTTTCCTTTTTCTTTCTCTCTCTTCCTCAGGATACAGATTTTTTTTTAAAAGGAGATCATCCATTAGGGGGAAAAATATAGGGTATCCCATCAAAACAGTAGGTAGGGATTATTTTATAGAGTATTATTACCTACAGCGGGGATGCGGTGGCATAGTGGTTAAGATGCTTGGCTTGTTGACCAGAAGGTTGGCAGTTCAAATCCAAGTACTGAATAATGGGATGAGCTCCTGTTCCTGCCCCAGCCTCTGACCACCTAGCAGTTTGTAAGCATGCAAATGCAAGCAGATAAATAGGTACCACTTTGGTGGGAAGGGAACAGCGTTCCATGCACCTTTGGCTTATAACTATGCTTGACCAAATGACCATGGAAAATGTCCTGTGGCAAGAAACTGAGATGAACACTGCCTCCTAGAGTTGTACACAATTGGCAGGGGAAACCTTTACCTCTATCACTTATAGAATAGGTTTCTATATTACTTCCTATATGAATAAATCTCAAGATGCAATAATAAAACAAAAAATGAAAAGATAGTAATTAAAAAGAAATACATCCACTCAAAATCCTTAGAGGAAAGGACTGGGGTACAAGGTAGGCCAACAGGCACCTCCAAGGAGTGACCACCTGCTAGTGCTATTGTGTGCTGCTACTGACTTATGCAATAAGATTCCCTTCTTATGTTGTTTATGATTGGCTGGGATTCTAACAACACAGACAGTCCTGATCCAAAGTTGTTTAGAGTCTTATGGGTCAAATACAAAATTTTGAACCTGGCTTGGTATTTACTGGCAACCAAAGCAAATGCTTTGGCAACAATTTGTCCCAGTCTAGGTCTAGATGACAACTGCAGCTTCTGGATCCAAGCGCAAAGGCTATCCCCTCACAAAGAGCATAGCACAGCAGCCACTACATGAACAATCACATCCTAAAGGAATAGTGGCTAAATCAAACAAATTTGGCACTAGGCACTTCTACCCATGCAATTCACTTGGGCCTCCAATAATACTAATCATTCTTGCAGTACCCACAAAATCCGCACTTGTTTGCAGCCCAGAGAAACTCTACAGTTTCCATACTCAAGAACCACCCATCACAGAGTCTTCACCTTCTCAGGATTCAGCTTTAGTTTACTAGCCCTCATGAATACCATTACTGTTTTTAGAATATGCATAGCCTCTCCTGATTCAAAAGGTCAAAGAGAACTTTAGCTGAGTTTTGTATCAACTGTATCAACACGTAGGCTCTCCAAAATATCCCCAGCAGCTTCCTAGAGGTGCTAAAAAGCATTGGGGACAAAGAGTATCTAGTGGGACACTACAGCTTTCATATTTCAGAGGCAGAGACACCAAATGCTTCATTCTGATCCTGTCCCTTCACAAAGAAGAAAACTACAATGCAGTATGGTTTGGATTCATATGGGTGATTTAGTCATTTACTATTGCTATAGTCCATGTTTCCTCAAGGAAACTCATTAGATGGTGACATTATCTCTTCAATCCATGTACTTCTTTGGACCTCCAACATGTCTATAATCATTGTGTTGGAGAATAGATGGGTTAACTATACTCTCTCTCTCTCTCTCTCTCTCTCTCTCTCTGTGTGTGTGTGTGTGTGTGTGTGTGTGTGTGTGTGATTTACAGATAGTGCTCAACTTAGAACCATAACTGGGATTGGAACGCCATCAAACAGCAACATCTGCCTACCCTAGATCCTTGGGAATAAGTCAGTAGGCAGGTAAAAATGCCAGATCCAGTCTAAACAACCAACAATGATGGTAATACATTGAAATTTTTTCCTACTCATACAACCATCCTCCAGTTAAAATCCGTATCATAAAAACCCATAAAATATATGAGCCATAAAACTCAAAACACAGAGCTAAAGGCCAGAAAGGCATAACACTGCATCCCCCAGTATCTAAACACTGATCTAAATATGGCCCTTTTGCAGCAGGAGCAGCAGGGTGAAGGTCAGTTGCACTTAGTAGGGAAGCTATTCCACAGTCCCACACTGAGGAAATCAGCCCCCATTCATCTTCTCATGGGAAGGGGGGAAGCTCTAATCGTCTCTTCCAGGATGGTTGCATAGGATGGGCAACCAGGACTGCAGATTCCCCCCACAGTAATACTGAAGATTATGCTGGACTGTCAAGAAAGAGCTGAGACCAATTCTGCACTTTGTTTTTTTTCTCCTGTTGTTCCTCCCAAAGGTTGCCAGCTGAAGGGAAGAAGAGGGGAGTTATGCCAATAAGTAATCTGATGATAATATTCTGACATCTTGGCTTCCAGGATCTATTTCATTTTGGAAGGAGCAGTGAGGTTGGAAAACTAGAAGAAATCAGAACAATTTTCTAGCGGGCCAAAGGATCACCACCTTACTGTTGATGGGTTTCCTCCATTAATCAGATTAAACACACTTTCTCCCTGATGTGTTAAAATGTTCTCTGGCTGCTAAGTGATTACTCACCCAACTTGTGAAACTACCTGTTATTCAGATCAGTTCTCAGTCTTAGTGGGAAGTGGCAGGTCAAGTTTGAAATAGTTCTACTTTTAAGAGATTAACTGGTTAAAGTATCACAGAAGAACACTTTCTCTCTTTTTTTTTTCTTTTTGTATTTAACTTTCTCTTGTGGTGTGACTTTTGTTAAGTCTGGTGTAAACCACTGGAATGGACTGACACATTCCTAAATGTTATTATTTCTCCTTTCCATATAAGATGCCAACAGTTTTTTTGATTGTGTTATCACAGAAATATGCTAAATAAATATCTTTATTTATTAAATATTTATGTTGCCCATCTTACTCTACAGGACAACTCTGGGTGGCTATATATATATACCGTAAACACATTATTCATAGCATTCTCCTGTGAAATGCCCTATATTCTTCATCTGATGCCCTATACTTGCCTCTCAACTTCGTTATGATCCAATCTTTGTAGGTACACCTAATTCAATTAAGTGAAATTAAAATTTGAATGGCTCATCCTCCTCCCTTGTCGACTCTTGAAATAGTCTAACAGGTCGTCTGAAATTCCCATTCGTTCAACCTTTTTCAAATGAAAAAAGTGACAATCAGTGTTGAAAAGAGCAAGATAAAGACAGTGCTCTTACAGTGGTCTTTGAGTTTAAAAATGTTCTACATTCTTTTCCCAGCATCCTAAGCCATGTCACCAAAATCAGCCAAAGGAACAAGAGGGTCAAAATAGATCAGATGCTGATTACAACATTGAAGCTCAAGCCCTGCCTCTTTTGAATTTGCATCAACATGTCTGAGATTCAAATAGCTATAGCGCTTCTTATATACGCCCCATAGGACACTCTCTCTACAGTTTACAACGTCAGCATACAGTATTGTCCCCTATCAATCTGGGTCCTCATTTTACCGACCTTGGAAGGATGGAAGGCTGGGTTAACCTTGAGTCAATGAGGACTGAACTCCTTCTAGTGAGCTGAATTAGCCTGCAATACTGCTTTTTAATCACTGCACCACCAGGGCTCTTGATGCAATGCAATGTTGCAACTATCATTTTGTCTGTATTGACTTCTCCACACTACAGACCCCAGTGAATATTACCTTAATTACATAAATCTGAACATCTATGTCAGGGGTCCCCAAGCCCCGGCCTATTACTGGGTTGTGACCTGTTTGGAACCGGACCACACAAGCGGCTGGCCAGTGCAAGTGTGTGTGTGTGTGTGTGTGTGTGTGCAGCTTGACTTGTGAAAGCAGTGGGCTGGCACGCACATGCACGGCTTGACTTGCACAAGTGGTGGACCAACATGCACACGCACAACTCAATTTGCGCAAGCAGCGGTCCGGTTCCCCTCTCCTCACTCTGCCAGGCTGCCAAGCCATAAAGGTTCGGGACTGCTGTTCTACGTGGCATCCACAACATACCTGTTCTGCTTGTGTTCTGCAATGACTGTTAAGTGGCACACCCTACCATTTGACAGAAATGGGAGGGGACCCAGATGACAAATGTTGAAGATGGCAAGTAAAGGGGGCACAACATTTCTCCCTTTTAAAATGAGCTAATGGCACTTACAACTTTGTTCTTGTTTCTTCCAGTGACTGGATATTTTGGAAGCTGTTGTTTGGTTGCATAACCCTGTGGAATACCCCTTTAACCTAAAAGCTTAGTATTATCGACCTCCTTCTCTATCTGGGTATAATACGTGACATTGCACCTTTCCAAGCACTTTTTCTCCCCAGAATAGGTGAATGACTCACTAGAAGGACTATAGTTCAGATACTACTTTTACCATCCATATGCCTGACAAACAGTAAATTGAAGGTTGGAAAATGAATCACCCCAAAATTAAGCAGAATCATCTTGACCACATAGTGTTTGCAGACATATTTTCTTTCCTTCAGTGTTTTGGCCAGTTAGTCAGAAATAAATGTTCAAAATTTCAACATAACTTACTGCTGAGTTAGCAGGTGAATTTTATTTAGGGATGACCTCAAAGGGACCTTGGACTCTCCTTTAAATATTTCCTATTTTCTTTTTGTTTCCTTCACTTATCTGATTGGGATTTACAGCTTGAATTAATTGTTTAACTCTCTATTTCTAAAAAAAATGACCCTCACTCAGTCCTCTAGCCCAGAATGGACCAGAGAAGCTAAAATAATGCAGTGAGCAGGAATCGCTGCCAAGCAAATGGTTTTCTTTCTGGCCTGGCTAAAAGCTGAGTTGGAGGGAACCATGCATAAAGTTTAGTACATTCAGATGGAGAAGATAAATACACCAGGTCTATAGTATTTAATATATACAGTAGTAAACTCTTTACACCAGTGGTCCCCAACCTTTTGAGTACCAGGGACTGGTTCTGTGGAGAAAGGTTTTTCTGTGGACTGGAGGGGGTATGGTTTTGTAACTGCCTGCATCCCATGGATGGGGCTTTGCTTGTTTACACCATTAATAATGATTTCCCTGCCCATTTTTTCACCCAAACTTGATTCATGTTTCTCTAAGATAGCTTTAACCTGCTGGAAAGGAGGACAGTTTATGAAAATTGATCTCCATCTGTTCTTCAATTTTGGGCTACAGTGCTGTCCAGATGTTCCATCTGAGCAATAGTGACCATGGCTTCTGACTGGTGGATTCACCTGCTTCTTTATTCTTCCTGCCTCTCCTTGAAAAGCAAGTGCCAATCACTTTCCTTTCCATGGGTGCGACCTAGAAAGTAAGTGGTTTCCACTGACAGATCTTTACTGAGCAGGATCCTGTCAGATCTTTTCTGAGCAGGATCACAACACACCCCACTGCTTTCCCTTAACTGGACTCAGTCTCTGAGTCCATTGTGAATACAATAGGGAGATCTATGCTGCTCCTTGCCTGCCAGCCAAGGAGAAAATGAGGAGGGATTGGAAGAATTTGCTGCAGCACTGTTCCTTTTTATCTAGTGATTATTAAGCTTATATCCTCCCATTTTTATAGAAAGAGGTTTGCAATGATTTTTAATGCAGAATTTAAAATATTATAGAATCAGTGCTATTAAAATCAAAGCCATAAAGTTGCATTATTTGGCAAAAGAAATGAGTTTTTGCTACTTTCCAAAATTTTGGGAGAATGGGGCCAAACCCCACCTTAGAGAATCTACGCAATAGCCTAGGAGCTGCATTGTGAAAAGCCGCATAGCTGAGCTTCTGGTAAGAGCTGCATCTGTCTGCTGTTTCATCCACTGTACTCTATATTCTGCTGATCTTAGCAGTGTTTTTTAAACGAACAGAAACTAAGATTTTCAAAGAGTTGGGCTTGACATCTCACACTGATATCCATAATGTCTTATACAGGGGTAGCTGGTACAAAATTACTTTTGATTGATAGCAAAAGGAATAAACACAGGCAGTTAATGATTGATGGGGAACAGCCCCGTTAAAGGGACTCAGTAGGATTCCTCTGAGATTCAAGTAGCTCAGTGTTTTTCAAACTTGTCAAATTTAAAATGCATGGAATTCAACTAGAGAATTCCCCAGCCAGCATAAAGTCCCTTGAAGTTCACTTGTCTTAATCCACTGAAATAAATAGTTATGATTTAGCATACCACTTTTTTCTACGTTCTTTCTCCTCTTTTCCTCACTAAAAATACCTTTTTAATAGATGATTTCTCTAGTGTGGTATAAGTGAAAGAAGATATGATATGATATGATATGATATGATATGATATGATATGATATGATGATATGATATATGATATGACATGATATATGATGGAACAGAACAGAACAGAACAGAACAGAACAGAACAGAACAGAACAGAACAGAACAGAACAGAATAGAATAGAATAGAATAGAATAGAATAGAATAGAATAGAATAGAATAGAATAGAATACTTTATTTGGCCAAGTGTGAGTAGACACATAAGGAAATAGTCTCTGATGCAGAAACTCTCAAAGTACATCCAAAGTAATAGAGTAATAATAATCATAATAGTGTTAACAATAAGGTAGTAGATAAGATGAGAAGGATAATAATAATAATATTTTATTTATTTTTATTTTAATTCCATTTATATCCCGCCCTTCTCCGAAGACTCAGGGCAGCTTACAAGCTTAGCAGTAGCCTTCATTCTATGTATATGCCTGCTTATTAGGGCTTTCACACACACCCCAAGCGGCATTATTACAAAGTCAGCTTAATTGCCCCCAGCAATCTGGGTCCTCATTTTACCTACCTCGGAAGGATGGAGGTAAAATAATAATAATTTATTTATTTATTTTATTTTATTACATTTATATACCGCCCTTTCCTGAAGGACTCAGGGCGGTTTACAGGGTAATTAAAAAACCAAGATACAAAAGTTAAAAACAAATTTAAAAAAATTATATTTGTCCCTGCATAAATAAAACCCCAGTTAAAATAAGATTAATCCTCAGCCTGGGCCAGAGAGCTCGAAGAGCCAGGTCTTCAGGCCCCGGCGGAATGAACTGAGGTCAGGGGCAGTCCTAAGCTCCACTGGCAGCTGGTTCCAAAGGGCAGGCGCCCCCACTGAGAAGGCCCTATCCCTGGGTGTTACCCGCCGGCAATCTCTTACCCGTGGCACCCTGAGAAGACCCTCCCTGTGGGAGCGCACTGGACGAAGGGAACTTGATGCCGGCAGCAGGTGTTCCCTCAGATATCCCGGACCCAAGCCATTTAGGGCTTTATAGGTCATCACCAGCACCTTGAATCTCACCCGGAGGGCAACCGGAAGCCAATGCAGATAATAATAATAATGGAGGTAAAATAATAATAATAATAATAATAATAATAATAATAATAATAATAATAATAATAATAATAATAATAATAAAAATAATAATAATAATAATAATAATAATAATAATAATAATAATAATAATAATGGAGGTAAAATAATAATAATAATAATAATAACAGTACAGTCATACAACATGGGTAAATATACTTAGATATAAAACAATACTGTGAGGATTAGAAGTTCAGCAGAGTGATGGCAGAAGGGAAAAAAATCTGTTCCTGTATCTAGTTGTTTTGATTGTGGAGTACAGTTGAAATGGTTGTGTGACTATAAACAACAAGCCATACTCCCCAAAATAATTCACTCACCTCTTGGCAGAATCCATTCACAGGAGTAAAAACCCAAAGAACAAACACTTGAATATAAATGCAAATGACCAACTGTCTGCAAGGAATATAAATCCTTCCATTCCCAGCCATCCAGTCAGAGCTGAAGAAGCTTCTTGGATGAGAAGCGAAACATCTTCAAAGAAAAACAAGAAAGTCCAGCTGCCTCGTGAAAAAGCACCTTTGGGACTAACGTAGGACTTATCTTTATATGACTGCAGGAAATATCTGCATGACATTGCATCTTTTTTGCATCCTCTGCCTACTGCTGAGGTGACCTAATATAATGGTTTCTTATTTCTCTTGCAACCATCTTTGCCATATAAACAGTCTCATAGTGTGAGTGATGATGCTGTCTGGGGCTGGGATCTGCTTACTTTCTGTGGGTCATTGATATTTTGACTCAGGTCACAGGAGAAGCTGGAGACCTGGCTTCTGAAATCCTTCACCCACCCAGTTGGTTGGAAGTCTGGAAAACCAGGAAAGCAGACTTTCAGTCGGTTAATGAAATGTCTGCAGGCAAACAGTCAAGTTCAGACAGCACCAAAGGATTCCACAGTTCAACCCTGAGCTCCTGATATTCTCTGCTATTGGAGTTGGGAAATTGCCACTCAGGCCTTATGCAAAGCTTTTCTGGAAGAAACCCAGGCCTGATATACACATGTGTTTAGTAATCTTTGGAAAGAGCACAGGACCTGTCTTTTAGAAGTGAGAAAAACAAAAACTGAAACACCTGCTATTTTGAAGCAGGAAAGAGAGTCAGGCTCTGCCAGATGTGCATTGCTGGTTCTGTCACCACTAACTTGATTATAGGGTTTGTGTTTATTAAGACATTAAACCAGGAGAAGGGAATCGCAGCTTTAAATCCAGCCTCTCAATGAAAAGTTCATTGAGAGTTTCAGGGCCAGTCCTTATATCTCAGCCAAATTTATCCTAAAGATTGTTGTTGTGGGCAAAAAAACTGGAGCATATTATACATTACTAGTCTGGAGGAATAGGACAGGAAATGTAATTCATCAGCTGTCTTTAAGGTATAGCAAAGCAAAATCGGAATGATTTATAACTACAATATTGCAGAAATATTCAGTGCCATGCTAGAAACGCTTGCTTAAAAATCATCTAAGGGCATTTGGAGGAAATAAAAGTCTTTGCTCGGAGAAAACACTTTGTAAAACATACTGTGCCCCAATTCTCACATAAAATAAAATCTGCTCTGCTATTGTATTTATTTTAATGGCCACTAGATGGCAGAAGACTGCAAGCTCTTGGCCATTGCTGAAGTCTGACTGTAGGCACATCATGGACAGACAATGGCATCAAAAATCTAGTCATATCAAAGGACACGGCGTAAATACTTGAAGGAGAGTATGGCAACCTCAAGGACAGAATCACCCTTGAATTGGAACTGCAGTGCCAGGGCAAAGTCATCCTAATTGCTACCCAGCTTGCCACTCCGTACATTCTGCAAGTTTTACACTCGAGAATAATGAGAGATAATGTCAAGTGTTAGAGGATGGAGTGTTCCTAGCCGGCCAGGGAGCCAGCCCCTGACCTTTGTCAAGTTATTTTAAGCAATTTACCCTCCTTTTAACATTGGTAAAAAGTAAATATAAAAAGGCATAAAGAAAAAATTAAGAAATAAAAAAGATAAAAGAAAAGGTGCAGGAAACAATGCAGATAGAAAAAGAAAAAAGGATATATAAATGACTTCCAATCTTCTTTACAGCAGTTACAAGCAAACTTATTATCCCTTCTCTCTCTTTAAAGATTATGTTACATGGTTCCCTTCTTTGCTTATTCGACCCCTTTAATAAGCAAATCCATTAAAATACCAATTAATTTTTTTTCCATTTTCAGCAAAACAAACAAACAAACAAAACCATAGGAGGTGCTTATTGTTTTATCCCTGATCAGATAGGTCAATTTAACCATTTCTGCAAATTTTGCCATCTTCACAGTCCATGTCTCCATTGTAGGCATTTCAATGCTTTTCCATCTTTGTGCATATAATAGTCTTGCTGCCGGTGCCATACACAAAGCCCATATATTCCTTTTTTGCAAGTCCACCATGCATGGAAAATGTCCATTCATATTTTTCACCTGTCCAACATTTATTAGAAGAACCTTTATACATCTTAGATCATGGGTAGGCATGGCTGGCTCAGGAATTCTGGGAGTTGAAGTCCATGAGTCATAAAAGAGCCAAGGTTGCCTACCCCTGTCTTAGATCATTTCTTTGGTGTCATATACCAAAGTTATATCATTTTATAAAAGATATACATATTGTAAATTTCAAGTCCTTTTAGCCATATTCTCTCTCACTGATCCAGCTGTATATTATAACCAAAATTGTTAACTTAATTTATCATATACTCTTTCAATTTATCTTCCTCCTGTGTTTTGATGTGCCTCCCTCCCTGTCTCATAACCCACATTTTATAACATTGAACCTGTTTGGTCTTTATGAGACTAGGGTGGGATGTTTTTCTGTAAAATATAGTATCTCGCTCATTACCCACAGAAGAAAATATTTGCCCTAAATAAATCAAATGACCGAGCAGCCTCAGAAGAAAAAAAAACAGGAGTCATTTGCAACATACAGTGTAGGGACTGCAACAGCCACTGTGTAGGACAAACAGGCACAACATAAGTGAAGCACATCCCTGAACACCAACTAGCAATCAGAAGACATGTTGAAAACTTCTTAATTTCACAACACAACACTTAAGGCACAACACAACACAATACTTAACCATAGTTTCAACTGGGAAACTCTGAGCATCCTAGACCAAACCAAGTCCAGAGAAGCTAGAGAACTCCTGGAAGCCTGGCACTCAGACAAAATGGCATCATCAGGCACATAGAGATAAACAACAAATACATGTCATTCAAAAGAGACAATCAAAAAGCCAAAAAGTCTGCAAGAAAACAACCAAGCTCAGAGAGCACCAAGGACCCCACATAAGCCTCTTCATGTAAAAATGGATACATATATTTTTTAAAAAAACTACACATTCACATTTACATTCAGAGAATAAGATTGATATTTTTTTTTTACTGTTTGGACCAGGCCCGGGCAGTGGGGGGGGGACTCTTCAAATATTGCCAGTCGTGGAGTTAGTTGTAGTACTCGTGCTTGAGTCCTATTGTGTACTGGGTTCATTTTGCAGGAATGAAGACAAGGCGAGTGAGTTCAGCAATGATCATGTTTATTTGCTTGCAGGATCTGAACTGAAGAACTGGGCTGCAGCTGCAGCAATTTATAGCCTGGCCCCTAGGCAGCAGCCAATAGGTTTAAAGCAACTATTGCCACCTAGGGGCAGCCATAGCAGCCCTGGAGACGGGGTGTCTGAGGTGCTGGGAACTTAGCTAGCTCCAGCTTACCACGTGGTGTTACAATTAAGCCCAATACATTACACCCCTCCCCTCTTCCACTTAATAGTACAATAACACACTTAACAACATTATAGCTCCATTATTCTTTTGGTACAGTCTCATAGGTCAACAATTAACACATGGTACATACAACATTATAGCTCTTATTTTGTCACATAATCTGCTAAATAAACAGGAGGTTTGCGTGCCCTCATGGAACGCCTGAGGGATCCATTCACTTTCTAGTCTACCAGCTTACCCACCGAAACGGGTAGACCCGTGTCCTTTAATGCAATTGAGTCAGAATGATTCGGTGTTCTCTGGCTGGCCTGTCCAGGTTGGCCCACCCCAGAGTCAGTTTGTTCAGCAGAGTTAGCACAGTGGCTGTGAAAGTCAGGTTGGCTTGCTCTGTCAGGGGACCCATGTTGCACTTCCAGACTCCCCTCCTCTATGGCCAATTCCTCATTGCTTGTGCTGTGAAAGCCTTGAGAGTCTATACATGGACCAGCTTGGCTGCCAGTTTGGGGACCTTTGGAGGGACTTATGACGCAGTCCTCACCTAGTGGCCATTCTGGAAACAGTTTTCTGAGTTGATCAATGTGGCGTCTGACAACTCGCCCTCCCTCCAGCCCCACTTCATAAGAGAGGGGGCCAAACACTTTAGTATTTTTTTCAGGAACCCACAGATTTCCATGCCCATAGTTTCTGGCCCACACCCCATCGTCCACTTGCAGCCCCCTCGGGGATTTTGGTCGAGAGGCTTCTGCTGCCACTCTATCTGGATACAACCTGTCCAGTTTCATGATCAGTCACCTCCCCCAACGTAGTTCTGCCGGGCTTTTCCCAGTAGCTGTGCAGGGCATGGAATGCTGGCAAAGTAAAAAAATCTGCCAATCTGTGATGCCAGTCCCCAGTTACTATGCGCTTCAGTGATTCGTTTGTGGTCCTTACCATGCATTCAGCTTGACCATTACTAGATGGATGAAATGGGGCTGATGTTGCGTGCCTGATGAGATTTGCTCTCAGGAAAGCCTGAAATTCAGCTGCAGAAAATTGGGCCCCATTGTCTGAAACTAAGACATCAGGCAACCCATGCGTGGCAAAGAGTTTTCTAAGCACCTGGATGGTCCTAGCAGTAGTCATGTTTGCAACTGGAATTACTTTAAACCATTTGGAGTGGCTGTCGACCACTATAAGGAAGAACTGTCCCTGAAAGGGCCCAGCAAAGTCTATGTGAATTCTAGACCAGGGAGTGTGCATTTCCTCCCACCTGTGAACTGGAGCGTGTGGCATTTCAGGCCTTGATTGCTGGCATGTATAACGTCCATGCACTTGTGCCTCGATGGCCTTGTCTAATCCAGGCCACCATAAGTAGCTTCTAGCTAAAGCTTTCATACGGACAATACCTGGATGGCCTTCATGTAGTGACTGTAAAACTCTATCTCTCAGTGAAGTGGGAATTATGACCCTGTTCCCCCATTGGATACAACCCCTGTGAGCTGATAGCTCATGTCTTCTTGCAAAATAACTCTGAAATTCACAGTCTGGGCTTTTATCTAACCACCCTGTATGTACCCATGAAAGCACTCTACTTAGTGTTTTATCGGCTGCTGTTTCTGCAGCTATGTCCCCTGCGTGGAGGGGAAATTCTGGTAATTCCTGAATAGACAGGATTCTGACTGCAGGGGCCAGATCTGGTTCAATTAGTGGCAGTGGGAGTCTGCTCAGGCCATCAGCATGGCCCATTTCTTTGCCAGGTTTGTGAACCAGCTTAAACATGTAAGCTGATGGGAAGATAGACCACCTCAACATTCTTGGGGAAAGCATGTGGGGTGTTTGTTTGTCTGTGGTAAAGAGTCCCAGTAGTGGTTTGTCATCTGTGAAGACCACGAAGTCCCTGCCATATAAGTAGTCATGGAATTTTTTAACTCCCGCTACAATGGCTAAGTCCTCTTTATCTATTTGAGCATAATTACACTTAGCAGAGGACAGTGTCCTTGAATAAAATGCAATAGGGACTTGTGTTCCATATTTCTCTAAATGTCTCAAGACTGCCCCCACCCCGTATGGAGATGCATCACATGCTAAACAGACTGGTTTAGACTCCCTGAAATGAGTGACAGTAGAGCTGACTGACAAAAGTGCCTTCAGGTTTTGAAAACTTTTCTCATGAATGCTGGTCCACTTCCATGAAGCTTTTTTATCTAAGAGCCTGTGAAGGGGCTCCGCTATTGCAGCCTTGTTAGGCAGGAATACATGGTAGAAGTTGAGGAGACCCAAGAATGCTTGCAGCTCTCCTTTTGATTTAAGGCTAGGTACCATTTGAATGGCCTTCACTTTGGAGTCAGCTGGGTGGATGTCCAGAGAAATAATGGAAATGGCTGAGCCTGTGTCCAGCTCCATTTAACAGGGGACACCTTGCAGCTCCACCTGAAGTTTAAATTTGGGTATCAGGGGTCATCAGGCCCCAGTACGGCAGACACTACTGCGGCTTGCACAAAACCCCATGCTGAATGGCCCCGGGGCCCTGGTACCTGTCGTGGTTGGATCTTCCAACTGGGGCTTCAATGGCTGGTCCCTCTGGCGACCTCTGCATACTGCTGCGATGTGGCCAGTTTTGCCAAAGGCCCGGCACGTGGCTGACCGGAACCTGCAGTTCGAGCGTTGGTGGCGGCCACAACAACCTGAACATCTAGGTAAGAGATCTGCCTTGTAAGGAGTCTCTTGTAGCTTGCTGCTGCGGTGCTGTGTGTCAGGCTGTCTGTGCAGCTTGTCGACTTCAGCATCTTCTTCTGATTCCTCGGTGAGTTCGGCGTCCTCATGGTAGACGGCTTCTTTGCGTGGCGTTGTTTTGGTGGGCCAGATCGTTCAGACGGCTCCACCAGCAGCTTCGTCCGCCATAACCTTGTTCTGGGCATCTGCGAACAACAGGACTTCTCTTGCAAAAGGTTTTTGCTGCAGATCTCTGTTGTGAAGGCTGCAGACAAGCCGGTCTCGAAGTCGCTCTTCAACGTCTGAAAATCAACAGAGGCATGCGGCCTGCCTCAAGGCCATGATGTATTTGGATGCGGTCTCTCCCGGCTGCTGTACTTGTTGCTTGAAGGCGTAGCGCCAAGCAATCACCGACATTTTTGGCTGGAAGTGTTCTCCAAGCTTCTTCTTCAGATCGGCGTAGGAGACGGATTCCAGCAGCATGGGCACGAACAGGTTTTCAGCCAAATCAAACATTGCTGGGCCACACACACAGGGCAGCATGGTGGCCTTCAGTCCATCCTCTGCAACCTGGTTTGCCCGAAGGTAGTTTTCGACCTGGGACAGGTACAAGGGCCATCCTTCTGGTTTCTTGATGTCAAATTCATGCAGCCTTCTGCCCTTGGGCATTCTGCTGGTCTTTGCAGCTGGCTTCTGCGTCTTCGAATCCTGCCTCTCCGTCGCTCAGGGACTGGTCTTCTGAGAGCAAGCTCGCTAGCGTGGCTGGCTAGCTGACCGTGGGGGGGGGAATTGCTTTTCCCGCCAGGTGTGTGCTGCCTCTCCCCTAATGACTTTCAGCTCTGACGGAGAAGCAGGATCCCATCCTCGTCGCCAGTATTGTGTACTGGGTTCATTGCGCAGGAATGAAGACAAGGCGAGTGATTTCAGCAATGATCATGTTTATTTCCTTGCAGGATCTGAACTGAAGAACTGGGCTGCAGCTGCAGCAATTTATAGCCTGGCCCCTAGGTGGCAGCCAATAGGTTTAAAGCAACGTATTGCCGCCTAGGGGCAGCCAATAGCAGCCCTGTAGACGGAGTGTCTGAGGTGCTGGGAGCCGTTAGCTAGCTCCAGCTTACCACATGGTGTTACAATTAAGCCCAATACATTACAAGTCCTATGAGTAAAAGTATTGTTGTGTTTTTTTTAAAAAAAGTGGCCACGAGAAAAACCTTGTTGGTAGAAGCACCTAATGGTGTCAGTAATAAACAACACACAGCCACCAGAGCCCTGTATGTTCCCTTTCCCCTAATTAAACTGATCTTCTTTTGTGGCATAAGACAGCGCTCAGTCAAGAGAGTATTAAACCCATGTTTAAAAACTGGGTTTAAAGCTTTTTCAAAAGATCACTAAGCCCCTGTTTATAAGCCGCTTAGATAAGATCTTACAAGTGCTATGGTCAGGCACTCATGGGCAGAGAGCAATTCAAAAAGCAGACTCCCTTGCATCCCAAAGACAAATAAATATGGAAGGCAGTCATTAGAGCAAAGAGCAGAATATATCATATCCACAACAAAAAGAAATGTTTGTTTGTTTGTTTGTTTGTTTAAATTTCTATAGCTGCCAATTTCAAGCTAGTGATGCTGGATGATGAAAATTGTTTCAGGAGAAAGAAAGGACTGTGTTAAAACAGGAATAGCTAAGGATTACTTCAAACCTCAAAAGTATCAGCCTGGAAATGAGGCAATGTCACGAGGACATGACAGAAAAACATGGTTCTCCAGACGCATTTGCATCATGGCTAGAGGCACATGAGGATAGGCCCATGGTCAAGAAATGAGAAAAGAAGGCATTCCAAAACATGGGAGCAAGATTTGACAGAGGTCCAGAAATGTCACATATTCCAGAGATCTGTGCCTTTTAAACCAGGGGTCCCCAACCTTGGCAACATTAAGACCTGTGGACTTCAACTCCCAGCATGGCTGGCTGGGGAATTCTGGGAGTTGAAGTTCACAGGTCTTAAAGTTGCCAAGGTTGGGGACCCCTGTTTTAAACAAGTCGGCGTTTAGTAAATGGCTGCCTGCAGAAACCATTATCTTATGACTTTATTTTGACTGTTTATCTATGGCTGCAGTCTATTTCAATTTGACATTTAGAAGGATTTATTTCCAATGATCACTCCATTTCACTGGCTATTGTACTTTCATCATTTTAAAGTGCTTGAAAAATCTAAGTTCATAAGCCCATGAACATCTATTTGTGTTTGGGTAAGCAACCTTATCTCAAACCTCGTCCAGAGAGCAGGAGATTCAAGCAACCGAGACGAGTGCTGAGTTTCCAAGAATGGTTTATTAAGAAAAAGCAAATGATCTCCAAACGGAACAAAGCCAGCGTTGGCTGCTACCCGCATCCAACGCTGTTAAATACACATTGCATGTACACACCCACGCCCCACCCGGCCGCACCCACTTCCGCCCATCCCCTACTTAACGACCGTTCCTCCCAAACACCTCCCTTTGCGACACGCCCCGCCACCCGGCACCCTCCACCCCCCAGGTGAGTTCCCTCGTGAACGCTCGCCCCATCGCCGCTAGACACCACCCCCACACCCGTCCCTAGACCTGGCACCTTTCCTTCCGCTGCTTCAAACATAGCTTCACCCTGCTGCTCGCCCCCCCTTCGCAGGTCTGGCGAGCCCCCGGTCCTCTTGTCCTGGAATTGGGCTCCGCTGCCCTGGGCCCCGCCCGCCAGCGCCGCAAGGGCCGAGTCCACAGCTGGTCTGGGCCCAGGACCCTGCGAGGCTACCGTAGCCGGCAGGACGAGGCTGGGCCCAGGACCCTGCGAGGCCACCGTAGCCGGCAGGGCTGGGCCGGGCCGCACGACGCACGCGTGCACCGTCGAGGCTCCAGCCGGCTCGGCGTGCACGTGTGGAGGCGCACAGAAGTCAGCAGGCCGCTGTCGCTGCCGCAGCCGGTGGGGTGTTGACTTGGCCCAGGCCCCGCCGAGGACGTCAGTGCCAGGAGCAGGTGAAGCAGGTGCCGGTGAGTGTTGTGCCCGTGGCGCCGTTGGGCGTCAAGCCCGTGGGGCGCGACATGCCACCCCTCCTACCAGGGCCCCTCCTGCAGGGGAAGACATAAGAAGTAAGCAATCGTCCACCCGGTCCGCGGCGCCTCTCCGTCCCCCCCTTGGCTTACCAGGGTGCAATCGGTGAAATGCCCGCACCAACCTCATCCACTCCTGTGACTTCGTTCCCCGGGCTGCACTCGGGGATGGGGACAAAATCGTTACCCATCACCACTTTGAAGGGGGAAAACCCCGTACTGCTATGTACAGCGTTGTTACAGTATACGCTACTTCCGCAAACGCTAAAAGGTCCATCCATTTGGTTTGCTGTTACGACACGTAGCAACGTAGATATCGCTCAACGGCGGCATTGGCCTGTTCCGCTGCGCCGTTGGCATTGGCCTGTTCCGCTGCGCCGTTGGTGCTAGGGTGGTACGCCGTGCTGAGTCCTTGGGTTGACCCGATGAATCTAACAAATTCCTTCCAGAAACGCGCCGTGAACTGTACACCCCGGTCTGAAATGATAGGGCGTGGTACCCCATGTAAACGGTAGATGTGAGTTACAAAGAGCCAAGCCAATCGACGTGCTGAGGGCAACCCTTTACAGGGAATAAAGTGGGCCTGCTTAGAAAATAAGTCCACCACTGTCCAAATAACATTATGGCCTTTACTTTCGGGCAACTCAACAATGAAATCCATGGCAATATCCTGCCATGGACGGGTAGGGTCGGCCACTCTCTGTAGGAGGCCCAAAGGTTTTCCCACCATAGGTTTAGTGGTAGCGCAAACGTGGCATTGCCGCACGTAGTCCTCCACTGTCTTCGTCATGTGTGGCCACCAAAATTGTCGACGTGCCAAATGCAGGGTTTTCAAAAATCCATAGTGTCCGGCTTGCTTGGTGTCATGACATTGATATAGCACTTGTTCCCGTAAAGGGGCTGGTACATAGATCCGGGCCCCGTGCCAAGCCAGCCCTAAAATGGTGGATGAGGAGACGCTCCGGCCACGAGCGCAACTTCCTGGCCACCTTACAAAATTCCCTCACATACTCCACCGCCGGTCTGCCTCGCTGGCGTAGGGAAAGGATGTCGGCTTCGGCCCGCTGCACCCGGGAGATGTCCTCGAAACGGGCCCATAACGACTCCAAAAACAAGCCAACATCCCCGAGCTCCCGAGCGTGGTCACTGTATAAATCGGCCGCCCAGGCCGCTGCCTCTCCTTGCAGGCAGGCTGTTACTGCCACCACCATAGCCCGCTGGGACACGTAAGCCTGGGCATATTGGTCCATATGACCTATCACCTGGCCCAGGAACATCGCCAGGCGGTCGGGGTGGCCGTCGTAGGTAACTGTCAAAGATGGTGGTCCCCATACCACTCCGGGTCCCCATGAACCCACTTGCGGCCCCAGCACAGGAGAGGCTCCAACTAGCCGTGTTGTCGGTTGGCCAGGCCTATCGTCCGTCCCTGACCACATCCCTGCAGCACCTCGTCCGAGGCCTACAGGAGCAGAACCCTCACGGGGCACGCCAAGACCAGGTTGGTTCTGGTAGGGTGGCACATCCAGAGTTGAATGGGTCGGCGCAGCCCGTCCTGCCGAAGCCCCGGCAGGGGACCATTGGCCTGGCTCCTGGCCACCAGCCTCCCCGAACCTGGTCCGCAAAATGTCCATAGTCTGGTTGCCTGGGGTGGTGGAATAACTCCACTCCTCCCCCTCGTCCTCCACAAGGCACCGCTCCCTCCAAACTGACGAGGGGCCCCTTAGCCGGGGTTCGTGGGTCTCCTCATAACCTCTGTGGCCCAGGGCAGGGCCCGGCCATCTCCCTCTGCCGAGGCCTTGGCTCCCTGCCTCCCTCGGCTCCACTGCGCAGTCCTCGAGTAACGACAGCTGCTGCCTGGGCCGAACCGCTGGAAGTGCAACCTCTCCCACAT
The DNA here is from genome assembly GCF_947247035.1 of Vipera ursinii. Classification (NCBI taxonomy): domain Eukaryota; kingdom Metazoa; phylum Chordata; class Lepidosauria; order Squamata; family Viperidae; genus Vipera; species Vipera ursinii. Next base: position 202,146,554 of record NC_139513.1, read on the forward strand.
CCACCGTCCTGGAGGAGGCTGCACCAGCCCCGGCCCCCATCTCAGGCCCAACCTCCTTCTCAGATGCAGCCGCCAGGGCGGCCCCCTGCAGTCCCTCCGCCATGGCAACTCACCCACTTGTCGCTCGGAAGGCAAGATGAAAGGTGGCAACACTGGCTTTCTCTCAAACCTCGTCCAGAGAGCAGGAGATTCAAGCAACCAAGACGAGTGCTGAGTTTCCAAGAATGGTTTATTAAGCAAAAGCAAATGATCTCCAAACGGAACAAAGCCAGCGTTGGCTGCTACCCGCATCCAACGCTGTTAAATACACATTGCATGTACACACCCACGCCCCACCCGGCCGCACCCACTTCCGCCCATCCCTTACTTAACGACCGTTCCTCCCAAACACCTCCCTTTGCGACACGCCCCGCCACTCGGCACCCTCGACCCCCCAGGTGAGTTCCCTCGCGAACGCTCGCCCCGTCGCCGCTAGACGCCACCCCCACACCCGTCCCTAGACCCGGCACCTTTCCTTCCGCTGCTTCAAACACAGCTTCACCCTGCTGCTCGCCCCCGCTTCGCAGGTCTGGCGAGCCCCCGGTCCTCTTGTCCTGGAATCGGGCTCCGCTGCCCTGGGCCCCGCCCGCCAGTGCCGCAAGGGCCGAGTCCACAGCTGGTCTGGGCCCAGGACCCTGCGAGGCCACCGTAGCCGGCAGGGCTGGGCCGGGCCGCACGACGCACGCGCGCACCGTCGAGGCTCCAGCCGGCTCGGCATGCACGTGTGGAGGCGCACAGAAGTCAGCAGGCCGCTGTCGCTGCCGCAGCCGGTGGGGTGTTGACTTGGCCCGGGCCCCGCCGAGGACGTCAGTGCCAGGAGCAGGTGAAGCAGGTGCCAGTGAGTGTCGTGCCCGTGGCGCCATTGGGCGTCGTGCCCGCAGGGTGCGACACCTTAAATTTGAGTCTAAGGGTAGAGTGCAATTTGAAGCAACTCACCAACCTAGTATGAGAAGGTACTCAGTTGTCCAGAGATTCCAACACAGAACCCCCTTCTTCCACAGCTTTAAGAAAATTAAGAAAAGAAAGACAGGCCAGGTTCTGAAGCCTTTTTACTGTAGTATTGGGTTAGGCCAGGCTCCCACACAAGTGGGAGATTCTCAGGAATGTGAAGATGAGACGCTTCATATTGCACTCTACCCTTTAGACTCAAACGTAAGGCAACATACCCAAATATGAGTAGACATCCTTGGGCTTATGATCTCGGATGATCAAGCACTTTGAAATGATGACAGTACAGTAGCCAGCAAAATGAAGTGATCATTGGAAGTAAATAATTTAAAATATCAAATTAAAATAGTCCACAGCTGTAGATAAACAGTCAAAAATTAATTCATACGATAATAGTCTCTGTAGGCAGCCACTTACTTTCTCCAAAGTTTTTTAGGATTAAAAGGTAAAAGGTAAAGGTTTCCCCTGCTAGTCATATCTGGCAAAGGAGTGGTGCTCATCTCTGTTTGTTTATCGAGAGAGCCAGCATTGTCCGAAGACACTTTCATGGTCATGTGGCCAGCATGTCTGTACACTGAAGGCCCGCAGAATGCTGTTACCTTCCCAACAGAAGCCTATTTATCTACTTGCATTTACATGCTTTCGAACTGCTAGGTTGGCAGGAGCTGGGCCATTATGCAGTATTTAGCTCTTGAACTACCGACCTTCTGGTCAACAAGCCCAGTCACTCAGCCACCATACTACTTTTAAGGATTGCAAATACCTTAGAGGAAAAAATCCCTAAAATAAGGAATCCTCCAAAAGAATAGGCAGTGGCCACAAAATGTGTCTTAATTGCTATGGAATCAGACAGAACATCTGGGTGGTCCTGAAAAGCTGAAAAATACTGGGAGTGAATGGAATATGCAGATAGAAAACATGGCTGGTTTGACAGTTTGAACAAGAACAGCCACACTGCAATACATCCTACTAAAGGGCAGACAATCTTAGCAAGGAAGCATCACAATACAGAAGATGGTCACAACCATTGCCAAGCTCTAAAGTCAGTTTGGCTTAACTAGAAATTAGTTGGCCACCCATGGATGTGGTTTGGTTTGGAGCAATAAATTGTGGTTTGGAATAGTAAATTAATGTATACAGACTGGGTGGTTTGACTTTTTTTCCTTTTATAATCAGGGAACCTTAACTTAGAACCTTAGCATCAGGATTCAAGTTCTGCCCTTCTTTTTTCTTCCAGGAAAGGTTTGAATTATTTTTGTGCAATATTCTCAGGGTAGCATTTGGCTGATTTTCTTTATTCTTCCTCTTCAAATCAACTTACATCTCAATGCAGATATGTCAGAATATTCTCTTGCAATTTTTCTCAGGCAAACTCAGCAAGCAAACGATTCCAGATGTCCATCCGTATTTAGAAAATACACACTCTCTATTAGGTTACAGGCATCTCTAATGTGGATGATAAATTCACATTTTCTCTTCCTGCAAGAGACATTGTAAAACTGAGGAATACATGAGGGATGTATCATCAGCGCAGAAAGCTGTTAAAGAGTCATGTGCCAGCTGGTCTCAATCCATATTAAACTAAAGGCTTCAGTAGAGCAATGGGGGCACCGAGGAGGAAAGAAACAAAGAGGCTAAAGTTATCTGTCACTCATGCTAATGTCAGCACAGATTATCTTGGTTTTGTTTGTTTTTTGCTTGAGGAAACTTAAAGACTAAAACAGATGTGATGTTATTCATCCATTATTAATCACAAGCATGCTCTCTAATTTTTGTAAATTGTCCACAGAGGGTAAATATCCAAGCAATGCAAATTCTGACTGTTATGTTCTTGCATAGGTTGTTGTTGTTGTTGTTGTTAGATGCGAAGTCGTGTCCGACCCATCGCGACCCTATGGACAATGTTCCTCCAGGCCTTCCTGTCCTCTACCATCTTCTGGAGTCCATCTAAGCTCACGCCTACTGCTTCAGTGACTCCATCCAGCCACCTCATTCTCTGTCGTCCCCTTCTTCTAGTGCCCTCAATCTTTCCCAGCATTAGGCTCTTCTCCAGTGAGTCCTTCCTTCTCTTTAGGTGGCCAAAGTATTTGAGTTTTAGCTTCAGGATCTGGCCTTCTAAAGAGCAGTCAGGGTTGATCTCCTCTAGGACTGACCGGTTTGATCGCCTTGCAGTCCAAGGAACTCATAGGAGTCTTCTCCAACACCATAGTTCAAAGGCTTCAATTCTTTGGCGCTCAGTCTTTCTTATGGTCCAGCTTTCACTGCCATACATTGCGACTGGGAAGACCATAGCCTTGACGCACTTTTGTTGACAGGGTGATGTCTCTGCTTTTTAGTGTGCTGTCTAGATTTGCCATGGCTTTCCTCCCAAGGAGCAAGCGTCTTTTAATTTCTTGGCTACAGTCCCCATCTGCAGTGATCTTGGAGCCCAGGAAAATAAAATCTGTCACTACCTCCATTTCTTCCCCATCTATTTGCCAGGAATTGAGAGGGCCAGATGCCATGATCTTGGTTTTCTTAATGTTTAGTTTCAACCCAAGTTTTGCACTCTCCTTCTTCACCCGCAACAAGAGGCTCTTTAGTTCTTCTTCACTTTCTGCCATTAGAGTGGTATGATATCTTAGGTTGTTGATGTTTCTTCCGGCAATCTTAATTCCAACTTTTGATTCATCTAGCCCTGCCTTTCTCATGATGTGCTCTGCATATAAGTTAAATAGGCAAGGGGACAGTATACAGCCTTGCCGGACTCCTTTCCCAATTTTGAACCAATCGGTGGTTCCGTGTCCAGTTCTCACTGTTGCTTCTTGGCCCGCATATAGATTTCTCAAGAGACAAATAAGATGGTCTGGTACTCCCATCTCTTTAAGGACTTGCCAGAGTTTGTTATGATCCACACAATCAAAGGCTTTAGCATAGTCAATGAAGCAGAAGTAGATGTTTTTCTGGAACTCTCTAGCTTTCTCCATGATCCAGCATATGTTGGCAATTTGATCTCTAGTTCCTCTGCCTCTTCGAAATCCTGCCTGTACTTCTGGTAGTTCTCGATCCACATACTGCTGGAGTCTAGCTTGTAGAATTTTAAGCATAACTTTACTAGCATGAGAAATGAGTGCAATGGTGCGATAGTTTGAACATTCTTTGGCACTGCCTTTCTTTGGAATTGGAATGTAAACTGATCTTTTCCAATCCTGTGGCCACTGTTGAGTTTTCCAAATTTGCTGGCAAATTGTGTGTAGCACTTTTACTGCATCGTCTTTTAAGATTTTGAATAGCTCAGCTGGAATACTGTCACCTCCACTAGCTTTGTTGTTGCTCAGCTTTTCTAAGGCCCACTTCACTTCACATTCTAGGATGTCTGGCTCGAGGTCAATGACCACCTCATTGTGATTATCAGGGATGTTAAGCTCATTCTTGTATAGTTCTTCTGTGTAGTTTTGCCACCTCTTCTTAATCTCTTCTGCCTCTGTTAGATCCCTGCCATTTTGGTCCTTTATCATGCCCATTTGTGCATGAAACGTTCCTTTCATCTCTCCAATTTTCTTGAAAAGATCTCTGGTCCTCCCTATTCTATTGTTTTCTTCTATTTCTTTGCATTGTTCATTTAAGAAGGCATTCTTATCTCTTCTAGCTATTCTTTGGAATTCTGCATTTAATTGGGCGTATCTTTCTTTTCCTCCCTTGCCTTTCGCTTCCCTCCTTTCCTCAGCTATTTGCAAAGCTTCCTCAGACAGTCATTTTGCTTTCTTGCATTTCTTTTTCCTTGGGATGGTTTTGGTTGCTACCTGTTGTACAATGTTGCGAACCTCTGTCCATAGTTCTTCAGGCACTCTGTCTATCAGATCTACCGTATATACTTGAGTATAAGCCGAATTTTTCAGCCCACTTTTTGGGCTGAAAAATTCCACTTCGGCTTATACTCCAGTCAACAAAAAAAACTTACCGAGGACTTGTGCGTGGCCGAGGCTTTGGAGCTTCCGGGATCGCGCGCACCTCTCCCAAGCCACCGCCGTCCGGAGACCTGCCGAAGTTTGGGGAGGTTTGGGGAGGTGCGCGCGCACCTCCCCAAACCTCCCCAAACGAAGCCGGGTCTCCGTTCCTCTGCGCCCTGCCTGCCTGCTTCTTTCCACAGCGGAAAGAAGCAGGCAGGCAGGGCTCGGAGGAACGGAGACCCGGCGACGTTTGGGGAGGTTTGGGCGCCTCCCCAAACCTCCCCAAACGTCGCCGGGTCTCCGTTCCTCTGCGCCCTGCCTGCCTGCTTCTTTCCACAGCGGAAAGAAGCAGGCAGGCAGGGCGCAGAGGAACGGAGACCTGCCGACGTTTGGGGAGGTTTGGGGAGGTGCGCGCGCACCTCCCCAAACCTCCCCAAACTTCGGCAGGTCTCTGGACGGCGGCGGCTTGGGAGAGGTGCGCGCGATCCTGGAAGCACCGAAGCAAGTCCTCGGTAAGCTCCGGGCGGTCACTTGCTTCGCGTCTCCTGAGGGAAGGGGGGGCGACTGGAGCAGGCGTGTTTCCTCGCCTGCTGGGCACCGCGATTTGCCCGGGGAACGCGCGGGCCCCGAATAGCAGCGTGGAGCGAGGAAGCGGACAGCCAGGGCTTCCCGGAGAGCCAAGGCCACACAGGGTATTCCTGTGTATTCAGGCTTGCAAAATGGCGGATCGAGCCTCTGCTGGCGGCAGAGGCTTGCAGAACGGCGGATCGGCTTATACTCGAGTCAACAACTTTTTCCAGTTTTTGGGGGTGAAATTGGGGGTCTCGGCTTATACTCGAGTCGGCTTATACTCAAGTATATACTATTTGTCACCTCTACTGTATATTCAACAGGGATATGATTTAATTCATACCTGACTGGCCTAGCGCTTTTCCCTACTTTCTTTAGTTTAAGCCTAAACTTTGCAACGAGAAGCTCATGGTCTGAGCCACAGTCAGCTCCTGGTCTTGTTTTTATTGACTGTATAGAGCTTCTCCATCTTTGGCTGCAGAGCATATAGTCAATCTGATTTCTGTGTTGACCGTCTGGTGATGTCCATGTGTAGAGCCGTCTCTTGGGTTGTTGGAAAAGAGTGCTATGACCTTTCCGTCTTGGATGGCCTTGCATGGCATAGCTCATAGCTTCATTGAATTACGCAAGCCCCTTCGCCACGACAAGGCAGTAATCCATGAAGGATTGCATAGGTTATCATCCTGAAAATGTGGGGAGAGATATTCAGGACAATATCACAGGTAGAAACTGTGACACAAAGGACAAAAGATTTAAACATTTGCTTCTCTCGCCATCCTAATCCGCTGGTTCCATTACTCTGCAGGTGGCAACCAAAGTACTGTTTTGTTAAAAACAAGGCTAATTGTTTGCCATTTTTAGTGGATTTTAGTGGGGGTTTTTGGCTGAGAAATTCTGGGAGCTGAAGTCCACAGGTCTTAAAGTTGTCAAAGCTGCAGACCCCTGGCCTAGCTCCTGGGATTCCCAGGAGTTTCCAAACCACAGGTTAACTAGGTCTGACTTTGTGTACTTGGATTCTAATTTTAATTGTACATGATGAGAGAAAAGCTTAATAACCTCATTTACTAACACCATCATCCAAATTAGATTCGTAAAACCTCTGTCATGTGGCAAAATGTGAGTTGCTACTTCGTAACACAAATCATCACTTAATGGATTTAGACATCTATGGTCGTTAGGCAGATTTTTCATTATACAGAGGGCCAGCAGGTGGCAGCCCCTACCTGACCTTAGCTTATCATGAAAACAAAGGAGGGGTAGCCAGTGGTGGGATTCAAATATGTGAACAACCGGTTCTCTGTGTGGATACCGCCTCTAGACGTCCATTCTGGGCCTGGGCAAAAAAAAAAAAATAGCTACCAGTTCTGCCAAAGTGGTGCGAACTAGCTGAATCCCACCACTGGGGGTAGCCCTGAATGGGGGACCTGAAAACTCTATTGGTATTGAGAAAACTGGTTAGTTGTAAAAAAAAAGAGGAAAAAAAACACCCAGTAGAGAATGCTAACCAATTCACTTCCACTGCAGTTCTCAAAAGCTGACCTTGCATTGCCTTGATCTTTATTTACACAGAAAGAGAGAGGGATTCTATTATATAAACTGGACATGCAATAGAAATCTACTCTCTCTCAGTGTGTAGATAAGAGTGGAAATTATTGCACTATCGCATGTGTCATTCCTGGGTTTTTGCAATCAAACAGCAATTAAGACTGATCATGTGAGATTGGACATGTTGAGGCAATGGGCAGTTGTCCAGCTCTGCACTAAACACAGGAGCTGCTGTTTTGCTGAATCAGGCCAAACCCTGTGGGTGTCCTTTAAAGGTCATGTCCTTTAATGAATATGTAACAATTACTTCTTAGAGTGAATGGGCTGGTGTTTCTCTCGTTATCCTTAATATTGTATTAGGCTTGCATTAAAATAGAGATAATTGCTTGATGATTGGGATGGTCCAATTTGTTATCTGCTGTGTTCAGTTCAGCAAAGGGAAATTTTATTGCCTCTGGACCACATTGCTGTGTGGCTGCTGAAGTTCTACTTCAATAATCTATGATGAACCTGGTTTTATACAATAAATTAATTAACAAAATAATAGATGTCACATAACTTGATAACTGTAAACCTGTTTATTTACTGATACTATATTCTTTTATCCACTATTTTTTTTATTTTTATTCCTGTTGGTAGTTACTTACTCCATTTTTTCATGCTTTACTATATGCCTAAATGTCTTACAATAGAAGTTAAATGTGAAAAGTGTAGTTAAATGAGAAAAAAGACACAGGCACAAGGTAAACATACACGCACCTCTGAATTTCATTCTCATTCAAATTGAGGAAACCAACATTTCCAACCCTTTTTTTTTTCAGAAGGTTGAAGAAACATCCCGTGAAATGTGTAAAGTAATGAGACTGTGACACCCACCATCTGTTATTTTGACACCGCCCTGCGGGCAACCACTGGGGTTCTCGCACTTTTATTTTCAGGGTTTTTTTGGAGTGTCCTGTCTTTTGCCGCCCAGCTATCTCTGCAAGTCAGACATTGATTCAATCCTAGGAGAAAACATCTGGAGGCAACTTTTCTCCAGGATTTTTTCAGGATGAGAACTAGAACCGCTGAGGCAGCTGCTAAGGGAGGGAGAAGCAGGTAGCATGAAAACAGCCATTCACCCACAGCCATCTCCCAATAATAAGAAATGCTTAAGACCCTCCACAATATTCTAAGCTGAGAATGAGATAGATAAACTTCCTCATGAGTAAAAAAATGCAACTTTTTAAGAAGAAGGAAGGTTTGGGGACAATATTAACGTATAATCCAAAGCTATGCAAAGCATCAAAGGTGCTCTATGAAGCAACGTTCTCTCTTCTTCAACCCACTCCACGCTTTCAAAATGAAGCAGGGTTGTTTCTTGTGTCACTTTCTTTGTTCCCTACCATCACAAGGCTTTCATGTGACAGTAGCTGAAAAAGACTTCTGCACATCATTGGGAAAAAATTTTAATTCTTTCCATCTGTTGGAATGGTGATGCTGACTCTTCAGGAACTCTTGGGGTAGCAGGGTATAAACATAGAGCAGGGCTAGGCAACCTTGGCTCTTTTATGACTCGTGGACTTCAACTCCCAGAATTCCTGAGCCAGCATAACTCAGCATGGAATCCTCTCCCTGTCCCCTCAGCATGGCTGGCTCAGGAATTCTGGGAGTTGAAGTCCACAAGTCATAAAAGAGCCAAGGTTGCTTATCCCTGACATAGAGGAAAAGATTTGTCTATCATTCTTGCTCCAAGAAATTGTATCCTAGGTCAAACCCTTCTATCTTCTCCCAACGTAAGTGCAAGGAACTTGTGCTACCTGACTCTGCTTCTGGTAGGATATGATTGGTAAGTATTTCATTAAATAAATCTGCTTTCTCTTGTAAAAACCTGCTTCACTCAACACAACACTGGTCAGATTCCTAAGAGTAGGAATGTTCATACACATACATCAAATGTTTTCACCTCCACGACTCCAGGTACGGGAAGCAGCAGATGAGGCTCAAGGCAATAGGAATATCTTTTCAACAAGATCTGTGTCAGCTTCATGTGCAAAGCAAAGGGCCTCATCAAGGTGCAGCCTCACACGTTCATAGCACGGTGCAGTAGCTGATGGAAACATTACATCGGCCAAATCTTGTTGGTTTTTTTCCCATAATGCTAAATAAAGATTCAAAAGCTGGATGGATTGCAGCATGGAAAGAAAAAGATTTTTTAAAAAAAAATTACCACCTGCTTTTTAAAAGCAAGTTTCACCTAATTTGGTGAATTTGGGTGCTGGGTCTACCCTTGAAAAATGGATGAAACGGACTTGCAGCTCCTGGATGAAATACTGTACCATTCCAGCACCATTTCTCTCAGCCCTATTTTAAGAACCTTGAAGCTCTGTCTGTTTTTGACGTTTGCAATCTAGAGTGGGCAATTGCTGTAAATCTTCCTGTGACCAGCTCCTGCCCCCATGCTACTGACTACCCATAATCCAGAGCCAAAATACTTGCATCATTTCCCTTCTTTGACATAAGCAGCTGAGGCTTAAAACGAGTTTTAAAAGCAGAAAGCAGAACTCAATGTTGTGTAAGACAAAGTTCTTAGAATAAATTCTCTTAGGCCTTATCTGTATTGGGAAATCTGCTGGAGTGCAGATGGTAGGGTTGGGCAATCTTTTTGGGTGTCGGAACTCCACCTGCAATCTGGGGTGATAGCAGGAGTCAAAATTAAAGAAATAAATGAAAAGAACTCATTTACAAAGTGGACCAAATCTTATACAATTACCAAGTCTCATAGGAAGTTGGCAATCTCAAACCTGAAATCTCAAAATACTTTGGTGTTCTGGCCCAATCCTGCCAACCTTTTGGCTCTTACAAACAATGTTGTATAATAATTTGGAACACCCTGGGAGTGCTGCAGGTGATAGGGTGCCCATAGGAATTGCACTGCTAAACCTACAATAAACCAACAAGAGGCACATATAATTTTGCTATCTCTAACAGCAAAGATAGAGATGGAATCAGTTGCAAGTATCTAGAGATTGTGGGTCAAGCCACTCACTCATCTTCCTTCTCACATTCCACAGCCATCTCAGAAACAAGAAATAGACAGACTGCTTTTTGTGGCATGTATTAATAAACCTCCATTATGCCTTGACCTTCTTTCTTATATTTACCATCAAGACTGGTGGAGGGCTGGTGTTGGAGGACTGGTGGAGTTTCCACAACTGATCAATTTTATTATATCAATTTTATATCAACGCATCATTTTTTTTCCTGAGCTTGGAGGAGAGATTCAATATATTATATATTCACAGCAATTGGACAACCTTACCTGGTTAATAATTGGGTGGGAGATCTTCAGAGAACCCCAAAATGCCAAACTTGACTGGGATGGGTGGGAAAATGTCCTGGAAGAAAGCAACGGCAAGTGACTTCTTCTGCCAGGGAAACTATGAGGCTGGGCCCATGAAGGAACAACTCAAAGGAGATTTTGCCTTTTCACAGAGAATCACTCTTTCAGCCTAAGTGATAGATAAGGCAACATATGATGAGAAAGACCTTTCCTGCCTGAAGCCCTAAGAATTAATCGGAGGAGACAGTCCTGGTTAGGTGGTTAAGATAGTCTCACGTTACAAAGTAATTTGCATTTTTCAGATTTCAAAATTATATAGGAGGCTGCTTTATATTGAGTTAGTCACAAATCCCTCTTCAGCCTTACAAAACGTTTTTTCAGATTTACCTGGAGATGCCAAGAACTAGGAGGCAAAGCATGGGAGCTGCCAGTGCCTGCAGTTTTTCATAGAAATGATGGTGGGCAATCAGGAATCAAGCAAAGCACATTAAATGGACCCTAAATCTAGAACATTACTAGAATCAGGAATAGAGATCACAGCCTCCATGCATGGATGGCAATAGCTTTATAGTTGGCACAAAGATCTCCTGTAGATGAACATTTTGCTTTTGACCGATCTGGGGAAGACACTATCCACTTTTTTGTGTTTATGACAGCTGGAGACAACCTTAAATATAGAAAAGAGAGGAAAGAGAGAGAAGATCCTTTTTTCAGATGCAGTACAGGTCAACACATCATAAAATCAATTATATATAAATATATGGCGTAGTTCTAGTCCTGTCAAATATCCACAGCTTCTTTTCATGTTGAAGTTCAACTTTGCCAGGTAAACATTCACTTGTCAGCAAAATAATAACTGGGCTTTATTTGTCATTTTTTTATTTTTAGTAAGCCATAGGTATCTACAGTGGGCATAGATACTTCATATCTTTATGAAACTTCCATCATGTGCTTGTAATTCATATATGTTTTTACTGACCATCAAAAGAAATATAATTCAGAATTAAGGCTAGAAGTGGCTCAGAAGAAATGTCAACAAGCAGGAGCTTGCTTATCTGACATGTGCTGAATGACCTTCTTGGAAAATTACTGATAAATTAAAAACCTTGCCTTTCTAATGTGGGAAGTGTTATGTCTACCTAAGGGAGTCATTTGCCTAATTAGTTATCATAACTCATGATCGGTGTATGGGGCTTGTGTTGGTTGTACTGCTGGCATCTTCTGAATGCCAGGAAAAACACAAGCATTAAAAGAAACTGTTAAGATGCATGTAAAAGAGCTGGAGTTCTCCACTTAACTTTTATTAGAACAGTGCAAGGACATCTGCACTAGATCATCTAGCTATGTATGAAGTTAGGAAAGTAGTGCAGCTCCAGGAATAACTTATTCTCAGCCATCTAAATTCCAGAGTGTGAACCAGAAAAAAAGGCTTTGTAATTCCTCTATACTCAAAAGCAGATCATGCCAAACAAATCTTATTTCATTCTTTGACAAAGTGACTAAACTAGGGGACCAGTTGTAGACATAGTATACCTAGATTTCAGTAAGGCATTTGACAAAGAAGACCACACCTACATCTTAGTAAGTTAGGAAAATATGAAATAGACAGCATCATCACCATATGAATTTATAGTTGCACTCAACGTATAGTCCTTAATGGAGCTACATCTACATGGAAGAAAGGAAGCAGTGGGGTGCCCCCAAGGTTCTGTTTTAGGCCCAATACTTCACAAACCATTTAGATGAGGGAATTGAAGGAAAACTCATCAAATTTGCAGATGACACCAAACTAGCAGGAATAGCAAACAGGTTCTTTTGCCCAGGTTCGCCTGGTGCACCAGTTGCGACCCTACCTGGACCGAGATGCCCTACGCACAGTCACTCATGCCCTCGTGACCTCCCGTTTAGACTACTGCAACGCTCTCTACATGGGGCTGCCCTTGAGGACCACCCGGAGGCTTCAGCTGGTGCAGAATGCGGCCGCGCGAGTTGTGATGGGGGTTTCCCGATACTCCCATATAACACCTCTACTCCGCGAGCTGCATTGGCTTCCGGTTGCCCTTCGGGTGAGATTCAAGGTGCTGGTGATGACCTATAAAGCCCTAAATGGCTTGGGTCCAGGATATCTGAGGGAGCACCTGCTGCCAGCATCAAGCTCCCTTCGTCCAGTGCGCTCCCACAGGGAGGGTCTTCTCAGGGTGCTGCCGGTTAAAGATTGCCGGCGGGTAACACCCAGGGATAGGGCCTTCTCAGTGGGCGCGCCTGCCCTTTGGAACCAGCTGCCCACGGAGCTTAGGACTGCCCCCGACCTCCGTTCATTCCGCCGGGACCTGAAGACCTGGCTCTTCGAGTTCTCTGGCCCAGGCTGAGAATTTTTTAACTTTAACTGGGGTTTTTATTTTTCTCTCAGGGAATGATGTAATCTTTTAAAATTGTTTTTAGCTTTTGTATTGATTTTCTTTTAAATATCCTGTAAACCTCCCTGAGTCCTTCGGGAAAGTGCGGTATATAAATCTAAATAATAAATAAATAATAAATAAATAAATCATGGAAGGGAGTCAAGAGGGAAACCCAGGCATGGCCAATCACAGGCAAGGAGGGTAGAGAAGGAGGACACAGAGAACAAGGAAATACAAATACCAACAGCTATGACATTGGATGAGGAACAGCAAAAGAAAACAAGACCAGTTAAGGTAGTCAAACCAAAACAGATAGGGAGGAGAAATTTTTAAAAAGGGGGGGGGGAACAGTAAGACCAGATTGCAAGGCACGCGATGCGAGACAGTCAGAACAGTCACAATTGGCTAGAGCAAGGTCCATCACATGGCCAATGAGCAGAGCGCGGAACCAAACAAGCTTACCAACGGTTTTTCAAACCTTCAATGCTTTCTCTGATGATGCTGGCAGAGGACCAGTGAAAGCTTAGATTAGGTAGATATGCTTTAAACCAGGGGTCTTCAAACTTGGCCCTTTTATGACCTGTGGACTTCAAGTCCCAGAATTCCTCAGCCAGCATGCCTGACTGAGGAATTCTGGGAGTTGAAGTCCACAAGTCATAAAATGGCCAAGTTTGAAGACCCCTGCTTTAAACAGTTACTTTTTATTGCTTATTATGATCTTTTAGCAATAAACGACTGTTTTTTATCCATCCCGGTGTTCGAAGATTTTATACGTTAAATATATATAAGAAGCAATGGATGGAAACTAATCAAGGAAAGAAGCAACCTTGAATTAAGGAGAAACTTCCTAAAAGTGAGGACAATTAACCAGTGGAACAACTTCCCTCCAGAAGTTGTGGGTTCTTCATCACTGGAGGTTTTTAAGAAGAGACTGGACAGCCACTTGTCTGAGATGGTAGGTTCTCCTGCTTGAGCAGGGGATGGTGGTGAAGCTTATCTCATTACTTGCATTTGCATGGTTAGGAGAGTTGGAGTTTAGCAAGCCCACGTTTGAAACCCAAGTGATGCCGTGGGATGGAGTGAGCACCCGTCCTTTGCTCCAGCTTCTGCCAAGGACATGGAAGGAGCTCCCAACTGTGTGTCCCCCTGGCAATGATGATGTCACCAGTATACTGATCTATTATTACATCAAAAACTTCTCCTTTCTTTTTTCCCCCCAGCAAAGTAATTTAAAGTGCTAGGAAATGCAAAAAGAATTCATGATTTTTAGTGGTCAGACCCTTTATTTTCACTGTGAACTATGCTCCAAAACTACATACCCAAGGCAAAACTTTGCAGATAGCTTGGAATCAGGAACAGGGAAAGTTAGGGCCAATCTGTTCCAAATGAGCTTTAAAAAATTAGCCAACTAGCTCTAAACTTTATCAATATATTTCCACAAAAATGTATTTTTGAATGCTTTCCTCAAAAACAATTTCTCAAAATATGCAACCATTCCCCCCCCCAAACTCATGCCAATTCATGTTCAGCGTACATACTTTATTACAATATTTCTCTTTGCTGTTTACCAATTAGTGATTCCAACCAAGAGTTCCCACCACTACCATCATCCTCCCACACAAAATGAATTATGCTTGGATTGTTCTCTGTGATATTTGGCTATGCTTTCTGTGTAACACTAGAAAGGAACATGAGAAATGGATAAGAAAGAAATGTGAATACTATATAGAAATGGTTTAGAAATTAAATAAATCCAAACAGTAGGTGCCAGAACACAATTTGATTAATAGATAAAAACAATTTGTCAAATATTTTTTAACATGTGATCATCTTGTTAGACATATGAAATCTAACTGTAAGTCTTTAACTATGAACATGTATTTTACTCACAGATATTTAACCGTGTAGAAAACACTTGCATTTAATAATGTTTATTTGGGGAAATATTCAAAGTAAATAGAAGGAAATCTAATTAAGGGATAATTATTTTCTCATGGCTGACTACTAAGGAAGGAAGGAAGGAAGGAAGGAAGGAAGGAAGGAAGGAAGGAAGGAAGGAAGGAAGGAAGGAAGGAAGGAAGGAAGGAAGGAAGAACACAAGGCAATCCATCTGTGGGCAGAGGACATTACATGCAAATCAGTTGCACTCTCCATGTAACTACATATGAGATTACATAGATAGGGCAAACATAGCGAGGCAATTGCTCAGATACCAGGTGCTGGAAAAGAACAGCAGCATAGCGTCATACTCTGAAGCCATTCTTTCTGAGCACCCCAGGAATTTCTTTATAAGGATGGATCTGTATGCTGTATATGGTCTGTCCCTGCACCTTCTTAACTAGGACGTTCTCCCCCAAGACATTAGTAGACATTATGTCATTGTTAGAATTAAAAATACAGGTAATCCTTGATTTATTATCAAAATGGGGACCAAAATGTCCATCACTAAGTGCTGTGGTTGTTAAGTGAGTTATCACATGAATGTGTCCAATTTTACCTTTTTTGCTACAATTGTTAAGCGAATCCAGCTTCCCTAATTGATTTTGCTCATCAGAAATTGACTGGCAAGGTCACCAATAGCAATCGCATGACCGTGGGACACTGCATCCATCAGAATACATACCAGTTGCCAAATGCCCAAATTGCAATGCTGTGATGAGTTGTGAGGACCGGTTTTAAATTACTTTTTTTTTAGTACAATCGCAGCTTTGAGCAGTCCTTAAACAAATGATCATAAATCTAGGCTTACCTGTATTAATCTGCAAATGCACTTCGAGGAATGGATAGGGTTTAACCTTTGCCTCAAGCAACAATTTGTTTTGTGGAGGCTGCCCATAAAAAAAATCTCATTCAAATAGCACAGTCCTATTAGGTGCCTAGCTACTTGTCATTTCCATGTGATTTGTGTGTTCTTGTCAGAATTACTATTCAACTATTATGGGCTGTCTCTTCCTGAGAATATCTTCCTGTCCTACCAGATGAGACAGGGAAGGCACACTCCAGATCCCTTCCTTGAAATCTGACCATTCTAGTGGGACCTCCAAGGAGTGGCTTTTCCAGGCTCCCCCTATGTTATGGAACCCCCTCCCACCAATGAATTTTAGGCTGTCAAGACTTGGCTTTTTATTCAGGCACAGAAGTAGGGTGAGGATGTCTGGAATTGGTTGTGGAGCATCCCAAGAAGTTGATTAAAGTGCTGGATTTTGTCTTGATTTTATGCTTTATGAATTTTTTTATAGTTTTGGATTTTATTGTTGTTTTCAGCTACCCAGATTTGTGTTTTAAGATGGACAGCCTTTTTTTAAATAAACAAGCAAACCTATTTATTTACAGTATTTGATTCCATTCTAATTAGGAGACTCTAAGATATGTACAACAAGGATGTGAGAACAACAAGCATCCCACAAGCCCCATTACAACTCCAATAAGTACAATAAATTGATTGTCACACATAATCACACTGGGTCAGGAGATGCTGGCCTTCACAGCATTGAGGTCCTCAAAGAGCTTTGGAGCCAAATATACTACTAGAGGAGCAGAATGTATGGAGGTTGATCACTGAAAAGTCCTGCTATCTGTCCCAAACCTCATGTACCTCCTACTTGTGAGACAAGAGTAAGCCTTCCCTAGGGGTTCAGACTAGCTAAACAGCATCTTTTTTGATAAGAAGGTGTTGGAAGTCAGCACCCACCTACCCTCCTAGAGAAGGAGTTATTTTGGAGAACATTAAAAAAAAAGGCAGAATATTATATTTCCCCAAACGGAATAATAGAGGAAAATCTTAGGGGAGGCAGAAACAGCCCAAGATTTCCCAGGCAGAAACTCAGGAGGCCAGCCCTTTAGAATTGCCGATTTTCTAATCCATGCAGAAAAACAGGGGCAGGAAGGCTGGAGCTGATGGGATTAGAAAAACAAAGGCTCCAAAGACAGGAATATGATCTTTAGGACATAATAGGATTAACCCACCGCCATTAGAATACCAAAAAAAAGCATATTCAAAGCATATTCGGGTCAAAGTAGTAAGACAGGAACAGCCATTTCAAATACATAGTCCAAGAAGATATAAAAACCCACCCACTCCCAACTCTACTTTATCAGCCACCCCAGAAAAATCCTGTGTCACTGAAGTGTCTGGCAACTAAACAAACTAGAACCTTCTTTCCAAACAGACAGCCTCCATTTTTTATTTCCAGCATCTTAGCCTCCATTTTGTTTACTCCCGGCTTGGAACTGGACCTGATGGTTTTTCTTTCAACAAAGGTTTCCAGTAGGTCACAACTTTAATCCCCTTATATGATATCTTTTATATCTCAATGAAACCACAACTCTTGTATAGAAAGTGCAGCCAAATGTCTCTCCTCCCTTCATTCTGAAATAGAGCAAGAGATCCTACAGAACAATCCCATAGATGTCTACTCCAAACAAATGATATGTCTTCTGTCATATATTTTAGTTTTACAGTTCAGTTCTAAGCATGTCCATTCAATGATTGAGATCACACCACTGGCACACCACTTCTTTCCTGCATGCCTTGACTGCCACATCTGTATGTGCTGCAGCAGATAAATGGGACTGAGTAGTTTTGAGGTATATAAAGTTTCTAATAAAGAATTGTAAGGTGTATTATAAATCTGGTGTTACCATGAAACACAGCATCACATGTAACACTCCCTTGATCTGCATAACAACCTCTGAATATTCACAAATCAGGAAGTTGTAGGACAACTGGGAACTTTATTGGCATATGTGTGGGGTGTATATGTGGGTGTGTGTTATGGCATTCATCTTCCAATATGCATATGTGCATATTGGTTAAAAACTCAAAATATAGTGCCAATAAAATTACAGAACATATTCTCTACTTTGGATTTAGGGAGTAAAAATTGTATTGGAAAAAGAAAGTGTGTTCTGGAAGGAGTAATCATTTCTTTTAAAAAAAACTTTTGGCTTTTCTTTCCCATTCTTTTAGAAGGGCTTTTTTAAAAAAAAATCCACCACAGATCCTGTTGGAAACAACTGTAGAAATTTTGCTGCAGAGGATTTATAAGAGCTTCGTGGTGGGATGCATGCTAGCCAGAATCGAAATCAGATCGTAGTCATTCTATCCTGGAGGGACTCTGTGGTAGAGGAAGTCATTTTGTAGATGACAGATGGTCTCTTTTTAAAAAAACAGTTTTTAAAAAAAGAAAAACCAGGAGCAGTTAGCTCTTTGAAGAGAAAAGGCTTCTGTCTGTTTCTTCTAGGATTTTCCATGTGATCAAGCAACTTTTCATGGTCATTCCAGAAAGACCCAAGAAAATGGTCTCATTTCTCAAAGAGCTCAGCACTAGGCTTTTTAGCATGAGAGGGAGAGGGAGAGGGAGAGGGAGAGGGAGAGAGAGATTGCATGAGAAGCTTTCTCTTCCTTTAACTCAAAGGTGACCTGGTTGCCCATTTCCAAACTAGATCCTCTATAGGATCCTCTATAGCAGGGCTTTTCAACCAGTGGTATGGGTACCACCTGTGGTACATTGGCACCTGGCAGGTGGTACGCGACCATCCTAGAAAAGTGGTAGCGGGGGAGGGGAATGAGCTGAACCGGTGGCAGCACCGCACAAGCCTGAGTGAGAGATGGCTGGAGCTGCAGGGCTGTCAGGGCTCAGCAGAAGTGCCAGGATCAGCGCCAGGCTCCAGCTGGAGCTTGGCGCTGATCCTGGTGCTTCTGCTGAGCCCAGAAGAAGTGCCAATCAGCTGGAATGTTGCAGCATCTCCAGGGTCTTGTGATTTACATTCAGATGCTTGGCAACTGATTCATATTTATGACGGTCACAGTGTCCCAGGGTCATGTGAAGTGACCAAAACCTACTGCAACCACCCAGCAGATGGGGGGGGGGAATAAAAACCAAACTCCCCCCCACCCCACCCCCACTGCCAATCCTAAACAGAAATGCTCACAATGATGAAAACCTCAGACAGGAGGAAGAACGCCGCCAGGCGGGCAGGCAGGTGTCTTGCTCGGCTGTGGCTTGGGTGGCACTTTTTTCAGTGCCATTGTAACTTTGAATAGTCACTAAGGGAACTGTGGTAAGTCGAGGACTACCCATACTTCATCACTTTTTTCCTTTTTTTTCCGTCATCAAGTTTTTGACACTAGGCGACTGGTGGTACTCGGATGTTGCCATATCCTAAAAGTGGTACAATGGGTGAAAAAGTTGAAAAGCCCTGCTCTATAGGAGAGTTTCTTCTGTGACTGCATTTTTACAGCCAATAGCTGTTTTCTTTGGCACCGATGCATAAACTCAGCTTGGTCTCTTGTGTAAGTGAGGATGTCATTCATAATCTGACTTCCCACCCCAACATTTTTTAGCTGGACTCCTAGACTCAGGAGTCTCCAATGGCCTAAAGAATTTTGCTTAAGCTTGAAAATCTAATAGTCTCAGAGGGGAAAAACCAATGGTGAAAAATTTATTTTCTGATCAATAAGGGGAAACTATAAAATGTTTTCATTTACAGGCTCTGTGATTTATTAGTTATTTTAGCAAAATTATAGGGTACACTGGGAATTCCACTACTAATAAACACGATACTATTCTTGACAACAGAGGTATCTCCATTCAAGAGCAGACAACGCTATTCCCATTGAAAATTTTTGTCTCAACTGATTACATTAGACTCTTAATTAGCAAATAAGTGTCATTAAGAGATTCTCCCCCAAAATGCTTTGTTATGACATATTTGGATAGAATTTTAACCAGTTCCTAAAGTATTACCAGTAAAAAAGCAATGTTTTCTATGACCATAGATCTAAAAACTAAATGATTTGAACATAAATGGAAAATAGGATGAGTAGGGAAGAGGAAAGGGGGGGGGAACGCTGAGATTCTTATTGATTGGTTGGATGAGCTTGAAATAATATGTACCTCAATCCAAGCATTTTAACATTTTAACATTTGTTTCACACTACAAATAAAAGCTGTCCCAGTGGCATGAAGGGTAATTGGTTACAACCCAGATTATTTAGAAATGTAACTTTCCTCATTTTCTTTATTCTACAGGATGAGCAAAGAGCAATATTGTGCAATATCATTTCTCTGTGGTATAGCCTCTCCCCCTCCCCTAACACCACTCCTTTCAGTTGGGTAGACTATATATTAATTTTGCACACAATGTTGACATCCCACCCCCCAATTCCTATTACTGTACAGGTGAGGGGGTTTTTTAAGCCATTTTTGCTTGAAAGTACTGTTACGATGATTTCAGAATGTTTTCAGTTTTGATGCTTTCGTGCAAATGTTGAGAAGATTTGAGATTGGTGGAAGAAAGAGTTTTGTGCATTTTACAATAATAAACTCGGGAGCTTAATAACCTTCAACAATGCCTATTAGGATAGGATGAATTCAGGGTGCTCAGTAACAATGGAGAGTCTGCAGAAATATCTGTATGCATTTTTCCTGCATATTCTTCTAATATAAACATGCTGATATACAATTGTCCTGTTGGAAGAAAAGTCTTCATTATGGTTCATCCAAGCTGGGAATAAACATGGCAACTGCTTTGGGAAGAAGGTTGTATTTTATTGGAGAGGAGAACCAGACAGGAAGATGGCTGGTAGAAAAGAAGGACTGACCACATGTAGGAAGTAGGTTTTTATACCCTCTGGATCCTTTTGTTTGGAGTTGCTTCATGTTCCTGTTTGAGGCTATTTCCTGTGTCATGAACTTTTGACCTGAGTCTGAGTGTGCCTTTCTGGTATTCTGATGAGTTAATCCTATTGTGTCCTGTCTTAGACTTTGGGTGGGGTATGTAGATTTCAGGTCTTTGTCTTCTTAATGTTCTACCTCCAACCTTCCTGATGGCTTACATTTGCATATCTATAGAACTGGGTTTCTGCTTGGGGGAAGGAGACCTGGGACTATTAAGAAATCTGGGCATGCTTTCCTGGTTCTTCAATATCTTGTTAGGAAATATATTTTCCTGCCCTTTTAATATTTCCTTCTCTGGAGAGGTGACTTCCCACAGTCCTAATTCCAGGGTGGGCAGCTTATGGCCCCCAAGATCCCATTTGACAGCCCTAAAATGGATAATTTGAGATGGAACACATAACACCTAGTGTATTACTAAAAACAAACAAAAAGAAAAATGTACCAGCACTATCATCATCACTCTCCACATGGCAATAATACAGTCATTCCCTCCACCCTCTTCTCAGTCCTCAATTCTCACAAAAATGTGAAGTCCAGACCTCAGTTCAATGCTGTCCTAATTATATGCATGTTTGTCAGTTTTCCTCAGTTGTATTTTATGCACAAGCCTCTTCCAATTTTCTGATTTGATGTCTTCCTCTATTATACTGTTGAAAGAAAAGTTATCAGGTCCAGTCCAAGCCGGGAATAAACAAAATAGAGACTGCTTAGGAAAGAAGGTTCTATTTATTGAAGAACAGAACCAACAGCATGTGGTTCTGGGAAAGCTGACAAAAATGGAGCTGGGAGTGGGTTTTTATACCTTCTTTGGGCTTTGTATTTGAGGTTCTTCCTATTCCTGTGGCTTTGTATTTGAGGTTCTTCCTGTTCCTGTGTCATGTGCTTTGGCCTGAGCTTTGAGTGTGCCCTTTTGGTATTCTAATGATGGTGGGTTAATCCTATTATGTCCTAAAGGTCATGTCCTGCTTCTCTGGGGCTGTGGCTGAAGGCATTTTGCTTATGAATAAAGGTAAAGGTAAAGGTTCCCCCGCACATGCGTGCTAGTCGTTTCCAACTCTAGGGGCCGGTGCTCCAGTGGCGTAGCGTGGGGGGTGCAGGGGGGCCCGGCCGCACCGGGCGCAACATCTGGGGGGCGCCTATTAAGCTCGCCGGAGGGGGACGATTCTGCTTCGCCGAGGGTCGGAGGAGCGAGCGAGTGGGCGGAGCATAGAAAGCAACCGCATTCGCTGCGCCCAGCCAGAGTGGAATCCCGTCCTCTCGCGGCTGCGGATCACCTCCTTTCTCGGGTGGGGGTGGGGAGGCTTGGCGGCGTCTCGCCTCCCTCTCTTTCTCCCGCCGCGGCTCTCCTCCGCTTGGCTCTCAACCTGCAAGCCCGGCCCCCCCGACCCAGCTCCCGCCCCCGTCTCCTCCTTTCCTGGAGGTAAAGGTAACAACTGCAGCCGCTGCACCTGCGGCTGCTTGCTGCTGCTGCTCCTCCTCCTTCTCCTCCTCCTCCTGCCGTATTGACTCTCTGTGGCCACTCAGTTCCCCCTGCAGGAGGTGATCGGGACGCCCCCCCGACACACGTCGCCAGCAGCGAGAGTTTCCAGCCAGTCCGGCGAATCTTTGGGGCGAGGTGCCAAAGAGAAGGAGGCGGCTTGGCTTGGATAAGCAGCGTCTGGGCAGAAAATAGTTCAGGCGGCACAGCAAGTATGAACTCCTGGGGTTCAGCCTAAGCAGGCAAAGCTGCAGGGTGGGTTGGTTGGCTTTTCCGGCTTTGGAATAACCTTGGGAAGCTGAGGCATTGTAAGTTGGAAGTCATTGTTTGTTGCCTAACATGTTGGGTCACCCCACACCACATGCTAAGCCATAAACCATGGTTGGTATCCAGGGTTTAGGACAAGATGGAGAAAACTAGCCAATTGTGGGATCATAAATCTTGATGAAGCCCATCATCGCTCCATGTGATGTATGCACTCAATCTACAAACGTAGTCCAAGCCTATTCACATCTGTTGTAAGGTCATTCTCTCGTGGGGTTTATCTTGACATCCACTAAGAGTGGAACAAACATGCCCCATTAACCATTTTCAACGCCATGTCCTCTCTTTGTCTCATCCTAAATCACAGCTGAGGCACCTTAAAGTTGCCTTGTTTCAGTTTTAAACTAGCATTTTCCCTCTTCTCCAGAGACCCTTTTTTGCCTTGAACCTAACTCAGGGGTAGGCAACCTTGGCTCTTTTATGACTCATGGACTTCAACTCCCAGAATTCCTGAGCTAGTGGAAGAGACTCGAGTGCTAAAATCCACGGGTTAGGGGGCGCAAATTACTTGCCTTGCCCTGGGTGCTGACAACCCACGCTACGCCACTGCGGTGCTCATCTCTGTTTCAAAGCCGAAGAGCCAGCGCTTGTCCGAGGACGTCTCCATGGTCATGTGGCCGGCATGACTAGACGCCAAAGGCGCACGGAACGCTGTTACCTTCCCACCGTAGTGGTCCCTATTTTTCTACTTGCATTTTTACGTGCTTTCGAACTGCTAGGTTGGCAGAAGCTGGGACGAGTAACAGGCGCTCACTCTGCTATGCGGCACTCGGGATTCGACCTGCCAAACTGCTGACCTTCTGATTGACAAGCTCAGCGTCCTAACTCACTGAGCCACTGCATCCCCTTGCTTATGAATAGGTGGCCCCAAATCTGTATTTCTAAAGACCTGGCCTGCTTGGGGGAAGGAGACTGAGGGTTGATTTCTGCCTAAGATTTTTCTCCATTATTCCTTTGGAGAAATATAATATTCTGCCTTTTTTTTAATATTCCCCAAAATATTTCCTTCTCTAGGAGGGTGGGTGGGTGCTGACTTCCAAAAATACATATTTCTATGCCTGGTTGTCCTAATGTGACTTTTTGTTTGTATATTTCCCTTAAGATGTATTTACATGTAAACTTTTTTTTACTGCATGCTGCATAGCAGAATCCAAAATTGTACAGAGTAGATCATTGGGTTGTATTCCACCTTGGGCGAACATTTTTTGCATGCAGTTGCAGCTCCTGAATTTTTAATTTTGGTGCAACGGCACCTAGACAAGCATGCAGAAAGAATTCCACTAAGGTTTGCCTGAGGAAAATGAATTCCTTGAATATTTTTTTAGGCAGGTAGCTTAACTTAAAGATACAGTCAACAGATTGCAAAGAGCTACAGGGAGCTGAAAATAGCTGAAGAATCCAAAACAAAGATAGTGGAGAACTGCTGGCTGATTGCAAATCAGACAACTTTGTCCAGACACCATCAGATTAACTTCCCTGAAGTGAATGCAAATGTCAGTTTTCAAAATGAAATCCAATAAAGAAAAACAATGTTCACTACCTGCTTTCTCCCCAAAATTTGAGACAGACACTAATATGATACAATTGTAAGCTGGGATTATAGAAGCAGTAAGGTCTCAAAAGTCAGCCTGACTTAGTCAGGTGGGTCTGAATGAAGGGAAAATAGCTCAGGGAAGCATAAATAATGTACTAAATACATATTTATCATTACCTGCACGTACTAAATAAGCTAGTCTACGTGCAAGTTAGGATCAGTCTGCCCATTTTTAGATGGAGTGGAGAAGACACAGGAAGCTATGTTGCTCTTTGTAAGAATATGCTTCTATGAACATCTAATAGAAGAAGCAATATTAGTTATGACTCAATGCTATGTCAAGTTTGTATTTATAAATAAATTCAATAATTATTGTATCAAGTCTTTATGTTTTGATTAACACAGAGTTCTTCCACACTGGAGAATTTGAGTGTGTGTAGAAATCTGCTGTGGGTAAAATTCAGACATACCTCCTAAACAACGTTGGACATTAATTCATTTGAGCACTAGTTTCTTATTGCCCATCCTGAATGCATCTGCACTGCACACACTTCCATTCCCTATGTAATCTTCAGGAAAACACATACATGAGTCCAGCATCAGAAAATATGGATATAATCTCACCTATTTATTAATTTATTAGCTGAGCCTTATAGCTCACCTTTCTCATGGAATTAATAAGGTGTAATAAAAATCACAGCATGTAAAAAAAATACAGCTGAAGGTGTGTCTTGTTTTATCCCCAAAACAACCTGGTGAAACAGGTTACTCTGCACTTTTTCAAGATCAGGAAGTTACTCCTTTTTAGGAGAAGTGGAAAATTAACTAGAAAGGCTGTGTTCTAAGCTGGAACGGGACAACTCACTGTGGCCAACTCACTGAGGAAAAATTGCTATGGGACATCTGAACAATTCAATTTATGTATTTAAAATAATCGAAACATTTAGAAATTTTTTGTCATTCACATTTCATTTTTCCCCTCCTTTTGCATCTTTTCTTTAATGAGTGTGTTCCACCATTTCTTTGATATTAGTGCAACTCTTGTCCCTTGGCAAGTTGTTCCACAGCAAATTGCCTGTGACAAATTGGCCAGGGCGAGTTGGGCTGGGCGTGGTGAGTTAGCTGCAGCAAATTGTCATAGACCCATTCTAAGCCAAGCCCTGATTGTCTACAAAGTTGTTTTGATCATTGACCTTCATAATTAACTCCAGGGCCCACTGAAGGTGTTCAGCCAATAAATTTAAATAAAAAACAAACAAATAATAAAGAGCCACTATTAGCACTATAACCTCCTGTTGGCACCTAGGATCGACCTAGGAATTCTTGGAGAAAGAAATCTTGAAACACACTCCAATCATATGCAAATCAATAGCCTAGTCAGTACTGCTGTTTTGGCATCTATATTTGAGATACCTTATCACTATCAACCCCTTCATGGATTACTGCCTTGTCATGGCGAAGGGGCTTGCGTAATTCAATGAAGCTATGAGCTATGCCGTGCAGGGCCACCCAAGACGGACAGGTCATAGCAGAGAGTTCTGACAAAATGTGATCCAGTGGAGAAGGAAATGGCAAACCACTCCAGTATCTTTGCCAAAAAAAACCTATGGACAGTACCAAAAGGCAAAACGATATGACGCTGGAAGATGAGCCCCTCACGTCGGAAGGCATCCAGTATGCTACTGGGGAAGAGCAGAGGGCTAGTACTAGTAGCGCCAGAAAGAATGAAGCGACTGGGCCAAAGCTGAAAGGACGCTTAGCTGTGGATGTGTCTGGTGGTGAAAGGAAAATCCGATGCTGTAAAGATTTTTTCTCCATAGGAACCTGGAATGTAAGATCCATGAATCAAGGAAAGCTGGACGTGGTCAAACAAGAGATGACAAGACTGAACATCAACATCTTAGGAATCAGCGAACTAAAATGGACAGGAATGGGTGAATTTAATTCAGATGACCATCAGGTATACTACTGCGGGCAAGAATCCCTCAGAAGAAATGGAGTAACCTTCATAGTCAATAAAAGAGTAGGAAAAGCAATACTGGGATACAATCCTCAAAATGACAGAATGATCTCAATTCGAATCCAAGGCAAACCATTCAATATCACAGTAGTCCAAGTCTATGCCCCAACCACCAGTGCTGAAGAGGATGAAATTGACCGGTTCTATGAAGCCCTACAGCACCTTATAGAACTAACGGAGGCCTCCACCCCCTTGGAATGGCAGCAGTGGTCTGGCGGTCTGAAGATCGGCCGCAGCCCGGCCCAGCACCTTGGATCAGCTGGCGGGCGCCCCTTTTGTGGTGTGGAGGCCTCCCGCCCTCCCAGAATGGCAGCAGCGGCCTGCCGGCCCGAAGATCAGCCACGGCCTGGCCCAGCGCCTTGGATCAGCTGGCGGGCGCCGCTCTTTGTGGCATGGATGTCTCTTACCCCCCCCCTCGGAATAGCAGCAGCGGCCGGGACATCATAGCGGCCCGAAGATCGGCCGTGGCCCAACCCTAGCACCTTGGACCAGCTGGCGAGCGCTGCTTTTCACGGCGTGGAGGCCTCCCGCCCTTTCAGAATGGCAGCAGCGGCCGGGAGATTATGGCGGCCTGAAGATCGGCCATGGCCCAAGCTTAGCGGTGCAGAACAGCTGGCAGGCGCCATTTTGCGGTGTGGAGGCTTTCCTCCCCCTCCGGAATGGCAGCAGTAGCCGGGGATTATGGTGGCACGAAGATCGGCCGCAGCTGCGTTTTAATGCCCGGTTGGAGGTTGGAGCAGGGTGCAGTTGGTGGGCGCCATTTTTTGGCACGGTGGCCCCCCTCCCCACGGCAGAAGCAGTAGCAGCAAGGAGACAACAGTGGCCTGGAAATCGGCTGCAGACATGGTCTCGGAACTATAGCTGTGGTGTTTTGACCCGGGACCTTTCTGCTTATCTGCTCATCTTTAATTTTATGCTGGTTATTTGGACATGGTTTATGCCCCTGCTCCTGTGACTTTCCTATTGATAGTCCAGAATGGATCTGGGACCTGACCGTGGTGAAAGGGCAGTTCTGGATTGGCCATCAACCACCTCACTGTTGTGAGAGACCAGTTGGGGTAGGTTTATCCCGGTAGCCCGTACTCTGTCCACCCCAGGTTGGATGCCTCAGCTGTAGTGAGAGGGTGGTTGGGGTTTCTTTGCCTGGTTACCGGCTTGGGTGAGAGCAGAGCCAGATTGGTGGACTTGAGGTACTTTCTGGACTCAATATAAGCATCATCTTGATATTATTTTAATACCATCTGACTACCCATTTGTTTACAACTGCCCTATGTGGATATTTTTATTATTATATGGCTCGTTTGCGCTACTCCAGTGCTGACCTGTATGCCCTCAGGAGGGCTCCTCCCTCCTGGGTACGACCTGCCACCTTTTCCTGTAATTCCCTTAAGGACGGGCCCAATTGTTGGGACCCCGAGAGGTGGTTGGGCATAGATAGGGGCCTCTGGTGGCAATGTATTAAGAGGCCCCTGGTATGTTTTTAGCCGGTTGTTTTAAAGGGCTAGGGAGGGGGGAATGGTAGGGTTGGGAGGGAATTGGGGTGTGCCCCACCAACCGGTTGTCAGTCCAGGCCTGAGATGGTTCCTGGCAAGATGGGGTTGGGTTTGGGGGCTTCTGGTTTTCCTGGCATTGGGGTGGGGTTTCAAATCCCCACAACGATTGGGAACGGCAGCAGGCAGTTACACGGAGGGCCATATCAACACCTGGGATCGCGCCCCCGCTGTCTTCAAGTGGTGGCATGCTCCGACCCCCCAGTTGCTACCCGTTGATCTGGGGCTGAGGGGGATCAGGCCCCTGAGCTCAGGCTGGTGTACTTTAATGCCAGATCCATTGTGAACAAGGCTCCCCTCGTCCGTGATTTGATCGAGGAGGAACACACAGACCTGGCATGCATTACAGAAACCTGGTTGGGCTCAGAGGGAGGTGTCCCTCTGACTGAGCTTTGCCCTCCAGGTTTCTGTGTGTTACATAGGCCGCAGGCTCAGGGCAGGGGCAGTGAGGTGGCGGTAGTTATATGGGAGACCTTATGTCTGCGGGAGACCACTGTCGTACAGATAGGCGGGAGTGAGTCCCTCCTCCTGCGGTGTGGCCCTGGGGCTCAGTTGGGCTTGTTGCTAACATACCTGGTACCCAGCTGTGTGGCAATGGCCCTGCCCGAGCTTCTCGATGCCCTCTCAGGGTTGACAGTTGAGTTTCCCAGACTTATAGTTCTAGGCAACTTTAACCTGCCTTCTCTGGGAGGGTCATCTGAGTTAGCCGGGAGTTCATGGCCTCCATGATGGCCATGGACCTGACCCAAGTAATTCAGGGTCCGACTCATGGGGGGGGTCACACTCTCACAGACATCCAGATCCTGAAGCTAAAACTCAAATACTTTGGCCACCTAATGAGAAGAAAGGACTCACTGGAGAAGAGCCTAATGCTGGGAAAGATTGAGGGCAATAGAAGAAGGGGACGACAGAGAATGAGGTTGCTGGATGGAGTCACTGAAGCAGTAGGCATGAGCTTAAATGGACTCCAGAAGATGGTAGAGGACAGGAAGGCCTGGAGGAACATTGTCCATGGGGTCGCGATGGGTCGGACACGACTTCGCAGCTAACAACAACATCACTATCAAGTGGCCATAGTCAAAACAAACCGTGGTTATTCCTGATGCAGTTGCTTGAAAAACATGTTCCTGCCTGAAATGTTTGCTTGATAAAAAAATATACTGGATGCAGTTGAGTTACCTTATTTATCCTTCCTTTTTATTTTACTATATTGATGCATGAACATCTTGGAAATCAAAGTATAATTGTAGTTGTGTATTCGGTAAAACTCAGTAAAAAATCAACAGCTTGCTCTTTTTCAATATTTTTGCCCCAGAATGTGTTGCTTTAAACTTGAAGACTAACAATGATTCCCTGCCAGATTTCTCCCAGCTGAAAAAAATGTTTTGCAACATTGGATTAATAAATTATTAGATGATAAGATGTGATAGATTCCAACTTCATCAGGTGATGGAGTTTAACCTTAAGTGAGAATATATACTTTCATGATTTGGATGAGGTGAATATAATGAACAGTAACATTGAAAGAAATGAAATGCAGTGGTGATGGTGATAGAAATACACAAGAAGTAGCAATTCAAAAAAATATTTAATACGACACTAGCATCTTTACAGTAATGAACTGATTAGCACATGTACTAGGAAAACTCTTGCCCTCTGTTCATCCTATGAGGAAACAGACTGAATTGCTTACTGATTTTTAGCTCAATTGTTTCTCAGTTTTAGTTCTTAATTATTGAAGAACATTAATGAGAACCTAATGTGATCTAGATATGCCAGTTAACAAATAAAGTAACAAATTGATTAGAGTTACTGGGACTGGGCAACAAACATCTGGATATCCACTAGAGCAGAGGTCTTCAAACTCGGCCCTTTTATGACTCATGGACTTCAACTCCCAGAATTCCTCAGCCAGCATGCCTGGCTGAGAAATTCTGGGAGTTGAAGTCCATGAGTCATAAAAGGGCCGAGTTTGAAGACCTCTGCACTAGACGCTATAGAAATAATGTTTTCTATATCTAAACTCAAAATGGTGGTCAAAATAGTAGTATGCTGCTTATTTAAAAAAAAATAGGTGGAACTTCAATTGTCCCCATTTTGATTTTTTTATTACTATACTTCATTTGCATTCCAGCCTCACCACAAGTATTACATGATATTAGCAGCTTTCTGAAAACCTCTTCAAGTACTAGTGCTCCTAAGACCAGTGAAAATAGAAGTTTGTGTGCAACATATACTGTATGTGTACACACACACTGTACACAAAGAAGGAAGTATATTTTTGGAAAGCATTTGGGAACAATTTAAACATAATAGAACTTGGGTTCAGGCCCCAGCTAGAAACACAATCAACCTCTTCATTTCCAAATTTATGCTTTCTGCCTGTGTAGATAATAATGAACTACAAGAAACAACAGACTCAGGAGGAAAAAATTACTTCCTATGTACTTATTTAAGCCAAACAACTATCAATTAGAGAAAGATATGTCTCCTGTGAGTAGATTAATCCAGGCAAATGCTACAACTCTGAATATAGCTTTATTTTCCAATTTAAATATACTTCTACCCTTATCCTATCCTGCAGTGTCATTTCTATAATCTAGAACAATTGATCACTATCAATGTGTGCTTTTAGATGAGGCATCAAAATTGGGTACATTCATAACAAGTTGAGTGATTTGTGATTTGGTCATGCTGATAGCAATAGCAATAGCACTTAGACTTTCATATTGCTTCACAGTGCTTTACAGTCCTCTGTAAGTGATTTACAGAGTCAGCATATGGCCCCCAACAATCTTGAGTTTTCATTTTCCCAGCCTCAGAAGAATGGAAGGCTGAGTCAACCTTGAGCCAGTCAGGATGGAAGGAATTAAACTCCTGGCAATGGGAGCATATGTTAGCCTGCAATACTACATCCTAACCACTGTGCTACCATGGGTCTTGGAACCCAAGAGATTCCAAGGTGGAACCCGACTATTCTCTTAGCATGCTTTATGAGCTAAACCTTTAGGTTACACCTAATATAAATTATTTATTTGGCCAAATATATTACATAAACACAGTCTTTGTTAACTCAGCTTTCTGATCCAGTAGATTGTACTGTATAATCTCAGTCATTTGGTCCAAAGTTTTTCTTCAATATGGTAGGAAATCTCATTCAAAATTTGAACGAATATTAGATGGCAACAGTAAGACCTTGATTCTTTCTCTTGCCATCTAATTGTAACCTGGAATTTTGCTATTCAGATGCATTAGTTCTAGGTACAGACCACTGTGAGTCTGTGTGGATTTTAAATGATCTGAGAATTATTATTTGGTCACAATAAATATCACAGGACACTCCCAAGTTTGTACATTTTGAATGTGAAAGAATCATGGCTCCTAGAAGCCTTACCACTAATTGGAAATACTGGGAGTTGGAGTCCCCATATTACTAGAGCTGAGTTTGACCAGTGTTGTTTCATTCCTCTTGTAAAGCTGGCCTCTCAGAGGCTCTACAACAATTTTATTCATAGATAAAATGCAAGTCAAGATGCAACTATAAAGGAGCAATTATTACAGGGTCAGATAGGGTATTAATTATTTAAACTGTTTTTAAAAATATTAGTAAAACACCAAGCTCAAGAAATTCATGCCATTAGATTGTTGGGGCAATTAAGCTGACTTTGTAATAATGCCGCTTGGGGGTGGGGGCGAAAGCCCTAATAAGCAGGCATATACATAGAATGAAGGCTACTGCTAAGCTTGTAAGCCGCCCTGAGTCTTCGGAGAAGGGCGGGATATAAATGGAATTAAAAATAAAAAAATTAAAAAATAGATTTTGCCTCAAACAAAAATGAGATTAATGAGAAAGATCCTGTCTAAGGGGGGGAAAGAGAGATTTGGAAGGCAGCTGAATAACCTTGGATTAACTTTAGTTACGTCATGGTTTTGCATGGCCTGGTTGTGTCCCTACCCCCAGCTGCCAATCTATGCAGAGTTGAATCATTCTTGTAAGGACACTCTAATATGGAGAGTCAAAGAACAAAGTATTTAAATAAGTGAGAAGGATGAGAAACTTGTGGGTTAATTATAGCCTAATCATAACTGAAAGGCACAACTGAGGTGACAGTTGCATGTTTGGCATGGCCCAACTAAACTATGTATTTTATCAAAGGCATTGCCGTACACTGAGGACAAAGGTTTCAGATGAAGAAATAGATTCTTGGACCAGATAGGCCATCCCTCAAGAGAGAAGTGTTGGAATTAAAAACAATGTGGACCTTTAAAGGAACCTTGATTCACATTCCAAAAAGGAGGGGAAAGATGCTAAGGGCATGGTAACGCAAGTATTCCATACAGGAATTTGAATATTGGAGATGAACAAAGCCAATGCTCTCATCTGGGATCTCTGTGACATTTGAAAGATGCAAAATGTATGGTCATGCAGCAGCTAAAGTGCGGTTCTGTGTTCCTGAGGTTTCACTAGTAGCCAAAACAACAACAACCCACCAGAAAGATTTCTGCAGTAAAAGGCACGAAAGACTGGGTTTTGTACAGTCAGAATCAGGCTTCTTCTTGCAAACAAGCATTGCATCCTATCTTTCAAAATGGACATTTAGGTTTTTCTTGCTTCCTCTGGATCCTGTTTAGGGATAGGGCAGTTGAAAAATGCACTGCCTATTGAAGTGAGTAGGAAATGACTTAATGGTCCAACTAAGAGCTCATCCGTCATGTGCTGCAAAGGTTCACTTCTGACAAGCCCCTAGGAGGCAGCTACATTGAATTTACATGCAACGTTGTTGCACATTAGTTGTGTTAGCCCTTTGCTCAATTTATCATTGTCACCTTGTTCGGCCTGACACTCTTTTATATGGAGTGTTCCCAACATGCTTCTTTGCAGATGAGGTGGACTATTACAGTGAGTCAATCAGAGGAAAAAAATTAATTAGCTGTCATTTCATAGCAACTACCCTGCTTAGCTTGTCTTTCAAATGACTGATACAAAGGGGAATGTTTCATCTGAATAGAAAGACCGTTTCCCAAGAAAGAGTATAATTTATACTAACTGATTGGTGGTCACAATGTCAGTGAAAGGAAGTTAAGAGAAAGGTGGATTGGTTCTTAGCAAATATGCTAGTTTCCAACAAGCTGATTAAACAAGAATTCTAGTTTAAGGTCAGGAATTCTGACCTCCACCCATTTCTCTCTGTAAAACTGATTGGCTGTGGAATATAATTTGATATTCATATCTATTCAGAGATGGATTCCTTCTTCAGACAATCATTGTTTGCCAACAACAGCTTTGTTTACCTTACAGAGGAGCAAGCATTTGACTGGGGTTTCTTTTTATTTTTATTTAAATGGTGCACAGATTGCATCCACTCCCAAATAACAGCTATTCATTCTTTACACAAACAGTCATTTACAGATACAAGTTCATTCTCATTTTCATGAATACACTAAACCATTAAGCCATTTGACAAGGCTTAAGACTAGGAATGATAATTCTAAGAGATGTCATAGAGTGTCATTCTCAGCATGCTTCCCAAAAGTCACATTTGTCTGGATTCCTAGAAGAAAAATTTGAGTGGTACAAAATGAAAAGTCTTCCCAAAACAGAGACACATATAACATTCCCTTTTTTTTCTTTTTTTTTGGGGTGGGTGGGCACAGTGATGTGTTTTTGTTAAAGTCCCCAAACAAACAACAACAAAAGCACAGTAGCATATAATTTGCTTACTATGATTGTTGGGGTTTCTTCTGCCACTGAAGCAGAGTGACTCATGCTATCTTTGATTTTCAGATTTTGAGGCTGGCAACTTACACTATTCTTTACCACTCCTTTTATGGGTCAAATTAAAAATATGAAATTGATGGATCCCTCCAGCTTTGTTTCCCTTCCATCAAAAAAAATCACACGAAATGACTCCCAATCACTTTCCTTAACTGGGATGGGGAAGAGTTGGGTGAGTGTAGACAGGTTCTTGGAATGCCCCACCTAATACTATCAGGTTGCTATGATCTGTAAGTCAGGCTATGTCTGAAAAATGGATCTAGTAATCATCTGAAAGAGTGCTAAACTCAGGCCACAAAATAGCTTGTTTGACTGTTCACAGGCACAGAAATTACAGAGGAAGGGTGAAGCAGGAGAGATTGATGGATCATGAATGAGACTTGTAAGTAGCTTGTGGGTGAACATGGAGTTGGAATAAAACAGGCTTTGTTTGTCTGTTTGTTTGTTTTTGATGCTGCCCACCTCCATATTACTCGGGGCAGCTCACAATACATCAGAGAATATAAAAAATAATATAATAAGAAGCAACAATCAACAAAACTAAACTAGAACAGAGGAATAAAAAAGAAAAACGAGGTGGGGACCCTGACAAACACCTCCAAACATCCCACCATCTCAACAGGATGGGATTCCCCATGTTTCTCACAAAAACAATAAAGTGAGAGAGAACTTTTCCCTGTACCATGAGAAGTTATTTTTGGTCCAATTCCTATGTATCAACCCATCATATGTTTCCTCTGTAGCACTGATAAACTTGACCAAAGACGATTTAACATATATAAACCAACTTGGTGGGTGGAATAAATGTGTATACATAATCCATTATTTGAAAGTATAGTTTATTCTGACTGTGGCAGCATTTGGCTGAAAGTTGTTTTAGGCCTGAGCTCTCCAAGAACCATAACCCAACATAAGCCACAGCACAACAAGCTTTAGCTTTGGAAAGTTTCTTTGTGTGCCCTTTTTTTTTAAAAAAAGCATTGCTGGCACTGGAGAGGAAGTTCAGTGGATGAGGTACGATGGGCCTCCACCATTCTCTTGATCAGATTATGACTATTATTCTCAATAGGAGAAAAAATTAAATGACAGATAGGTATATTACTGACTGCAGGTAATAGGCTTGCTTTTGTGGGGTGCACCCCATTCATTCCTTTGATCCTATCACAGAAATTAAGAATCAGATTGCCAACGTTAGGTGAGGCAGTTTTTTAGTTCAGTTTTTTTAATCTGGGATGAGAAGTAAAACGGCCTCATAAACCCCTGCCTGATTTAATGGATCAGTTTTGCTTTAAACGTCTAAATCAGTGTTTCTCAATTTCAGCAACTTTAAGAGGGGTGAGTTTCAACTCCCAAAGTTCCCCAGACAGGTGGGGGATTCTGGGAGTTGACATCTCACCCATTTCAAAATAGCTGAGGTTGATAAACACCACTCTAAAGCCTAACAAAAGGGGGGAAGAAGTTAGATTTTTCACATTTGTCCTTTGATTCAGTCATCACATTGAGCTGGAGGCTCTCACCAATATCGACCCCACCCACTTAACCACTTCCAATTCAGCATTATTTCTTTTTTCTTTTTTTGCCTAATTTGACACACTTATACAAACCAAGTGACATCTTTTAAGATACAGTAACCGTGAGCAAAAATATCCTCCGAGGAAAATGGGGTAGCGCCACAAGCATGAAAATTCACTAAGTCACAGGGGTTCGTGGATTGACATTCCCTTCCACTGATCCAGAGAGCACTGATCAAAAGGCCATGAAATGACTCTTTAATCGCTCGCAACTCAAATGTACACAAGCTACAGACAGTAAGCTGATCGTATCTTGTATATACTTAAGCTTTATCACATTTCATGGCCTTTCAATATCATTTCAGCCGTCACTCTCCCTGAATCGGAGCCTTGACCTTTGTGCATTGATCAAACCTTTGGCACAACCGGCTGACATTCACATCGGTGGGAGTTGTGCACGTGTGTGGCACATTTCCTGTCTGAACACACCATTGCTACAGAAGGCTCATCTTCCTAGGCAGCTTTTCATTTGGCAAGGAAATTGCTAAGTTATTTCTTTTTTAAGAAATAAACCTTGATTCTAGGTTGCCTATCCTTCTATGCCCTTGCTACCCACTGTTCCTAATTAGTGGCAGATTGTTAAATCACGACCTCACCCTCCATCTCTCTTAGGGAATGGAGACATATGGAATAAATCTCCCTTTGGAGGGAAGCTGCAGCCAAACTATGGGCAAGATAAATGTCATAAAGGAAAAACTGGGGGATGTACAGGGAAGAAACACACTGCCTTTCACAAACAGGTTTTTTATTAAAAGACAAATGATCCAACTGGTTTAACTCCCCATTTGCTAACTACAGTTTCAGTTTTCTGGGATTTTTCCTTTGGAAAGCACTGTGATTTACAATCTTTCCATATCCAACCTTTGTAAGTCTCGGGTGTGGCTCCAGACCTGTCTAGCCCTATCCCCAACCTTAGCCCCATGAAGTTTTACTAGCTCTGTGCCAGTTTATGTGAAACAAGAGCAAAGCTGATTTTAAAATAATAAAAACAATTACTGTATGGTTGGTAAAACAGTCAGCCAGATATTTATTCTGGAGCTGGCATTTTAATCAACCTATTGAGTCTCTCCCAAGGACCTGGGATAAGCAGATGAAATGTATTATCACGAATTGTTCCAAGTAAAAGCTGCCTTTTGCAGTTGATTGATGGTGATTTTGTCAATGCCCTTTGCTATTATTATTTTGCAATACTGAGACTTATGGCTGGTTGTATTTGCCCTTGAGTTATCTCATCTTCCAGTTGCAATGTGCAAGCAAGCTCTTGCTCAATTTCTTTTGCAACCTAATTATGCTAGGGAAAGAATACAGACACTTGAATCCAGTCTCAATATTTCTAGACAGGTTCTGGTCAATTTCATAATCTCTGTCAAAAACTGGCCTTCTTGATTTATTCCCTTCCTCCCTAATCTCTACAATACTCAGAAACATATATATTTCATGTTTTAGACTTCAAATTACAACTGTAATCCAGCTATTATGAAGCATCATGATACACACGTGTGTGTGCTATTTTTAAGAAAAAGAAGCAAAGGCTCCTTCACAGTAGAGTGGATCTTTCCTTCCTTCCTTCCTTCCTTCCTTCCTTCCTTCCTTCCTTCCTTCCTTCCTTCCTTCCTTCTTTCCTTCCTTTCTTCCTTCCTTCCCTCCCCCTTCCTTCCTTCCTTCTTCCTTCCTTCTTCCTTCCTTCCTTCCTTCCTTCCTTCCTTCCTTCCTTCCTTCCACCAGACAGCTACTGTACATACAACCTGAATTAAAATGTGGATTGATACAATGCTAGCAATTTATTTTTCCTTTGTGTGGAGGAACGCAGGGGAACATTGTTAATCCAAAAGCTTTGGCAGCTCAGAGATGAGATATTGAGTTCCCTTTTTTATAGCTGACAGAAAGGACAAAAAAAAAACACACACAATAGGATGATGCTACTGAAACCCTTCAGAGCCTTCTCAATTCTGCCACATTCTAGAGGTCATGCTAGCTAAGACTTCTGGGAGTTGCTGTCTGAACAATCTAGAACAGAGGTCACCAACCTTTGTTGGTTGGCGGACTGGAGGAAAAGGGAGGGGGAAGCATTTTACAAGTGTGCATGCATGTGCGTACGCAAGGGGCCATGTAGTGTATGCAACTAAAAGCATACACAGGATGTCAGCACAGCAGGGGGCTGGACAGCTCCAGGCTATAACCACTTTCGGCGGGAAAGCCTGGTTCGAACAAGCCTGACAGTCCAGGGGCATGGTCAGCTCTGGCGGGAAGCCAAGGTTTAAATCTATTGGCCACCTGCACTGGCAGGAAGCCCAGGTTTGAATCCATTGGATGGTATTCACTTGGGCAGGTATAAAGATACGCCAGGTAAACCCTTTCCCCAGCTTCGTTCCTGACCTCAATAAAGAAGTTACTACCCAGCTGAGTGTCCATCTCTGTGTGTGACCACGCGACTTTACACTGGTGACGAAGGTGGGATCCTGCGCTAGACATCGCTAGCCGCAGACGAGACCCCATCGGCAGCACCGGATCTGGACGCAGGACGACCCGAGACAGCAGAATGGCACAGCTGGGTCAGTATCCCCTTTTTAATAGCAACCGTCCCGAAGAGTGGGAAGCCTTCGTGGGACAGCTCGAGTGTTATCTAAGGGTGAACGGGGTTAAGGAGGACTGGCAGAGAGCGGCGGCGCTGCTCTTCAGCTGCGGAACAGAAACATACCAGCTGGCGGTCGGTCTCTGCTCTCCTGACGACGTCCACACCATCGGGTACAATGAACTGCTGGCAAAACTGACTGAACACTTCAGACCAGACACGTCCGAGATCGCGTGGAGGTATCATTTCAAAAAACGGGACCAACGCCTGGGTGAGTCTGCTAAACAATATATGGCCGCCCTAAGGCAAGTAGCCCGTCTCTGCAATTTTGAGAATTTAAAAATCAGGCTACGGGATCGTATCGTCTGTGGGTTGCGGGATCAGAAGCTGCGGCAGAGGTTGTTCGCAAAGCAAAAGCTAAACCTGAGAGACATTCAGGAGGAGTTCCTAGCCTGGGACGTGGCCAAGGAGTCTGACGTGAGGGAAAGCGGATCCATCCACCAGCTGAGCAGCTGCAGCGAGGCAGAAGGGGCAGCATCCGAAGTGGACGCCATACACCGATACCCTCGACCCGTCACCTCCACCAGAGACAACTTGAGGGAGCCAAGACCAGCCGTGATGGACCTGAGGTACCAGGAGTGCAGGTGCGGAGCAAACACACCCCGGTCTACCCAACTCCCTGGCTACAGTGCAAACCGGCCCCAGTCTACCCAGCATTGCAGTTGCGGCCCCTGGTCTACCCAGCACGGCGGCTGTGGGCAAACCCGGTCTACCCAGTGTTCCGGCTGCAGCACAAACAGCTCCCAATCTACCCATTGTGCAAGCTGCGGAGGACAGCACCCCCGGTCTACCTGCCGGATCAAATTGGCGAAGTGCCGGGCATGTGAAAAGACCGGGCACATCGCGTCGGTCTGCAGGAGCAAGCAACGGGACAGCCTGCACGAAGTGGAAGCAGAGTCCCAGTCTGCTACAGGTACCGGGGAACGGTTGCAGAGACTGACGGTCAGCCACACGGAGGGACGGGCAGCTGTTTGCTCAACAGGGGGCCTTCCGACACTCACCCCAAAAATAAGATTAAGGGTGAAACTGCAAGGGATCCCCTGCACGATGGAACTGGACTCAGGGTCAGCCGTGTCAATAATCTCCGCCAGAACGTTTAAAGAAATTTGCGAGCGGAGCGGCCAGCGGAATCCCTTGAGGCCATCCACACTGACCCTCTCTGACTTTCAAAATTCACCAATTAACGTTCGGGGGGAGGCGTCGGTGATGGTACAGTACAGGGGGTTCACGGGCAAATTGAATGTATTGGTCGTAGAAGGGCAGTGAACCAGCCTCATGGGGTTAGGGTGGTTCAAAGCGCTAGGCATTGGAATCACGGGGATTCACCAGACGCGGAGCTGCCATTCACTTAAATCTGTCTGCAAAGATTTTGCAGATATGTTTGATGAGCAGTTAGGAAGATACACTGGCCCCCCAATTTCATTTAAATTAAACCCCCAGGTTCAGCCCATCAGAATGAAGGCTAGGAGAGTCCCGTTTGCATTAAAGCACAAAATAGAGCGGGAATTGGATAAGCTGGTAGACCAGGGGTGTTAACGCCAGTCGATGGAGCGGAATGGGAAACCCCCATCGTAACACCTCTCAAGGCAAATGGCGAGGTCCGCAATTGCGCCGACTATAAGGGGACCATTAACTGAGCTCTGAGCGCCCACTCCTACCCGGTCCCCGCAGTTAGCAGCATCCTCGCGTCCCTGCAAGGCGGGTCGGTGTTTGCAAAACTGGATCTTGCTCAAGCTTACCAGCAGCTACCGGTTGACCCAGAGGCTGCTAAAGCGCAAACGATAGTCACACACAAGGAGGCGTTCCGGGTAGACTGGCTGCAGTTTGGGGTAAGCGTGGCTCCGGGAATTTTTCAAGAGGTTATGGAAAAGACCCTCAAGGGTATACCAGGGGTTTGCCCATACTTTGATGATGTCCTAATTGCAGGTAGCTCTGAGGACGTTTTGGCAAACTGCCTAAAAGCTGTGTTAGAAAGGTTTAGGGCTGCAGGACTGAAACTCAAGAGGGACAAGTGCAAGATTGGGGTGAAGGAGACAGAGTTCCTAGGGTTCAGGATCGATGCTCAAGGCATCCATCCAGCTGCATCCAAGGTCAGGGCAATCAAAGAAGCCCCAATTCCACTGAATAAGTCAGAGTTGCAGGCATTCCTGGGCCTAATCAAATTTTATCACACCTTCCTGCCACACAAAGCAACTATAGCAGAGCCCTTACACAGGTTGCTTGACAAACAATCACCCTGGGTCTGGTCTGCCACACACACAAACGCATTCAACACACTAAAAAACCTGTTTGCAGGCAATGCCACGGTTACACACTTCAGGGAAAACAAGCCAATATGTATTGCGTGTGATGCATCCCCTTATGGGATTGGGGCAGTCCTCAGCCATTTATTTATTTATTTTTATTTTAATTCCATTTATATCCTCCATTTAGAGGAGGATGGAACTCAAGCCCCCATCGCATACTACTCCAGGACCCTGTCAGCTGCAGAAAGGAACTACGCACAGATCGATTAAGGAGGCACTGGCAGTAGTCACAGGAGTAAAGAAGTTCCATGATTACCTGTATGGTAGGGACTTCCTAATATACACGGACCATAAGCCACTGTTAGGGTTGTTCACAACTGAAAAGCAGACACCACAAATTATGTCAACCAGGATGCTACGCTGGTCCATTTTTCTGTCAGCATATTCATGCAAGCTGGTACACAGGCCAGGCAAAGAGATGGGGCACGCAGATGGCCTCAGCAGACTTCCCCTAAGGGATACTGAGCCAGACCCCACACCTGCTGTCCAAATATTGGCAATACAGGACCTACCAGAATGCCCCCTCAATGCTAAGGACGTAGTCACAGAGACCCCCAAGGACAAAGTCCTGAGCAGGGTACATTCGTGGGTGAGCAGTGGGTGGCAGGACAAATCACCAGGGCAAGAGTTCTTTGCATACTTTTCCAGAAGACATGAACTATCAACACACAAGGGATGTCTTTTGTGGGGGAGTAGAGTCATAATTCCCAAAGGGCTAAGAGAAAGAGTCCTTCAGTCACTACACGAGGGCCACCCAGGAGTAGTAAGGATGAAGGCTCTGGCAAGGAGCTACCTGTGGTGGCCAGGGTTAGACAATGAAATAGAAGGGTTAGTAGCTGGGTGCTACATGTGCCAGAGGTCACGACCCTAACAGCCACATGCACCAGTACACGAGTGGGAGGAAACACACACCCCATGGTCCAGGGTGCACATAGACAATGCGGGCCCATTCCAAGGACACACATTCCTGGTAGTGGTAGACAGCCATTCTAAACGGCTGGAGGTGGTGCCTGTGGGCAACATGACCTCAGCAGGAACCATTCAGGCATTAAGGGGGCTGTTTGCAACCCATGGTCTTCCAGATGTAATTGTGTCAGATAATGGAACGCAATTTACTTCGTCAGATTTTCAGGTGTTCCTGA
This sequence comes from Vipera ursinii, assembly GCF_947247035.1. Classification (NCBI taxonomy): domain Eukaryota; kingdom Metazoa; phylum Chordata; class Lepidosauria; order Squamata; family Viperidae; genus Vipera; species Vipera ursinii. Next base: position 202,187,320 of record NC_139513.1, read on the forward strand.
GGACCTTGGGGATTAGACACGCCACCTCAGCCCCCTTTCACCCGGCCAGTAATGGGTTGGCAGAAAGATTCGTGCACACAACCAAGGATGCCCTCAAGCGCATTGTTCAGGGGGAATGGAAGCAACGGCTGGCCACCTTCCTTCTTCACCAACACTCAACACCCTGCTCCGCAACTGGAAAAAGCTCAGCTGAACTCAGATGAGGCAGACGTCTGATAACAACACTGGACAGGCTGCACCCAGACAGAGTAGCAGCAGACGTCAGGACCCCTAATATCAGGAAAGTTTTCAACACTGGGGATTCCATCTGGGCAAGAAACTATAGCTCAGGTCACCCATGGGTGCCAGGGGAAATACTAACCAAACAGGGCCCCTATCCTACAAGGTAAGGGTGGAGGGGGGACTCCTATGGAAAAGGCATCTGGACCAGCTAAGGAAAAGGGCCCCTGAAAAGGTTTTTGAGGACACACTGGGGTCTGATGCGGAGGAGGAATCACCAACACAAGCATACAGGAGGGCTACCAGAGGGTCACAAGGGCAACTCTACGCCAGGCAGGAAACCAGCAGTGGAGACAGGGAAACACTGAACCCAAATGAAGAGAGGGTACAGCATTACTATCAAAGCAGCCAGCTAAACCCCAGCAACACACAATTCCCTGGAACGACACCACACACACACACACACTACAATCCACCACCTCTACAGCAACCAGGAGAAACAGGAGACAGCACCACACCACCGAGTGAACCAGTCCTAAGACGGTCAAGCAGGGCCCACAAGGCTCCAAGCTATCTCTCTGACTATGTCCGTTCCTAAGGGGGGAGGAAGTTGGAAACGTCAAAATAATAATAGAATGTAACAAATTGTACATAGTTAATAAAATTGTATATAGTTAGTGAGAAGGAATGGAAAGGGGATAAACCCACACTATGGGGGAAGGGGTGTAGTGTATGCAACTAAAAGCATACACAGGATGTCAGCACAGCAGGGGGCTGGACAGCTCCAGGCTATAACCGCTTTCAGCGGGAAAGCCTGGTTCGAACAAGCCTGACAGCCCAGGGGCATGGTCAGCTCTGGCAGGAAGCCAGGGTTTAAATCTATTGGCCACCTGCACTGGCGGGAAGCCCAGGTTTGAATCCATTGGATGGTATTCACCTGGGCAGGTATAAAGATACGCCAGGTAAACCCTTTCCCCAGCTTCGTTCCTGACCTCAATAAAGAAGTTACTACCCAGCTGAGTGTCCGTCTGTGTGCGACCACACGACTTTACAGGCCACAAGCAGTATGTGCCTCCAATAGAGTGGGGCTAGCACCCGCGTGATACTCACTAACCCTGCCCCATTCTTGTGTGGCACAGCGCCTTGTTTCTGCACCCTTGCGCCTTTTTTTTGCCCAAGATGGTGGCGACCATGGGCGGCGTTTGCTGAGCTCAGCAGTGAGCCGATGCAATGGGTGGCCGGGGGGTTCACCGGGACCCAGCCAAGATGCATACTCAGAGGAGGGGTGCAGGAACAACGGGCTAGCACCGTTTCGCGGTGTGGAGCCTTTCTTCCCCCCCCCGGAGCAGAGCGGCGGCGGCGTTCGGGTGACTTGTGGGCTGCCGCTGATCAGCTGGCACCCGGAATCAGCTGTTGGGCACCGTTACCGGCCTGAATCGATCTCTTTTGGCTTGTGTTGGACTGTAGCAGCTTCGGCAGCCTTGAAGTCGGCTGTGGACCCGCAGATGGACCACCTGGCGCCTAAGATTAACTGGAGGGCACCGTTCACAGCTACTTGGATCCCTCTGCTCCTGACTGCTACTCTGGCTTTTCGGCTTGTAAATGGCCATGGAACATCTTTGCCCAGAGTTTGCTGTTGCGTGCAATTCTGGCGTGGAAGCTATGGGGGAGGCTTTTTGTCCCCTCCTTTCCCCCAAATGATGATGGAGATCTGGCTGCCTGAAGCTGAATATTTAACATCTATGATTGAGTTCCCTGTTGCCTTAGGGATGGGTTCAGCGTGTTTGACTATCTTTGCTGAGTTACTGCTCAAGATGGGTTTGTACTTGATGCTGGTTGATGCTGGTTAGAGGCTGGAACAGGATTTGGGATGTTTTGACTTTTTCCTGTCCCTGTGACCTCCCTGTGATATTCTGGACCATGTGATATTCTGGAATGAGCCTGGGACAGGACCGTGGTGAGAGGACGGCCCTGGACCGGCTACCAACCCCCTGCTGGTGTGAGAGACTAGCAGAGGAGATTTCTGTTTACCCAGCAATGCTGCCCTTATCCATCCCAGGCTGGATCTCGTGGCTAGGTGAGAGGACAGTTATGGGCTCTTGTCTGGACCGGCTCAGGTGAGAGCAGAGCCGGATCGGCGGATTACTGGATGAAGACATGCTCCGGATTAAATGCCTTAACATCTTAATTAACACTTTAACATCTTATTAACATCTGTCCCCATTTGTGAATAACGGCTTACATGGACATGATTACTTTATGGTTCGACTACAATACTCTAGATCGGACTTGTACGCCCTCAGGGGGGCTTTCCCCTCCTGGATACGACCAGCCTCCTTTTCTATCATTTCCCTTGATGACGGGCCCAATTGTTGGGACCCTGAGAGGTGGCTGGGCTTAACTAGGGTCCTCTGGTGGAGACGCATGAAGAGGCCCCTGATATATTTTTAGCTGGGTATTTTAAAGGGTTAGGGAAGGGGAGGGATAGTAGGATGGGGAGGGAATTTTTAATTAGTACTCAGTCTGGGCCTATGAGGGGTCCCGGCAGGATAGGGTTGAGGGCAGAGGCTGCTGGTTCTGTGTGTACTGGGGTGGGGCTTCAAATCCCCACGACGATAGGGAATGGCAGCAGATGTGTGCACGGAGGGCCGTATCGACATCCGGGATTGCGCCCCCGCTGCTTGCGAGCGGTGGCACGCTCCGACCCTCCGGTTAGCACCCTTTTGCCCGGGGGCGAGGGTGATCAGGCCCCTGAGCTCAGGCTGGTTTACCTTAATGCCAGATCCGTTGTTAATAAGACTCCCCTCATTCGAGACTTGATCGAGGAGGAATGCGCGGATCTGGTATGCATTACGGAAACCTGGTTGGGCTCGGAGGGAGGGGTCCCTCTGATTGAGTTATGCCCCCCAGGTTTCCGTGTGCTACACCAGCCACGGGCTCAGGGTAGGGGCAGTGGGGTGGCAGTGGTTATCAGGGAGACTTTATGTCCGCGGGAGACCACCATTGTCCAGATTGGTGGGAGTGAGTCCCTCCTCCTGAGATGTGGTTCTCAGGTTCAGATGAGCTTGTTGCTTACATACCTGGCGCCCAGCTGTGTGGCAACAGCTCTGCCCGAGCTGCTTGACACCCTCTCAGGGTTGGCGGTGGAGTTCCCCAGGCTCATAGTGCTGGGTGACTTCAACCTGCCTTTCCTGGGAGGGTCATCAGAGCTAACCCGGGCGTTCATGGCCTCCATGACGGCCATGGACTTGACCCAGGTAATTCAAGGCCCAACTCATGCGGGGGGTCACACTCTCGACCTGGTGTTCCTGTCTGGATAGTGGATGGATGATTTGGGAGGGGGTTTACCGGTTGTTACTCCCCTGTCATGGTCCGACCATCATCTCCTGTGGCTGGTCTTCCGTTATGCCACCCCCCACTGCTGGGCAGCGGAACCAACTAGATGGTTCCACCCCAGGTGCCTAATGGACCCTGAACGGTTCCAGATGGCGCTTGGGTCTATACCTATCACCCTCACTCACAGCCGAGCAGATGCCTTGGTGGATGCCTGGGAAAGGGCGGCCACTGAGGCACTCAACTGTGTTGTACCCTTGCGACCTCTGACCCGGCGCAGATCCCGTTGGGCTCCATGGTTCTCTGTGGAGCTCCGGGAGATGAAACGTCGGAGACGGGTTCTAGAGTGTGGTTGGAGGTCCAGCCATTCCGAATCTGACCGATTGCAGTTAAGAACCTTTATAAGGTCTTATCTTGCTGCGATGAGGATGGCGAGGGCTAATTACTTCACCGCCCTCATCGCGTCCGCAGATAATCGCCCGGCTGCCCTGTTTAGGGTGACTCGCTCCCTTCTTAACCAGGAGGTGAGGGAGGATCCCTTGCAGGGACGGGCTGAGGAGTTTAGTCATCATCTGACGGACAAAATCGCTCAGATCCAGGCCAGTCTGGACTCTGACTGGGCGGAGTCTGACGTGGAGGAATCTGACGGTCTTGAGCATGTTATCTGGACTGAGTTCGATCCTGTTTCCCTTGATGATGTGGACAGGGTCATGGGGAGGCTGAGCTCCACCACCACCTGTTTGTTGGATCCGTGCCCCTCCTGGCTGGTTTATGCGGCTCGGGAGGGGACACGAGGCTGGCTCCAGGCAGTAATAACTGCTTCTTTGAAGGAGGGTGTCTTCCCCGCCGCCTTGAAGGAGGCGGTGGTGAGACCCCTCCTCAAAAAGCCTGCCCTGGACCCGGCTGTTTTAAATAACTATTGTCCAGTCTCCAACCTTTGCTTTCTGGCGAAGGTTGTTGAGAGCGTGGTGGCGCATCAGCTTCCTCTGTTCCTGGAGGAAACTGATTATCTGGACCCGTACCAATCGGGTTTCAGGCCCGGGCACAGCACGGAGATGGCATTGGTCGCGCTGGTGAATGATCTCTGGCTGGCTTGGGACAGGGGTTGCTCCTCTGTCCTAGTCCTATTTGATCTCTCAGCGCCTTTCGATACCATCGACCATGGTATCCTACTGCGGCGTCTCAGGGGGTTGGGAGTGGGAGGCACCGTTTTACGGTGGTTCTCCTCCTATCTCCTGGGCTGCTCGCAGTCGGTGTTGATGGGAGGGCAGAGATCCACCCCGAGGCCTCTCGTTTGTGGAGTTCCTCAGGGGTTGGTTCTCTCGCCCTTCCTGTTCAACATCTATATGAAGCCGCTGGGTGAGGTCATTCGTGGTTTCAGGGTGGGGTATCATCAGTACACTGATGATACCCAAGTTTTTTTCTCCACCCCGAACCAACCCAGCGATGCCCTCGCCATGATGTCCCGTTGCCTGGAAGCGGTCCAGGTCTGGATGGGGAGAAACAGGCTTCGTCTCAATCCTTCCAAGACTGAGTGGCTGTGCATATCGGCATCTCGGGCTAACCAAATTATTCCACCTTTAACGATGGGGGGTGAGGTGTTACCCCCCGTTGATAGGGCTCACAACTTGGGCGTCCTCCTGGATTCACGGCTCAATTTTGAAGATCATATAGGAGCCGTGACCAGGGAGGCTTTTGCCCAGGTTCGCCTGCTGCGCCAGTTGCGACCCTACCTGGACCGAGATGCCCTACACACAGTCACTCATGCGCTCGTGACCTCCCGTTTAGACTACTGCAACACTCTCTACATGGGGCTGCCCTTGAGGACCACTCGGAGGCTTCAACTGCTGCAGAATGTGGCTGCATGAGTTGTGATGGGGGTTTCCCGATACTCCCATGTAACACCTCTACTCCGTGAGCTGCATTGGCTTCCGGTTGCCCTCCGGGTGAGATTCAAGGTGCTGGTGATGACCTATAAAGCCCTGAATGGCTTGGGTCCAGGATATTTGAGGGAACACCTGCTGCCAGCATCAAGTTCCCTTCGTCCAGTGCGCTCACACAGGGAGGGTCTTCTCAGGGTGCCGCCGGTGAAAGATTGCCGGCGGATAACACCCAGGGGGAGGGCCTTCTCTGTGGGTGCGCCTGCCCTCTGGAACCAGCTGCCTGTGGAGCTCAGGACTGCCCCTGACCTGCGTTCATTCCGCTGGGACCTGAAGACCTGGCTGTTTGAGCTCTCTGGCCCAGGCTGAGAATTTTTAACTGGGCCTTTTATTTTCAGGGATAATTTAATCTTTTTAATTGTTTTTTAACTTTTGTATTTGTATTGGTGTGATTTTAAAATATCCTGTAAACCGCCCTGAGTCCTTCGGGAAAGGGCGTATATAAATCTAATAAAATTAAAATTAAATTAAATTAAATTTTTGTACCTTGCGGTGCAGCGGCAGCGCAGCAGTAGCCCATTTTTGCGCCCCGTGGCATGGTATCCTGTTTTTGTGTCCTGCGGCTGCGGGGCTAGCACAAGTGAGGGGATGTGCACGGACACACTGGCCAGCCTGTCCCGCTATGGCCCATGACACATTGAATTGTATTTTGCATTCCACCAGCTATTATTCCTCCAAGGGTATCAGGATAAAGGAACAAATAAAAGGCTGAGCTCTTCTTGAAACCCCTCTCCCTTAGACAAATGATTTTACATTCCCTTATACATAGTAAAAACCAATTAAAGAGAAACTAGATTCTTCATGTTCAAAACTCCATTGATAATTTTGCAAGAAAATCATATGCTCATTGGAATGTACTAACAGAGGCCATGAATGAAACTTGATTCTCTTTCCACAATGTTCATCTTTTCTTCACCTTCCTATGCCTGATGTTAACAAATTCTGAACACTTCTCATTTGTTCTGGGCAAAATAGACATTTTAACAGCTACGCGGCTCTTGTTTTTCTGCTGACAAAAGCTGTACACTGCTGGTATTGATCCAAATAGGAGTTCTGACATTGAAGAAGTTACAGAGCAGTTTGGAACTCTGTTGTGTCTTTCTGAAACGCAACAAGAAATGCTGGCTATTAGATAAACAAGAAAAAGACAGATTCTTGGAGGAAACCCAAACCATAAAAGCATCTGAAACTGCTGTTGTGACTCTGAGTGAGGGGAAAAAAAGTTGATCTGAAAATTTGATTTAGATGTTTGGTCTTAAACAACATTCAAAATTCTGTCTAAGCATTTTTATAAAATTCCATGCTAGAATGTCTGGTTGCGGTATACATCATTACAAAAGCAAAGTTCACCATAGTCACGACATTGCAGGAAGTAAAATATTGGAATAATATATTTATGATACACTATCCCCAAAGCAAGGGAGCTGATAACTTGGGAAAAACAGTCACAAAATAAAAAGTATCATTCTATAATACATGGCAGTATTATTACATACCAAGATACAAAACACACCTATTCCCATAATAAAATGGCTTCAATCTGCTTGGCTCTTAAAAAGGAGCTTATAATCACATATGGAGAATGAGTGAAATCAAAAAGGAAAGAAATATGAACTCTCTCTTAACTGAAGAGAACAGGAAGAAGACAAAGCCATAAGCTAGGGGTCTTCAAACTTGGCCCTTTTATGACTTGTGGATTTCAACTCACAGAATTCCTCAGCCATCAGGTATGCACAATACTGGAAGAACGAAGAAACACCACCAGAAGAAGAAATAATAAAAAAAACTAGACTGTGCAGAAATGGACAGAGTTACTTTAAGCTTGAAACAGATTATTTTCAAATTTGGGACCTATTTTATCAATGGTTAGAGAAAAGATTTAGGGATTAGGAATTTAAATTGTATTAGTGAATAAGATACTCAGAAAACACGTTTTTGTTGAATGATTACTATTGAACTTTGTTAAATATATATATAAAATCAATAACAACTTTATTAAAAATAATAATTGTGCTTCTCTGTTGTTGATGAAAAGACAGCTTCCCACATCACATGAAAGGTAGAGGCCAAAGGTGACCAAGAGTGTCAGCCACTGGGTTACCAGCCACTCCTAGTGCAAAGTGAGCTGCCCTCCTTGTGTAGGTTCAGAATGTGGCTGTTGTTTCCTTGGTTACCAAGGAACAAAAAGTCACCAACCAGTGGACAGTTGTCCATTTGTCCTTGGAAGTGCAGATTGGCATTGATTTGTCCATATTGGCTTCAATGGCAGCAAGAAGATTTTTTAGAGTAAGTATGGCCATCTCAGATGTGAAGAAACTGTCAGTAGGGGAGAAAATCATGCTTCCCAAGTCTTCTGACTGGCTCATGTCTATTTTCTCTTCTTTTCACAGAACATTTGGAAACACCTCTTCTGCTGCTGTCTCCCTGTGCCTCCTGACAGGTACCATGATTTCTCCTTAAACCCTGGGTGTGGTGGGGCACCATTGATGGACTGTGGAATCTGTAAGAGCCTCTTCCTATGATGGGTTCCTGTCCACAAGAGGCTTGCAGGGGCAAAACAATAGGCAGGCTGACTGTCTTAGAAAAGAGAGGCTGAGCTTGATGGATGTTCTTTGACTTTCTTCCTTTGATCAGGATTGAGGAGGCACAGGAAGGTGGTGAGCTGTAGAGTCTCTCTTGTCCTGAAAGGAGCTCTCCACATCCAGGGGTAAGGATGGCTTTGCAACATGTTGTGGGGGGTTATGCCTCAAAACCGGCGGCCTTGGTCTCTTAACCATGGGTTCCTGGGGCAAGAGTTCGTGCCTTCTCGTTGCTTCTTAGTCTCCGCTGAGCGTTTTGGGACAGGCGGGAGGATTTTCTTCCTGCTTTAGGAGGAAGTTGGGATATTATCTTAACCTGTCTGATTGCGGAGATCAAAGGGAGCGAGTTTGGCATGGGGCCCTGCAGGGGGCTGTTGTTCCCTAGCCCGGATGGGTGACAGGACCCTCCGAGGCTTCGGTGGAGCCCGTAATGAGCGCTGGCGATGACGGCGGGGCGGTGCTAGAGAGGACGGCGAGGCGGCGAGGAGGCAAGGCTCCCAGACACAAAATAGCTGAGCGGAACGGCTTGATCGGGCAGGCAGACAAATTACAATGGCCGGCGGCAGCAGGCGGCACCCCACGGCAGCCTGTAAAGCGGCCGACGATGGGCGGGCTGCAACGTGCAGCTTACAGCTTTTACTGGCTCGTTCAGACCAGCAGAAAACATATAATAGCCAACGGCAGCCGGTGGCATCTTGTGGTGGCCTCCAAATCAGCTGATAAACGGCCTGCTATGATGCGCGGCGTGCGGAAGCCTGCAACGGACCTGCAACGACCTGAACGATCTCCCTTTAACAAACAAACGGTCCGGTCCTGCAGCCACCTGCGGAGGAGCTGTAACGACCTGGGGCTGCCTAGAAAGGTGGTCCGGACGGCGAGTCTCCAGAATTTGTGGCTGCTGACCCCATCTGCCCATCTATTAGATCAGCGAGCTTCCCTAGACAAAGAGAAATTAGCACAACAATTGAGAAATACGAAACAAAATTTTTTTGAAAATGCAAATAAACCGGGCCGGTGGCTCGCATACAAATTGGGAAAACAAAAGGGGAAAAACTGGATTCACGAACTACGAGATGAGGAAGGGAGAATATTCCACCAGGAGGAAAAAAAAAAAATTATAGCCCAGGAATTTTATGAAAGTTTATACAAAGAAGATAGTCAGGCAAGTGTGGAGAAAATGGAGGAATATTTTCAAAGAGCCAAACTACCTAAGGTCACAGAAGATACCAGAAATATGTTAAACGAGGAAATTCGACTATCTGAGGTGATAAAAGCTATTAATGCACAAAAGAATAATAAAGCATCGGGACCCGACGGTCTTCCATCAGAAATTTATAAAGAATTACAAAATATCCTAGCTCAACCCCTAGTGGAGGTATTTAACGCAGTATTAGAAGGCGCAAGGACGCCTAAATCTTGGCTAGAGGCAAACATAACCCTTATTCCGAAAGATAACACAGACCATACATTAATCCAAAATTACAGACCCATATCACTTCTTAACTCGGACTACAAGATATTTACATCAATTATAGCGGAACGATTGAAACGATTTCTGAATGATTTCATACACGCAGATCAAAATGGTTTTCTCGCTAAGAGACACACTAAGCACAACATTAGAATAATATTAGATACATTGGAGTACTATGAATTACATAGCGAACAACAGATGGCATTACTTTTCTTAGACGCCCAAAAGGCATTTGACAATGTTAAATGGTCTTTTTTGTGCCAACAGCTTAGCTTTATGAATATGGGAGAAAAATTTATAAATATAATTAGGGCAATTTATGACAATCAGGAAGCAAAAATAATTATTAATGGGGAAGCATCTAGCAAGTTTCAAATTCAAAAGGGAACACGGCAAGGCTGCCCCTTATCACCGTTGCTGTTTATATTGACTCTTGAAGTATTAACGAGAACTATAAGAAACGACCCAAAGATAAAAGGATTAACCATTAAAAAGGAAACCTTTAAATTGCAAGCTTTCGCGGACGATCTGGTTTTTATTATGGAGGATCCATGTCAGACGGGACCAAAGCTATTGGAAGAATTATCTAAATATGGTGAGGTTGCCGGACTGCGAATAAATAGAAATAAGACCAAGATGATTGTTAAAAATATGACCAATAAACAAAAGGGTAATCTGGCCGAAATCACGGATATAGAAATAGTCAAGAAAATAAAATATCTAGGGATTAACATTACGGCTAGATGCACTTCACTCAAAAAGGATAATTATGATAATGTAGTGAACCAAATAAAAGGTGATCTGGAAAGATGGGGAAACCTAAAACTCTCATTATTGGGAAGAATCGCTGTCATTAAGATGAATATTCTGCCTAAAATCCTGTTTCTGTTTCAGAATATCCCAATTCAACTCGACTCTAAATTTTTTCGAAATTTGGATAAATTATCACTAAATTTTATTTGGCAGGGGAAAAAACCAAGAATTAAATTGAAATATTTACAAGACACGAAGGAAAATGGGGGTTTTGGATTGCCAGACTGGGAATTATATTACCACGCCGCGGCCCTGAGCTGGATTAGAGAATGGGTAATCTTGAGAAATAGAAGACTATTAACTTTAGAGGGTCACGATTTGCAATATGGCTGGCATGCTTTCCTATGGACGGAGAAACAAGGTCTTTTCTCGCATTTTCAAAGACACCGGATCAGGCAAGCGTTACTTAATACTTGGAAAAAAATTAGATCTCACAATTACACCAAAATACCGGTCTGGCTATCCACCCTTGAAGCGATAGTTTACCCAAATCTGTTTGATTTGGGTAACATAATCTCATACAAGGATATTCTGAATGAGGAGGGGGAATTGAAACTTAGGAATGAACTAGAATTACAAGGTATAAAACTCGATTGGTGGGCCTATTTACAAATCCAATCGAGATTTAGGAAGGATAAAAATGAATGGGGGATATATACCTCTGAAACAGCATTGGACAAAATATTATTGGGACCGGACTCTAAACAAATAAGGAATTTTTATAAATTACTTTTGGGATATAAGCTGTTTGAAGAGCAAGTGAAAGACCCCATGTTGACCTGGGCTAACAATTTAGGACATAACATCGACCTAGATACTTGGCAAACAATTTGGGATAGGAATAAAAGGATAACACTGGCCTCATCGTATAAAGAAAATTTATTTAAAATGTTTTACCGATGGCATCTTCCCCCAGCCCGCTTAGCAAAAATGTACACAACAGCATCTCCCAAATGTTGGAAGTGTTCTGAAGAGATAGGCACATACTTCCACACGTGGTGGTCTTGCAGTAAAACACAAAAATTTTGGAGAATGATTTGGATTTGGCTGAAAGAAATATTGAAACAAGATCTGGAGTTTAGTCCAGAACTTTTCTTGTTGGGAATCACGAAAGAGAAATATCCTAAAGATGTGCTATACTTAACGATCCATATTATCACAGCAGCTAGAATATCATTTGCGCAAAAATGGAAAAAGAATGAGATCCCAGGACAAAAAGAGGTTATTAGGAAAATTTGGGATTGCGCTGAAATGGACAAATTAACTTTGGAATTAAAGAATAAAGATCAATCAGACTATTATAGAATTTGGAACAAATTGTATCTTTGGATGGATAAAAAGAAAGGTCTCTATTAGGTTTTACAGACTAGCTCACTGTTTTAAATATTGTGGTATTTCACCGATTTGTAATCTAAGTGTATTTAAGTGTATTTTTGATGTACATATATACATGTATATATATATATTTAAACATTGTAGACAAAAAGGTTTGTCAGCTCGCTGGTACTGTGTCCAATGTTTTTAAATAATAAATTTAATAAAAAATTTAAAAAAAAAAAAAAGAACCTGTCTGATTGCGGAGATCAAAGGGAGCGAGTTTGGCATGGGGCCCTGCAGGGGGCTGTTGTTCCCTAGCCCGGATGGGTGACAGGACCCTCCGAGGCTTCGGTGGAGCCCGTAATGAGCGCTGGCGATGACGGCGGGGCGGTGCTAGAGAGGACGGCGAGGCGGCGAGGAGGCAAGGCTCCCAGACACAAAATAGCTGAGCGGAACGGCTTGATCGGGCAGGCAGACAAATTACAATGGCCGGCGGCAGCAGGCGGCACCCCACGGCAGCCTGTAAAGCGGCCGACGATGGGCGGGCTGCAACGTGCAGCTTACAGCTTTTACTGGCTCGTTCAGACCAGCAGAAAACATATAATAGCCAACGGCAGCCGGTGGCATCTTGTGGTGGCCTCCAAATCAGCTGATAAACGGCCTGCTATGATGCGTGGCATGCGGAAGCCTGCAACGGACCTGCAACGACCTGAACGATCTCCCTTTAACAAACAAACGGTCCGGTCCTGCAGCCACCTGCGGAGGAGCTGTAACGACCTGGGGCTGCCTAGAAAGGTGGTCCGGACGGCGAGTCTCCAGAATTTGTGGCTGCTGACCCCATCTGCCCATCTATTAGATCAGCGAGCTTCCCCCCCCGACGGAGGTCTTTGGGATGATGGCCACCGTCCGATGGTTTGAGCGCCATTTAAAACCCTCCTGAACTGGTCTGGAGGGTGGAAACACCAGGGACCACCTGAAGCTAAAAATGGAGGTGGGATGTGCCGGATGGCCCCTGAGATAGCAGTTATCCCCTCGGGATCATACTTGAAATCTAGATAATCCCTCCTCCATTTTCTTTCTCCGGAGACTGATTACAGCCCCTCGGACGCGATGACATCTAGGACATGGAGATAGATGAACTACCACCGCTCATCACCGGAGCTACGAAGTTCACCACCAACAGACTATTCTAGCAACCACCGGACTTTCTCTCCTCCTGCGACCTACCCAGGGCTGGATGGTGGTCTCCTGAGATCCTGGTCACTGTGAGAGGGTGACCATGTTTTCAGGAGCCACTGTTTCAGCTCTGTGGACTTAATATGCAGTTGTTCCAGCCAACTCGTCCTTTACTCCTATTTCCACCTCTGATGGCTTACACCAGAAATGAGCTACTTGCCCTGAGAGCTTCCCCCCTCTCTCAGATGTGGCCATCAAACCTACGCCGCCGTTTCCTTAATGACGGGTCCTGGGACCCCGAGAGGTGGCATGGCGCCAAAAAGAGGCTTTTGGGTTTTCTTTTAAATTTTTTTGAAGGGTTAGGGAGGGGGGAGGGTCAGGCCCAGCAGAATGAGAGGAAGATCCTACCGGACCTATCTCAGTCTAGGTTGGCCAATGGCTGCGGCAATATGAGGGCCGGGGAGAGTCTTGGGACCCAAGGGGATGGGATAGGGATACCGATCCCCACGGTAATTGGGAATGGCAGCAGATGGATGAGCAGAGGGCCATATCGTAATCTGAGATCACGCCCCCGCTATCTTCAAGCTGTGGCGCGCTCCGACCCTCTGGCTCTCACCTGCTGTCCTGGGGAAGAGGGAGGGCAGACACCTGAGCTCAGGCTGATCTATTTTAATGCCAGGTCTGTTGTGAATAAAGCTCCCCTCATCCATGATTTGATCGAGGAGGAAGACGCAGACCTGGCGTGCATCACAGAAACCTGGTTGGGCCTAGAGGGAGGGGTCCCTCTGACTGATTTATCCCCTCCAGGTTTCTGTGTGCTACATCAACCTCGAGCTCAGGGTAGGGGAGGTGGTGTGGCGGTCGTTATCAGAGAAACCCTCCATCCGTAGGAGGCCACTGCCCCTCAGATAGACGGATGTGAGATGGGGACCCCTCTTAAGATGGGGTCCTGGTGGTCTGTTGGGCCTACTTCTGGTATACCTCTCTCCAAGCTGCGCAGCAACGGTTCTACCCAGGCTACTTGACGCCATCTCAGGATTGGCAGTTGAATTTCCAAAACTTATGGTACTGGGAGACTTTAATCTACCTTCCCTGGGCAGTGCATCAGAAGTGGCCCGAGAGTTCATGGCTTCCATGACAGCCATGGACCTGACCCAAATTACTCAGGACCCAACTCACGAGGGAGGAAACATGCCTGATCTTATTTTCATTTCTGGGTAATGGCTAAATGGACTGGGTGGGGTTACTCCAACATCACAACCCCTTTCATGGACAGACCATTATCTCCTGCGGTTGGGCCTCCATCACGTCACCCCCCGCTGTCAGGAGGCGGAACCGACCAGGTGGTTCCGCCCCAGGCGCCTGATGGACCCAGATAAAGTCTGATGCAAGCGAACCGGGGAGAAGGAGGCCAGTAATGGCCGACATGAAGATCTGACAGAGGGACGGAGCTAGCACGTAAGCAGCGGGACAACGGTAGAGCGGAGCTGACGGAGAGTGTATCCGAATATTAAATAGGAAGCGCTTGTGAAAGAGGTACTGGTTCGAAGTGGGAGCCTCACGGAGAGGGAATAAGCGGCGATAGAAGTCTTGAGGGAGGCGTTTGGCAAAAACAGCAAGGGAAAGAAAGCCGAAGACTATATGACTGTATTCTAGCTGGAGAAAAGCTACAACAGGTCAAAGTCTGAGCTTTGGAGCCTTAGAGACTGAACTCTGGATTGTCGGGCATGGAAAGCGATCAGCTTGGTCTAGTCTGGTCTATCCTGGTAAATTTTGAATTTGTGAACTTTTGAAACTTTTGAAATTCTACTCTACTTGTCACGGGTGGCCATTTGATATAGCAATTTAGTAACTGGAGGTTTGTTTAGTGGGACACCTACTGGTCTTTGACAGCAGAGGAAGACGGAAAAGGTGCCAATTTCTGCGCCGGAAACGGGGGGGGGGGGGAAAAGAAGAAGAACGTGACTTTGATTATATTCATACTATAGAATTCTATTATATAAATTGCTTAGTTGGTAATAAGTATCTGGTGGTAACTGTTTTATATATCTTTTGTCATAGAGTTAAAAGGTTTATATAAGACTCAGGGTATTATACATTGATAAAACGCTATTATAATTGGGGAAACATGACAAGTATCTCGGGAGCAACTAAGCCTAGCGCTGGCAAAAAGGCGGCAGCACAGGGACAGGGGATGGCCTCAAGTCCCTCCAATCAGAAATCTATAGAGGATATGCTGCAAAGGGAAAGATCTAACTCGAATTCCTTTAAAGATTTACATGCCCTTTTGCAAAACCTACACGAGGCAATGGCCAAAAACCACGAGGAGATGAAGAGAGAAATAGGCCAAATAAGAAACGACACTGGTGAATTAAAGGGGAAAATCCAAGCGATAGATGATAAATTTGAAGGGATTCAACAGCAATTAGTCAAAAATGAACAAAGACTTCAAGATATGGAAGCTAGAATGGAAAAAGAGGAAAAGAGAGTAGATGATTTAAATGAAACACTCCTTCAGGCTAATAAGGAATTAGAAACAACAGTCATTTTTCTGGAAGCAGAAAAGGCTGCTCATTATCTACGCTTCCAGAACGTTCAAGAAAAAAGAGGGGAAGATCTGTTGGTCATGATGGCAGAACTGATGGCAAAGGCACTCGGTGTAGGGAAGGAGGAAATGCTGGCGGAAATCGATGAAACATACAGGGTCCAAACTAATTATGCGAGAAGGCACAACCTCCCAAAAGAAGTACATGTAAGGTTAGTTAAAAAATCAATTCGGGATGAGCTTCTGCATAGATCTAGAGAGGAACCATTAGAATTTCGGGGCCAACCAATCACCATCCTTAAACAGATACCTAAAAGGATGAGGGATCTGAGACGTGGCTATCAATTCTTAACATCCAAACTAATAAGAGAAAATGTAAACTTTAGATGGCTAACTCCAGAGGGTATTCTAGTTACGTGGCAGGATAGAAGGCATAGACTGGACACGATAGAGAAGGCAGAAGATTTTTACAAACGCCACTTCCATAGCCAAGAGGAAGTAGATTTAGAAGATCAAGATGGAAGGGAGGTAAGAGAAAGAGATACAATACGTGTGGCAATGGATGGGAAGATCTTAGCTACAGAGGATAGAAGGAACAAATCCGGTGAGTTAACAGAGAAACATGGAACTAGAGACAAGGAAGAGAGAGAGCCCCGAATCACGAGATCCACAAAAACTAGAAATAAGTAAGATGAAGGGAGGGGAGTGTAGTATTATGTCTGTGAATATTAATGGATTGAACTCGCCAGTGAAAAGGCGGAAATTTTTTAATAGGCTTATTCACCAACAATTGGATATCGTGGCAATACAAGAAGTCCATATAAAGGAACAACAAAAATATTTGTTAGTACAACCAAGAATAGGGAACCTATTCGTTTCCTTAGACCGACACAAGAAAAAGAGAGGAGTGGCACTATATGTAAACCCAAAATTGACTGCAAAACAAATTTATAACGATAAAGAGGGTAGAATACTGATAGTCGAGGTTATAATAAATCACAGGAAGGTCATGATGGTAGAGATATATGCCCCAAACCATAACCAAGAACAATTTTTCAAAACACTTCACAATAAGATATGTAGCATTGATTATGAGGAGATTTGTTTAATAGGAGATTTTAATGCTATTCTAGATATAAATTTGGATTATATGGGAAAGACGCTTAGGAAAAAGAAGAGAAGAACTCTACCGAGATCTTTTCTTAACTTGGCTGAGGAACTAAATATCCAAGATGTCTGGAGGGAAAGAAATCGTAAGGCTAGACAATATACATATTACTCCAACCGACATAACTCATGGTCTAGAATAGACATGGTATGGATGACGAAAGAAATTAGTTCAGAAATAGACGAGGTACATATAGCGACAGGTACTTGGGCAGATCACAATCCTATTAAACTTATCTGGAAAGGTTCCAAAAAAATACCCAGATGGACGCTTCAAAGAGCAATTTTAAAAGAAGACGAATTCAAATCTAAGATGGAGAGAGAACTAAGTTTTTTCTTTAAGGAAAATAAAGCTATAGACACCTCAGTACAAAACAATTGGGATACAGCTAAGGCAATGATGAGAGGGGTAGCGAGGGCATATATGGTATATAAAAATAAGGGGAAAAGACAACAACGGGAAAGATTAGAAGAGGAATATAAGAGCTTAGAAGTTACACTCCAACAAGATCCACAAAAAGAGAATATCAAGCAATCTATGGATCTGATTAAACACAAACTTAACATTCTAGACAAAGAGAAATTAGCACAACAATTGAGAAATACGAAACAAAATTTTTTTGAAAATGCAAATAAACCGGGCCGGTGGCTCGCATACAAATTGGGAAAACAAAAGGGGAAAAACTGGATTCACGAACTACGAGATGAGGAAGGGAGAATATTCCACCAGGAGGAAAAAAAAAAAATTATAGCCCAGGAATTTTATGAAAGTTTATACAAAGAAGATAGTCAGGCAAGTGTGGAGAAAATGGAGGAATATTTTCAAAGAGCCAAACTACCTAAGGTCACAGAAGATACCAGAAATATGTTAAACGAGGAAATTCGACTATCTGAGGTGATAAAAGCTATTAATGCACAAAAGAATAATAAAGCATCGGGACCCGACGGTCTTCCATCAGAAATTTATAAAGAATTACAAAATATCCTAGCTCAACCCCTAGTGGAGGTATTTAACGCAGTATTAGAAGGCGCAAGGACGCCTAAATCTTGGCTAGAGGCAAACATAACCCTTATTCCGAAAGATAACACAGACCATACATTAATCCAAAATTACAGACCCATATCACTTCTTAACTCGGACTACAAGATATTTACATCAATTATAGCGGAACGATTGAAACGATTTCTGAATGATTTCATACACGCAGATCAAAATGGTTTTCTCGCTAAGAGACACACTAAGCACAACATTAGAATAATATTAGATACATTGGAGTACTATGAATTACATAGCGAACAACAGATGGCATTACTTTTCTTAGACGCCCAAAAGGCATTTGACAATGTTAAATGGTCTTTTTTGTGCCAACAGCTTAGCTTTATGAATATGGGAGAAAAATTTATAAATATAATTAGGGCAATTTATGACAATCAGGAAGCAAAAATAATTATTAATGGGGAAGCATCTAGCAAGTTTCAAATTCAAAAGGGAACACGGCAAGGCTGCCCCTTATCACCGTTGCTGTTTATATTGACTCTTGAAGTATTAACGAGAACTATAAGAAACGACCCAAAGATAAAAGGATTAACCATTAAAAAGGAAACCTTTAAATTGCAAGCTTTCGCGGACGATCTGGTTTTTATTATGGAGGATCCATGTCAGACGGGACCAAAGCTATTGGAAGAATTATCTAAATATGGTGAGGTTGCCGGACTGCGAATAAATAGAAATAAGACCAAGATGATTGTTAAAAATATGACCAATAAACAAAAAGGTAATCTGGCCGAAATCACGGATATAGAAATAGTCAAGAAAATAAAATATCTAGGGATTAACATTACGGCTAGATGCACTTCACTCAAAAAGGATAATTATGATAATGTAGTGAACCAAATAAAAGGTGATCTGGAAAGATGGGGAAACCTAAAACTCTCATTATTGGGAAGAATCGCTGTCATTAAGATGAATATTCTGCCTAAAATCCTGTTTCTGTTTCAGAATATCCCAATTCAACTCGACTCTAAATTTTTTCGAAATTTGGATAAATTATCACTAAATTTTATTTGGCAGGGGAAAAAACCAAGAATTAAATTGAAATATTTACAAGACACGAAGGAAAATGGGGGTTTTGGATTGCCAGACTGGGAATTATATTACCACGCCGCGGCCCTGAGCTGGATTAGAGAATGGGTAATCTTGAGAAATAGAAGACTATTAACTTTAGAGGGTCACGATTTGCAATATGGCTGGCATGCTTTCCTATGGACGGAGAAACAAGGTCTTTTCTCGCATTTTCAAAGACACCGGATCAGGCAAGCGTTACTTAATACTTGGAAAAAAATTAGATCTCACAATTACACCAAAATACCGGTCTGGCTATCCACCCTTGAAGCGATAGTTTACCCAAATCTGTTTGATTTGGGTAACATAATCTCATACAAGGATATTCTGAATGAGGAGGGGGAATTGAAACTTAGGAATGAACTAGAATTACAAGGTATAAAACTCGATTGGTGGGCCTATTTACAAATCCAATCGAGATTTAGGAAGGATAAAAATGAATGGGGGATATATACCTCTGAAACAGCATTGGACAAAATATTATTGGGACCGGACTCTAAACAAATAAGGAATTTTTATAAATTACTTTTGGGATATAAGCTGTTTGAAGAGCAAGTGAAAGACCCCATGTTGACCTGGGCTAACAATTTAGGACATAACATCGACCTAGATACTTGGCAAACAATTTGGGATAGGAATAAAAGGATAACACTGGCCTCATCGTATAAAGAAAATTTATTTAAAATGTTTTACCGATGGCATCTTCCCCCAGCCCGCTTAGCAAAAATGTACACAACAGCATCTCCCAAATGTTGGAAGTGTTCTGAAGAGATAGGCACATACTTCCACACGTGGTGGTCTTGCAGTAAAACACAAAAATTTTGGAGAATGATTTGGATTTGGCTGAAAGAAATATTGAAACAAGATCTGGAGTTTAGTCCAGAACTTTTCTTGTTGGGAATCACGAAAGAGAAATATCCTAAAGATGTGCTATACTTAACGATCCATATTATCACAGCAGCTAGAATATCATTTGCGCAAAAATGGAAAAAGAATGAGATCCCAGGACAAAAAGAGGTTATTAGGAAAATTTGGGATTGCGCTGAAATGGACAAATTAACTTTGGAATTAAAGAATAAAGATCAATCAGACTATTATAGAATTTGGAACAAATTGTATCTTTGGATGGATAAAAAGAAAGGTCTCTATTAGGTTTTACAGACTAGCTCACTGTTTTAAATATTGTGGTATTTCACCGATTTGTAATCTAAGTGTATTTAAGTGTATTTTTGATGTACATATATACATGTATATATATATATTTAAACATTGTAGACAAAAAGGTTTGTCAGCTCGCTGGTACTGTGTCCAATGTTTTTAAATAATAAATTTAATAAAAAATTTAAAAAAAAAAAAGAACCTGTCTGATTGCGGAGATCAAAGGGAGCGAGTTTGGCATGGGGCCCTGCAGGGGGCTGTTGTTCCCTAGCCCGGATGGGTGACAGGACCCTCCGAGGCTTCGGTGGAGCCCGTAATGAGCGCTGGCGATGACGGCGGGGCGGTGCTAGAGAGGACGGCGAGGCGGCGAGGAGGCAAGGCTCCCAGACACAAAATAGCTGAGCGGAACGGCTTGATCGGGCAGGCAGACAAATTACAATGGCCGGCGGCAGCAGGCGGCACCCCACGGCAGCCTGTAAAGCGGCCGACGATGGGCGGGCTGCAACGTGCAGCTTACAGCTTTTACTGGCTCGTTCAGACCAGCAGAAAACATATAATAGCCAACGGCAGCCGGTGGCATCTTGTGGTGGCCTCCAAATCAGCTGATAAACGGCCTGCTATGATGCGCGGCATGCGGAAGCCTGCAACGGACCTGCAACGACCTGAACGATCTCCCTTTAACAAACAAACGGTCCGGTCCTGCAGCCACCTGCGGAGGAGCTGTAACGACCTGGGGCTGCCTAGAAAGGTGGTCCGGACGGCGAGTCTCCAGAATTTGTGGCTGCTGACCCCATCTGCCCATCTATTAGATCAGCGAGCTTCCCCCCCCGACGGAGGTCTTTGGGATGATGGCCACCGTCCGATGGTTTGAGCGCCATTTAAAACCCTCCTGAACTGGTCTGGAGGGTGGAAACACCAGGGACCACCTGAAGCTAAAAATGGAGGTGGGATGTGCCGGATGGCCCCTGAGATAGCAGTTATCCCCTCGGGATCATACTTGAAATCTAGATAATCCCTCCTCCATTTTCTTTCTCCGGAGACTGATTACAGCCCCTCGGACGCGATGACATCTAGGACATGGAGATAGATGAACTACCACCGCTCATCACCGGAGCTACGAAGTTCACCACCAACAGACTATTCTAGCAACCACCGGACTTTCTCTCCTCCTGCGACCTACCCAGGGCTGGATGGTGGTCTCCTGAGATCCTGGTCACTGTGAGAGGGTGACCATGTTTTCAGGAGCCACTGTTTCAGCTCTGTGGACTTAATATGCAGTTGTTCCAGCCAACTCGTCCTTTACTCCTATTTCCACCTCTGATGGCTTACACCAGAAATGAGCTACTTGCCCTGAGAGCTTCCCCCCTCTCTCAGATGTGGCCATCAAACCTACGCCGCCGTTTCCTTAATGACGGGTCCTGGGACCCCGAGAGGTGGCATGGCGCCAAAAAGAGGCTTTTGGGTTTTCTTTTAAATTTTTTTGAAGGGTTAGGGAGGGGGGAGGGTCAGGCCCAGCAGAATGAGAGGAAGATCCTACCGGACCTATCTCAGTCTAGGTTGGCCAATGGCTGCGGCAATATGAGGGCCGGGGAGAGTCTTGGGACCCAAGGGGATGGGATAGGGATACCGATCCCCACGGTAATTGGGAATGGCAGCAGATGGATGAGCAGAGGGCCATATCGTAATCTGAGATCACGCCCCCGCTATCTTCAAGCTGTGGCGCGCTCCGACCCTCTGGCTCTCACCTGCTGTCCTGGGGAAGAGGGAGGGCAGACACCTGAGCTCAGGCTGATCTATTTTAATGCCAGGTCTGTTGTGAATAAAGCTCCCCTCATCCATGATTTGATCGAGGAGGAAGACGCAGACCTGGCGTGCATCACAGAAACCTGGTTGGGCCTAGAGGGAGGGGTCCCTCTGACTGATTTATCCCCTCCAGGTTTCTGTGTGCTACATCAACCTCGAGCTCAGGGTAGGGGAGGTGGTGTGGCGGTCGTTATCAGAGAAACCCTCCATCCGTAGGAGGCCACTGCCCCTCAGATAGACGGATGTGAGATGGGGACCCCTCTTAAGATGGGGTCCTGGTGGTCTGTTGGGCCTACTTCTGGTATACCTCTCTCCAAGCTGCGCAGCAACGGTTCTACCCAGGCTACTTGACGCCATCTCAGGATTGGCAGTTGAATTTCCAAAACTTATGGTACTGGGAGACTTTAATCTACCTTCCCTGGGCAGTGCATCAGAAGTGGCCCGAGAGTTCATGGCTTCCATGACAGCCATGGACCTGACCCAAATTACTCAGGACCCAACTCACGAGGGAGGAAACATGCCTGATCTTATTTTCATTTCTGGGTAATGGCTAAATGGACTGGGTGGGGTTACTCCAACATCACAACCCCTTTCATGGACAGACCATTATCTCCTGCGGTTGGGCCTCCATCACGTCACCCCCCGCTGTCAGGAGGCAGAACCGACCAGGTGGTTCCGCCCCAGGCGCCTGATGGACCCAGATAAATTCTAGATGGCGCTTGGACTGATTCCCACCTCCCTCTCCCACAGCCCGGTCGAGTCCTTAGTTAATGCCTGGCAACAGGCTGCTTCGGAGGCTCTCAACCGCGTTGTCCCTTTGCGGCCTCTGACCCGGCACAAGTCCCAACTCGCTCCTTGGTTCTCCAAGGACCTGCGGGAGATGAAACGCCAGAGAAGGGGCCTAGAGAGCATTTGGAGAACCAGTCCGTCTGAGTCTGACCGAACACAGTTAAGATCCTTTTCTAGATCTTATCTTGTGGCAATGAGGGTGGCAAAGCGTGCCTACTTCACCACCCTCATTGCGTCCGCAGACAACCGCCCAGCTGCCCTATTTAGAGTGGTCCGCTCTCTTTTAAATGAAGAGACGGGAGAGGACCCCCTACGTGGACGGGCTGAGGAATTTAGTAAATATCTGGTAGACAAAATTGCTCAGATTCGGGCTGGTCTGGACTCTGACTGGGCAGTATCTGACGAGAGGAAAACGATGAATTTGGCCGAGAACATTTGGGAAGAGTTCGATCCTGTGACTCCGGATGAAGTAGACAAGATCATGGGGAAACTAAGTGCCACCACATGTTTGTTGGACCCGTGTCCCTCCTGGCTAGTCTATGCATCTCGGGAGGTTACACGAGGCTGGCTCCTAGCAGTTATCAATGCCTCACTGAGTGAGGGGTACTTCCCTGCCGCCTTGAAAGAGGCGGTGGTAAGGCCCCTCCTCAAGAAACCGGCATTGGATCCAGCTATTTTAAACAACTTCCGCCCTGTCTCCAACCTTCGCTTTCTTGCGAAGGTCGTTGAGAGCGTGGTGGCACGACAGCTCCCTTTGAACCTGGAGGAAGCTGAATATCTGGATCCGTACCAATCGGGTTTCAGACACGGGTATAGCACGGAGACGGCATTGGTCGCACTGGTGAATGATCTCTGGCGGGCCCGAGATAGAGGTTATTCCTCTGTCCTGGTCCTATTAGACGGTGTTAGCAGGGGGGCAGAGGTCAAGCCCTAGGCCCCTTAGTTGTGGAGTGCCTCAGGGATCGGTGCTCTCGCCCCTCCTGTTCAACATCTATATGAAGCCGCTGGGAGAGATCATCCATGGCTTCGGGGTGAAATATCATCAATATGCTGATGATACCCAGCTATTCATCTCCACCCCGAACCAACCCAGTGATGCCCTCGATGTGATGTCCCGTTGCCTGGAAGCGGTACAGATTTGGATGGGAAAAAGCAGGCTTTGACTCAACCCAGCCAAGACTGAGTGGCTCTACATACCGTCATCTCGTTTAGTCCAAGAGGTTCCATCTTTGACTATAGGAGGAGAGATGTTACCTCCCATTGATAGAGCACGCAATCTGGGCGTCCTCCTAGATTCACGACTCAGTTTTGAAGATCATATTGGAGTCGTGGCTAGGGGGGTATTTGCCCAGATTCGCCTAATATACCAATTGCGCCCCTTTCTGGACCGAGATGCCCTATGTACAGTCACCCACGCACTCGTTACCTCCCGTATAGACTACTGTAATGCTCTCTACATGGGGCTGCCCTTGAAGACCACCCGGAGGCTTCAGCTGGTGCAGAGTGCAGCTGCACGGGTTGTGATGGGAGCACCCCGATACTCCCATATTACACCCCTCCTGCATGAGCTGCATTGGCTACCGGTTGCCCTCCGGGTGAGATTTAAGGTGCTGGTACTTACCTTTAAAGCCCTACATGGCTTAGGCCCGAGATACTTGCAGGACCATCTGCTGCCGGGAACAAATTCCCATCGCCCAGTACGCTCACACAGAGAAGGCCTCCTCAGGGTACCGTCAGCTAGGCAATGTCGGCTGGCAACCCCCACGGGGAGGGCCTTCTCTGTGGGAGCACCAGTCCTATGGAATCAGCTCCCCCCTGAGCTTCGGATGGCCCAAAATCTCCAATCCTTTCGCTGCGGCCTCAAAACACTACTTTTCCACCAGGCTGACCTGGACTGACAGGCATTTTAATTAATTATATTTACAATTTTTAATTTATTTTTAGTTTTTAATTTTAATTTATTGCACAGATGATTTTAATTTTATTTTTATCTTAATTTCTGTACTTATTATATGTTTTGTTGTTAGCTGCCCTGAGTCCTTCGGGAGATAGGGCGGGATATAAATCCCATCAATAAATAAATAAATAAATAAAACCAGGTGGGGGAAGGGAGTAATTCTCACTCTTGCATTTGCTAGCCAAATAACTTCAAATGAACCTTCGTTACTTTCAAGCATTGATGGGTGAGCAGATGACTGACTGTAGCCCCTGGATGGAGGAGAGAGATCCTATTTGGACAAGGTATGTGTCCTCAGCTTAGGAATTCTGAAGCCCCCAGGAAGGCGGCTACATTAAAGCCCTAAAGAGGAAGGCTAGAAGAAATGTTTACAGAGGGGAGGCATCTCTACCCTCTACCTCTGCTTCTGTTAAAGGAGAAATGGCTCTGGGCAACCCTCTTGGCAGGCTGGCTGGCAGGCCTCTTGAAGCCTCTAGGTGTCCACTCTTAAAAAAGGGCCCATGGCTAATTTTGATTGTTGGCCCTTCATTCTCTCCTCAGAAAGGACAAGAGAGTGTGGAGGCCGCAGCTCACCACAGTCACAGAGGATGCCAATGCATTGGTAAGCCCTGCCCAGCTCATCACAATGGCAATAGCAGAAGCCTTTTCATAGCAGATTTGTTGATATGCCAACAGAATGTTTGCACTGTCATTTCAGGATTCCTCGGAGGCACCGGTCCATTGGGAGCAGGGAGATGGCCCGAGAGGGAGTCCCTGTCTCCCAAGATAGGTAGCATGTCAGAGGGTGAAGACCCCTGCTTGTTCACTAGGAGCTTGCAGGGTAGAAAAAGATGCCCATCTTGGAAAGAAGAGGCTGAGCTAACTGGTTGTCCTTAAACATTTCACCTTCTTCCTCTGAACAGGACCGAGTTGGTGGCGGACGAAGGGACGGCCTCCTCAGTGGTAAGAAAGGTTTGGCAATGGGGCCAATGGAGGCTATGCACCCTCTGCTTCAGCCATCTTATTGGGATGCAGAGAGCTTTGGATTGAGCCTCAATACTGTGATTTGCAGGACTCGACGAAAGCCGTGGCGAGGTCCGGGACCAGCAGCCTGGAGGAGTGGGACTCCTCTGAGGAGTCAGAGGAGAGTGTGGAGCAGGCTGCAGTGGCTTCCGAGGCCGAGCCCTCTTCCAGTCCCTGGGTAAGAAAGAAAGTGTTTTCTGTTGGGGATGGATGCAGGCCCTCTATTCAGTTCTCCTAACCTGTGTGAACTGTGCTGGAATGCTTTGGGTGCTAGAGCAAGATGAAATATGGCCCTTTGGACAACATACTTAGGCTAACTATTTGCACCCAACTCTGCTGTGATTGGTTCATTTACCGGAAAACACCAGGGAAGGGCCCGCTGCAGTGGACTGGTGTCCTAAATGGATGTAACCCATTCTGTTTATGCCTTTCCTTTTTCTGCATCATCCTCTGCAGCACCCTGCTGCTTCCAGGCAGGGTTTTAACAGGGAAAGAGCAGAGAGCCTACTTTTCTGGAGGACGGGTGTGCCGGACGTGGGGATTCCACCAATTCCAGAGATGTATCCAGCAACAGAAGCATTGTTCTGCTCAGGCATCCGCATTCAATAGGCCCTTTTTAAGGAATTGTGAGTCTCTTTTGTCCTGATGGCTAAAGAGGAATCATTGTCATTCCCAGGATTGTCCTGAGGAAGATGAAGCCACCCTGCACAACGACTTCTCGAACCTCCCACTGTAATTTTGTTTTCTTTTTCTTCTTCCTTACCTCACTTCTCTACTCCCTTTTCCCTTCCCCATCTTTTCCACTGTTTGCTTTTGTATTTTCATTGTATCATATGTTATAAGGTAATAAAACTTTACATTAAAAAAATGTAGGATAAATATAATCGCCTTTGTTCTCACACCACAAATGGCAGCCTACAATGCAGAATCATGGTGTCATGTGCAGCTGTTAGGTGGGTATAGGGAGTGATTTTCTACCTGCTACAAATCCACCCTGACTGTTCTTTAGAAGGCCAGATCCTGAAGTTGAAACTCAAATACTTTGGCCACCTAATGAGAAGGAAGGACTCACTGGAGAAGAGCCTAATGCTGGGAAAGGTTGAGGGCAAGAGAAGAAGGGGATGACAGAGAATGAGGTGGCTGGATGGAGTCACTGAAGCAGTAGGCGTGAGCCTAAATGGACTCCAGAAGATGGTAGAGGACAGGAAAGCCTGGAGGAAGGTTGTCCATGGGGTCGCGATGGGTCGGACACGACTTCGCAGCTAACAACAACACAAATGAAGCCATCTGTTGTTTTCATCCTTTTTAAATCTCTCCCCACCCTCTTTTGGAGAGAATTTTTTTTAATAAAAAAGAATCCACAGTGTCACAATGCACATTGGTGTTGCTGTAAATAAACTTAAAAGGGCATTACCTCACCCTTCTGCTTCTTCTCTTGACTGGAGTTCCTTTTTTTTTGCACAGCCTTTCTGGATCTTAAGAACTCTCAGTTTTGGGAAAGGGAAAACGAACAGTCTCCTCCATAAATAATGGGAATTAGTTGACTAGGAGCATTTAGTTTAATCTCTAACAAGACCTCTTGGATAATTACCGTAAGCAGGCAATTAGGGTAGGCTAAGAGTTTGCATGGCATCATTTCACCACCTTCCATCAGCCAGTTAAGCACTTTGTGAGAAGTAGATCCTCTGTTTGTGTGTGTCTGTGTGATTGTATATTTTCTACCCTGGATTTGTGTGTGTGTGAGAGAGAGATGTAGAAGGGATTTTTATAAGGGTCATACTTTGTTTTGTAAGAATCCCGGGATTTCCTGTTCCTACATGAAGATTTTTGAAGCATTGCACAAGACAGAAGCAGTTCTAGGGATCCCCTCTAGATCAACCTTTGATAAATAAAGAGTATAGTAATGCTATGTCACACGGAAAAGCCAGGTCCTGTTCCAAGCTGGGAGGATGCTGTAGAAATATGCTGAAGGCAGGCCGCATGTTGGAAAAGAGTCTCTTTATTTAGTTGCCAGAAACTTCAGTGACAGCAGCATGTTTCTGGGGTGGCTGACAAAATGGAGTCAAGAGTGGATGGATCTTTATGGGGCTCTGAGACTTTGAAGTGGAAATGTTTCTAGATATTTCACTAGATATTTTGATGGCAGAGTGCTTCCCATTTTTTATCATATTTTGTTGTTAGCTTCCAATCATACACCTTTTAAAAGCCGTGATGCAGGTGCCAGGCTGCTGTTTCAGCCACTTGATTTCCTTTTGACAGCTGCTTTTCTAGCTCCAGCTTTTCTTTCACGAATTTCTCTGTTGCTTCAAGTCATTTGAGGATGGCAGAAAAGATTATTGGCAGTTCCCTCCCTTCCATCTAGGACATAGCATATAAGCACTGCTTGAGCAGGGTCCGCAAGATTGTCTGGGACACTACGCATCTTTTTCATGACCTTTTTTCCTGGTTACCTTCTGGGAGGAGGCTCCGTGGTATCCGAAGCAGAACATCCATATTTGGCCTGAATCTAGCAAGAACAATGATTAATCAAAATCACTTCAGTGTAGTGTAATGTAGTGTTTTGTGTGTGTGTGTTTGTGTGTGTGCACGCTCGCACAATCCCACATGAGAGAGACACACATTTATCTGGCTAGACAGGTTTCTTGATAATGCATACATCCAACTGAGGTAGGACATAAAGTGAGACAGGACATAAAGTGAAGGCAGGACATAAAGTGAGACAGGACATAAAGTGAAGGCAGGACATAAAAGTGAGGCAATGTACCACTTTTGTCCAAAGCAAAACTGAATAGCAGCAGCAACATGTTTTTGCATTTCAAAATGTCAGTTTATCAAGACCCAACACAGAAAAACAAATATAGAAATTACCAATCAAAAAAAACTGAACTAACACCACTTGTAATACACACATTTGTGTTTGCCTACCTATCTATTCTGACCAATAGTTGCACAGATGGAAATGGGCCTTGCTATTTTATTAGTTAATACATTGAGCTATGAAGGAATTTCAAAACAGCAGCACAATCTAGAAAGCAACAAACTACTGTAGTCACAATAAAACAAAACACTTGGAACAATGCAATCTATGTTTTGTCACAAGCTCAATATGACCACTATCTAGCTGGTCAAAATTCAGAACATGAACATTTTGGTTTCACAATCAAAATGTTTTGGGCATCTCTGTTCAGTGAAAACCCTTGAAGGAACAGCTACTAACAATTCCTGAAGGAAACGAAGGCCTTGCTTACATTGGCTTTGTCAGCATTCAGTCTCTGTTTGTGAGGTGCTTTTAAATATAGATATTCTTGCACCCCACAAAGCTTCCCACTTCAGATATATATGATGGACAGAGTCCCAGAGTAATTGTACAGATCAAATACAACAGCCAACGAATGGGTGATTTTTCACCCCACACTAGCTGATGTCTAGCTTCTAATCTCAACAAAGTTTTCCAGAATTATCCCCTATCCCTCCAAAGCAACTGAGGAGTGGTATATACAGTTTTCTGCTCAAGCTGGGATTGGACTAGAAAACCTCCAAGGTTCCTTCTAACCCTATTATTCTATGTACTATGAAAACCGTTTAACTCATTCTCAGTTATTTCAAACAGGCTCGTGTTCCAAACTGGTTTTAGCCAAAGCCAGTTTTATCTTGGAGGCCACTGAAGCGTGATGCAGAACATTGTTTCTGAAGTGAATTGTGCGTCTTTTGGATGGATACCTCTGATTTTTGTTTAATAAAGGATTTAAGGGGTTGCTCATCTTTGAACTGAACTCTTAATATTTATTTAGTTTCACAGCAGAGGGGGGAAAACACCAGGTGCAAATCTTTGACTGTCAGCCTCTGAGGCCGAGGAGATTTAAACATTTTGATTATGATCAAGTATTTCAGGACAGTACCAGTTCAAAATTTCTCTACTAGTTCAATAACCCTATTTAATGAAGCAGGCTGGTGTTTAAAACTGATACTAAAAGCGGCTGCTGGCAATACTTTTATGATGTCTGCAAGAGCAAGATAAAAGGGGGTGGATTCTGTGCTCAATCCATTTTTTTCCCTTTGCATTTAAGAGCCTGCAGGAGCCTGCTAAACACTAATTTATTAGGCTTTGTGCCAAATGCATGGCAAAGTTTTCCTCTTTAATAAGGAATTTCTCAGGCTGCTCAGATTTGTTTTTCTTTGAATTATTTATTCCCTGACAGAAATACATCCATTTCCCTAAACATTGCAACTTTCTTTTAGACCAGTACTTCCCAAACCTGGGTGAATTACCTCAAATTGGGTAAATGTGTTTCTTCTTTGGGTAACGATACACAAAGTCATTACGCAATCACAACAGGGACATTTAAATGGACTTAAAGTGTTTTATTTACTTTGGGTAAACGGGATTTTCTGTTAGGTGGTTTGGGATAATGAAGGAGAAAAAAAATTGCTTTAGATGTTGTAAAATTTGACAAGGGTTTATGAGCCAAAGAGATTGGGACCCTGTCATTTTACAGTTAGATGCAGACTGGGTGTACGACCAGTTGCTTAGCAACTGTTTGAGATTCCAACGGATCTTCCTGGGAGGAGTGCTTATGACACAGATTTGAATTTGCAACGGTTAGTTCCCCCCCCCGTGGTCACGTGACTGCACATCCTGCACTCAACAAACAGGCCACATTTTATCATTGTTTGCAGCATGCCATACTCACATGACCATATTTTACAATAATTTTGCCAAAAGTGGGCATTTAATAACAGCTTTTGGCCAAACCACAGTCATAGTGAACCATTAGTTTGCTTAACAATCATGATGATTTGTTTAATGACCACCACAAAAAGGTCATAAAATCAGGTTGGTCACATGGCTAACCTTTTTTTAGGACTGTCCTAAATTTTGCCATGATGGGCAGGCTCCATTACAGCCATAACTTGAGGACTACTTTTTTAGTTATGACTAGGCGAACAAATCAAAATGGCTGGCTGCTCCTGAATTGCTAAGCGCAAGTCAATCAACTTTATTATTATGGCTTAGTGCAATATGTAAACCCACCCATCCAAGATTTAAAAATGGCACTAGAAATTTCACTCTTAATAATGCAAACCAATTAAAGGCTAGAAGCAGAACTAACTAAAACTGAAACCATCTGCTCACTGGATTTCCAAAAGCCTTTCTGAATAAAAAAAGCTTTCCACATTATATGCAAGAACAGGTACTATGGATCTGACATGTGTACAGATTCAGGTTATGCATTTTTGCAACTCACTGGAAAAGCTCAAGGAAGAAAAATATGGACAGCAGGAGGAGGAGCGGGGGTGGGTGGGGGAGAGATATATGCACCTTAATTGAAAATTCTCCTTGATTCTTTCTTTTCAAAGCCCAGCCCACAAAATGATGTGTAGGGAATTGCTGATTTGCCTATTAAAATAGAAAACAAAACTGGACACAACTATCTTATTTTTTTATTTATCAACTTGTAAGAAACAACATAATTTGAACTGAATCCAGTGACAACAAACTAGTCATTAGTGCAATTCACTGAAAATAGATATTAGATATATTAGCTGCTCTGATTGGCAGGTACAAAATCAACCAAACTGCAACTTTCTGGATCATGTGCTATTTTGGGACATGGTTCAAAGGCATTGTTTCACAGAGTACATTGCATTAATCCAATAAAGAATCTCCACAATAATTGATACCATTGAAAAGAGATGGGATTTATTTTGATATAGCAATGAGTCTTGAGTTGACTTGATATATTTGGCTTTTGAGACTGACAATCCAGCCTACTGCAGTGTATCTCTTGTTCTCTTCTGCATCTTTCTTCCAAATATGTGTACAAAGTGCGTACATGTTTGGGATCAGCATTTTTTTAATGCTAGTTCATTCCCAAGAGGCATATAATCAGATATTGCACTGTGCCCAGGGCCCCAGTCTGTTCTGTTTAACTTTGCTATTTAACAGATCTTAATTCTCAGTGCGTTTCTTCACACTTGCCCTAGACGTAATGGCATCCAACCAGAGTAAATGGTAGACTCCAAAACAGACATTTATTTTAATTTATCACCAGGACAAATGCAAGTAGTAATAATGAATAGAAGGTGGTTCTTGTATTTGAAGTGTCTCACCTCATCTGCATTTCTTTTCAACCTCGATAGGAGTTTTGCAGAAAATTGTCAAATAATATAGTCATACTTCTGTCCCAAAGCAAGTAACAAAACACAAACAGCCAGTAGATAGGAGATATATTTCATATCATTTAGACCAGGGGTCTTCAAACCTGGCCCTTTTATGACTTCTGGACTTCAACTCCCAGAATTCCTCAGCCAGGCACACTGGCTGAGGAATTCTGGGAGTTCAAGTCCACAAGTCATAAAAGGGCCAAGTTTGAAGACCCCTGATCTAGACTATCAGGTCCAATCCCAGAAACCTGGAAATAACTCAGCTGTATAAAATTACCTGTAAAAGAAGGAAGGGGATTACAGAATCATTTCCTCTGCAAACTTTACCTGGTTGTATAGTAGCAGCTTTCTCAAACCCAGTCTTACAGGTTGCTAGCCCTGAGGATACACTGAACCATAAACTAACCAAAACATGCTAAGGTCATCCACACATTTCATTACACATCCAGAGTTCACTGTAAGCAGAGATGCTTATATTCTCTCTGGAGTCCCCACCTCTCACTTTTCAGTTTTCCTTTTACCAACCATCTTCACCTCACAAGCTGAATATTATAGATGAAAGGGCAGACAGCTTAGTTTATGGACCTGGAAAAACTCTGTAGAGAGAATTTAAAAAAATAAAATAAACTGAGATCTCATGGTATCATTCCAATCATCTCAGGCCATTAACGATATCATGCAACAGGAACAAATAACTAGGATTGTCTAAAATACGGAAGCCAAGTCACCATGAGGAGATAATGCTGCTTTACAAAGTCCTGGGGAGGGGCATTCCTAGGAGTGGGAGGTGACCCATTAAAGGAGGATTTTAATGTTGAAGATGACCACAGACATAACAACATGTGGAATAACCTGGAATAACCAGGCACAGGGACAAAAAATATATCAACAACAACCACAAAAATAGCTTATCACAGATTTCTTCTTGGAAAAAAATAGTTTTACCAATTTCCAGAAGGCCATTCTTGTCTCAGGGGGGAAGGCTGTTCCTGAGGTGGGAAATTCTCATAGAAAACTGCCATTGAGTTCTCCATAGGTGGAGGCCCTTTAGGAGGCACTGTTTGGTCAGCCAGGTAGAATCTTTCTGGGGAAGGGCAATTTCTCCCAATGAATGGATTTGCAATGTGAACCTACCCATCATGAGTGATGGAGAATGGGTCTTTCACAAGGTGGATAAAATCATCATCGGATTGAGAGTGAAAGCTTAAAAATAAACTACAAGCTGGTTTGCTTTGCAGCAGACCCCCTTCCTCTGACTACAATGGAAAAAAATCAACAAAACAAAATGAGCGAATGGAATACCTTGGACAAAGTGATACATCATTTTATCAGGCAAATTTTGTAAGTTTGCAACTAGTCGACACATCTGGTTAATTCCCCAAATTTTGAAAGGGTACATCTGCACATTCTGCTTAGCCCTTCACCAGTATAGGCTGCCCATCTGAGGGCAGGAACAAGTAACTCCCACCCATCAGAAATGCACCCACGTTTTCCAGCTTTGCTTCCAGCCTGCTCTTTCTGATCTGACCTGTCTTACACTGCTCAGAATGATCTGAAGACCTTTATTCTGCCTGTCCTAAGCTGTCCAAGATGGTCTCAAGACCTTAATTCTGTTCTAGTAGCAGCTCCAGCGCCAACCGGCTGCAGTGCCTGGCATGCAGCTTTCCCTAGTGGGTAGTCACTGCTCTGGGTTGCCATTTTGGCCTCATTTGCCAGGCCCATCTGCTTTCTGCTAGTTGGCACTTGACATTTTCTTAAAATAATCTTGTGGTTGATCCAACAATGGACCATTAAGTCAGCCAACTATCCTTAACCCTAGAAGTTCATGCTCTATTCAACACCTTTATCTCCCAGTTGACACCCTTTTGGCTTCTGCTCAGGTGGAAGAAGCAAATTCCTCTTCCTTTCCCACCCCCTATACACAATTCTGCAAAATTTCCCTTCCTCCCATCCACCCCTTTAAAAAAAAAGTTTAAGTTCCCATTATTAGTTTGTTTCTAAGAAATTGAACTGTCAACAAGAATAGCATCCTTGCTACATTTCCCCAGGCCTATAGGAAAACTTAGAAACGGAAGATGCTGTTCTCTGTTGCTTTATTACATCACACCAAAACAGGGAAGGTCTGCAATACTGGAGTGTCAAAAGACATAATGTAGGAAGGCTGTTTACCAACAGAACTAGTTAATGAGGAGGGACTGATCCCTAAAAGGAGGCCAGGACTGATAGACCTGCTGAAACAGAGGCCAGCCAATGAGGCTTCTCTCTCTTGCACAGATGACAGAGGCAAGAAACAAGAGAAATGACCAATGGACTCCTCTACTCTACTGGCACTAACTCGGCCCCTTTGCCAATTCATTACAATCCAGAGTGGAATCTCTGAAGCTGATTTACAAAAGGAGTAGAACAAAGAACCAGACTCTTTGGGTTCCAATATAGAATTGCCCGAAGTCTAAATACTGTAAATCCCCTTATAAAATTTAGATCTTCTTCTTATCATTTCTCCCTCCCTGGTTTGTGTACACACACACACACCCCACCTTAGGCTGGAGAAAATTGGCTTTATTTTTATTTAGTCTACATAGTACTTTCCCTACAGTAGCTGCAGAAGCTTGCCTGACTAGTCTAATCATTTTTTTAAATTCGTCACTTCACCACTGCAACTCTCAGCACAATTTTCTTTTCCTTTTCTTTTTGAAAATGCAGAGATTTGAGCTGGGAAATGGTCATGCTTTGAATCCTGTTATTTTATGTTGCAGACACGAGCTCCTCATTGGAGTTTAGTCACCAAAGGGAACTATGAAAATCTGCACTTTATGCACAAAAAAAATATCTGCTTTCAGAGGCATATGCAAGGAGGAATAGATGGACTAACACAGCGTTATGGCATCACAATGCAAATTCTGGCCTTTTCCTACAGGCATTGTGATGTTGCATCTGTGAGCCAAAGAAGAACACATTGTGTCATAACACAATGTCTTTCTGACCAGGAAAGCTATTTTTCTGCTCCGCTGCCTGATCTTAGAATTAGGCTATGAATTCTGACATGGAGCGTCAGAATTTTTGCTTTGCAGTAATGGCAAATTGTAATAAATAGTATCTATTTCAGACTGCATCTACAAAGATGGTCTGCCGTAGGAAAACATCCTTCTTGGTCAGCACCAAATGATCATCCACACATATTACAAAGTAGGAGGATAGCTGATGATAGTAATTATGATAATCCTATGTAGGAAAGTTGTTCTTAGTTGTTTTCAGCTTAGCTAATGGTGTCTAGGTTTCATACATTGGAAGGGATTATAAATGTGGTAATCAGCTTTTTGGGAAAACTAGATAACAAATTCGATCTTTGTGCTCTGAGCTGGGTTTTCTTGCAGACATCTCATTACCAAACAAGGTAACCATCAGTGTTAGAAGGGAGTGAAGTTTGCTTTCATTTCATACATTAGTGCTTGCCCTGTCAGTCCTGGTGGGAGTGGATTCCGTGGTGCCTTGATTAAGCTGTTGTTTATTGTTAGCTTTTGATTGTTCTTTAGTGATTTGAGCTTTCTTGGTAAGGTCACTGAGAGTTTACTAAGGAACATCTGGATGGAAGATCTCCAGCTTAATGAAATCCCATTTGTAGATTCATCTTACTTTTAAGCAAGAACTTCCACTTAACACAATACACGCAGATTCAGTGTCGAAAACTGCACTTGAGACTTATTTCTTATAATCACTTTTCTTAATTTGACTACTCAACATTGTTATCACTTGCGTGCTTTAATGGACAGTTCTCAGCCGTTGACATTTTCTCTTGAGCTACTTGTCAGGGGTTATGGAGAGGTAGAGTCTAAGACAGGTGTCTTGAAACTTGGCCCTGGCTGAGGAATTCTGGGAGTTGAAGTCCACATGTCATAAAAGGGCCACATTTGAAGACTCCTGGTCTAAGATAATGATAAGGCTTTCACCATCACCATCACCATGGGGATGCAGGGGTGAGGCAAAGAATGTGCTCTGGCCCCTGGCTATGGCAGACGTCCTACAGATCTCTGCAGATCATCAGCAGTCCATGGCCTACTACACACTGAGAATGACTACTATAGAGGATGTAAAAGAGCAACACCCAAGTAGCGTGCTGTTACTAAATACTATAGGAGCATATAGGGGAGGGAGGAGGAAATAATTTACATGCAGTTAAAGCACAATAATCAGAACACAAAAAGGTTGTACTTTATACTTCAAAAGGTTGCTGAATTGCTTTTCTGCAAATCCAAAGGATCATTATTACAACATTGCTGAGATCAGCTCTTTAAGATCACAGCAACATAATAGCAAACAAGGCTGACCAGGGACCAGAGGTGTCTGACCACCTGGGCCTGAAATGGTCATTATGCATCTCTCAGATTCATCCCACTACAGGGGTATACAGCAATCCTAGCATATATTCTACCCACCCTGCAGCTATAATTGGATGATGCCACTTTAAGCAGGGGAACTTTTCTCTTAATACCCTATACAACTAAGGATGACTCAAATCAACTGCCAATGGAACTTCAGACTGCCCCCCCCCACACCTTTGTTCGTTTCGCCAGGACCTAAAAACCTGGCTCTTTGAGCTATCTGGCCTGGACTGAGGGGTTTTAATGATTTTAAATTGTGATTTTGACTTTTGGGGGCTATACTTAATTTAATTTTAATTTTATATTGCATTGTTTTTAAATTCTGCCCTGTAAACCGCCCTGTGTCCTTCGGGAATAGGGCGGTATATAAACCGAATTAATAAATAATAATAATAAATAAATCTCGTCTCATATTTGACCTGGGGATGAGATAAAAAAGAACATGACAAAAAAAGTTGTTGCATTTAATGCATTGTCAGATGCCAAAAAGATAAAGGCCCGATGTGTCTGCACTGTTGGGGTTTATGGGGATCATAATTTCAAATAGATAACAATAAGATTTTTCCCCACTAACATGCTCTCTTCTGGTTCTGCAAATATAGCAAATCATTCCAGCAATTTTGCTAACCATGGCTTATTTCTTTTAATGTTTGCAAATGTCACTATATACAAAGTAGAGATGTCTGGAAACAACAAACGATCATTGCAACATTTTTTTCATGTAACATATTCGTGTTGAGAAACCTGTATAAACAGGTTATAAAGCAGTCTATACATGAATATAGCTTTAATTACTTCAGCAATATATACAAACTAACTTTTACATATATACACAAATATATTTTACAAATAATAAATAGAAACAATCAAAGTCAAGATATATCTTCTCATATATAAAATTCCATTTGGTGATCAAGTGCTGTTGGCATTGTATTTGACTTTGCATTAAAAATCTTCAACTTGTTAAGAAATTGTCTTTTAAACCTCATTCCTGAGAAACTGGCTTCATCCAGAAGAAATAATATACATCTTTAAAGATATCCTTCAATGTTCACTTGTTTTTCCTACCTGAATGAAAGACCTATTTGCAGGGAAACCATCTCAATAAAGAAGTCTCTAAAGTATTGCATTTAATTTTTGCCACATTTGATAACTTTTTTCCTGCATTTGAAAACCAGGTGCTAAAGTGGCAGTATCTAAGCTCAGGCACATCTATGTTTTTATGTATCTTCACTGAAGTAAAAAATTATCTTTTCTATTTTAGGATACAACTTACTAAACCACTGTGAATATAATTGGTTGCAACTTTGAAAGTCTCGAGATTTTGATTAAAAAATTAAAATGAATTATTTTAAACATAACAATAAATATATCAAATACCTCTTTTTGTGTGTACTTCCTGATTCAACAAAATATTTGTGTATTCTCCAAAAGTGGGAGTTATAATACTACATCTTCATATGCTTACATTACTTTAAAAATATTATTTTCTAAGCTAGAAACAACAGTGTCAAAAAAGAGGATTATCTGTTTGGGATATGGATTTGTGAAAGTTATAGATTTAGTTGTCATCACTGTCCACAATCAATGCAGTAATTTTGTATGAGAAAATTGTTATAAGTAATATTCCTACCATTTTTATGATAGTGCTGTGCCTTTTTTATGGATAGTCATTTGATAAAGATGCGTATGTTTAATATAAATGCATTGGATTCCTTTTTAAAGGAAAATCATGAGACACTATGTAGGTATTTTCTCCTATGGTGAATTTATTGTTATATAAAGAGATTATGGATTGCTAAGTGTTTCCTAAATTTAATTATTTACCTACTGTGAAACAGCTTACTCTGGAATCTTTCAGACCTACAAAACATCATTATTCATATATATATATTGTGGCTTGTAAGCATTTATTGAATAAAAAGTCTAAATATTGCTCTTAATTGCTTATAAAAGTAGTTTATAGCCAGTCAAAGCTCCAAAACTGCAAATATCAGCTAAATGGACATTGCACAGCAAAACATCCGTTTGTAGAACGTAAAAAAAACAACCAAAAACCTTAAACCAAATGCATGTAAAAATAAGAAATTCTTCAATAAATAGGGTTTTTTATACAAGTGCATTATAAAACAAAGTTGGTATAAGAATTATTGACATTTTTTCTGAATAATACAAAAATCACCATCTGTGAGAGAATTCTTCTTAATTATAAAAATAAAATTGGTTTATGTAGTTTTTGGTATATGCTGAGATGATCCAGATTAGGAGATCTATCTGTAGAAGTAGGTTTTACATACATGTTGCTCACTGAATCAGGAATCAAGTGTGCATTCAGATGTTGATCTGGATAAAGATAATGTCCATCTGTACTTCAGTGTTTCCAGTCAGATGTGAATTTGAATGTATATTGCTAGTCATATTCAGGCGAAACCAAATCAAGATTTCAGTCTGGGTGAATAATTCCTAGGGCAGTGTCAGCTGACAGTATTATAGAAGATAGATAATTATGTCAGTAAATTATTCCTGTTTGGTCAGCACTCTGGAGAATTTCCTTCCCAAAATAGAATGTCTTCACTCATGCATTATCCTGGCCTGGTCTCTAAAAAGAAAAATAATTTTAAAAATCTCAATAGTTGACACTACTTCCTAAATTAATTGGATCGGTGACTTCAGACATCTAGTTTAGTAATCTGATGGGGTAGCAACAGTAAATTTCTTTAATTTAAGCTATTTGCCCAGATGGTGGAAAGTGTCCTTCTATCAGTATTCAACTTCCTTACTAAAGTACATTTCCCAGTTTTCTTCTGGAAAAAACCCCTCTAGGCTACTGTTTCTGAAGTGCTTAGGATGCAATTTAATGAGTCATCCATATGTTCCATTCCAAGGAACACAAGCCACCTTTCCTTGAGCAAGATGTAAGACTAAAGGTTTCTATGCATTTTGCATTTGCAAACCCTGCAGGAGTTCAACAAGTAAAGCAAAACAAAGCATATAGGAACAGTAAAAATTCTTAACTGCTCTGAGATGTGAAGTGTAATGAATACTAATATAAAGAGCCTTTCTACCAAGTTTTTATAACCTTGCTTCACAAATCTAATGGCTACATAGGCACAATACAAAAAAAGTACATAACAAAACAGAACTTTATACTCCTAAATATCCGTTCCCAAATAAATATGGTTACTAGACGTGAGATGCAAATATCCAATTGAGCCACTAGATGGCAGCAAAACAATGCAGAAAACTCAAAACTCTTTGCTGTGGTCTAGAGGCCCTTTGGATTTTTGCTGCCCAAATCTGATAGCTATACTAACATAAGACTTGTCACTCTTAGAAATAAAGCACTTGTGGGGATAAATATTAATAAGGTGATTGATTAATAACAAATTACAAATTCTACCTGAATTCCTCTAAATTCCTTCAAATCTCCAAGCAATCAAAACAGTGTGGAAATGCAAAGTACAGAATATATATTTTTTAAAAAATCACAGGGAAAATAATATAATTAAATCCCTATTCGTTCCACCCATTCTCTACTACAAATATATCGATCACATCTCTGTATTAGCATTATGAGAAAACTTTTGGCTAGTTCTCTCACGTGCAGAATTCTGCTCTCAGAAGTAGAAGGGCTTCCTCTGCATCAGTCTTCATACAAAGACTCTTTATGGCATGAACACTGGATAAACGTGAGACACGGAGATCTAGTGAAATCTATCTTCTATCTCTCCTGGAATTTGCAGAAAACACTCAAGTCCTTTGTTACCTCCCTAAAATCTAGAACAAGCAATACATTCCTGAGGAGAGAAGCTTTAGTGACCTTCTGCTGAAGTTCAAATCTAGCTTCAACATTTCCTATCGTGGGCTCAGGTGCATATTTAAGCTGCCTCTTTTGTTTCTTAAGAAATTATTCAGGCTTTGGTAAGAGCAATATATTCTGTGAAAATAATGCCCGAGGGAGAGACAGGGATGCCTTGTATCTACCGCATTTTATGATTGACAATGGATTCTCTTCTTCTAATTACCTAGTTTTAGAACTAAGTTATACATCTAGCACAGACATGTGAAATTCGCAACGTCATGTGACGTCGTGTGACGTATCGGAACTTTTTTCCCATTTCTGGCAATTGGATGGGTGCAGTTTCGGTGTGACGCGTCCAGCCTGCGGGCCGGCACTTCGACACCCTTGATCTAGCAGAACCATTCAGCTTAGCTTTTCTTTCCCAAATGCAGGTGGAAAACTGTAGTTTGAATAGGATCTCTCCATAAAGTTGAGAGAATATCCTGAACACATAAAGCTAGCATGTTAGAGGAAACTGTTAATTTCCACTATAACTCGCTAATGTTCACAAGGTTTATATATAGGATTCCCTTTGTCCCTCCAACCCAACCTGCAGCAGAAAGACATCAGAAGCAGAAAGTGTGTCACACAATTTTCTGTCCAAAAAGCCTGCTTCTTACTATTTGACAACTGCAACGATGGAATGAATTTTCAGGGATGCACTGCATAGCGAATGAAAGAATTCTTACCATGAATCTGTGTCATTATGGTTTTTCTTACTACATCTCAGAAATTCTGCAGCTTCTCCCCCTTTTTGGAGGAAAGAAGATCCATTCTGTGAGCAGAACATCAACCTATACAAATAAACAGAACTGCTAAAGTAGCTGTAAACTCATCTTCTAAAAAGTCATATTTCATTATCTCAACTGTATTTAAAATAGAATTTCTGGCAAGGCATTAACTGATTGGTTCGTCCAAAAATTAAAAAGAAAACCAATATCTACTAGGTGTTTATAATATTAATTGTAGTCAGGTGAGTATTTAGCCTATCAGAATTGAACTGTGAAGGTGAGCCATTACAAATAGGAAACCATTACTATCAAATCAATCATAGCCTACAAGCAAAATAGGATCTAGAAATATACGCAGAATCAATAATTCAGTCTAATTCCATATATTAAACAACAGAAAATGCCAAAAAGTGCATAATGTAC
Organism: Vipera ursinii; assembly: GCF_947247035.1. Lineage (NCBI taxonomy): Eukaryota > Metazoa > Chordata > Lepidosauria > Squamata > Viperidae > Vipera > Vipera ursinii. Next base: position 202,228,253 of record NC_139513.1, read on the forward strand.
CACATTTCTGCGGGGGGAAAAACCCTAGACATATTTCAAGGCATTTATTCTACAGCTTCTCCATCAGTTTTTGTAATTCTATTCAAGAATAGAATTACTATTCAAGAAAATTTCTCATCTTCTCATGTAGACCAAGGCAATTACAAGGATATTGGTGTTACTACGATATCTCTGTACCATGGGATTAATAAGGGTATCCTGTGTAAAAAGTTATTTCCAACACCATTTTTGTTACTTGTTTACTAAACACCTAGTACTCTAGAGAACATAGCATTATTTCTAAGATACAGCTGAGGATTAGAATTCTCATACTGAATCACAGTATTGAAAGGGAGAGTGAATTATTATTAGTAGCAGTAATAAATTAAAGGTCATTTATAGTGATTCAAAGATACTATGTGAGTTGAAACTAGAGCACTGTGGTTGTAGACTAGGGAATAGTCATGTACTCTTCTTTGTTGTATCTTCTCCCATTAGTATAAGCAAGCTGTCAATGGAAAGAGGGGGCAATGGAAAACATTCTCCTTCATGAAATAAGTGCCTTGGTTAAGTAAGAACACCCACTGTAATTCTCCAGTTTTTTATCATTTTAATTCATATGGGATTATCTTTCAGAAAACTCAGCATACAAATGAACCCAAAAGAGAACAAACAGATAATCAGTAATCTTGGATGGTGACAAAATGATTGACCGCAGAATAAAATAAAATAAAAGTAAACTTACTTTTTCTGGGTTTCTCCAGCTTTGATTCTGACAACTCGTATGCTAAATTCAGGGGTATCCCACCATCTCAAACTGAAAAAAGATTCTTTTTCCCACTGAAGTTTTACTATAAGCAGTTCTCCAATATCTACTTCGGTAAATACCAGGAAGGAACTTGTTTTGTTAGTGGAAATCTCAGGCCTGTTTAAAAAAAAAAAAGTTCAGTCTGTGCTTGTCTTCAACTCACCTTAGAATCTTATCTGAGAACATGAAAAAAGGTTTTCATTCACAGGATATAACAAAACCTTTTAATCAGAAGCAGCAAAATCACATAATAAATAAATAATGAGCCACAGTGGCACAGTGGTTAGAATGCAGTACTGCAAGCTACTTCTGCTGACTGCCGGCTGCCAGCATTTCGGCAATTCAATTCTCACCAGCTCAAGGTTGACTCAGCCTTCCATCCTTCCGAGGTCGGTGTTGGAGGCCATATGCTGACTCTGAAAACCGCTTAGAGTGGGCTGTATAGCATTGTGAAGTGGTATATACCGGTAAGTCTAAGTGCTATTGCTATCTTAAAAATGATACCCTCCTTGTAAATCCAGAGAATCCTGTTGGCCTGTTAAGGACCCAGATGTCATTTCCAACATCCTCCAACTCTTGATTCTCACCTGCTAAATTTCAGATATATCAGCCCAGCCTCCCACATGTTGTCCTCCATTCCACCACTAATGTCTCTCCTAGTTTCTCTAACCCTACATCCTTCCAATTTTCTTCCCCAATCAGCTGAAAAGCCGTCCAAGACTTCTCTTTTCCTCATCAGTTAATGCTCTCCTTCCATCTCAAGAAGTTCCTTACATAATGATACGAAATAACTAATTGAAATATTGTTTTGACCTGACTTTTTGATGTAGACCTCCTTTTCAGAGAGATAGCCCTTGGCATGCCAGTTAAAGGCTGGAGCAACTTGTGACCCAAGCAAAGTTGGCCTCCTATTATAAATCTTCCTTTCCTAACTTGGCGTTCTCCAGATATGACATAACTCCAACTCTAGAGATTGCTGGAAATAGAAGAGCTGAACTCTCAATAAATTTGGAGAGGACTGGGTTGGGAAAGTTGGTATAATCTTCACAGTAGCGATCATATAAAGTCAAAGAGAGAGATCTTAAGGAGCATTAATTTTACTTATTTGTCCAATTCATGTAGCTGCTCATTTCACAAACATGTGACTTACAGCTTACAACATTTTTTTTCTCAGTAGCAGCCCTCTTTTTTCCAGATCACTTTCATTTAGACAAGCACATGCCCAAGATAGTAGCTGACAGCACAGCTATGGGTGACAGCAAACTGAGACAATTCAGATTAAAACATGCAACTGGTAATCCCGTTCTTTATTACTCCTGCTAGATCCCATACTATATCCAGCATGAATGGTAAGCGCCAGTATGCTCACAGACCAATCCCTTATATACTTTTAAATTCCAAACATTTATTGGGAGACTAGAATGCACCAATAGGCTTTCTTAGGGAATAGCTGATTTTCAAGGAGGGAGCATCTCACCAGATTGCCTTTTAGCAAATGATTAGTTTGTAACACATGATCATTAAGCGAATCTTGCATACTTAATTTTTTTTAAGGATTACTGTTATTGCCACTTAGCTGCTTGCCTTTGTAGTGCAAAAGGTCTAATGTCAGGTTCAAGAGATGCACATTTTATGTACTTCACCCAAGCAGAAATGCATTATTGGGAAGTCACCATTTGTACAATTTTCTATATACAAATGTACATTTCCCAAACAGAGCAACTAAATACAATCAATTTTTCCTTCTTTGTGCTTACAGGGCGTGTCAAAAGCCTAAATATTATCTCTTTTTTACACTTCATTGAAAGGCAACGGGTAGGAGAAAACGGATGATTATTCACTTGTCTCATGCAGCACTTTTGTATAATATGCAAAAAGTTATCTGAGAACTCCTAAAACACACTCGGAACAATTAAATGGAACAAAATGTACCACATCCTTTAGTGAAAACCCACAATCTGCACACATGCAGGAACCATTATCAAATGACTCTGCAAGCAATTTCTGCAGCCAATAGGAAGAGATTTTTTTTAAAAAAAAAAGTCTAGCTGCTACGTAATGCGACAATATATTGATAAATGTGTAGGCAACTGTTTCAGCTGATACTCACATTACAAACGGTACGTTCTCACTTTCCTTCTTGGTGCCATAAAAAGAAATAAGAAATGGCTCATTTCTCTTGGTAATGTTCAATTTTCCAAAAAAATGTACCTTGACCTGGAAATGAAAGACTGAGAGCAAAAGATAAAAAATATTAATAAATTCTGCCAGTTTTGGTTTGGAATATAGTATTTTTATGCTTAAGTATGCAAAGTAATTTTATAGAGAACATTTCATAAGTATAAAAAATCCTAACCCCAAAATAATTTCAGATAATCTGCAAACAGAAGGGGATGGTATAAAGTTCTGATATTCTCCCATCTAATTTCCCACAATGTTTGAAGATCAGATCAAATATTATTTGGGAATTCTGTACTGCAATACTAAGTATGATTGTATGAGATAAAGGAGTTTCTTCCTGTTACAACTGATTAATTCTAAGTATAAATTATCTAATTCTGCTATAATGTAAAAAGGATTCAGTTATCAATCTGAATGGTCTCTTATTATGAGATTTTGAAGTATATCTTTGCCTCCCCCCGCAAATATTTATTATATGAAAATAACATTGCTAATTTAATTAATAGCAGTGCAAATAACAACAGCATCAAATAACATCTGCCCATCACAGGTCCTTGGGAAGGACTGATAGATAAAAATGCCAAATCCAGTCAAAACAGCTGGCTGCACAACAACCATAATAATACATATGAATATATTTATTTGTAGATTCTACCCTAACAATTCTTAGTTAGGACTTCAATTAAGTTTCTACCAGTCTTAGATTGTGAATCTAACTGTAGATTACTCTCACATAACAACAACCTAATATCAACAATGGATGGTCTCATCAAGCCTTAGCAGTTGATACTGACTATTCTGGGGGAATCCTGTCTCAGAAAATCTGTATTCGTTTACAAATAAAATCAGGTCACGGGTTTGATATTAGAACTTATTATGCACTTGAAAAATACAAATGTATCACATTTGACATGAACTGCTTCATTTTCAATTTCAATAGTAGGATTAAATTAAAACAAGTGCATTATTTGAATCTAATAGGTCTGTCGTTCTTAAATTTATAACGAACTCAGTCTTTAATCAAGCAAAATTTTATTATTTCAATGAGGCCTGTGCGAGAGTCCTTTCTGGTTCAATTTGTTCTGAAATTAGTGTTTTCACACGTTATATTACGGCAGTGGCATACTCATGACCTAAAAATAAAAGCTTTGCAGCAGATCACCAATACCTTTATAAGGCGCATATGCACGGGTCTTTAGATACATTTTGCTGCTCCTCTTGCTTCCCACTCTTTTGACTTCATACCCTAAATTGTTGCAACGATTCTTTCGGCAGCTCAAGCAAAGCCCTCTTTCAAATGTTTCCTTTGAATTGCATCGATACGCCATGATTGGTTTTTCTTCGTACAAGAGGGAATCAATGAAGAGGTGGATGGAGCGTTCATGAGAGCATTTTATCAGCTGATCAGATTCTTAGGGAAGAAAAACAACATAAGCTGCACTGTATAGAGACGTATTTCTATTGTTCAGCAATTACAATAAGCCAGTCTGCACCAGATGTTCTCTAGTGTATCAAATTTGGCGAGAATTCTCTCATCCTCTGAAAAACGCTTCAGTTGTGAAGCTAGTGTTCATTTTTAGTCACACTGAATGCCATTGTTTTTCTTCACTGCTGCTTCTTCTTCTTCAGTACTATTTCACCCTACTTGGCTACTATTTCTCCTGTCCTGCATTAAATCTCATCAACAGCGTCCTCCAATACTGCTGATAATAATCACAATGATCTATAGCTCATTGTATTTGCTAGATAAGGAAGAAATTAAGGACAGTCTAGGTCAGGCATGGAGAACTATGGCCTTTTTTATGTGAACTTCAGCCATTTTGGAAGTTCAGAGATTGTAAAAGGGCCATTGTTCTCCAACCCTGGTCTAGACTGAATATTTGAGCATAATAGTGTGTTATCTATAACTGACTACACATAGATAAGCACAACCTACAATATAGTTTCCATGCTACACATAGTGGACCAGCTATCACTACAGCTGAAGTATCACATGCATGCAATGAAAAGTGAGCAGAGCACTAGCACATGACACCTCTTGTGTATCTCTGCAGTACTGCCTTACTTTTCATCTTCTGTAACTTGAGAAGGGATGTTAGTCATAGATCGATACAGGTAGTCCTCAACTTATGGCCAATCACTTAGCAACCATTCAAAGTTATAAGAGTCCCCCCCAAAATGTCCTTTTAACATCCCCCCACATAGTCACATGATCACATTTAGAACGCTCAGCAACCACCCCACATTATGGCTGTTTGCAGAATCCCATAGTTACATGAATGCGATTTATGACATTTTTTTGCTGGAAACTGGTGTTTAGTTCCTGTTTGTGCCCCCCCCCCCAAAAATCACCCATTGCAGACAAGAGGTTGCTTAATGGCTGAGTCCCTTAACAACCACTGCAAAAAATGTCATGAAATTGGGCTGGTCACATGATGATCTGCTAATAATCAGCAAGATTTATGACTGTAATTCCAAGCTCCTACATAGCATACATGAGCCATAGGTCAAGCACTACCTCTAATCCCTGATGTAAACAGATAGTTTAATGGGGAGGAGGGGAAGCTCTGCTTAATTTGGACCCAGTGTGAGCAGAACTCTGAGCCACATGAGGAACAAAAATAAAGACAAACTTCTTCATTACTAGGTGTTTCTACAATGAATCTAAGAAAGGGAAACAATTCTGAACAGAACTAACGTTAAGTCACGAATAGCAGTGGCCACAGAATCTTCCTGATACCAATGTCCTTGTAGCGTGTGAGTGTGTGTGGGGGGGCGGGGCGGAGGCAGGGCATTCAGATTTGAAAACTTACCTTGGAAGCCTTTCTGGGCAATCAGGCGCAGGGCTTCAGCTAAATTGCAACCTGGCTGGAAGCCACCTCCATTGGGATAGATATCAATGTGGCCCACCGGCTGTTGTATGCCAATGCTGCGATCTGGGGAGCCTCTGATGAAAGTATGCAAGACATCTACGAAGACGGCATCATCTGGAGAAAGGCGCCTGGATGCCTCAGCATATTCAAAGAGGGGCCCTGCAGGATCTAACCCTTAACGCGAAGAAAGAGACGTGTTATTTGGATGCTATTGCCAGCATCATGATAAAAACTGCAGATACGGTCCGTATTTTTATTCATTATCAGGGCCAAAATTCCTGTCAATAGTATGGGGTTTTACAATGCTCTCTGTTAAATGAGAAATTTATTTGTTTTGCCTTTATTCTTTCGATGAATAGCTTGAGTCAATCAACGTGCCTAATGTTCCTTCCTCCTCCTATTTTCCCCACAACAACCATGAGAGGTAAGTTGGGCTGAGAATATCTGGTGCTACACTAAACTGTTGTCATGAAAAAACAAGGAAGGAAGGAGGCAGGCTGTAGTTTTAAAATAAACAAGAACTCAGCTGTAATTAGGCTGTGCCCAAAACAGCATGCAACACTACAGTAATCAGTCAATGTGAAGCCTAAGATATTATGTCCGCCCCCCACAAAAAAAAACTTTCATAAAAATATAGGTAATCCTTGACTTACAACCATTTATTTAGTGACCAAAATTACAACAGCGCTGAGAAAAGTGACTTATGACCATTTTTCATGCTTATAACTGTTGCAGCATCCCCATGGTCATTTGATCAAAATTCAGACTTTTGGCAACTGGCAGGCATTTATAGTGGTTGAGGTCTTCTGGGGTCACATGATCACCTTTTGTGACATGCTGGGAAGCAAAGCCAATCGGAAAACAAGATTGACTTAACAACTGTGTTACTAATTTAACCAATGCAGTGATTCACTTAAGAACTGTGGCAAGAAAGTTGTAAAACGGGACAAAATTCACTTAACAACTCTCTTGCTCAGCAATGGAAATTTTAGTTATAAGTCAATGACCAACTCTAGTGATTTATTTATCTTTTGCTGTACTATACACAAAGCAAATGCTTGTAACATTTTGGTGTTATTTCAAAAAATTCAAATATAAAGAAGTTAAAAGAAAAAAAACACATGAAACATTTCACTGATATAGAACAAAACCATGAAAGGATCGTGCAAATGTTATGTAAATGCTTTAAGTATTTCTGAAATGTCAAGTACCTCTTCTAAAAAAAAAATCAATTTCCAGCATTTATAAATGAATTGCACAATTGTCTGCAAAGGCAGTTAATTCCAAAGTTATAATTAAGGCTTCAAATAAGTATTTAAACAAAAAGCTTAAGACTGCCATCCAAATAGCTTATTTTACAGGTCATGTGTTGCTTTCATAAAGGCAGAAATCCTCAGTTCATAAATCCCACTGAAGCCAATGACTTCCGAGGGCAAAGACTGCCATTAAGGCACTTACTTTTTAAAAAAAAATTTAAGGAGGAGGAGGAGGAGGAGGATTTGTAACATACAATGGCTCTTTAGAATCTTGAAGGAAAAGCAATGGTATGTATGCTGGAAAAAGCACCGTTTTCATTAGCTCCTCGTTTTATAATACTTGCTATCAACATATGCCAGTATTCCAAAATATTTAGTGCTTTGAATGATCCACTGCATTTTCCCTTCTAATTATTATTCTAATAGCATTAATGATTTGCTTACCTGTAATTCTATTAATCTTTCTATTGGTCAGACTTCCAGCAATGCCGGCAACATGGGCACCGAGGCTGTATCCCAGCAAATGGACATTGTCGAGAGAATAACTGAACTGCTCCTGAGAACAATCATTTTTAAAAATATTAAGGTTCAAATGCAAATTTTAACTTGCTTATTATTTAAAAAACAAATTACCGGTTTCACTTCAAGAACAAAAATATTATAATAACAGCAGGAAATTTGCACACTTTTATATAAAACGCAAGTACATAAAAATCTATGTAAGACGGCTAAGGGACAAAACTTGAGAGCAGCAAAAGAAAAGTGGATTTTTAAAAAAACAAAACAAACAGGATTTTATGCTTAAAACATTCAGAAAGACTTGTAAATCCAGAGATACATTTTTCTAAATTATTGATAACTCAGCCTTCTTCATCAACAAGATGGAATACATTTTAATTTTTTTTAAAAAAATAAGCATAAATACATCATTTAAAAACTGTATCATAACAAAAAGAAATAGAACAGCAGCCAGAAAAGAAAATATAATCCATGAGTGTTCAACATCCTGCCCAAGGGTTTTATCTGTAAGAAGAGCATTTATTGACAAAGATACTAAAGGAAGATAGGCATTTCTGGTGAAAAAGTAATAATTTATATTTTGAAAAGAAAGATGGATGGATTTGGATATGGAGATACAGAGAGAAAATTTTTCCTAGAGATACTGCATAATGGATAATGTTAGCAAATTTGTACATTTATCCTCATGTGGGATCTGGCTCAAAAGGAACCGAGCTCTGTTTACAGCCTGTTTTTCTGCAAAATGTAAAGTATCGGAACTAGCCTAGCCTCATGTTTACTCTCCATTAAAAGAGGTACTCAATTTGTGGCTCTGTCCCACCTGCCCAGATGAGGAAAGGGGGAAAGAAGGCCACCTGGTAACATTTTAAGTGAACTTCACAAGGCCTCCAATCTTTCATGCATACTGTCAACAGCCATAAAAAAAAACATTGTCTCCTTTCCAAGAATCAGCACCGCCTCATTGCTTCCAAGAACTGAATTTCAGATGAAGATCTAAACAGAGAGATAGTGCTCCACTCCACGTCATTTGAAGGTATTAGTTGATCAAATTTATACAGCTGCCCGTTCACAAGAAATGACTCTGGGCGTAGCTTGCTGCATCCAAAATTTACTTGAGAACAGCCTCATGCATTCAGAAGGCAATTTGAAGGGACTATGTTATCAAGATGGAAGTAAGGAGACAGCAAAGGAATGCACAGAGTTAAGCAGCAGTGTATTAAGAATACTTGCACAGATAGCTGGGATAGTTTCCAACACAGCTATACATAGCTTGAAAAAAGACACAGCAGTTTTAACAATCCATAGCAAGCTATTCCATATATTCCCTTGTGTTTCAAGGCCCTCTTTTAGAGGCTTTGAACAGCCCTAATGTAAGAATGTGAAGAACAGCAATATATTCATCACTACCCAGCAGAGGGCACATTTGGCACATCAGGAATGGAAGAAAAAAAACTCTAGGTCAAAGATGTCCCGAGTATATAAGTAAACCTTCAGGTATCTTGATTCCTTAATTACAAAACTGATACTTAAGACTTGACATCGCTTGCATCGCTTGCATTTAATGCATTTAATAGTAGTCCTCAACTTATAACAATTCGTTTAGTGACTGTTCAAAGTTACAATGGCACAGAAAAAAATGACTTGTGACCATTTTTCATACTTACAACCCCATGGTCACGTGATCAAAATTCAGCGGCTTGGCAAACTGGTTCATATTTGTGACGGTTGCAATGCCATGGGGTCACGTGATCACTTTTTACGACTTTCTGACAAGCAGAGTCAATGGGGAAGCCAGATTCACTTAACAACCCTGTTACTAACTTAACAATGCACTGATTCACTTAACAACGGTGGCAAGAAAGGGGGTAAAACTCACTTAACAAATGTCTCACTTAGCAACAGAAATTTTGGCCTCGATGATAGTCATAAGTCAAGGACCACATCAATTTTCCAACCATCCTTATGAACACTGTTTCTCATAAAAATATAGTAGTGTCAGTGCAAGTATTGCTAACAAAACTTTTCAGGCAAGAGCTGGAATACGAATGTTGGGATGTTTCCACAAATTAAAAATAAGAATGAACAGAGAATAACAATATTATGGATCGATCTATCTATCTACCTATCTATCTATCTATCTATCTATCTATCTATCTATCTATCTATCTATCTATCTATCTATCTATGCTACATATGTTAGCTTACGTAGACATGTTTTTCCCAATGAGAAAGCATTCCATCATGTAATTCTCACTAGCAGGCACAGCATAGCAATAGCTCCATCATAAGAATCCACATATTCTACTTTGGAAACTTTCACAAACAAATTGGAGATATACTGACAGTAAAAATAACTGTTCCATTCTGAGGTATGGCAGATCCTGCCACAAATCCCCTCCACAGAAATGAGGAACAAAATAAATTGCTTTTCATTCCAAGGCCTTATTGCATGCAGTATGCATTTGTTGGCCACATAATGAGAGTGTCGAAAAGGCATCAAGCCATTTTTCCCCTTAAAAGTGCCAGAGCAAGAAGGGTGATAAAGCAGAAAATGGACCACCTATAAGGTCCATTTAACTTTATTTTTTTAAAAAAATGGTTAAGTACAGTTTCAAATACAGTTCAGCCAGAAATAAATATAGCTAACATTGTGGAATCAAAACCCCAAGGGGCTGTTTTTTTTTAAGCAGGCATAAGTTCCTCATTCTGAAATGCCCTTATCTTGGATTCTAGGTATTCAACGCTTTTAACTCTCGAGATACTGTGCTGTACAGAACTTGCAAATAGATGCTTACCTCCATCCAATCAACGAATGCAGCAACATCTTCTCCCACCTCCTTTGTAAAGTATGCAGACGTTGTATAATGCAAACTGGCTCGAGCTAACCAGTTAACCACAATGACGTTAGAATCAGGTTCCCTGTTGTACAGTGCCTTCACCAGCTTAGGAACCCAGCTCTCATACATGCCAGTCACCTAGAATACGATAAACTCTATGTCAATTCTGTAACATTAACCTCAAAGGATAGATATTAAGTACACTTGCAGAAAGAAGAAATATAATCATCGAACAGTTTCAAAGTAAGTAACCATAAACAAGCTTAGGAGTGCATTGATAGTAACCTTGTCCAATCTGGTGCTCTACAGATGTAGCAGACTAAAGCTTTCATACATTTCCATGTTAAAGAGTTTATGAGAATTGTTCAAAACATATGGAAAATAACCAGGTGGGAAAGACTGCCTGGGCATATTATATCTTAATCCATAAAAGATTAATCCTTTAATAGATAGGAAATTCACTGCCACAGGTTGTGCAAAGGCCAGTACCTTTATATATTTATTGCAAAATGGAGAATTAGTGAATTATGCCCACCTTTCCAAGTAAACCCCATGCTGTTATGGCTATTTGAAGAGCATTAGAAAAATCAACTGTGTGACAACAAGCAAAATATTGTGTTTTTTGGTTGAGGGGTTCTAGCAGTTTTAAGGAAATATAGGGGAGAGGAAAATGAAGACGACTATAGAAAGAACTGAGAGGATTTGCACTGAATGTATGTAAGTTGAGCAAAGCACAAGTGTTCGTTTTAACTTGTGCAGACCCTGGTGGTGAAGAAGTAATCAGCATTGTAGGAGATGACCAGGCTGAGCCCTAGTGAGGGGTCCCTTCACGCCCACAAGAGATTCAAGTCCATCCTTTCTTGAATTACATGGACTCTTATCTACTGCCAATCTGTTAGTAGTTCAGATTCTTGGGATGAACTAGAATGGATTAAAGCTGTACTCATTTGAACAATCTTGGTTCACGATTTCTTGCACCCGACACTTATTTAATAACAAGAATTACAATTGTTAGATTTTTATCCTGCCTTTTGAATATATAGTTCATAAACATAGCTAAGACCCCTGTCTCCTATTTCTCCCATAACAAGCCATAATTACTATAACAAAAAACCCTGCTGGGATAATGCTCAGGTTTCTTGGACCTAAACTTTGGAGAACATAAAGTTTAAGAAATGCAAATGTGTGTGTTATGTTAGCAGGTAAAAAAAAAGGATTAATGAACAACATGGATGTCAAATGAGCTCCAAGTTTCTTTACCATTCTTATTGCAAGACTTCTTAATATTAATGCTAGCCTCAAGAAAATGTTCCCAAGCTGCAGAGAATGGCTGTAGTGCAACAGCAGGGTTTTTTTTGCTTTGCAAGCAGACAATCCTGGTTTTAATCTCTGGCTTTTCCAGGTAAGCCTAGAAAAGATCCAGCTTCCATTTCCATTTCCCTATGTCAAGTCTGCCCTTTGGAACTTAGGGCAAACTCTAGGTGGCCCTGGTCATTTAGTTCTTCCCAGACAGGAAATGCTATAAAGACTTCCCTATTAAAGATTCATGTCTTGCTTAAGCAACAAGGTCTTCCCAACTCCAATGTTTTTCATTGCTCCCCAAGCAATATGGCTTCTAGTTCTCGTCATGAATAGAATTGCCTGGATCACCTTTACAGCTATGTCCCACTTAGCATGACAGCTTATCAGATTTCAGCACTACTGGAAAAAAAGAATGCTAGGACAGATGGCCTGATGCAGCAAAACAGTTGTTTTCTTGTAAGAGTTATGATCAAATTGTGATGTTTAAACTAAGGTTGGAGTTGCTTTAAAAAGAACACGTATTATAATTTCCAAACATGATCCAGAAGACAATACAGGTAGTCCTTAATTTATGGCCAATTCCTTAGTGACCAGAATTATGATAGACACCCGTCTCCCCCCCCCCCAAAAATGGGACTTATAACAAGGCTTCAAACCTCTGACATCAGGGGCCCCTCATAAAAGGATTTTGGGTGCTTAGCAACCTACATTTACAGCCATTTTTAGCTTGTGGTCATGTGAGCACAGTATTTTTTGGTGGAAAAAGCACTTTCAGTTTCTGGAAAAATTTCCCATAGTGAACTATGGGTCACAGGGATTGCTTAATGACTGCTACAAAAAAGTTGTAAAATTGGATCTGGTCATGCGGTGAGCCACTTTATGACCATCATGACTTAAGACCAAAATAGTGGTCTCAATTACAGTCATTAGTTGATAATTACCTATAGAGCTTAAAAGGCTACCCATTCCAGAAATGAGCTGACTATAAGTAAAAATGCACGGCAATTAATTTGTTGGGTTTTTTTTTTAAAAAATCACTATATGGTCTCTGGTCACATCAGACTATCTAAGAGCCTTTAGTGCAGGGGTCTTCAAACTTGGCCCTTTTATGACTTGCAACTCCCAGAATTCCTCAGCCAGTGTGCTTGGCAGAGGAATTCTGGGAGTTGAAGTTCACAAGTCATAAAAGGGCCACGTTTGAAGACCCCTGCTTTAGTGAATAGCTATAGAAATGTTTGACTCCTCTTACCGTCCATCCATGTATAACCACAAAAGTTTTACTGGTATGATTGAAGTTGCAATCTGCTACACTTGTTTCCTGTCCAGGAACTAGGTGACAAATGTCTTCATCAGGCTTTTCAGGTATTCTTAAAGAAAATTTACTCTCAATACCATTGAAGTCTTTCTCGTTTTCTATAACGTTTTCTGAAGTTAAAAAAGAGAGGGAATTTTTAAGTGGTATGAAAGAAAGGAACTGTCAGCCAATAACATGAATAGTCTATTTAAGATTCTCCCTGATATAGAAATCAATAAAATAAGCAGGAAGCTAAGTGATTCAGCACTAATAGTGATTTATTAGCATCCCCAGTAGCAGTGGCACAGATGGGCCACCAGGAGAACTGTTTATCCTAGTACATCTTTGATAGAGATTTCTGCAGTGGCAGCTAGAAAGAAAAACAAGCCACCTATTTAAGTTTCTTTAAGTTTCCATACAATGAAGCTAAGCAAGAATATTATTTTCAGATAGCAGAGGGGAGAAAAAGTCACAATATTATACTTATTTTATTTTATTACAGTAAGTTCAGTCTACCTGCAGAAACTCACACATCTCTTTATATTGCTTATGAGCAGTTTATAAACACTTCCAGTTTGTGCATAAATATTCCTTCTGTTAGATGGGTGTTTACTGATACATTTCTTTTCACCATAAATTTTATACAGACCTTAATTTTTAGCCTTCCATTTAACTCTTTAATAAAAGCTGAGGCAAAAAGCAGAAAATATTACCATATCATATTCAAGAAGTCGCATAAAATGGTTTTTTAACAAATTTAATCAGTTTAAACCAATTTTGAAAGATTTTAATAAAATGTTATGGATTATTGCTACTGTGAATATATTTTATATACCAAATATAATTAATTCCTATTGGAGTGCATTTTGATTATGGTATGGATGGTGAATGTCATCAGAAGCAAAGCAAATTTGCTTGCAAGATTATGTAATAGTTGATTAAACTCATTCCACATTTCAGTCAAAAAATGGTCTGTAAGTTGTCCTGGCACCCTTTTAAGATATGCTTTAAAAACTTGCATTTACATCTGACACGGCTTGTATAGCACTCGGACAATAATAAGATCATTAAGCACCAGCTACATGCAACACGTGGGTAAAATGTCCATTTAAAAAGAGTTAAAGTAGCAGGATAAGAGAAAACCCAATGCTTTGGAAACTATTAGTTAAGAATTGTTTGTTTTGATGAAAGGCAACTTTATGGTCTCCCTAGATGAACTAGCTTTGCTTGCAGAAGTTATATAGAGCAACCATAGATGAGAATACAGTGGCTCCTGTGTTATGACTTACTTAAAATAAAAATCAGTGAAATGAGTGCTTTCATATTAAACTGCACATAGAGAGGGAAGGAAGAAGTTGATTTACGCATGTCCAAGATTGAAAGCCAAAGGTTTATTGTACTTCTCATGAGGTCTCTGTTCAATAAAGGTAAGTAACGTGTGACAAAGTTGAAGCTATTTCAAATCTATCCCATATAGATGAAAAGCTGTCCAGGCACTTTTCAGCAGGGATAAAGTAAGAGAAGTACAATGAATCAGGGGTCCTTGGCACTAATGATGCTACCTAGTCTGGGTGATGAAACATCTGAAAGAAATCAACCAAGCTCAGAGAGCACCAAGGACCCCTCATTTCAACCCTGACTTACAAATATTCTCCTTTATTGGTACAATGAATCAGCCTAATTTTGCCTTTTCATTTATGTATCACACGCTGAGTTCTATTTCCTAATACACTAAAGAGTCCCATGTTGATTTTTTGAATCCATCGACAAAATCTTTGCAGCCATCAAATAGATATGTCACATACACAAACTATTATTCACCAGGCTGCCCACACTGAATAACTTACAAAAGTGTTGGATTACAATTTTTAGGCTATTTGATAAAGATAAGTCATAATACTCCTGGAAAGCACTAAGTTGGGAAAGACTGTGCAGAATATTGCTCTTTTACAAAGGTTAGAAAGCATTTTAACATAATCCTCATGGCCACAGTCTGAATTGTTTTCTGAACAGGCAAACCGCAAACTCATCCCTTAGTTTTCTAGGTAACACATGTCCTACTTGGTCTAGCTCCATCTCTCAAATATTTGTTCATCTTTTGGTAACACAAAATGTCAACAAACCTGCACTGCTAATTACTCGATTTTGCATTTGATGTATAACTTCCATGGTGATATTGCAACACGCCTGAAATGCATTTGTGAACTTCAAAACAGCAAAAACAAAATTAAAAATAAGGAAATGCTATATTTGCACACAAGAATAGTAGTGCCGCTCTCAATTCGTCTGAGGTTTTGCTTAGTAACAAAAAGACAAATTGCTTGTAAAAGATTCTGGGGATAAGATATGCATGCACTAATTTTAAAGAGCTTTCCACTGCAAATTCAATCGAATTCCTAACACTGAGCCCGTATTAAAGCAGGCTGACATGTCAACTTATCTCATATATTTAGCAGTGCTGAAGGATATTCATTTAATATACAAGCAAAGCAATCCAGACATCAGGACATAAACAACTTTATCACAGCAATAGGTCTGGCAGGACAGGCAGATTACAGATCGTGTCTGCTGAAGAGTTCCATCCGAGGGGACCCAGGAGCAGGAGATGAGCCTTTCCTGCCGTGGAACCTCATTCCCTGAAAAGAGGTTAGTCCCAAATCTACTGGCCTTCTGGAAATCTCTTTAAACATAATTTTTCCAGTAGGCTTGTGGATTCCATGGAAATAGGGAGCCTAAAGGATTGTTATATGACTGCAACTGAAACCAGAATGTCCCCTGCTAAGCAAGGCGATTGCTACTAAGTGAATCACATCCAATTGTATGCATCTTTTAGCCATGGTTAAGCAAATCACGATAGTTGTTAAGTGAATCACGTGGCCATTGAATGAATCTGGCATCCCCCCACTGACTTTGCTGGTCAGAAGCCAGTCGGAAAGATTGCAAATGGTGATCACATAACCCAAGGAAGCTGCAGCCATCCCTAAATACATTGCTGGTTGCCACTCTCCTGAACACTGATCACATGACCATAGGGAGGCTGCAATAATTCTAAGTGTGAGGACCAATCATAAGTACTTTCTTTCAGTGCTTTTATAACTTTAAACGATGAATAGCTGTAACTCAAGGACTACCTGTATTATATGCAGGATTTGGTTCTTTCTACGACGGTCTCCTCTGTATTTATGCTTAGTTGGTTTTAATGGATGCTTTAGACTTTTTAACTGTTTCATTGCATGTTAACAGTCATGTTTGTGAGATGGGAGGCTATATAGGGAGTCCTCGACTTATAATATTTCATTTAGTGACCGTTCAAAGTTACAACAGCACTAAAAAAGTGACTTATGACCATTTTTCTTTGCAGCATCCCCAGGGTCACATGATTTACATTCAGATGCTTGACAACTGGTTCATATTTATGACGGATGCAGTGTCCCTGGGTCAAGTGATCCCCTTTTGCAACCTTCTAACAAGCAAAGTTAGTGGGAAAGCCAGATTCACTTAACAACTGCATTACTAATTTAACAACTGCAGTGATTCGCTTAACAAATGTGGCAAGCAAAGTCGTAAAATGGGGCAAAACTCAATTAACAAATTTCTCACTTAGCAACATAAATTCTGGGCTCAATTGTGGTCACAAGTCGAGGACTACCTGTATAAGTTTGATAATTAAAGCAGATTGTGGGGGCAAAAAATAAGAAACATTTGTTTCTTCTTCTTGCAAGTAAAATTTTAGACTTAATTATCTTACTTTTTTTCTCAGTTAAGAACACAGTGGAAGGCAGGAGAAATTCTGGATACAGTACCTCCTCCAACAATATGTCACGTGTCAATCTATTATTTAGACATTCATAAATGAAATAAAACAATCAATCTCAGCTTTCTGCTCAAGTGACAGATTGTTCAGCAGAAGGATGAAAATTCAATGCATCTGGTTTTCTGAGCTTACACCTTTCTCTCTGAAATTTCTGACCCAGTGGATTATGGATCAAAACTTCAGCTTTAAAATTTTTGACATTTCAACAGAAGCATTTGAAAAGAATTGCAAGTTGAGTTTTGCTTCACCAAACTAAAAATGTATATCCAGTGGGAGGTAAGTAAAGTTACCTGTTTACAGGAAAATGGTTTTCAAACATCGGAATCTATCTTTCTTTCCACTATCTTCCTGAGATTGTCTTTCTTGGGCTAAAAGACACTTGTCAAAGGCTTACTGACTGCAGTACATTAAAGCAACCGTCTGCCTCTTATAAATGCAAACATACTAGAAAAGGTATTGAAAATTACTGATGTAATGCACTGGTTCATTCATCCCTAAGTGCTACAACAAATCATTGCAAGATTTAAGTTTTCACATTGATTGCTCCTAACTGTAAAGTCACTGGATCTGATCAGATGGCTACACCTGGCTGATGATCTTGTGTAGAACTGGAAACTTATGCAGGACTGGATGCATCTTGCAGACAACCACAGAGTTGTAGACTACTGAAATCAAAAGCACATCTAGAAAGAAGACAGTGACAAACCACTTCCACACTGTTGTCAAAATACATGAATACATTAATGAATTCAGAGGCTGACTTGAAAATTGTAGTTTCAAATACAAGTAAGCCTTTGACTTATAGCACTTCATTTAGTGACCAAAGTTACAGCAGCGCTGAAAAAAGTGACTTATGACCATTTTTCACACTTAGACCTTTACAGCATCCCCATGGTCACATGAACAAAATTCAGACGCTTGGCCACTAACTCATATTTATGACATCTGTAGTGTCCCAGGGGTCATGCGATCACCTTTTGCAACCTTCTGATAAGCAAAGTCAATGGGAAAGCCAGATTCACTTAACAATTGTGTTACTAACTTAACAACGACCCAGATTGTTGGGGGCAATAAGCTGACTTTGTAATAATGCCGCTGGGGGGGGGCAAA
Source organism: Vipera ursinii (assembly GCF_947247035.1). Taxonomy (NCBI): domain Eukaryota; kingdom Metazoa; phylum Chordata; class Lepidosauria; order Squamata; family Viperidae; genus Vipera; species Vipera ursinii. The sequence continues at coordinate 202,246,226 of NC_139513.1, forward strand.
AGCCCTAATAAGCAGGCATATACATAGAATGAAGGCTATTGCTAAGCACATTTGATTTGTGCTTAGAGTATAAGCCGCCCTGAGTCTTCGGAGAAGGGCGGGATATAAATGGGATTAAAATAAATAAAATAAATAAAACTGCAGTGATTCACTTAACAATTGTGGCAAAAAAGGCCATAAGATGGGGCAAAACTTTAACAACTCTCTCACTTAGCAACAGAAACTTGGGGCTCAATTGTATTTCTAAATTGAGGACCACCTGTATCTGAAAGAATGTCACACAGAAGGTGGTCAAGACTTACTTTCTGTTGTCCCAGTTTACCAAACATGTGATAAGGGATTTAAATCCCAAGAAGGTCTATGAATCCAAATATATCTTTCTAAAAAAAAAAAAGCAGTTCCCCAATAACCCTCCAGAAAGATGGAGGGTCATCCTTCATTTGTTGTGCGTAGGTAGAGGTTAAATACTCATCTGCTCTGGGATGCTTTTATTTGGATTCCTTCATGGAAGAAGAAATTAAGTACAATAGTCTAAGGCACTTCTTGGGATTTTAAGGGTTCTCGGTGCAAAAACCTAATCATTTACATGGCCATTAAATGATCTTAGACTGCTCCATTCATTCCTTTCCAACACTACTCTGATCATTCCACTCCCACATCCAACAATTGTCTACATTTTAAGTCCTAATTGAAATGCTGTATACTGTTCCAAAATATTGAAGTGGGTCCCAAAACAAAGCTTGTGGTTGGAACATACACTATCTCCAGTTCCTATCCTCACAGTCAAGTTTCTTTTGCCAATGTGAACAAGTATGCATGACATAAAGCCTGTTGCTTATATTTGCAGACTGTTTTTACCCTGGAAAGCTTTTGGGAGGGAGAAAGATAATACTGAAATCAATGAGAACTTAGACACAACCAAGATAGGTCCATTGAAATTAAAGAACTTAGGTACAGTTGAATATAACCATATGAAACACTCTCTGCATTCACCCTTCAAATTAAATAAGCATACCCAGGAAATTTACTAGACTGCATATGTGGTCACTTATACAAACTATACTTTTAAATCTTGCATGCTGGGTATTTAAAACCTTTCACACCCAGAAAACCAGTCACTGTAGATGTCCTTATTTTTACTGAAATCAAAATTAGCTTTCCTATGCTGCCCTGTTAGTTTAATGAAACTTGACATGACAGGCTGTGATAATCAAGCCTGAATTTTCTGCATTATGCTAAGTCACTTGTCTTGGATTAATACAAACCCTGTCACTTATGGGATATTCTCCAAACTGTAATTAAAGCATTCGTGGCTTGGATTATTTACAAACCAAGTCTGAATGTATGCATATTTCATAAAAATAGAAAAATGTAGCTTTCAAGATACAACCTTTACATATATTGCACAACAAAGGACAATTAGCTATCAAATCCCAAGTACTGGAAGAAGAAGGCCAGACCTTCCTACAATAATGTTATACACTTCTCTGGAAATACATCAAGAATATGCTAAGCAAATGATATCAAGTTCAAGTCTGCTTTTGATCTAGCAATACTAATATGACTGATCTAGCAAGAAAATAGAAATTGACTATATAGGACATTTTCTTCTGTTTGCTTCTTCTAATATCTAGATGCAGTACCTGTTTCCAGAGTCCAATGAAGATGTCAGAGGACTACCTAAGGCCCAGGTATATTGCTGAAAATAATATCCCCATGAGAAAAAGGAAGCCTAAAACAAGTTTTACACATTGATGCCTTTATAAAGATTACCCTCTTGTCTCTGATTTACAATATATTCCATAACTATGGCAGTAAAGCACTAACATTTTACATTTGCTTAGTCTTATATGTGCTATGGTATTAAACCACAAATAAGTTCTATTTACCTGCATTTATTATATTATTATGCTCAGCAGCCTACTTATAATGAAACAAAATACTGTTCCTTGGGGCTTTTATTAAATTGAACAGGAAAGGAAAAATGTTAGGATTTCTCTGGAAACGGCTACAGTATTATAGTATTCCTGTCCTAAAGACAAGATAATATACATTACAAATTTTGCAAAAGGTTAAGATGTCAAAAGTTTTACTTAGTTGTCTGAAATTGCTTTTTGTAAACTGCTATTCACCTATATAAACAGTCCAGATGTAACTAATTTACATTTTCATAAGGAACTATAACTGTTATAAATATCATATTATGCAGGTGGCTTACTAAACTTCTTGATCAAAGTTTTTACCTAATCCTCTAATTCACAGAAGTCAGGTTTAGAGCCTACAGTCTCTTTCTATAGAACTCTTTGCATTTTGTCAGAGTATATGTGTATCACACATCACATACAATACTGTTAACTTTCTGCTACTCTCTACTCTCATTAATTTGACTTACCCAACTTATTAAACAGAATTTATATAAGTCACAAAATACAAGAACGTGGTGAATCCAATTCTCCAATTAATGATGTATAATGCTGCTAACACTTAGTTCCATTAATGAGGAACAAAAGTCCACCAAGTGAAGTATCGTGTTGAACCAATTCTAAAACTAATCCTTGAGGAATGGTGCTTAACTTATTTGCAGTTGATATATTTGCAAAAAGGATTATGAAAACCTTTGCATATTTTCTGTGCTTAACTAAAGTACTCTCATCTCCCTCATTCCCAGTTTCTGATGTTTTAATGTATACAATCCCAGCTTAGCACGGAATGTTAGAAGTGATATGTGACACTTTTCTATCCACTTCAGGCAGCTGGTAAAATAGGCAGGACTTAAAAAATAAATAAAAGCAAACACAATGCAGTAATATGAAGCAGCATTTAGCAGATTTGAAAGAATGTATTTTGGTGCATTCAAATTATATGAACAGTCTTTCAAATCCATATGAATGAGAAACCTTGAATAGGCAAATTCCAAAATCAAGTGGATACCATCTTTTCATATTACAGTTATACATACTATACAGCGGTATGTAAAACTCCAGTGGCAGAGTAAGCAGATACAATCTGTTCATGCCTTGATTCTAGCTTGATCCTATAGACAGAACTCATCGAACTGTATGAATTTAAATACTTTATAAGGCCATTCAGGTCAGTCTAGGACAGGGGTAGGCAACCTCGGCTCTTTTATGACTCATGGACTTCAACTCCCAGAATTCCTGAGTCAGCATAGCTGAATTCTGGGAGTTGAAGTCCATGAGTCATAAAAGAGCCGAGGTTGCCTACCCCTGGTCTAGGATAACTAATAATAAAAACAAGAAGAGCAAAGTAAACTAAACATACTACAATACAGTGCAATTCTGTAAGCAAAATCCATCCTTACTACATAATAAGCATGGGGGCACACTATTAATCGCAAATGCTTAGTGCCAATTATATAATACCTGCGGAAAAGCAGATAGTGCAACAGAGAAGCAGCATCTCCAGGGTCCAACCAGATGATACCAGAGGAGACCTAGAACACGCCCACCCCATTGAATCTGGTGGAAGGTACAGAAATCACTGAAGACAGGCAGTCCTACAAGTGACCCAGACCTAGGTCATACAGGATTTCATAGGTGACAATAAACACCTTGGACTGCACCCAGAAGACAATTGGGAGTTTAGTACAACTTGTAGAAAATGATTTTAGATGGGTGTATCAGGGTGTGCAGAGATCTGCACATGTCTTCTGGGGAAGAAGCAAGGTAAGATAGATTCAATTATAATGGTGATAGATACACTGTTGGAGGATCTAAAAGAACATGTTAGGGACCTAGGATCATGTATGGTACATAACCTTACCTAAATATGGTTCTTAAATTGAATGCTAATGATTATTCACAAAGAGATAACCATGGTGATGATGGGATTGCCAGGTAATAACAAAAGAATGATTTCTAATAGTACTAGCACCATACAATGGTAATGGATCCATCCCTGGTGCCATGTCCACACACAAGGGTGTACATATCATATCCTCACCCACTGATAATAACCCTCAAGTTTCTCCACAATTTCTGAAAAGCCTAGTAAAACTTAACAGATTTCTTTGGACTTCTATAGAGCAGAGGATAGAAGCCTCAATATTTCACAACACTCTTTCATTAACAACTTATTTCCAGGCACCATTACAAATGGCTCCCAAATCCTGATAATCTGACAAAATACATCTCTTTTGATAGGCTTCTCAGGCACCTGCAGCATTCAAAGGATATCAGCTGCTTCAAAAAATGCTGAATTGTGCACTTTTTTGAGAAGGAGTAAGGTTACACAAATTGTCAATAACACTGCAGAATATTTCTTGGAGACAGGTGACATGAAGTAGTATCAGTCCAGTCAGCTCACACATAATGACAGATTACACTGTCATTGCAAGGTAAGCTTAAAAACTGCAATGTGTGTGTAATACAGGGGATCGGGTAACAAGACAGAAAAGTGCCAGTAAAATTTATGTAAATTCTTCTTGTTATCTGTGATAAGTTATACTACTGGCAGTTCTTCAGCATCCAATTCCTGTCCAATGAGAATGAGTCCCCTATATCCCATTGTTATATATAACTTCACCTTAACTTTGAACTAGGTTAATACATCTGCACCTCTTCCCCAGTATATTTCTATTCTGCTAATACTAATCAATTTTACTAGCAACAGGGAGAAAGGAAATAATCTTGAAACTAAACTTTGCAAAAGGAGGGGCAACCACAAAATTCCTTCAAAAGGGCAAATAAGGAGAAAGCACTGGAAACTATTAGTACAGCATGCATCCCAAAAAAAAAGAAAAAAAAGAAAAAAGCTTTGGCTGCTCAACGGGGACAACTGGAAAACCATTCGATTAATCCTTTGTTTTTCTACCACCCCCTGCAGAATATTTGCTTGAGGGAACCCGCTGCTGCTCTTGCAAAGTTAGGTGTTTTCACAGGACTAGTAAACGGTGGTAGTAAAACGGGTCTCGATTCCTCACGTCTTCTTTCTGCGCCCGCCAGGTTTAAGTTCCATTCGGGGGAACCGCTTTCTGCTGCTCTCTTTTTTTTCCCTGCTGTCTGCCTGGCAGGCAGATTTTCCTGGAAAGCCTCTTTTCGTGCCAGGCGCTTTCATCCTCCAGGCCGCCGCCGCGCGCCCCCAGACAAGACTTTTCTGGCCCTGGAGGAACCGGAGCGCTCTCGGCCAGCTCCGTCTCGCCCCCTCCCCTGGCTCTTAAGCAGCCCCTGAACCAGGGCGACCTTGGCCCACGTTCCAGGCATTCCTGCGCCGGCTCCTAAGCGGAGGAGTTACTAGCGGTCACCAGCGTGAGCCGAGCTTTCGGCGGGCCCCTTCCCCGCCCTCCTCCATGCCAGCCAGCGCAGTGACGGAGCTGCTCCGGCCTCTCCTGACGCCGCGGGAGTAAACACGCCAAGAGGCTGCGACTCCGGGACCGGCGGCTCCATTCAACACAGAAGGGAGGAAGGAAGCGCCGCGGGCTACACACACCGCGTTTCGCGCGCGTCAAATTCGCTTCTCCAACTCGACGCGCGCGAAACGGCCCGCCCACCAAACGGCCCCTAACACCTCTCGGCGGGCTTTCCCGCTTATTTTATCAGCGGCTCCATTCAACACAGAAGGAAGGAAGGAAGGAAGCGCCGCGGGCTACACACACACGCGTTTCGCGCGCGTCACCTTCGCTTCTCCAACTCGACGCGCGCGAAACGGCCCGCCCACCAAACGGCCCCTAACACCTCTCGGCGGGCTTTCCCGGTTATTTTACCAGCGGCCGCCGGGCTTCGGCTTTCGCGAGCGGCGAGAAACCCACCCCCACCCCACCCCCAAATCCCGGGCAAAGGCGCGCAAAGCCCTGAAGCTTTCAAGCAAAGGGGGACGAAGGAATCCGAAGGCGTGAGGGAAACGCCAGCGGCATTCATCGCCGCTCGAACGCTCCTCGGAGCGTAAAAGACATTCCGCCGCGAGCTCCCGGAGACGCCACGTTGGGGGGAAGCGACCGAGGGGGAAACACGCCCCTCGCCCGCCCTTTTGGATTTGGGCCGTCCTCCTCACCTCTGGTGGTCCCGCTCGAGCCACGCCCCTTTAGAAGAGAGCAACCCGATGAAAGCCACCTGAACCCGTTCGCGCACCTGCCCTCCGTCTCCCCGACACCAACCAACCAACCAGCCTGCCTGCCTGCCTGCCTGGCTGTTAGCGTGCCCTGGTAGGACGGACGGCTGGCTGGCTGGCTGGCCGCAGCAGCCCCAGGCAAAGAGGCAGGCGGCAGCCAGGTCGGTCCCTGCCGCTAAGGCTGAGGCTACACCTGGCTGGTAGGTGGTTTCAGGGACATGGCGAGTTCTGCCCTTTTCCTTTTTTCTTTCTTTTTTTTTTTTTACACAGCCTTTCTCCTCAGGGGACGAAGCACCGGAGCCAGCCACGTTAGCCTCCTTCCTAGAAGGAGCGCCCCGAAACAAGCCCTCTTTGAAGTCCGCCAGCGTGCAATCTTGGTCGGGGACCCCGCTGTCAGGGGCTAGGCGCCCTCCCAACTCCCCGCCCCGTTGCCCGTTGCATGGCATCGAAACTCTCCCGTTTGTCGCACGCTTCCTCCCTTCCTTTCTCTGCCGGGGCCTGGCGCTGCCCGGCAGCCGGTTTCCTCCAGGTTTGTTGGTTCGGTTCTTTTCTCCTCCACGGCCGAGGCCCGCAGCGTTTCGGCCTCTCTCTCTCTCTCTCTCTCTCCTCCAAAGGGAGACCGAGCTGCTCTCGGGACTTACTTGAGGCCCCGACGTTCCGGCTAGCCGACTTTCCGCAAAGCGCGACGAGGCAGCAGTAGCAGCTCCAGATACGCAGGGTTGTAAGGAGCGCCGGTCTACACATGGCTCGGAACGCGGCCGGTCTTCGGACCGAAACGAGGGGAAGGCGAAAGGGGTTGGGAGCGTTGGTGCAAAAGAATGAGGCGGCCGGGCGGGCGAAGAAAAGTTTCCCGAAGTTTCACGGACGAGAAAGCGGAAAAAAAAGGGCGAGAGCCTCCACGACGGGAAGAGCGAGGGAGACGCTAACTCCCGCGCGCCCGGCTCCTTTCCCCCGCGCCTTAAGTGCCTGAAGCGAAATATGCAAATGAGCCTCCCCACCTATTGGCTCTTATCTTACGCATTCTTGGTGCGAAGGGAGGAGGGGCCCCTTTTAGCCCCTGGCATTGGAGGGAAGCTTGGCTGGACGGCCGAGCCCTTTTCCTTCCAAAAGATGCCTTCGCCTAAGCCAGGGGGTAGGCAACCTCGGCTCTTTTATGACTCATGGACTTCAACTCCCAGAATTCCTGAGCCAGCCAGGCTGGCTCAGGAATTCTGGGAGTTGAAGTCCATGAGTCATAAAAGAGCCGAGGTTGCCTACCCCTGGCCTAAGCGAGCGGGGCCATTTAGCGTCCCTGCGGTTAGAAACCGAGCACGGAGTGGGGCTTCTGAAGAAGGGAGTCCTCCTCCTGTACGCCGCCAGAGTTTGCAACAACGAAAACAACAACAACAACAACAACAGTTAATTCTGGGATGGATAGGGATGGGGGGGGGGAAACAGGGATGGTTTTGATCCGCAGCGGTGTGGAACAAAGTTCCCCCCGGGAAACCGAACCCGGGACCCGCGGGCATCGATTATTTCCTTGATCCCGGTTTTTTTTTTTTTAGGCAGGGTTTGCGAACCGAGGCCGAAGAGGAGCGCGGAGTGCGCGGTCTGCCTTTGTGCGCGCTCCTCTTTAAAGAAGCTGCGGTTTCTCCCGAGTTGTCAACCGGAGCCGCGCCATCCCGGAAACGCGTTGGCCTCAAAGAGGCGTCGGTAACCGCCCGCTCCTTGCCTTTGCCGCCGATCGCTTTTCCAGTTTCGTCTTCAAAACGCCCCAGTTCCTTTTTGCCTTCGCGGGTTTAAGGGGCGCGGGCTTCCCCCGAAGGTATTCCCACGGTTACAGCGTTACGGAAGGATAATAACGCAGGTGAATATTATCAGGCACGACCTGCAGGTGGAGAAGGGTGTTCTCTTATTTGGGTCCTCAGGCTCGCTGTTCAAACAGTTATCACCAATTCCTAGAGCAGGAGCAAGTCGATTTGTTTTACATCTACTAATCAGTAACTCTCTCCAGTCTGGGGCAGGAGTGTTCAACCTTGGCCACTATATAGTACTTGTGGACTTCAACTCCCAGAATCCCCTGGCCAGCATGGCTAGGTGTCATAGCTAGCTAGGGAATTCTGGAAATTGAAGTCCTCAAGTCTTAAAGTGGCCTGGTTTAGGAGTTATGATCCACTCCCTGCCCAACTCTGGAAAAGGTAATTTCCTATTAGTGATGGGTAAACTTCAATTTTGTACTGAACTGCAAAACACAACTGCTTGCTCTGACATAAAATACTATTCCTAATTAATTTTTAATTTACTGGTTTCTAACTTCAGGGGAAAAAATGGAGCATTTAGAGTCCTGCTTTGCAGGAAAGGCAACTGTGTTTCTTATTGGCGCTTGAGAAATATAAAGGTGAAAGTCATCTAATCCCCAAAGAAAATTTTCTGTGCAAACCCAATTCCATAAGGAGGGGATGTGCAAGAGCCTAGGAAGATCTACCAGATCAAAGTTCACAAAAGTGGTTTCATCACATCATTTGCCATTTACTTCAGCAATGGTTCCCTCCTGTGTGCCTCAGTCTAGAATATGCAGTCTCCCACCCTCCCACCCCCATCTTCCTCATTTGAGAAATCACATTCCTTTTTTTTTCAGTACTCTTCTGTATCCTTCCCAGTATTTTTTTTTCTCTGATGCATGCAGTTTAAACTTGCTCCTAAAATTTTGTAATGGGCAATTCACTCTGCCATCTCTATCCCAGGTCATAGTAACTCTCCATTTGGAAAGCTTTCTTTTTTAAAAGCAATCTCCGCAGTCCCAGATGAGAAGTATACAATTTCATCAGAAAGAGAATGCAATCACACTTTCCATTTGGGAAAAATGAATTTAATCAGAGTCGATCCAAGACATTTGTTGCCTGGGGCAAAGGACAAGATGATGACCTCTTGTTATGCATGTGCAAAATTAATTTAAACTGGCAGTTAGAGGGGGATTTTTTCCCTCAACACTGACAATTAGGCAACATCTCCAGCTGAAGATGGCTGAGTCACTATGTGGAATGCAGCAGGAAAGTTTGCCCTCTGGCTTCTCAGGGCACCTCTTTAGCCTGAAGCAGTTCCCTTGTTTTGCCTAAAACTGACTAGAGTTGGAAACAAATCTTTTCCCTGAGGTAAAATTTGGCAAATTTTTCAAACTTATTTTTTTTAAAAATTCCTCTGATGTTATGTTGCTTAGCAACACAAACTAACTTTAAGTGAGATTAGGTGGCTCTGTTTTTGTTTAATGATAATGTAAAATACAACTTTTTCCAGCGGGTAATGAGGATGGCAAGGATATGTTGCAATATTCTCAAAGGGGAACTTTAATTGTAGAACTCAGAGCAGCCTGTTAAAACAAGAACTATTCAGTGAAATCTTGCACTCAGTGTATTCAACCTTCAAATTTCTCTCTCTCTCTCTCACACACACACACACACACACCTACTACAGATTGAATATCACTTTCATTGCCTTTTCCCTTGTACATAAAATAAAACAGGATTAGTTTATTAAGTACGCTGAGCACCAGCATCTGCAGAGAGAGAAAAAAACAAGCAAGAATACTTACTTGTACTGGAAGAAGAAAATAGCTGTAGCTCAGGATTGAACTGTGTGGTCCCTGATGCTCTCTGAGTTTGATAATTTTGTTGCAGAAGTTTCATTATCAAAGTAGGAAACATCGTCATTGCTAGTATTGATGATGTTACCTTGTATGGTAATGAAATGTCTACAAGAAAACCACCAAGCTCAGAGAGCACTAAGAACCCCACAGACTCACTTGCTTTGAACATGCAACCATGCCTAATACCTGCACAGAAGGATGATTGCTTTGATAGTACAATCAGTGCTTTTTTTGTAAAAGAAAAAGGTGCCGGAACTCACACGTCATACAACCCGCCTTGCCTACCCTACAAGGTTCCATCCAAAAAAGGTGCCGGAACTCACACGTCATACAACCCGCCTTGCCTACCCTACAAGGTTCCATCCAAAAAAGGTGCCGGAACTCCGTTCTGAGCATTCTATGAGGAAAAAAGCCCTGAGTACAATACAGCCAATTTTGGCCCCTGCTCCCCCACCACCACCACGGGAAATCTTTGGTGGAATTCTTATCAAAAAATTAGGAAGCGTCTACCTTTTGACATGTGACAGTGTCCAAAATCTGGGAAGTGCAGGGCAGGTTTCATGAGCGTCTAGAGGAAGGACAAAAGGGATATAAGGATGAAAAGCGCATTGTGATATGCACACAAATGCAATATTCCTTGGTCACTTTCTTAATCTCCCCAACATTCTCAATGACACACTTACAGTTGGATGGCTTCCCACAAGGAAAAAAAAAAACCCCACTGATTTAAACAGGGTCACTAGAAGGGTGGGAAGCCTGTATTCCCTTTCCCTTTGAACAATTCAGTTGGAGATAACTGATTTCCCTGCTAATGGTTACTAGGAGATAATGAGGCTTCTTCCCTCTAGCAATTCATTGTTTCCTACTGCAATTATAAATGGGCAACCAAATATCTCTTCCCCACCAACTAATTATCAGGCTGATCAGCTGACTGGTGGGAAAATCTAGTGAACTTCACCATAGTTTATGAGCGCAGTCATCCATCCAGCCATAGTTAAGAAACTTATTTTTTCTATCAAGGGTAAAGTAACATATTGGGGCCCAGTACCAAAATTTATCAGAGCTATCCCTCCTCCTTCCTTCTCTCCCTCTAGCTCTCCAGTTGCCTCTGTGGTCCAACCTAGCCGGTGACCTGCTTTGTCCCAGTAATCTGTTGAAGGACAATTGAAATTGGACTGAAGTCTCTAGGTTACATTCTCCTTTTCTACGTACCTATGTTTTGCCAAACTTTATCATGTTGCTTAACTATTACAATAATATACATGCCTGTTGTGCTTGAAAATGAAATGGTATCAATCTCTAAAATCCTTAACCCGACAGTATGTCTTTGGATCAGATACAAACCTCTCTTTCTCTGTCTCTCTGTCTCTCTCTATCTTTCTGTCCCTCCCTCCTCTCTCCCTAGAATTGGACAACTCACCATAGAACTCGCTGCGGCCAACTTGCCGTGGGACAATTCAACAACTCAGTTTAATTGTTTTTTAAAAAATAAGAAGGAGGAGGAGGAGGAGGAGGAGGATACCTTAGAGGTCATCTAGTCCAACCCCCTGCTCAGGCAGGAAACCCTATACCATTTCGGACAAATGGCTGTCCAGTCTCTTCTTAAAAACTTCCAGCGTTGGAGCATTCACCACCTCTGGAGGCAGGTTGTTCCACTGCTTAATTGTTCTAACTGTCAGGAAGTTTCTCCTTAGTTCCAGGTTGCTTCTCTCCTTGACTAATTTCCATCTGTTGCTTCTTGTCCTGCCTTCAGGCGCTTTGGAGAATAGCTTGACTCCCTCTTCTTTGTGGTAGCACCTGAGATATTGGAATACTGCTATCATGTCCCCCCTCGCCCTTCTCTTCATTAAACTAGACATACCCAATTCCAGCAGCAGTTTTTGTCGTTCATATTTCATTTTGTCCTTCCTTTTGCATCCTTTCTTTAATGATTCTGTTCCACCATTTCTTTGATATTAGTGTAACTCTTGTCCCGCAGTAAGTTGTACCGTGGTGAGTTAGCCATGGTAAGCTGGCTGCGGCTGGTTGGCTGCAGCGAGTTGTCCTACAACCTCCCTCCCTCCTCCTTGAGTGCAACACTTCATTTTTTACACTCTTATCTCACCAAATAGAACATACAGCTCATCGCTAATGCAGTCACAGCCACTAGTTGGTCTCTTAAAGAACCATCTTTTAGCCACTAGTATTTTCCAAGAAACAACCTTATTGCCAAATTTAACAAAACAGCAATTAGCTTATAACTTGATCAAACTATATTGTGTTTCCCCATAAATAAGACCCAACCAGAAAATAAGCCCTAGATGATTTTTCAGGATGTTCGTAATATAAGTCCCACCCACAAAATAAAACCCAGTTAAGATCGTCAGCCAGATGGATGCATTTAGTACCATATTTTCCCAAATATAAGCCCTAAGTGGAAAATAAGCCCTAATGCGTCTTTTGGAGCAAAAATTAATATAAGTCCCGGTCTTATTTTCATGGGAACATGGTATATGTGTGTGTGTGTATGCATATGTTTATAAAGTACTAATATCTAGAGTACTTTATATATTCTGTGTATGCTTAGTATATATAATCTCTCTCTCTCTCTCTCTCTCTCTCCATACACACACACACACACACAATCAGTATCATGCAGATAGGTGTCATTGCTTGATTTGTTATATGTTTAAGTTTATTGTTCCTGCACATTGTCCCTTGAATTCTGCACTCCAAACCAAGCAACTGAACAGAACACTGAAACTGTGGAGAAGAGAAAGCTCTTGATAAATGAGGCAACGTTATTGAGCTCAGTTTTAACTAACGGCTAAAAGACGAGTAACAAACAGCTAATGTCTCAGATGATCCAGGAATTTGCTAGCGGCTAGCCCTATGCCAGAGCTGGGCAACCTGAAATCTTTTGGCCATATGTGATGCCCCACAATCCACTGTTGTAACCCCAAGACATGAGAAAAGAGCAGGAGGGTTGTTACATTTGGGAGGCTACAGCCTTTTGTTAAAATATTTGACACTTCGCTGTAAGCCGCCCAGAGTAATTGAGATTCAAAGGGCATACAAGTTTAATTGTGCCCTGCACTTCCCAGATATGGGCCACTGTCACATGTCAAAAGGTAGACGCTTCCTAACTTTTTGATAGGAATTCCACCAAAGATTTGGGAGCAGGGATCAAAAATTGTTGTTTTACACTATCAAAGCAACCACCCCTCTGTGCATGTGCTAGGCATGGATGCATGTACAAAACAAGTGAGTCTGTGGTGTTCTTGGTGCTCTCTGAGTAGTATAGTAATTATGGAGGGTGGAGAGAGGCAACTAAGGTGGGATTGCAAACATTGCAACTCTGTTCTACTTAAGGCAGGGGTAGGCAACCTTGGTTCTTTTATGACTCGTGGACTTCAACTCCCAGAATTCCTGAGCCAGCGTGGCTCAGCTTGGAAACCTCTGCCTTTCCCCTCAGCGTGGCTGGCTCAGGAATTCTGGGAGTTGAAGTCTATTGCCCTAATTCAGGGGTAGGCAACCTTGGCTCTTTTATGACTCGTGGACTTCAACTCCCAGAATTCCTCAGCCAGCATGGCTCAGCTTGGAAACCTCTGCCTTTCCCCTCAGCGTGGCTGGCTTAGGAATTCTGGGAGTTGAAGTCCATGAGTCATAAAAGAGCCAAGATTGCCTACCCCTGACTTAAGGTATCCTGGGTGTGAGAGAGCTTGAGGAAAACCCCAAAACAGGTGGGCTTATACCTTGTTACCTTTTGGCATTATTCATTCTGAACTAACTTGGTTTCAGACAAATTAGAAGAAAGAAAAAGTAAGAGAAACAAGATGTCTCTTGCTTTTCTGAATCAGCTAGTAAAGATTTCTTCTCACATTTTTCTTTTCCTTCAACCCTCCCTCCCCTTCATACACATTCATCACCTGTGCCTGTGGAATCCCTTGGAAACAGGTTGGCTCAGTCTGGTTGTTCACCTCTGCCTGGACACTTTTAAGATTCTGATACTGAAATTCAGCAGTAACCTGAAAGGTTTAAGCAGTATGGTTGTTGTTTTTTTGTTTTTGCATTAAGGGTGAAGTTGTTTATGGTTAATACATCTATTTTGAATAATTTTCCTAGCTTTCTCCCTCTCCTTCCCCCCCCCCCCAATGCACATATATTCTTTCTGGGTACAGTTAAGTCAAAGTTAAGCACTTTGAAGTTTTGTTGATTTGAAAGGGGAAAGCTAAGATTCAGGAATGGATACAGTTTTGTACAAAGGCCATTTGCTTCATTTAGGTTCCAAGGTTTAATGCAATCTAACGTTGAACTTGAATGTATTTAGGTTATCTCAGAAAACTATTCGCAATCTGATTGTAATTATGAGCAACTAAAAAAAATAAAAAATGCATTATTTTTTTTAGAAATACTGGAAGAATTGCAGTGCCAGAACAAACCTCTTGAACTAATGTGGTATGTGTTGTGTACTATTCCTATGGACTGGGCTTTTCCTATAAACTAAGAGAAAGTGATTGATTTATGGAGCTTATTCCCTCTAGGGATTTGCATGTTTCCCTTTGGTTTATCCGAGGAATGCATATATTTGGCCTGCTTTGGATTTGCCTATGCAAATCCAGTCACAATAAAGGAAAGTATTGGACATATTAGGGGCCTGGGATAAATAACCTCTGCTCAGCCAAATATACTTCAGAAGATTGCTCTGAAGATGGAACAGAAATTCACCAGACCCTCTTGAAACCCTTGAGAGATTGACAGCATGGTATTATATTGGCAGAGTTTAATCAGCCTTGGGCTCCAGTGAGGCTTTTTGTCGTGATGCAAATAATGGGAGATGCTGAATTGGTTTGAGATTACTGCTGTGTGTGTGTGTGTTTCTTGTGTGTGTGTGTGTGTGAGAGAGAGAGAGAGAGACTTTTAGTCCTTATACGAAATCAGTAGTCTGGTATCACTTTTCCCTGATTAATGCATTGTATTAAAAGACAAAAGACTTTAAATGCATGTAATTAAATGCATAAAATGCACACTTAAAGTCATTTATTTAATAAAAGTGTATGTCTTTTAATAACATTCAGTAGTTGGAAAATATGCTATCAGTTTTCTTCTGATCTGGAGTTACTATAGACTAACATAGTGCTCCTTTTGCCTGATCCCTAATAAGTAAGATAATTGTAAATCATGGATTTCTTACCAGCTTACCGCTGTGTAAAAGCATGGATACAAATGCTTTTACTACTTGATACTACTTGAAGGATTGCATCATCTCTTATTTGTCCCTTAATCCTGCCCAATTTGCAGAATCATAATATGTCTGCACTCATAATTATTTGAGCACAAGTAAACAGCTACACAACTCTAACCTTAGGAAGTAATAGACACTGCTTGGATAAACTGGGACCAACTAAGAAATGGACACAAGATCTCATTGCACATTTAGTAAACACATTGTGTTGTGGCTAGTTTAGAGAGTAGTTTCCTGTGTTAAAAAATACAGTAAACATACAATTAAAAGGAGAGATTGCAGTCTGTCAGTGTGTCTGAATGCCTGCATCATGCTCAACAACTCTTTTGCGAAAGACATCTATCAGTAGGTAATCATCGATCTTGGCATCTCTTGTATTTCATTTCTCACTGAAAGTATAAACTGCCTCCAACTCTCAGAGTAATGTGCCGTACATCTGACAAGATGGAATACTAGAATAAAGGCTTAATATTAGTCTCTTAGGTCCACAAGACCCTCTATGCTTTTGCTGTGACAGATTAGCTCCTCTGGCAACTGCTCTGTATTGTAATCCATAGTGTGGGATTGTTGAAATGTATATTTCCACCCAGTCCACAGGAGGGCAGGAAATGAAGTAATGGGATTTAATTTACAGGAAGGAATTGTTAGATAAAACATAGAGGAGAACATGCTTAGCTATCACATCTGTTCTGTAATAAACAGCCATCCTTGGAAAAAATTTGCTTTGCTTTCTTTGAGATTGTCCTAGGTCGTCTGGACATGAAGCTACCAGCATTGCTTGAAAGACCTAATAATTCATGTCTTTCTAAGGCAGACATGTCAAACACAAGGCCCGGGGGCCGGATGCGGCCCGCGAAGTGGTTTCATGTGGCCCAGAAAGCCATCCTAGAGACAGTGAAGGAATGGCCCCCACTGCCTTGGCACTTGCCCCGGTCCCATCTCCTTCTGCCAGAGACCCTTAGATCTGTCCCACTCCTGCCCAGGCCCCCATAGGCACCCTTGATGCGAACAATGTCAAGCTGGCCATGCCCACCCAGTAGGCCATACGCACTCTAGCCACGCCCACCCAGTAGGCCACACCCACCCTGGCCACACCCAACCGGCGCCCTGAGGGCAATTGCAATGCTGATGCGGCCCTCAATGAAATTGAGTTTGACACCCCTGTTCTAAGGAGTGGAGATTCTGTCAACTCCATGTATGAATACACATATCATGGGCGGATTATAATATTCTTACAGGGTTTTTGGGTAGCGAGAATGTAGACATTGCATTTTTTTTCCCCAGATGGTGGGAAAGGAGAACCTAATGAGAGAAACATCAAAGGAATTACTGTTTTTCCTCCTGATCTTCAGAGGAAAGAGAGAATACCTTCTTAGCAGAACCAAGCCATAATCACATGGCTGGGCAGATGAACATTTTGAGGATCATGATGAAAAATAATTAATGGTTTGTATTTGTCATGATCCCTTTTAATTATAGAGCTTAACTTGAAAATGATTGATGACAAACAAAGCCACTTATCACAGGAGCAGACCTTCCCTAAAAGGGAAGGGAGACCTTCCCATGACACATTTACACCAAAGTACTGTGGCATCTTGAGGAAATATTGGCTTTTTAATTTAATTTAATTAATGTAAACACCAACCAACTCCAACCAACTGTGCGTGCTGTATACAGTGAAACCAACAGAATTTAAGCAGAATGCAATCACTATAACAGCAAAGAAAGAGAATACGACAGAATACAGTACAAAACAGCAATGAAGGCACTGCCGTTATGAATTGATGCAAGATTGATCTGAACTAGTTGTAGGCAAGTTTGAACCAGGAATATTTGTATCAATTTCAAAAAACAGGTTTGTATAAAAGGGCAGTTTCAGAAGGGTTTTGAGCATTTCAATGTCCTAAGTATAAATAAATAGGTATATTTATTTATTCCATTTAGTCTTTCAACTAGTAAGCACAGTTTACAGCGAAGCCATAGTGGGTTCTTATTTACCCACGATCTTTAAATGTTGACTAGCAACTCATCATCATTGTAAAAAATGATCGGAGTTCCTCTCTATTTTCCTTGAACATTTAATAGTGTGGCATTATGCTAGAAGGTAAAAAGACGCTTTTAGTTGGATTATATGCTCCTAATCAACAACAAGCTGACTTTTTTAGTTTACTTCATACAAAGCTTACCCAGCTGGATTATAAATCTTTTATTTTTATGGGGGATTGGAATGGTGTTTTGGATGTACAGATGGACAAGGCTGGAGCTTTTAAGCGCGTCCCAAGTCATGCTAGACTGCCTAAATCCTTTTTTGAAATGAAGGATGACTTGGAACTGCGAGATATTTGGCGCGAGAGACATTTGCAGGAAAAGGATTATACTTTTTATTCTGACAGACATCAATCTTTTTCCAGGATCGATTTTATTTTGTTGACTAATGATTTTTTTTAAGGACTAAAAAGGTGAAGATTTGTGCAAGAACTATTTCTGATCATAGCCCAGTTTGGCTAGAGATTGATAAGGAGAATAGAGACAGGCGCTCGTGGCGCATTAATGAGAATTTGTTTAGAAATCAGAGAAATGTGGAAGAATGCAAACAGCGGATGAAGGATTTTTTTGAAATTAATATGAATAAGGGCACCTCTATGGACATGGTTTGGGATGCTAGCAAGGCCTATATGAGAGGGGTGTTGATATATATGAATAATAAACATAGACGTGCTGTGGAAGCTAGGAGGAAAGAAATGGAGAATGAAATAAAGGAAAAAGAAAAGGCTTTGATCTTGAATTCAGAGGATGTGAAGACTAAGGAGGCTATTAAACTGTTAAGAGGACAATTTGATAAATTAATGGCTGACCAAGTGGCAACCAATTTGCGGTTTGCCAGGCATAATACCTTTTGCAACGCTAACAAACCAGGTAGATGGTTAGCTTATAGATTGAGGAAAAAACAAAGGGCTTCTAATATAGACAAAATTGAGTATAAAGGAAGGGTTGTGTTTCAACAGGACCTTATCAAGGATGCTTTTGTGGATTTTTATTCTAAATTATATGCTAAGGAGAAGATTAATGAAAAAGACATTGATATATATTTGGAGAATGCTAGCATCCCGGTTCTTACGCAAGTACAAAAAGAGGGGATTAATCAATTAATTACAGAAGAAGAAATTTTTACAGCAATTAAGGAATTGAAGGTGGATAAAGCACCAGGTACGGATGGTTTGTCTGTGGCTTACTACAAAAGTTTACAACTAGAGATGATGAAACCATTAAAGGAACTGTTCCAGACAATCCAGAGGGGGGGAAAGGTGCCACCGTCTTGGAGAACAGCTTTTATTTCCTTGATTCCGAAGGAAGACCAAGATGCTACTCAAGTTAAAAATTATAGACCGATATCGCTTTTAAATACAGATTACAAGATATTTGCTAAGGTTTTGGCTAATAGACTGATGAGGGTTCTGCAACAGGTGATTCATGGGGACCAAACGGGGTTTATTAGTGGTAGGCAAATAAAAAATAATGTGAGGCATATAGTTGATGTGTTAGAGTTTTTGGAAAGGAACAACCAGATCCCTGCGGCGCTAATTTTTCTAGATGCTGAAAAAGCTTTTGATCAATTGAATTGGCAATTTTTGATGAAAGTTTTAGACAAAATGGATTTTGGGGAAAAATTTTTACAACCGATTAGGGCATTATATCAAAAACAAACTGCCCGAATTATAGTTAATAATAGTCTGACAGAAGCATGTAATATTGAGAAGGGCACAAGGCAAGGGTGTCCGTTATCGCCCTTGTTATTTGTGTTAACATTAGAGATATTATTGGTTAAAATATGGAATTCGGAAAAAATTAAGGGGATACAAATTAGGGATCAGGATTATAGATTGAGAGCATTCGCAGATGATCTGGTTGTTACAGTGACCCAGCCAGAGAACTCTGTTGTGGACCTGATGGAGATAATAACACAATACGGGAAGGTTTCTGGATTTAAAGTTAATATACAGAAAACCAAAATTCTGGCCAAAAATATGACAGTTTCGCAAAAGGCTCTCTTAGAAGGATTAACTGGATTTGAGATTGTTAAAAGGGTTAAATATTTGGGGGTGCTTTTGTCGCCCTCTAATACAAAGTTATATAAAAATAATTATGAAAAACTATGGGGGAAAATTCAAAAAGAATTGGAGAGTTGGGAAAAATTGCAATTGTCTTTGTTGGGACGGATCGCAGCAGTGAAAATGAATGTCCTGCCTAAATTTTTATTTTTATTTCAAATGATACCGATTCTTAAGAAAGATTCTAATTTGGAGGAATGGCAGCGAGGTATCAATAAATTTGTTTGGGCAGGGAAAAGGCCATGAGTTAAACTTAAGATTATGCAGGATACTCGTGAGAGAGGTGGTCTTAAAATGCCTAATCTTAAATTATACTATGAAGCTGCTGCATTAGTAGGAATAAGTGATTGGATTAATTTGACACAAGAGAGATTATTAAATCTTGAGGGCCACGATTGCATATTTGTTGTATGACAAGAAGGTAGACAATGTGTTTAGAGTGCATATTTTAAGACAGGCATTGTTGAGAGTTTGGAAGAAGTATAGACATAAGCTAGATTGTAAGATACCACTGTGGGCAATTCCAAAACACGCAATAGAAAATATACATGCTGGTTTCAAACATGATGTGACTACGTACAAGGAGATCCTAAGCTTGGAAAGAAATGTTTGGTGTTTGAAATCATATAGCCTCTTGCGAGAAGAGAAGGTTGTTCAAAATTGGTTTCAATATACTCAGTTACGGGCCAGGTGGAAAGAAGACCAGAAAAATGGTTTTACAATGACTGATGAAAATTTGATAAAGCAAATTAGAAATCAGGGACCAGCACATATTAAACGGATATATCTTGCGTTGATAGAGATTAATTCAGAAACAGAACTTGTTAAGGATTGTATGATAAAATGGGCCCAAAACATCCAGGAAGTTATCACAATGGACACGTGGGAAAAGATTTGGGTGAGGAATGTAAAATTTACACAAGCTCAAAATTTAAGAGAGAATTTTTACAAAATGTTTTATAGATGGCATTTAGATCCTAAAAAGCTTGCAAGTATGTATCCGAATTATCAGCCTAAATGTTGGAGGTGCGGTGATGAAGACGCAACATATTTTCACATATGGTGGACTTGTAAAAAGGTTAAGGCCTTTTGGATAAAAGTCTGGTGGAACATGCAGAAGATTTTTAAACAGAGGATAAAGTTTTGTCCGCAACTTTTTTTGTTGGGAATAATTACAGATGCTACAGTTGTGGACATTAAGTTGATGTTGAATTTAATTACGGCAGCAAGACTTTTGATAGGTCAGTACTGGAAGAAAGAGGAACTGCCGACCATAGAAGAGTGGACTTTAAAGGTTTCCGACCTGGCAGAGATGGCGAAGATTTCGGCCTATTTGAAAGATCACTCGCAAGAACGCTATATTATGGAATGGAGAAAATGGATTGAGTTTATCCAGAACAAGTATAGGGTTAAGAAGTTTCATGTAGCATTTGAATAAGTCTTCTTTCTTTTTTTTCTTTTTCTATTCTAGTTTCTCTATATATATTTAATATTACTAAGGTTTGTTTTATCCTATATAAGTTAGAGAGTGATGGATTTTAGAGTTTATGGTTGTTAGTATATGGTTGTTTATGATTGTTTTTTTTATATATACCTTGTATTTAGCTCTGGGAAGTCGGGGGGGAGGGGGGGAGAGGGGAGAGGTAGGGGGGAGGGAGAAGGGAGGGGGAGGGGGGATTTTTAAAGAAAAAATTGTATGTTAAAACTTTTCAATAAAAAAAAATAGTGTGGCATTACAAGCTAATCGTTTGTACCCGTGTTTTTGTTCTTTCCCTTTTTAAAATCCTTGCTAAAAGATAAAAGTTAAAAACCATGTTATGCTCCTGCAACTCAACATGTGCAGGGAAACCATAGTAGCATCAAGACAAAACACAGCAGGAAGTGGGAGAGAATTTGTCTTACACAAGAAACACAGGACAACGAGCAACATGAGAGGTCTTTCCTTTGTGTTGGTGTGGCCAATGTTTCTTTATTACTCAGGGTCTATTATTACTTTATTACTCAGTGCCTATTATTTTTTGGTTGATACCTTTCATTTTCCTGTTGCCCAGGTCAGCCTCACCTCAACTCATTAATCACTTATCTGGGCGATGTCAAGTTCTCTTTGTCTTTTGCCTAGTAGACTCAGGGGTTTTCTGCTTTATAAAAGTAAAATCCCGCTTCCTGGAAAATCCTGCAGTTGGGTTTGAAATTACCTAGGCTACATTGCTCTTCTCCAGTTTGATTAATAACTCCATAGAGACCACCTGCCAAAAGCACCTCGATTGTCTTGCCAGCCCTTTTTTCAAAGCATGCCATGTAAATGACAGATGAGCACTTGCCTTTTCTCCTTCAAAGGCTGAGAAGTGAGTATTGAAGCCAAGACTTCCTTCATTAGTTACGTCTCTCCTCTGTTGACCAAGCATGTTTGGCTCTTTCACTCCTTCTTCAGCTCTGCCCTGGTTCTTGCCCATGTGCAATAATGAAGATGAAATTGGCTGATGGAAGGAGGGAGGCAATGTTTTGTTTTATTTCTTGGCCCAAAAGCAAATGATTCATTCCTGCAGAGCTATGGCTTCCTCGTAGGCAAAGTTATTGTACTTGCAAACAGGCTTTGAACCAGCCAACTCCTTCTCACTTTTGTCTCTGTATACAAATTTTAAAAAAAACAACATATGAGCCATGAGGACAGATGATTCTTGTTTGTCTCCTTAAGACCTTCCTTCCAGGGAAAATAATGTGGGGAGATGCCAAGAAACATCCCCTGTGCAAGGAAGAACACCTGGCAAGGCCAGATATTGGTGCTTTCTGCATTAAAAAGCATAATATCCTCAGTCATCTTTTTCTTATCTCTCCACTTACTCCATTCATATAAAGACTCAGCAATGAAATCTCATGTAAATACAAAGAGTTATGGCAGCAGCCCTATCTTCACTTAAACAATGGTCATGCTCTCTCTGGCAATATATTTATGTTTTAAACGTGCATAAGATGGCACTGTACCTAGGAGACCAAGACTCTTGAGAACCATAATGGTGAGCTTCAAAATAGCCTCAAAACTTTATGTTATTTATTTTTTTAATTTTTTTTATTGAAAAGTTTTATGGTACATTTTTAAATAAAAAAACCCCTCCCCCTCCCCTCTCCCCAAACCTCCCCAACTCTCCCCTCCCCTCTCCCCCCCTCCCCGACTTCCCAGAGCTAAATACAGGGTATAAAAATACAAACAAACATAATCTAAAATATGCAAACAACAATAAAATATTAAATTCTATCGCACTATAACTCTTAATAAAATAACTACAAGCTAGTTATACATCATATAAATCCACTACTTATTCAAATGCTAAGTGAAACCTTTTAGTCCCATATTTATTCTGGATATAATCAATCCATCTTCTCCACTCCACAATATATCTCTGTTGCGATTGGTCTTTCAAATACGCTGAAATCTTTGCCATTTCTGCCAAATTGGAAACTTTTAAAGTACATTCTTCTATAGTCGGCAGTTCTTCCTTCTTCCAATATTGCGCTACTAAAAGTCTCGCTGCCGTAATTAAATTCAACATCAGCTTAGTGTCCACAACGGTAGTATCTGTGATAATGCCCAATAAAAACAATTGCGGACAAAACTTTATCCTTTTCTTGAATATTTTTTGCATATTCCACCAAATTTTAATCCAAAATGTAACCCTTTTACAAGTCCACCATATATGAAAATACGTTGCGTCCTCACAGCCACACCTCCAACATTTGGGCTGGCAGTTCGGATACATGCTTGCTAGTTTTTTAGGATCTAAATGCCACCTATAAAACATTTTATAAAAATTCTCTCTTAAATTTTGGGCCTGTGTAAATTTTACATTTCTTACCTAAATCTTTCCCCAAGTATCCATTGTGATAACTTCTTGAAAATTCTGAGCCCATTTTATCATACAGTCTTTGACAAGTTCCGTCTCTGAATCAATTTCTATCAATGCAAGATATATCCTTTTTATATGAGCTTGACCTTGATCTCTAATTTGCTTTACCAAATTTTCATCAGTCATCAAAAAACCAGTTTTCTGGTCCTCTTTCCACCTAGCCTCTAATTGCCCATACTGAAACCAAGTTTGTACTATCTTTTCTTCTTTTAAAATGTTATATGACTTCAATTGCCATACATTCCTTTCCAAACTTAAAATTTCCTTATATGTAGTCACATCATGTTTGAATCCCACATTTATATTTTCTATTGTGTGTTTAGGTATTGCCCAAATAGGTATCTTATAATTTAACTTGTGTCTGTACTTTTTCCAAACTCGCAACAGAGCAAACCTTAAAATATGTATCTTAAACACATTATCCACCTTCTTATCATACAATAAATATGCATGCCATCCAAATAACAAATCATGACCCTCAAGATTTAATAATCTCGCTTGTGTTAAATTAAACCAGTCACTTATTGCTGACAAAGCAGCAGCTTCATAATATAATTTAAAATTAGGCATTTTAAGACCACCTCTTTCACGCGTATCTTGCATTATCTTAAATTTAACTCGTGGCTTTTTCCCTGCCCAAACAAATTTATTAATTCCTTTTTGCCATTCCTCCAAATTTAAATCCTTTTTAACTATAGGTATCATTTGAAATAAAAATAAAAATTTTGGCAAAACATTCATTTTCACTGTTGCAATTCTTCCCAATAAGGATAATTGTAATTTTTTCCAACTATCTAATTCTTTTTGTACTTTTCCCCATAACTTTTCATAATTATTTTTATATAACTTCACATTTGAGGGTGACAAATATATCCCCAAATATTTAACCCTTTTAACTATTTCAAATCCCGTTAGCTCTTCTAAAACAGCCTTTTGTGACACTGTCATGTTTTTAGACATTTTAGTTTTTTGTATATTGATCTTAAATCCAGAAACTTTCCCATATTGCATTATTATCTCCATCAATTCTACAACTGAATAATCAGGCTGAGTCACTGTAACAACCAGATCATCTGCGAACGCCCTCAATCTATAATCCTGGTCTCTAATTCGAATTCCCTTAATTTTATCCGAGTCACGTATTTTAATCAGTAATATTTCCAATGTTAAGACAAATAATAGAGGTGACAACGGGCACCCCTGCCTTGTGCCTTTCTCAATATTACATACTTCAGTCAGACTATTATTGACTATTATGCGGGTTGTTTGCTTTTGATATATTGCCCTGATTGGTTGTAGAAATTTATCCCCAAATTCCATTTTCTCTAATACTTTCATCAGAAGTTGCCAATCCAATTGATCAAAGGCTTTTTCAGCATCCAAGAAGATCAACGCTGCAGAGATCTGATTGTTTCTTTCCAAAAATTCCAACAAATCTACTATGTGTCTCACATTGTTCTTCATTTGTCTACCACTTATAAACCCAGTTTGATCACCATGAATTACATGTTGTATTACCCTCATCAATCTGTTAGCTAAAACTTTGGCAAATATCTTGTAGTCCGTATTCAAAAGTGATATTGGCCTATAATTTTTTGCTTGGATGACATCCTGATCTTCCTTCGGAATCAAGGAAATAAAAGCAGTCTTCCAAGACGGAGGTACCCCTCCTCCCATTTGAATTGTCTGGAACAATTCCCTTAAAGGCTTCACCATCTCTAACTGTAAATTTTTATAATACACAGCAGTCAATCCATCCGTACCCGGCGCTTTGCCCACTTTCAGTTGCTTGATTGCTAAAAAAATTTCTTCATCAGTTATTAATTGATTCATCCCTTCCTTTTGTTCTTGGTTAAGAACAGGAATATTAGCTCTTGCCAAGTAATTATCTATATCTGCATCTCTAATCTTATCTCTGGCATACAACTTAGAATAAAAATCAACAAAAGTCTTTTTGATAAGACTCTGCTGGTACACTACCTTACCCTTATGTTCTATTCTATCTATATTAGAAGCCCTTTGCTTCTTCCTTAACAAATAAGCTAGCCATCTACCTGGTTTATTAGCATTACAAAAAATATTATGTCTAGCATACCGTAAATTAGTTGCCACTTGATCTGCCATTAACTTATCGAACTGACCCCTTAATAAAGTAATTACCTCTTTAATCTTCCCATCAGATGGATTCAAAATTAAGGCCTTTTCTTTTTCCTTAATTTCATCCTCTAATTGTTTCCTCCTAGATTCCAAGTTACGTCTATATTTATTGTTCAAATATATTAGTACACCTCTCATATAAGCTTTACTAGTATCCCAAACCATCTCAATAGAAGTACCTTTGTGCATATTAATTTTAAAAAATTCCTTCATCTGTTTTTTACACTCTTCCACATTTTCCTGATATCTAAACAAGTTTTCATTTAAACGCCAGGACCGTCTATCCCTATTATCTTTTTCTATCTCTAACCATACTGGACTGTGATCAGACATAGTTCTTGGACAAATCTTAATCTTCTTAATCCTACAAAAAAGTCATTAGTGATTAATATAAAGTCAATCCTGGAGAAAGATTGATGCCTGTCGGAGAAAAAAGTATAGTCCTTTTCTTGCAAATTTCTTTCTCTCCAAATGTCTCACAATTCCAAGTCATCCTTCATCTCAAAAAAAAAAGATTTAGGCAGTCTAGCATGACTTGGGGTGCTTTTAAAAAAAAACCTTGTCCATTTGTACATCCAAAACACCGTTCCAGTCTCCCATCAAAATACAAGATTTATAATCCCACTGAATAATCTTGCTGTGTAATAAACTGTAAAAATCTCCTTGTTGTTGATTAGGAGCATATAGTCCAACCAAAAGCGTTTTTTTGCCTTCTATTAACAGTTCAATTATAACATATCTTCCTTGTTTATCTGCTTCAATTAAAGCCGCTGTCAGAGTATTCTTAACATAAATAACCACTCCATTTTTCTTATCAGTTGCAGAAGCAATACACTATGTGCCCAACCTTGAGTTTATCAAATACTTTTGATCCGTGGCTCTAATATGTGTTTCTTGTAGACAAATAACATCATTCTTAAATTGTTTTAAATATTGAAATATTTTCTTTCTCTTCTGTGGTGAATTTAAACCATTAACATTCCAGGTTAGAAGCTTTGTCGCCATCTTTTGTGACCTGAAGCTTTTGGAGCGCTTCTTCCAAGATCACCTGCACTCTCTTAGGTCGCGCTCCTCCCACTGCTTCACTGTAAGTAGGTTTTGGAGGTGCCATCATAACTCTCTGCTGTTCTTGTTCTTGCTCTTGTCTCATTCGTCTAGCAGCAGCACGTGCCATTCTCTGGTCTCTAACCTCCTCCGATGATACTGAAATTTGATCCACTCCTGTAACTTTCTGGAATTCTCCATCTTTCATCTCCGTAACTCGTTCGGCACCTTGTAGATTCTCACTTTGTGATTGACACACTCCCTCACCATTCTTCTTTTTAGATTCCAAAAGTGGTATGGGGACTGCTTTTAAAACATTAGTATAAAAATCACGTGCCTGTAACACTGTAAGAAGACGATGTCTCGTGCCTGCATACATCACCACCATGCCCACTGGTATCTCCCATCTGAACTGAATATCCCGTCTTCTTAATTCTTGTGCCAGAAAAGCAAATTCCTTCCTTCTCCTTAAGATTCTTGGAGGGATCTCTTTTAAAATTAAAACTTCTTGTTCAGCAATTGCAAATTTATTATTGTAGAAAGCTTGAATAACCTCATTTCTAATTGCTTTCTTTGTAAAGTAAACCACCACATCTCTGGGTAATTTCCTTTGTCTTGCAATCCACAAATTAACACGAAATATTTTGTCTATATCCACCATAATTTCTTCTGCTGGTCGCTCCAAAACACCTTCCAAAGCCTCTGAGACTATTTTTTTCAAATTTTCCTTAGAATCCTCTAATTCTCACAGCGAACTCCATCTCCCTGTACTGTACCAAGGTCAAATCGTCGTCAATCTTATCCACCACATTTTCAGTCTCTGTCATTTTTGCATCTAATCTGATATTATTTTGGCTGAGATCTTCCACTCTCTCGTCCAGGCGCTCTATACATACAGCCATGCCTTGAAATGCAAGTAAAATGTCTGCCCTCATTTCTGTAAGTTTCTCCTCCATAAGTTCAGCTAATTGTTGAGATTGCTTTTTCAAAGCCTCTTGCAAAACATCCTGTAGATCTTTCACTGTAAAAGTTGGTACAGGTGCAGGTGCAGGTGCAGGGGGAGGGGGCATTAAAGCTTGTAGCGAAGATTGCTGCACCGGAGAAGCCCCCGCGCTTCTAGAAGCTTTAGAAGATTTGGCAGCCATTTTCACCCACTATTGCCTGTTACGCACTTTCACTTTTATCAAACTCCACAAAGTCCACCGAGTTAAAGATCATAAACTTGCTTTCACCTGATTCTCCTGTACCGCTCTGCCTGCATCCAAGTTATCTGAAGTTAACTCTTGCTGGCAGGGATGGTTGCTATGCCCTGCTCTGCTCCAAAGCCCTGGAGCAGAGGTGTCCCGAGGTCCGGAGCAAACTCAGGCTTCGGGGGGGCTCGATCCTTCAGCCACCAGAGTTTCAACTCTGGCAGCCCGAGAGAGCTCTACCCCTGCCTGGGCGCTCACCCCCTCCTCTTCTCCCGAGGAGCGGGCTTCCGAGCTGTCAAAACAGCTGATCGGCGCTGTTTTCGGCGGCTCCACGGAGACAACGGGGCTGACAGCCAGAATGGCTGCCGGCAGCAGAGCCTTGCCACCCAGAAGTCCTATGTTAGTTTTATTTTATTTGGCAAATTTATATGGTTGTTGTTGTTGTTAGCTGCGAAGTCATGTCTGACCCATTACGACCCTATGGACAACGTTCCTCCAGGCCTTCCTGTCCTCTACCATCTTCTGGAGTCCATTTAAGCTCACGCCTACTGCTTCAGTGACTCCATCCAGCCACCTCATTCTCTGTCGTCCCCTTCTTCTATTGCCCTCAATCTTTCCCAGCATTAGGCTCTTCTCCAGTGAGTCCTTCCTTCTCATTAGGTGGGCAAAGTATTTGAGTTTTAGCTTCAGGATCTGGCTTTCTAAAGAGCAGTCAGGGTTGATCTCCTCTAGGACTGACCGGTTTGATCGCCTTGCCGTCCAAGGGACTTGCAGGAGTCTTCTCCAGCACCACAGTTCAAAGGCCTCAATTCTTTGGTGCTCAGCCTTTTTTATGGTCCAACTTTCACTGCCATACATTGCAACTGGGAAGACCATAGCCTTGACTATACGCACTTTTGTTGGCAGGGTGATGTCTCTGCTTTTTAGTGTGCTGTCTAGATTTGCCATGGCTTTCCTCCCCAGGAGCAAGCGTCTTTTAATTTCTTGGCTACAGTCCCCATCTGCAGTGATCTTGGAGCCCAGGAAAATAAAATCTGTCACTACCTCAATTTCTTCCCCATGTATTTGCCAGGAATTGAGAGGGCCGGATGCCATGATCTTGGTTTTCTTAATGTTAAGTTTCAAGCCAACTTTTTCACTCTCCTTCTTCACCTGCAACAAGAGGCTCTTCAGTTCTTCTTCACTTTCTGCCATTAGAGTGGTATCATCTGCATATCTTAGATTGTTGATATTTCTTCCGGCAATCTTAATTCCAACTTTTTATTCATCTAGCCCTGCCTTTCTCATGATGTGCTCTGCATATAAGTTAAATAGGCAGGGCGACAGTATACAGCCTTGCCGGACTCCTTTCCCAATTTTGAACCAATCAGTGGTTCCGTGTCCAGTTCTCACTGTTGCTTCTTGGCCCACATATAGGTTTCTCAAGAGACAAATAAGATGGTCTGGTATGCCCATCTCTTTGAGAACTTGCCCCATCTTGTTATGATCCACACAATCAAAGGCTTTAGCATAGTCAATGAATCAGAAGTAGATGTTTTTCTGGAACTCTCTAGCTTTCTCCATGATCCAGCGTATGTTGGCAATTTGATCTCTAGTTCCTCTGCCTCTTAGAAATCCTGCCTGTACTTCTGGTAGTTCTCGATCCACATACTGCTGGAGTGTAGCTTGTAGGATTTTAAGCATAACTTTACTAGCATGAGAAATGAGTGCAATGGTGCAATAGTTTGAACATTCTTTGGCACTGCCTTTCTTTGGAATTGGAATGTAAACTGATCTTTTCCAATCTTGTGGCCAGTTGAGTTTTCCAAATTTGCTGGCAAATAAAGTGTAGCACTTTTACTGCATCATCTTTTAAGATTTTGAATAGCTCAGCTGGAATACTGTCACTTCCACTAGCTTTGTTGTTGCTCAGCTTTTCTAAGGCCCACTTCACTTCACATTCTAGGATGTCTGGCTCGAGGTCAATGACTACCTCATTGTGATTATCAGGGATGTTAAGCTCATTCTTGTATAGTTCTTCTGTGTAATTTTGCCACACAGGGCAGCACATAATAATAAAAATTTAAAAAAAACAATAAAAGTTGTTGCTAAATTATCATTTTGAGTGTAAAACAAGAGCGGTGTCATAAATTACACAGGGAACAATTATATTATTTGCATTTAGTTCTTATCCTAGTTCTTTACGTCCTAGTTCCATCTGTTTTTTGGGAATGTTTCCATACAATTGGTTCTGGAGTATTCACAATAAGAGGTGAAGTTATGCTTCTCTTTATTTATTGTTCTCTGCAACTAGTCTTTGAAGGCAGAGGCACAAGATGGGAAGAGGGGTATGTCCCCTTCTCCCCTTATGAGAACTATCTAGACGGGAGTTACACTAGGATCCAGAGTTTCCCAGGGCAGAAATGAGAGTTCTGTCAACAGCCATTAGTTGCTGTTTTTCCACATCTGAAAAATTCAAGGCTAAATATCTGTTACCTCATGGCTAAAATGAGCAGAAGTACCATAATTAAGCACTGAAGATATCAGAAACGTTTTCACTTGAAAATGGCTTCATCCTGGCATGCATTCTTTTCTAGACATGTCATGCCAAGGATCTGGCAAACTTCTGCTGAGTTTAAGCTTAAGAGCTGAAGAGATTGCCAGCCACTGTGTGAAACAAAAAGCTGAAATAAATAGTACTTGCCCTAACAAAATATTGGTTTATAGATTATATAAGATATGCTAAGGGTCAACTAGAAAGTCTTCTTTGTCCAAACCCAATGTTGGCTCATATAGACCAGGCTTGGATTAATGGCTATTTGTGATGGTGTCCCCTGCTCATCAGTAAAAAGAGACTTATGTATGTGTATAGGAAAGAAGGCTTACCAATAGTGCATCCTGACAACAGCTTCCTGCCCCCTTTACTACAACTCTGTGACCGAAGATAAGGCCTGCAGTACTTCTGAGTCAGGCATGGTTTCAAAGAATTGAGGCATTTGGGAATCAAGGTTTCTATCATCTGTTTCCTCAGAAAATATTTTACTGTTTTCTTATACAGACCTCTCAACTTGCTGTTTAGAAAACTGGTAACATTTGGCATTAGCCCAGTAATAATTCAATGGATTTTAGTCATTCTGAATATAAAAATTTATATTAATAAGACCGTAATTTATTCATAATTCTCCAGGAAAAATTAAAACATCAGTGAAATATTTCATTATAGTTATCATTCCTTAAATCGGTTCTTTCTGGTTGTTTTCATACAGCATAACACATGCTTCAAATTTCAGGGCTTAACTGTAACAAAACTGTTTTTGTTACAACTGTAACAAAAACATACTCTTGTGTACTAAATATTTAGCTTTGGAATAAGTTAGATTTTCGGAATAAGAAGGAGGGCAAACAAACACTATGGCTTTCATGTAATCAAAATATGAACACAAACTTCTGTAGATTGGGAAATGTATCTTTCAAAGGCATATTTGGTACCTCATTGTTGAGTTGTGCTGTTATTCCATCACAAAGTCCTAATGTATTTGCTGGCCATGGTTTATTGACCAACGTTATAAAACTCTTACACAATCCCATTGAAATAATTGCGAGGTGTCTAAGAGAATCTGGCTTAGCAAAGGAGCTGGTAAATTAATACTTTGTGAAAGATGGTTCGCTTTTTTAAAAAGAAATGTATATGTTTTCCTTTTTCATGCCTTGAACATGGAATTTAAAACTTGGCTCCCTGCTTATTTTAAAAGAGGCAAATGAGGTGTTAGTCCCTTAATAAACCTGAGGCCCTTCAAATATACTGGACTTCAGTTCTCATATACTACAATACTTACGGAATTACGGTGTTGAAGAGCAACATATCTGAAAGGCACCAGGTTGACAAAGCTTGCTTTAAAAACCCACCATAAATGTTCTGTTGGAAATCTTATTAAATGGCAATGACATAGGAATAGACCACAACTACATCTCAATCTGATAAGTATAAAATCTTCAAATACCTCCCCCTTAATGCCTCCACAGTGGCGGTGGAAAATATTCCTGACCATTTTCCTTTTGGAACCCTTCCTGTGTACCTCAGTACTAAAATCATGTCCCCCCTCAGTCTTTCTTTCTCCAAATTGAACATTCCAATTTCTTTCATTCTACCTTCATGGGGCATGTCCACCAGTCCCTCCATCATTCTGTCACTCTTCTCTGAACATGTTCAAACCTGCCAATAGCATTGTAAAAATGTGGAGCCCATAATTGTATACAGTACTCTCGAGAGGATCTGTTGTGATTCAGGGTCAGCCTGTGGGTTCGGCAGTTGGGTTGGATGACTCAGAGGAGGAGGAGGAGGGGGGTGTTGAAGAGCTTGATGAGAGTCCTCAGCCAGGCCCCTCTCATCTGGTCACGACGCAGACCCAGCTGTGTGAGCCTGACAGTGTGGATGAAGATGACCCACAGCTGGCCCTGTTCAAGGACGCCCGACGCAGGAGGCAGTCAATCAGGAGTAAACAGAGGAAGGCAATGGGGCTCCTTGGAAGGAGGCAGAGAGAAGCCACGCCCTGAACTGTATTTAAGGGGGAATGCGTGGGAGGGCTGGTTTGCTGAAGGCAACCGCTTGAAAAGTTCCTGTTTCTTGGTTTGTGTCTTGTTCTATTTGTTTTTGTAGCAATAAATTTGGCATGGCGTAATTCCAGCCTCTTGCCTTCTTGTAAAAGGGGTTGTCCCTGCCTTTTCTGCAGGGCCGGTAGTAGGCTGGTTCAGAACAGGATTCTCCATTGCAGAATAAAAAGAAATGATGTAGGATAGAGACTGGCAGAGCCACGGGGAAGAATTAAATGGGGCATTAGTTTAGAATCTTAATGTAGCCACAATAGAATAAAGTCCAACCCTCTTTGATTGCCATTGACCCTTACTGAATTCTGTATAAATGGAAACAGTTAGTCTGAGAAAATTCCTTTGCATAGCTTTAGCAATAAATCAGTAATCTATAATCAGTGTGTGGACTGGTTTTTCCATACCCAGCCATAAGGAATTTGGGTGTCTTTGATACAATGCTTCTTCTTCCATTTCAATGAAGACCTGCATTAACTCTTCTAGAGCGGGACCACCTTCAGCGTGTTCAGTTTGTTGTCAGTGACCATATCCTCACCCCAAATTAGCCACAAATCTCCCACCTTGTATGTTTGCCTTATATTTTTCTTCCCCAAAAGGAATGCCTCACGTATCTCACTGTTGAAGGACAACTTGGTCCTCTGATTCCAGTTTTCTACCCTGTCTGAATTAGATGGCAGCTAATTTTCCTGAAGGATCATATATTGTATTTTCCCCAAATGTGTGGTTCTGTGCGGTTATATGCTAACTGATGAATGATGGATAATAACATCCTTGGTTGTTTCGAGACAGCCACCATCTTTTTGGCATCTCATTGGCCACTAATGCCAATGCTTCAAAGCACGTTCTCGTTACTGTTAATTTGGCATAATCATGATTTTATGGCTGTAGAAGATGCCATAAATCACTTATTGGCAAAAGGATTCCACACTGCAGAAGAAAACAGTAGCTACCCAAAACCTGAGTAAAGTAGGTTGTACTATGGAAAGATAAATTATCACCCCCTAAATTACAGAGAAAAATAAATCTATGAGACCCCCCCCCCCGTTTGTTTCTTATGGGATTGCTTTACTTTAAGTCATTCTATAGTCAATCAGACATCTACCCTCCAAAAAAATCCTTGCTCATAATTATTTTATCAGTTTGAATTGTGGAGTGAGATTGGACCTTTAGGAAACTGGAACGTAGCTCAGTTATAGCTGTAATTGATGGTATTTCTGCAAAATTAAGTCAGACAGCCAAGAACATGATAAAACCATATGACAGGAGTTCCAATCCTGGGCATTCACTCCTGGCTTTAAAGGCACTAAAATGATAAAACATCACAACTTCATAATTCAAGTTCTGTATTTGCATTGTCACTTGCTCCCTTGCCTTGCTCCCAGCATCATTACTGTAATTCCCATATGCCCTGATGTGTGTGACCAATATTTAGGTATTAGGACAGCTATAGGCCCGGGTACAGCACGGAGACGGCATTGGTCGCACTGGTGGATGATCTCTGGCGGGCCCGAGACAGGGGTTATTCCTCTGTCCTGGTCCTTTTAGATCTCTCAGCGGCTTTTGATACCATCGACCATGGTATCTTGCTGTGACGTCTTGCGGGGTTGGGAGTGGGAGGCACCGTTTTATGGTGGTTCATCTCCTACCTCTCGGGCCGCACGCAGACGGTGTTGACAGGAGGGCAGAGGTCAACCCCTAGGCCCCTTAATTGTGGGTTGCCTCAGGGGTCGGTACTCTCGCCCCTCCTGTTCAACATCTATATGAAGCCGCTGGGTGAGATCATCCGTGGTTTTGGGGTGAGGTATCATCAATATGCCGATGATACCCAGCTCTTTATCTCTACCCCGAACCAAGCCAGTGATGCCCTCGATGTGATGTTCCGTTGCCTGGAAGCGGTACAGATTTGGATGGGGAAGAACAGGCTCCAGCTCAACCCAGCCAAGACTGAGTGGCTCTACGTACCGGCATCTCGACTTGTCCAAGAGGTTCCATCTTTGGTTATGGGAGGAGAGGTGTTGCCTCCTGTTGATAGGGCGCACAATTTAGGCATCCTCCTGGACTCACGACTCAGTTTTGAAGATCATATTGCAGTCGTGGCCAGGGGGGCATTTGCCCAGGTTCGCCTGGTGCGCCAGTTGCGCCCCTATCTGGACCAAGATGCCCTACGTACGGTCACTCATGCACTTGTTACCTCTCGGATAGATTACTGCAATGCTCTCTACATGGGGCTGCCCTTGAAGACCACCCGGAGACTTCAGCTGGTGCAGAATGCGGCCGCGCGGGTAGTGATGGGAGCATCCCAATACTCCCATATTACACCCCTCCTGCGTGAGCTGCATTGGCTACCAGTTGTCTTCTGGGCGAGATTTAAGGTGCTGGTACTTACCTTTAAAGCCCTACATGGCTTAGGCCCGGGATATTTGCAGGACCGTCTGCTACCAGGGACGACTTCCCATCGCCCAGTGCGCTCACACAGAGAGGGCCTCCTCAGGGTGCCGTTGGCCAGACAATGTCGGCTGGCGACCCCCAGGGGGAGGGCCTTCTCTGTGGGAGCACCAGCCCTTTGGAACCAACTCCCCCTTGAGCTTCGGATGGCCCCGGACCTCCGGTCCTTTTGCCGCGACCTCAAAAGTTTCCTCTTCCATCAGGCTGACCTGGATTGATGATGGGTTTTTAAATATGTTTTAATTTTTAACTGTGTAGTTAATTTATTTTGGGGCTGTTATTTAATTCTTTTTTAATTTTTGTATTGTTGTTTTTTATTGTTGTTAGCCGCCCTGAGTCCTTCGGGAGATAGAGCGGCATATAAGTCCCAGAAATAAAATAAATAAAATATAGGGCAAATACCAGAAAAATGTATTTCCTGCTCTAGGAACAGTCTTTTCCTTTTCCTTCAATAAGACAATTGTCTCTCTACAAAAATAATTGCCTGCAGGCTTTCCTGAATGTAGACCCTAAGAAACTTGCAATTTTTCCATTTCAAGGTCTTTACCCCAGATTTTTCAGAAGGGACTGTATTATTTTGCAAGTACAAGATGAAATCCACGTCTGCAATGGGGCTTTTGAGATACATTCCACAGCTCACAATTTCTGTCTCTGTCACAATCCTCCTGAGAGAAGACTTTGTCTGAGATGGAGCAGCAGGATGGGACTTTCTTGTGAAATAGTCTGACTGAACGATTGCTAAAAATTGAAGGGAGGCAGTGGACTTACACAAGGGATTAGAGCAAAAATATCCCAGGAGAATTTGATGGTTTTAATCACATTTGAATGTTGAAGATTTTGGTTAGGGTGAGTTGATGCAAAGGACAGTGGGACTTCTTTATCTTTTTCTGTACCAGATTTCCCTAACGAACTGACCTTTGGATGAATAATGGTTAAACTTTTGCTAACCTGTTTGGTTCGAATTGACGAGGACTCAGAGTGGTTAACACTGAACGAGTTTATTGAATACACAAAGTCAACTGTCAAATGTCAAATGTTGCAACCCTTTTATAGAGAAAGCGTTTGAACTGTAACCAATACAAACTGTCTGTTTTCCCGCTCCTTGGTTGTGGCGTCCAATGATTGCACCTTATTTTCCCGCTTTAAACCTTGCAAAGCTGCACAGTGTTTGCAATATCTTCTATGGCTTATTGCTAACTATTTACATACACAACACCCCTTACCCCCCAGTTGGTGTCATTTCTTTACAAAGTCCTTTAGGTATTTTGGTGGCCTATGTATTCTAGAAGGGTATCTGTTACTTTGGCTGCTAGGGGCCCCTTTTCCTGGTTGACTGCTTGGCTGCTGGTTACTATGCTGGTTACTACTGGACCTGGGCTCAGGGTTACTGGCTTCAGATGTACTGCCTTGTGTATTAGGTTGTGTTTGGGATTCAGTTGTCACTGGCCTACTTCGCAGGGGTATTTCCCAATCAATTGGACTGAATTGTTGTTGATGGGCATCTGGAAATATGTCATCTTGCCCCACCACTACACCACTTTCAGGCCTAATGTTATCTGTACTGTTTGCCCTAACTGAGCTTTGGTCCCCCTCAGCTGGCACACACCCACTAGATCTTTTCCTCAGCTGGTCTATGTGTCTTTTACAGACCCTATTCCCTTCCCCCTCAATGATGTATGATAAGGGACCTAAGATTTCAGTTACCACCCCAGGAATCCACTTATCCCCTTGGGCGTAGTTCCTGGCCCAAATCAAGTCCCCCACTTCAAATGTTCTGTTAGGAATGTCAAATTCAATGTTTGGTTGGAGTCGGTCGGGGTGTAGTCTGTCCAACTTGGTCAAGATTTTTCTTCCCCACCTCATTTCAGCTGGACTTTTCCCTGTAGCCGAACAAGGGGTTGTGTGTTGGGCCAACAAGAACTCAGCTAGTCTCTGATGCCAGTCACCTCGAATAATTCTTTTAAGCGCGTCCTTCGTGGTCCTCACGTTCCTTTCAGCCAATCCGTTGGTGGAGGGGTGGAAGGGTGCAGAAGTCTTATGCTTAATCGAGTTGGCCTTGAGGAAATCCTGAAATTCAATAGATGTGAATTGTGGCCCGTTATCAGACACTATTAAATCCGGCAACCCATGAGTGGCAAAGAGGCCCCTTAATGCCTGTATTGTTCTGCCTGCCGTTACTGAACTGACCGGTACTACTTCTAGCCATCTAGAGTAGCTGTCGACCACTACAAGGAACGTTAACCCCTGGAAAGGTCCAGCGAAGTCAATATGAATCCTGGACCAAGGATTCCTAGCTAGCTCCCATTTATGTGTGCGGATGTGTTGTTGTTCAGGCCTGGAACGTTGGCACAGATGGCAATTGGCAACGCATTCCTCAATGTCTTGGTCCAATCCTGGCCACCACAAGTGACTCCTAGCTAAGGCCTTCATCCTTACTATTCCAGGGTGTCCTTCATGCAATTCAAATAGAATGGCTGATTTGTGGATTCCTGGGATTACTACACGAGTTCCCCAAAGTAAGCAACCCATATGAACTGATAGTTCATCCTTCCTTCGGAAAAATGGACTGTATTTTACGTCTGGGTTGGCGTTGGGCCAACCGCTCATGACCCAGGCCATTACTCTCCTTAAGATGGGGTCCTTATTGGTTGCCACCGCTATGTCTTTAGCAGTTAGGGGCAGATCAGGAATATCTTGTAGGGACATTACTTGTCCCACTGGGGCAGGGTCCTCCTCTGTTGTGCTAAGGGGCAATCTGCTA
The DNA here is from genome assembly GCF_947247035.1 of Vipera ursinii. Taxonomy (NCBI): domain Eukaryota; kingdom Metazoa; phylum Chordata; class Lepidosauria; order Squamata; family Viperidae; genus Vipera; species Vipera ursinii. The sequence continues at coordinate 202,283,330 of NC_139513.1, forward strand.
AGAGCGTCTGCATGACCCATGTCTTTACCTGGTCGGTATTGGAGGGAAAATGAATATGCTGAGAGGAAAATGGACCATCTCAGCATCCTGGGAGACATAATTTGGGGAGTCTGTTTATCTGTGGTAAACAGTCCCAGCAGGGGTTTGTGGTCTGTCAGGATTGTAAAGTTCCTGCCATACAGGTAGTCGTGGAACTTTTTAACTCCTGCCACTATGGCTAAAGCTTCCCGGTCAATTTGAGCATAGTTCCGCTCTGCCTTGGTTAGTGTGCGGGAGTAGTAAGCAATGGGTCTTTGCATTCCCTGGGTGTCTAAATGGCTGATTACCGCCCCGACGCCATAAGGCGAAGCATCGCACGCCAGGTAGATTGGTCTATTTTCTATAAAGTGGGTTACAGTTGAGCTACTGGAAAGGATATCTTTTAAGGTCTGGAAACTCACTTTGTGCTTGTCTTGCCAATGCCAAGGGGTCTTCTTATCTAAAAGCCTGTGCAGTGGTTCTGCAATGGCAGCCTTATGTGGCACAAAAGTGTGATAAAAATTTACCAAGCCTAGGAAGGCCTGTAGCTCAGCCTTGTTCCTTGGTTCAGGAGCCCCTTTTATTGCTTTAATTTTTTCAGGGGTAGGGTGGACCCCGCTTTTGTCAATCCTGAACCCCAAAAAATCAGTGGATTTAACCCCTATGCTACATTTTTCCTTTTTTAATTTTAATCCAGCCTTTCTAAATCTACCCAGTACCTGTTCCAGCCGCTCTACTAACATTCCTTCATCTTTTCCAGCTATTAGGACATCATCAAAGTAAGGGCATACTCCAGGTATGCCCTTTAAGGTCCTCTCCATCACTTCTTGGAAGATGCCTGGAGCAGCTGCAATCCCAAATTGCAGTCTGTGGACTCGGAACGCCCCCTTGTGGGTAACAATTGTTTGCGCCTCTGCAGCCTCTTTGGAAACAGTCAACTGTAAGTACGCATGCGCCAAGTCGAGCTTGGCGAAGATGGCGGCGTCCTGGATCATGGCGAGGACCTGCTTCACCGTCGGGACCGGGTAAGCATGCTTTTTCATTCCAATGTTGAGGGTCGCTTTATAGTCGGCGCAGATCCTCACATCCCCATTGGGTTTGAGGGGTGTGACGATCGGCGTCTCCCATAAACCGCCCTCAACGGGTTCTAAAACTCCGAGGCCTACAAGCCGGTCGAGCTCGGCCTCGATTTTTTCTTTTAAGGCAAAAGGTACCCTCCGGGCCTTTAGCCTGATTGGATTTACTGAGGGGTCTAGGTTAAAATTAATGGGGGGCCCTTTGTACTTGCCTAGAGATCCATCGAATACGTCTGCAAATTCTTTGCAGACGGATTCGAGGGTCTTATTTTTAATCACAGAATTTATTCCCCCTATCCAAATTCCCAGGGCAGGAAACCAATTAAGCCCTATTAAGCTAGTCCTATTCCCCTCCGTAACTACCACATCTAAGACCCCCTTAAATCCCTTAAAATTAACTCTAAGGCTGGTCTTTCCCTTTACGATTATTGGACTTTTTTGGAAGTCCGTTAATTGAATATTTGTTGGGCTAAGTGGAATTCTTTTTCCACTTAGTTGTTCAATTTTTTTCAGGGTTTCAGTGGAAATTATCGACACTGAAGCCCCAGAGTCGATTTCCATTCTGCAAGGAACCCCTTGCAGAAGGACTGTGATTTTTAATTTTCCGTCCGGAAAATTGTGCCCCCTTCCCTGCCTTTTCCGATTGACTCGGGCCACCTCCCCTGGGTTTGAAAATTTCGCCCGGGATCTAGGGGTCTCCTTGCCACTAGCATTGGGGGTTACCTTACCCTCTGGCCACACATCGACTTCATTCAGACGGGAGTCCCGGACGCGGTTTCTGCAGATGGCCTGGATGTGGCCGGTCTTGCCACAAGCCCTGCACTTGGCGGTGCGGAATCGGCAGGAAGCGCGGGGATGGTTGCCGCCACAGCTGCCGCATCGGTTCTGGGTGTCGTTGTCGCGCGGTCTGGTTGCGGTGTCCCGCCACGGTCGTTGTGCCCCGGTCGGTGGTCTCTGCGGTGTTGCGGGTTGTTGCCGGCGGCCAGGTTCGGGCCCTTCGCTTCTAAGTTGTCTGGGTGCCATCTTCCCAAATCGCCTGGAGACTTCGGCGATCTCTTCCTCCCACTGCTGATCCACCTCCCCGCAGTCCACATAGCCCTCTTGGTTAATTTCAGGTGCTGTCGCCATGCTACTGCGGGGGGGGGTCGCGATACCCGGTAGACTCATACGTTAGGAGTTCGTCGAGCACTTCCTGTAAATCGCCAGTAGGTTTGGCGATTATTCTGTTTTGTAATTGTTCATCGCGTAAGCCTAGCACAACTCTGTCCCGAATCCTAATTTCTAAATTATCGTATTTGCAACGAACTGCGGCTTCCCTAACGGCAGCGACGAATTTCTGTATGGATTCCCCCGGTCTCTGATTTCTCTTCTCGAAGATGCGCCGCCAAAAAAGTTCGGACCTTCGGGGAGTAAAGTGCACCTTTAGTTTTGCAAGGAGGTCGGCATAGGGCACGCTGGAGACTGGTTGTGGCTGGCACAGCCCGACAGCGACTCTGTAGACCGGTGTGCCGCAAATTGTCAAAAGTGCCGCCGCTTTTTTTCGGTCGTCGGTGATTCCGTTCACTAACAGGAATCCTTCGACCTGACCAATATATTCTTCCCAATCTTCGGGGAAGTTAGGGTCAAATTCCTTCAATGACCCGATTTGCGCCATTCGGAGAATTTTTTTCCTATTCTGCCGCGGCCGCTCGGTTGACTGTGACTCGCTCAGACTTTGCCGCCTTCACGACAATTCTTCCTAATCTCTGGTCTTCTGTCGATCCCACCTTCGTCGCCAGTTGTTTGGTTCGAATTGACGAGGACTCAGAGTGGTTAACACTGAACGAGTTTATTGAATACACAAAGTCAACTGTCAAATGTCAAATGTTGCAACCCTTTTATAGAGAAAGCGTTTGAACTGTAACCAATACAAACTGTCTGTTTTCCCGCTCCTTGGTTGTGGCGTCCAATGATTGCACCTTATTTTCCCGCTTTAAACCTTGCAAAGCTGCACAGTGTTTGCAATATCTTCTATGGCTTATTGCTAACTATTTACATACACAACATAACCTTTTTTAAAAGATTTTTTTCCATCCCATCTTTCTTATTTTTATAAATAATTCAAGTTGCCAAACCTACCTAATACTCCTTCCTCTTCCTATTTTCCCCACAACAACAACCCTTTGAGGTGAGTTGGGCTGAGAGAGAGAGTGACTGGCCGAAAGTCATCCAGTCGGCTTCATGCCTAAGGCGGAACTAGAACTCAAGTTTCCTGGTTTCTAGCCTGATGCCTTAGCCACTATACCAAACTGATTGATGGGAACTGTAGCTTAAGTCACGGGGAGTGTTCCACATGCATAAAAATAGTATTTATGTCAAACAACATTTTAGGGCCTAAATCTAAAATGTGACTTACCCAGCAGCATACAACCGGTAGTAAATCTGCAAGACAGTGGGTCCTGTGTATGATTAAACTTCAGTCCATTTTGGAAGTGCAGTGACATCCCATACACAGTATGCTCACAATGGGCAGGCCCTCAGTTGTGGTGCTGCACCACCCAACATGCCGAGTTTGAATTCTTCTGCAGCACCAGATAACTCTAAATAAATATTGAATGAAAGAACAATGAAATGGTAAAAGCAAGTGGGCTCACACACACACACACAAACACACACACAGAGCTTTAAAATCAGAAAAGCATATTCTATTATCATCTAAAGAGGGTAAGAAGATAGAAACCCTTTACGTGTGTTCTAAAATGATCTAGTTGCACCAGTGGATAAAAACCTACTCCCAAATTCTGTCAAGCTGCAGTGTGACAAAAAATAAAACCCAAACAAAATGTAATCATGGATAGGTCCATGAAGAAATTGGCTTGATTGGGATTTTCAAGGACCAAGTTTCATCTCCACTCCAGTATTGTCCATGATTGCTGCATATATAAAGGAATGGCGGTCCTCTAGTCTATCCTATAGAAAAAGAATAAAACAGCGTAAAGGGGGATGCTGTTACATCTAAAATAAGTCAGAACCTCCTATAGGTCCTTGACACTGCATGATAGGGCCTGGTTGACAGTTGTCTTCATTGTCATTGGCCACAGAACACTGAACCAATCATTGTCCAATCTAGCTACCCAATAGGAGATGACCAAACATGGTGTCCATCCATCTACTGTTAATGTTTTGTTCATGGCACTGTTCCCTTGTTTGGTAATCTATATTAAAAAAAAACCTGAGCAAATTATTGTAAGAGAATGGGGTGGGGACTGCAAAATTTCTGAGAAACCAAATTCTGTCATCGTTTATGCCAGGGGTCTTCAAACTTGGCCCTTTTATGACTCATGGACTTCAACTCCCAGAATTTCGGAGCCAGGCATGCTGGCTGAGGAATTCTGGGAGTTGAAGTCCATGAGTCATAAAAGGGCCGAGTTTGAAGACCCCTGGTTTATGCATTGCGTCTCTACAGCATAAAGGGCATCGCTCCATTATCATTTAACTCCTTACAGGTAGTCTTCGCTTTGCAATCACTTGTTTAGCGACCATTTGAAATTACAACCACACTGAAAAAGTGACTTATGACTGTTACTCAAGCTTGTGACCATCCCCACAGTCATGTGATCAGAATTGAGGTGCTTGGCAACCAGCATGTACTTATTACTGTTGCTGCGTCCTGGGTCATGTGATAGCCATTTTGTGACCTTCTCAACCAGCTTCTGACAAGTAAAGTCAATGGAGAAAGCTGGACTCACCGAACCACCGCATGATTCACTTAATACTGCATTGATTCACTTAACAACCTGGGCATGAAAGGTCATGAATTTGAGCCTGACTCACATAACTTGCTTAGCAACAGAAATTCTGGTCCCTACTGCAGTCATACATTGAGGACTAGCTGTATTTGATTTACTCTACCTCAAGAACTTGATTTTTTCCCCTTACCTTTTTTTAAGCCACAGGTGATTCTTTTTCCTCTTTTCTATAGAGCAGAGTTTCTTAACAAGGCTCCATGAAACCAAAACATGAAAAAGAATCACCTTTTGTATTTGGGTTCCTTCAAGTCAGGCATGACTCTTGAAGGAGGCCTGGGCAAGTCCCTGCAATTTTGTAGGCAAGATCCATATGCAAGCATAATTGCATTCCTTTGCAATACATTCTATATCTATGTATTTTATTTTACGTCTTTAAACACATTTTTCTTGAGGAGGAGGCTCTAGGTTTCACCAAACTCTCAAATAGGTCCTTGGCACAATAGCCACTGCTTAAAACAAAACCCAGTGTTTTATCATTTTCATGAAAATGCTCTGGCAACAAGACAGAAAGTGTCTTAGTTTGTTTACGGTTGTATACATAAAGGTATCTTGCATGCTCAACAAGATCCATTCAATTTTTGTTGGGTAAACCCACTTTGCATTACTGACATGTTATAAATTTAAACCAGATTTAAATTTGCTTGAAAACCCATCACTTGCGAACAGTGTAGAATTTGGTTTTGGCAATGTGATGACGCTCCAGTATCTATAACAGTGATTTTCATTTGAAAACCCTGGAAACCTTTAAGATATGTGGACTTCAACTCCCCAAAACTCTGAAGTTTCAAGTTGCAAAGGCTGAGAAACACAGATCAGTAACAATGAATTGTTGGTGGAATTTCTCTTCCTAGGACTTTCTTGGAAGGGTAAGAATTGTGTTAGCTCACTGAATGTTAAACTTCTTTAGAGGTGACAAATAGGCCATTATTCTGACAAGAAGAGCTGTAGATAGTTGCCAAATGAGGAAAACATTATGGATTCCAAAATGCTACGCTGAAATGTACAGATATGCCCATAGGATGTTCTTGCTACCCTACACGAACGGTTTATATCTACAGAAAGGGGCATTTTATGTCAATCGTAAATGTTTAAGGAGGTTGTCCCTGATCCAACTTGACCCTTAGGCTAATGTCCCATAAGACGTTTTCTTGGCAGCGGTTCAGAAGTTGCTAGCTACTGTATTATCTTCTTCCCAGGATTATTGTTGACTTCCCTGCTTAGTTTATAATCCTGGAGTTTCCAGATGATCTTCCATCTTTGTTAGTATTAAAGTAGGGTTCACAGCCAAATCAGCTTTGTTATGGCATGGGGGATTTAGCCTCATCCTGTCTTCTGCGATGCTTGGCAGCCAGCCTTGTGCCCTCTGACTTCCTGCAAAGAAAATGAAATCCCAATTTATTGCAAAATAAAAGCTCTTCTCCTCCTTCCCCATCCAGTTCACGAAGGAGGAACTGTTAGAGTGACGCCTTTCCCCATGGCCATCTCTAAATTATGCAAGTGCAGACCCAAGAGGGTGTGGGGCTGAACAGGCAAAGGGTGCCTGCCAAGGTGGTTTCCAGCTCTTTTGCAGAAAGCCCACACACACCAGACATTCTTAGCATGTGCTGGCATGGTTTGCCTCTTCTCCAAAAGTGGATCCCAGGGGTGCGGTTTGGCTCTTTGTTGAAGTCAGATTCAAGCTCCAACCACCTTCTGCTTTATGGCACAGGGGGTAGGGCTGGTGTTTTTTTAGAAGAGAACAAAAAGAATCTCATAAAGTCTCTCTGAGCAAGAAAGGATTATTAACATTAATTTTTGTAATGTACAGTCCCCAACGTGGTGGTATTTCCCCTCCCCACAGAGGAACAACTTCCCCTTTTGGGGAGGTGGGGATTAAGGAGTCCTTATAAGCATTACATTGTTGGAAAGTCATTTGATTCAATTTCCCATTAATGTGTGGGATCAGATTTCACAGACTTCTCAGGGGCATCACTGTAGGTAGGGGTGAGTGGGAAACTCACAATATTCCTGACTCCCTATGGGCCATTCCGGATGAGGATACAGTTCAGCATCTTCAAGAAGGACATATATCACCCATGCTTCCTTCCCACAATTGTTCTTCAGAAACACTTCCTCCTTCTTTGCCATCTGACAACTTCACCTTCTAAACTGACCAATCTATTAGTAATAAATACCAAGGAGGAGGAGGAGGAGGAGGAGGAGGAGGAGGAGGAGGAGGAGGAGGAGGAGGAGGAGGAGGAAGAAGAAGAAGAAGAAGAAGAAGAAGAAGAAGAAGAAGAAGAAGAAGAAGAAGAAGAAGAAGAAGAAGAAGAAGCAGCTATTCAGTCATGTCCAACTCTTAGCAATTCTGTGGACCAGGTCTCTCCATGTCTTCTGATCTTGCATTACTTCTTTGAGTTCTATGCTCTGGCTGGTATCAGCTTTGGCAATGTTCACGTAGGAAAGTATCCAGAATTTCTTTCTAGTCAGCTTTCAATTATTTATTTTATTTTATTTATTTAGATTTATATACCGCCCTTTCCTGAAGGACTCAGGGCGGTTTACAGGATATTTTAAAAAATCAATACAAAAGCTAAAAACAATTAAATAATAATAATCTGTTAAAATATGTGAATGCTATTCTTTGAGAATAAAATTCAATAACTAACACAAAGATCTACCTTTATGGCATGGCCTTTGGTCAAAGTTAGATAAAACTCTCTTTTACAATTATTTTAAAAAAATAATCCTGCTTCTAAAACTTTTATTAACCTTCCTTCCTTCTTTTCTTATTCTTTTTTTAATCAACATTTCTATCCTGTCTTTTAACTTACAATAAAAACATTGCAAAATACAATCAGTTTAAACAAAGCTGTTCAGATGAAATATTGCAGGTCCTAAGAATGGTCTTCCAAAATGATAAGCTCCCAGCTCCGCCCCCCCCTTCCCCCCAAAAAATCAGAAAGCACCAAAAGTCTTGAGGATGCAGAAAAGATTTTCCAAGTTCTTCAAAGGGTTCATGTAGGTGTCTGCTGGCCAAAGATTTGCAAACTCAAGGATTCTGCCAGAAAAGACTTTTCCCCAGCAGCTGCTTTTATCCTAGAGTGGAGGGACCTGAAAAACAAGTTTGGAAAATATGGGTAGAGTTATGCTGAGGTAGATGTTCCTTCAAATGAGCTTTTTTTCAGTCCATATATGTCAAAGGGAACATTGTGCATATTTGACCCAAAATGGAGCCTAGTAAGTTCATTGGAAAAGAAGAGGGGCATGACATATATGAGTTAGTTGGTTGGTAGATTGGTAGATTAGTTGGATTTGTGTAATTCACTGTTGGATTAAGAGGAGAGTTCTAAACTTAAGCAATGAAGTTGTTTGTTCTCATCAGACTATGGTGGTCACCCAAATGTTTCCCCTTCCCTATGGTATATTAAATGAAATAAGAGAATCTTTTGGAAGAATCTAAAAATACCCCTGTTCACCTTCAAGGATTTTGCAATTGAAGGGTTTTTTTTATTTATGCAGGTGAAGGGAGCAATTGTGAAGAGATTATTCTCCATAGCCCCTTTAAGATGAGCAACAGCTGCACAAGAATGATACCATGATCTTTTTAAACTTATTTCTAAGAATTGCTTTACATGAACGCATTGCATCAAAACTTTGAAGTGTATAGAGCAGGGGTCTTCAAACCTGGTCCTTTTATGACTTGTGGACTTCAACTCCCAGAATTCCTCAGCCAAACCTGGCTCTTTTATGACTTGTGGACTTCAACTCCCAGAATTCTTCAGCCAGGCACGCTGGCTGAGGAATTCTGGGAGCTGAAGTCCACAAGTCATAAAAGGGCCAAGTTTGAAGAGCCCTGGTATAGAGCGTAGCTATGCAAAATTTCAAGACAAATCTATTCAGTCAGGCCTTTTGATTTGGTGATATAAGCCTTTAGGACATTTTATATGTGATTTTTTTTAAAAAAAAAAGTTTGGATTTCATCTGTTGTATGATTTTTATTTCATTTTCTTCTGGTTCTGTTTTGAGGTCTTTGCTCCTGGCTGTTGCAAAGAGAAGTATACATTGAATTAATAAAATACTTCCCCATTCCATTAACTCCAGAATCCATTAAAAACCCACAACTACTGTGTAAGCTCTGTTTTTAAAGGATCTCCTCCCTCCCCTCCTTTTTTGGGGGGTATTTCTACAAACTTCAAGCCTCTCCCAAGCCTGCTTCTGTTCAGGGATAGCGCAAACTGATTGCACAAATAGTAGTACTTTGATCAGCAGAAATACTGGGAAAGATAAGAAGCCTGAGTTTATTAACAGTTATAATTTAACTCTGAATTGGAATAATTTAGTCATAATGGGTTGGCTTGTGCCAGGTCTCATCTATTCAATCTGGCAGGATCCAGGAAGCATGTGCTTCTCTGTCTCTGCCTCTGTCCTAAGGAAATCCAGCCCCATCCCATTCCAAAATCCACATGGTTCTGAGGGCCTTAAGAAAGGCCCTGAAGATGGTCCAAGGCTTTAGACCAAGGGTAGGCAACCTCGTCTCTTTTATGACTCATAGACTTCAACTCCCAGAATTCCTGAGCCAGCTTGGCTGGCTCAGGAATTCTGGGAGTTGAAGTCCATGAGTCATAAAAGAGACGAGGTTGCCTACCCCTGCTTTAGACCAAGATTTGAGTGGGCCATCAATGTGTTAATATTTATGTGAAGCAATTTGACCCCAGCACTACAGGTGTGTGTGACAGAATACTTTTTTTTAACTGTGTCTCCCCCTCTCTGGATGTTTTATTATTGGTAATTATTCCTGTTGTTTAAATTGTTAGCCATCCAGAGTTGCTTGCAAGGAGGCAGATATAGGCATCAAACGAAGCAAACAAACAAAAAGACTGGTTCTCTCAAACAGCAGATATTTGCACCAATAACCCCCCTCCCCCAGCAAAACAAAATACCCCCCTATAACAGGGGTAGGCAACCTGGGCTCTTTTATGACTCATGGACTTCAACTCCCAGAATTCCTGAGTCAGCTGGCTCAGGAATTCTGGGAGTTGAAGTCCATGAGTCATAAAAGAGCCCAGGTTGCCTATCCCTGCCCTATAAGAACAGTCCACATTCTTACGGCCAAGATTTCACTGAAAGAGAAGTGCATACAGAATATACAGTACCTGAACTGATGCCAAACCTGAAAACATTGAATACTGAACAGTTGATGAAAACAGATCACTCTCAAGCAAGATATCATCCAATATATCCGTACTTATTTTAGATTGTATCATTTTCTTCCGTTTATACCAGGGGTGTCAAACTCAATTTCATTGAGGGCCGCATCAGCATTGCGGTTGCCCTCAGGGGGCCGGGTGGGTATGGCCAGGGTGGGCGTGGCCTACTGGGTGGGCGTGGCTAGAGTGCGTATGGCCTACTGGGTGGGCGTGGCCAGCTCTACACTGTTCGCATCAAGGGTGCCTATAGGGGCCTGGGCAGGAGTGGGACAGATCTGAGGGTCTCTGGCAGGAGGAGGGTCTCTGGGCCAGGGCCAAGGCGGTGGGGGCCGTTCCCTCACTGTTTCCAGGATGGCTTCGGGGGCCTCATGAAACCACTTCGCGGGCCGGATCCGGCCCCCGGGCCTTGTGTTTGACATGTCTGGTTTATACCATTTCAGTTACCAAAATACACCCTACCCCCCGCAAAATGGGTTCTTCTTATTTGTGGATGGGCTTATGAAAAGTATTTATGGGGTATATGGCTATTTTTTTAAAAAAAAACACCTTGCAGATAAGCCCATCCGCAGATAAGCTAACCTTCAATTTTTTTTAACCAAAATACTATGAAAAATAGATAATCCCTGGATTACTCGTAGATAAGGCAATTGTGAAAATTAAACTATATGAAGACGTTGGGGTCAGCTGCTTTAGGCTTTATGCAACAAACGTACTTGCATTTGCCAGGGAGTAGAGGGTTAGTGATCTAAATAAACATGATTTCCCAACAAACATTGATTGGATTGTCTTATCAGTCAATGATAAACAATATTCCAGTGAAGGTACGCTGAGAACTTCCTGTGAAAAGAAACTCCAGTTGATTCAGAGAAAATACCTAAAACTGGAATGCTGTCCCAGTTCAAGCACCCCCTCTTCTGTTTCTATAGTGTCCAAATAACTTTGTAACCTCACCCCCCACCCCTTTGTCACTCTGTGAGGTTCCCTTCTAACTATGCAACCCATCTAGAGATTCTCGGATTTGGAAAAGTTGTTTTGCGACTCTTCGCCTGTTTTCTAGTGCAGCAACAGGGAAATAATCAGGGCACAAAGGAAGTTAAATAATAATGCTGTCCTTTGTTTACAGAAGGGAGAACCTCGGATCGTTGTTGTCTAAATTCATACAGGAGAGGGGAAGCATTCACACAGTCCTGGAAAGACACATTCTGTGGCGGGAATCTTTCAGTGCTCCAGATATTGTTGAACTGGAAATCCCATTACTGGTGGTCCTTGACTTACAACAGTTCATTTAGTGACTGTTTAAAGTTACAGTGGCACTGAAAAAAAGGGACATGACTGTTTTTCAGCTTACAACCATTGCTGCATCCCCATGGTCGTGTGATCAAAATTCAGATGCTTTGGCAAATGGTTCACATTTATGACGACTACAGCGTCCCAGGATCCTGTGATCAGCTTTTGAGACTTACTGACAGACAAAGTCAGTGGGGAAGCCAGATACCCTTAACAACCAGGTTACTAACTTAACAACTGCAATGATTCACTTAACACCTGTGGCAAGAAAAGTCATAAAATGGGGCAAAACCCATTTAACAAATGTCTCCCTTAGCGACATAAATTTGGGGGTCAATTGTGGTTGTAAATCAAGAACTGCCTATATTGCTGACTCTTCACCATGCTAGCTAAGGTTTCAGAATCCAGCGGGTGAAAGACCAACCCTCAATTAGTTCCTACCCATAGCAGCAAAAGATGTGATCCATTAATATAGATTGTGTAATGTATTGGGCTTGCTTGTTAACACCACGTGGTAATGGCTGGTAGGCTGCTGGAGCAGGGAGCTAGCTAACAGCTCCCAGCATCTCAGACAACCAGTCTCCAGTGCTGCCATTGGTTGCCCCTAGGTGGCAATAGGTTGCTTCAAACCTATTGGCTGCCGCCTAGGGGCCAGGGTATAAATTGCTGCATCTGCAGCCCTGTTCCCCAATTCAGATCCTGCAAGCAATAAACCATGATCTTTACTGAACTCACTCACCTCATCTTCATTTCTGCGCAACGAACCCAGTACACAACTGGTGATGAGGGTGGGATCCTGCTTCTCTGTCGAAGCTGAAAGTCACTAGGGGAGAGGCAGTGTTTGCCTGACAGGAAAAGCAAATTCCCCTCCCCTACGGTTGGCTAGCTAAGCCACACTAGCGACCATGTGCTCAGAGGACCAGTCCCTGGGCAACGGAGAGGCAGGATTCGAAGACACTGAGATCCAGCCGCGAAGAGCAGCAGAATGCCCAAGGTCGGAAGGCTGCGAGAATTTGACATCAAGCAACCAGAATGATGGCCATTGTACCTGTCCCAGGTCGAGAACTACCTTTGGGCGAACCAGGTCGCAGAGGACAGACTGAAGGCTGCCATGCTGCTCTGTGTGTGCGGCCCAGCGATGTTCAATCTGGCCGAAAACCTGTTTGCACCACACCGTTGGAATCTGTCCCCTACGCCGAACTGAAGAAGCTCGGAGAACATTTCCAACCAAAGATGTCAGTGACTGCATGGCGCTACGGCTTCAAACAATGAATACAGCAGCCGGGACAGACCGCATCTGAGTACATTGCGGCCTTGAGGCAGGCTGCACGCCTCTGTCAATTTTCAAATGTCGAAGAGCAACTTCGAGGCTGGCTCGTCTGTGGCCTCCACAACCGAGAGCTGCAGCAGAGACTTTTTGCCAGAGAGGTCCTGTCATTTGCAGATGCCCAGAATGAAGTCATGGCGGACAAAGCTGGTGGTGGAGCCATCCGAACGATCCAGCCTGCCAAAACGATGCAACGCGAAGAAGCCATCCACCACAAGGACACAGAACTCACCAAGGACTCAGAAGAAGACGCCAAAGTTGACAAGTTGCACAGACAACCCGACCAGCATCTCCGCAGCAGCAAGAGACTACTTACAAGGCAGATCTCTTGCCTAAATGTCCAGGTTGTGGCGGCCTCCACCAGTGCTCGGACTGCAGGTTCTGGACAGCCACGTGCTGGGCCTGTGGAAAAACCGGCCACATCGCATCAGTTTGCAGAGGTCGCCAGAGGAACCGGCCATCAAATCACCAGTCGGAAGATCCAACCAGGAGAGGTACCGGGGCCCCAGGGCCATTCAGCGTGGGGTTTTGCTCAAGCCATAGAAGTGTCTGCCGTACCGGGGCCCAACGCCCCCTTAAACCCAAGTATAGACTTCAGGTGGAGCTGCAAGGGGTCCCCTGAAAGATGGAGCTGGACACAGGCTCTGCCGTTTTCATTATTTCTTTGGACACATTTAATTTCGTGTGCAGTCGCAGTAGAAGATGGGCCAAGCTGAGGCCCTCTGACATACTTTTAACAGATTTTCAGAACGTAAAAGTCACAGTCAAGGGTGAAGCCACCTTGGCCATTAAATTTAAGGGGTTTTCAGGGCACCTGGATGTTGTCGTAGTAGGGGGCCAGAGAATGAGCCTAATTGGGCTCGATTGGTTTGATGCACTAGGCATCCAAGTAACCGGTATCAACAAGTCGCGAGTCTAGCGTCAGTTTGCAAGGACTTCGCAGACGTATTTGATTCAGCCCTAGGAACTTACACGGGCCCGCTAATAGCATTCAAACTAGACCCAAACGTGGTTCCCATCAGGATAAAGCCTCACAGGGTCCCCTTTGCCCTCAAGCACAAAATAGACACGGAACTAGGGAAGCTTGTGGAACAGGGCGTTTTGCAACCAGTAGATGGTGGGGAGTGGGAAACTCCTATTGCAACACCACTTAAAGGCAACAGGGAAGTCAGAATATGCACAGATTATAAATGCACAATTAACCGGGCCCTTAAACAGCACGCATACCCAGTCCCTGTGGTGAGCCACATCCTTAAATCTTTGCAGGGTGGCTCCACTTTTGTGAAATTAGATTTGGTGCAGGCCTATCAGCAACTACCTGTTGATGAGGCCATGGCCACAGCACAGACAATTGTGATCCACAGGGGGGCTTTCAGAGTAAAGTGCTTGCAATTTGGAGTCAGTGTAGCCCCTGGCATTTTTCAGGAAATCATGAAATGCACACTCAAGGGCATTCCAGGGGTTTGCCCCTATTTTGATGACATGCTTATTGTCAGAGAATCCACAGAGGTGCTAGCAAGGAGGCTCAGAGCCGTCCTGCAAAGGCTGCATGAAGCAGGCCTCAAACTAAAAAAGAACAAACACAGTATTGGGGTTCCCTCAACTGATTTTTTGGGGTTTCGCATTGATGCTAATGGCATCCACCCAGCTGAGTCCAAAGTGAAGGCTATTCAGATGGCACCTAGCCCTAAACAAAAGGAGAGTTGCAAGCATTCTTGGGCCTCCTCAACATCTACCACGCATTCCTTCCTAACAAGGCCTCAGTGGCAGAGCCGCTTCACAGGCTCTTAGATAAAAAAGCTTCTTGGAAGTAGACCAGCATTCACGAAAAAAGTTTTCAGGACCTGAAGGCACTTCTGTCAGTCAGTTCCACTATCACCCATTTCAGGGAGTCTAAACCAGTCGGTTTAGCATGTGACACATCCCCATACGGGGTGGGTGCAGTCTTGAGTCACTTAGAGAAAGATGGAACCCAAGTTCCCATTGCATTTTATTTGAGGACACTGTCCTCTACTGACTGTAACTACGCTCAAATTGACAAAGAAGCATTGGCCATGGTAGCTGGAGTTAAAAAATTCCATGACTACTTATATGGCAGGGACTTCACGGTCTTCACAGGCCACAAACTGCTACTGGGGTTATGCACCACAGACAAACAGACACCCCATATATTATTCCCTAGAATGCTGAGATGGTCCATTTTTTATCAGAGTACATGTTTAAGCTGATTCACAAACCCGGCAAAGAAATGGGCCATGCAGACGGCCTGAGTAGGCTTCCACTGCCACAAATCGAACCAGATCCGGCCCCAGCGGCCCGCATATTGGCCCTTCAGGACTTGCCAGAGTTTCCCCTCCACGCAGGGGACATAGCTGCAGAAACAGCAGCTGATAAGACACTAAGTAGAGTGCTTTCTTGGGTGCACACAGGGTGGCTGGATAAAAGCCCAGGCCCTGAATTTCAGAGTTATTTTACTAGAAGACATGAGCTATCAGGTCACAAGGGTTGCATCCTATGTGGGAACAGGGTCATAGTCCCCACCTCACTAAGAGACAGGGTCTTACAATCACTGCATGAAGGTCATCCGGGTATTGTCCATATGAAAGTTTTAGCTAGAAGCTACTTATGGTGGCCAGGTTTAGACAAGGCCATTGAAGCCCAGGTGCATGGATGTTACACATGCCAACAATCAAGGCCTGAAATGCCGCACCCTCCAGTCACTAACATGACTACTGCTAGGACCATCCAGATGCTTAGGAAACTCTTTGCCACACATGGGTTCAGTGGCGTAGCGTGGGTTGTCAGCACCCGGGGCAAGGCAACCGGAAGCGGAAATAGAGGGGCGGGCGGGCGGTGACGTCACGGCACTGCTGAAAAGACGCGCCCCGCAGCGGCGTAGACTTTCCAAGAAGAGTCGCGCGCATGCGGGATGCTTCCGGGTCCCTCTCGAGGGCGGCTGGGCGGGGCTCCGACCTGCAAGAGCCACTGCATTCAAGCTCGCACGTGAGCCCCGCTAAATAAAGCCACGCATGCGCACGAAGCTAGGCCGGCCGGCCAGCGGGTCCGTCTTCGCTCGGCCAAACCTGCCAGGGCGCCTGCGGGGCGCTTGCGGTTGGCCTGAGCCTGGGCGGAGAGTTGGCCGCTTCTATTTATTTTATTCAGTTTATGTGGCCGCCCATCTCACCTGCTGGACTCATTTCGCTTTGCAAGAAAGAGCAGCTCGAGAGCGGAGCCAAGCCAACTCTGTGCAGCCCTTGGGGCTCCCTGAGCAGCTCAGTGCGAGCGCACCCCCCCTAGATGTTGCGCCCGGTGCGGCCGGCCCCCCCTGCACCCCCCACGCTACGCCACTGCATGGGTTGCCAGATGTCATAGTATCTGACAATGGAGCCCAATTTACAGCAGCAGAATTTCAGGCATTCCTGAGAGCAAACCTCATCAGGCACGCAACGTCAGCCCCGTTTCACCCTTCTTCTAATGGTCAAGCCAAATGCATGGTCCAGACCACAAAAGAGTCACTGAAGTGTATAGTGACTGGGGACTGGCATCACAGATTGGCAAATTTTTTACTTTGCCAGCATTCCACGCCCTGCACGGCTACAGGGAAAAGCCCAGCAGAGGTGCGTTGGGGGAGGCGACTGATCACAAAACTGGACAGGTTGCATCCAGATAGGGTGGCAGCAGAAGCTTTGCTCCCAAAACCCCTGAGGGGACTGCAAGTGGGCGATGGGGTGTGGGTCAGGAACTATGGGCATGGGAATTTGTGGATGCCTGGAAAAATTACTAAAACGTCAGGCCCCCTCTCATATGAAGTGGGGCTGGAATGCAGGCAAGTTGTCCGGCACCACATCGATCAGCTTAGGAAGCGTTTCCCAGAATGGCCACAAAGTGAGGACTTCGTCACAAGTCCTTACCAAGGTCCACAAACTGGCAGCCAAGCCAGCCCATGCATAGACTCTGAAGGCTCACACAGCCCAAGCAACGAGGAGTTGGCCGTAGAGGAGGAGAGCCCGGACGTGCAACATGGGTCCCCTGATGGAGAAAGCCAACCTGATGGCTACAGCTGCTGTGCTAACTCTGCTGAACAAACTGACTCTGGGGTGGGCCAACCTGGAAAGGCCAGCCACTCTGAATCACTTGAACTAAGAGACACTGGTCTACGCAGCCTGGCGGGCAAGCTGTAAAGCCAGGACGTGCCTGGGTCCCCCAGGCATTCCACAAGGCCACACAAACCTCCTGCTTATCTGCAAGATTTTGTTCTGAAACAATAAAGCCATAATGTTTTAAGTACTTATTTGTGCTGCTAAGTGGAACCTATTCACACCAGTGTTAAGTCCTTGTAAAGTGTATTGCTGTAATTACTTTCTATTGTTGCTATATTGTTGTTCGTTCTAAGGGGGGAGGGGTGTAATGTATTGGGCTTGCTTGTTAACACCACGTGGTAATGGCTGGTAGGCTGCTGGAGCAGGGAGCTAGCTAACGGCTCCCAGCATCTCAGACAACCCGTCTCCAGTGCTGCCATTGGTTGCCCCTAGGTGGCAATAGGTTGCTTCAAACCTATTGGCCGCCGCCTAGGGACCAGGGTATAAATTGCTGCATCTGCAGCCCTGTTCCCCAGTTCAGATCCTCCAAGCAATAAACCATGATCCTTACTGAACTCACTCGCCTCGTCTTCATTCCTGCGCAATGAACCCAGTACACAACAGATTGGATCCAGTAATCATTCACCACTGAAAAGCTGCCTGTGGATGCTACAGCTGGAAGCCGTGCAGCACATAACGGGTGGGAACATAGCTTGCTCCTACAATCTCTTGTTTCCCTATTCAAATCCTTTCCCTCTGCATGGCTTTCTCTACAGATCTGTCACAGGTCAAGAGAGTATCTGAAAAGCTTGCACAGACCGAGATGGGGATTTCCCTTCACTCTCCTTCAAAGGACATGTTTCACATGTGCACATGGACCTTCCATCACTGTATGCATGCCACAGGAAGTTAGGAGAATGACTGGGAGTTTATCCCTGAGGTCATCACAATGGCCCAATTGTCAGCCTTTAATCATATGACAAAAGAGGCAAAATTCTTACTATTATGTCTTGCATTGTTCACTAATTTCTGTTTCTTCCTGATTTTAGTTCACACTCATTTTGGCACTGCAGTAACGAAGTCCAGCCAGTATAACTACTGATCAGGGATTTACAGTTCGTAATCCAAGCATCTGCAAAGCATTATAATGCTACATCTACAGTAAAAGGGCCTTGCTTACTCACGTCCCTGGCTTCTTCCATAACTCCCTTACATGAGAGCTTTAGGACCTGTTCAACTTACAGCTTATTCCGAGAATACTGGTAGTCCTCATCTTATGCCCATTCATTCAGCAACCACTTGAATTTACGATGGTGCTGAATGAAGGAACTTTGGACCAGTTCCCAAAGCTACAGCCGTTGCTGCTCGGAGATCAAAATTTGGGTGCATGGCAGCCTGCCCACACTTGCAACTGCAGGGGCATTTCAACTCTCTCCACCTGCCTGCTGCCCTTGACACCCCGGCTGACCTTTGCCATCTTCTTGATCCTGCTGCTGATGAGATGGTAGCTGGGACCGGACTGGGATGTCTGGGACTTCCTGGGGCATGACGGCTTTATGCAACACTGCTAAGCTGGGCTGGGGCTGGCCTTCATGCAGTGCAAAGGGATTCCTGGTGCATCATGGCTCTGGAGCTGGGGCTGGGCTTCGTGCAACGTAGCACAAAGGGGCTTCTGATGTGCCTCAGTCCTGGGTCTGTGGTGCACCACAAAGCCCCTGAGCCACAGTGTGTTCTTTCCCTGGCCTTTCTGAGTTCACTGCAGTGCACCTTCCCATTCCCCATTCATGTGCATTCTGCACCATCCCTCTCTAGCCTCTCCCAACTCCACATGGCACTCCATGCACCTTACCTAAGACTACCATCGCTTCCTGCATAACAACTTATGTGGGTTGAGGTTACAACAGCAACCAGGACTGCAGGAAGTACCATCACTAAGTGATACGGTCACATGACATTGCAGTCTCCAACTACGTCACTTAATGATGGAATCCTGCTCTCAATTCTGGCCCTAACTTGAGGACCAGCTGCAATTCGACATCAACACCAGAGTGAATTCCCTGATGGACACAGGATACAAAATGTGGTACATTAGTATCAGTCATTTGAAGAGGCAACAGTGAAAGGAGATCGAGATGTGCAAAGCAAAATAGCTAAAGCAAACATCACATGATGTTGGTCTACAATATCTAGCTTTCCTATCTGATGGGCTTGTGAGAAGTTTTAGTCCAAGTACTTCAGTCAAATCTTGCCATAAAATAATTTGTATCCTCAGATTACCCTTGGATAATCCTGTCTAGCATTTGGGGCAAGGCCAAATTACACTGCCAGTTTCTACTTTGGGGCACCTGTCAAGCCTTGTGATTCAATAGGATCATTGTCGATTCTGGTTGTCCCTTCACCTTGCTATTCGGTTGTTTTCACTGGGGTTTTTTTCCTGTTTCCCTGCCCTCTGAATGATAAAACACTGTTTGCTCACTTTTATGCCTGAGTTGCTGAGCAGATTAAAGGCAAACAAGTGGGACAGCAATGACAACAGCAAAGAAAATGTGAATACATTTGGAGGAGCAAACAAATTTGGCGCCTGTGTCACAGAAAGGAGTCAAAAAGCAAAACGGGCCTAAGCAAGAAATTAAGCTGTCGAAAATGATATGTATCACTCAGATTTCTTTCTACATTTTGCTATTACTAAGGTAGGATTCAACTCCTAGCACAATCATCTTGTGTATGGCATGAGGGAGATAGCATCATCCTATCCTTTGCTGGCTTTCGGTCCGTCATCTATCCTAAATAAACTACGTACATCATTTAACAAAATAATTTTCTGTAGTTTCTTTTATTGCTAAGGCAGGGGGTGGAGAACAGAATTTTGAGCCTTAACAGAATAACAAGAGTTGGAAGTGACCTTTGAGGTCTTCTAATCCAGCCCCTTTTCAAGCATCAGACCCTACACCATTTCAGACAAATAGCTGTCCAATCTCTTCTTAAAAACCTCCAGTGTTGGAGCACCCACAACTTCTGGAGGCAAGTCGTTCAACTGATTAATTGTTCTAAGACATTATTTTAGACATGGTTGATTTGTTAGGATTGTGCGTGCTTCTGATTCAATTAAGGAAGAGGTCTTCTAGGACAAGCAAAAGCATGAAGCCAGCATCTGCTTGCAACTCATTAAAGCAGCTGCATTTTCCCCCACACACACAATTGTGTATTGCTGGAAAAGTCACTCTGCAACACCTGCAACTCTGGAAATAGACATGGCTGCTTTGAAGAGTGAGAGATTCCACAGCACCACTTGTCAATCATGTCTAAAGCACTGCAAAACCCTAGTAAGGATAGCGTCCGGTCCATAGTAAGTTCAGGACTGGGAAGAGATCCAGCTTTCCTGTCTCATTGTAAAGGCATATTGCCACTATTTCTGTAGCCTCAATTCGATATTAACATCTATTTTGCCTTTGAAAGACTACTTTCAATAAAGAGACAAACGGAATTGACATTTAATTATTTTGTGTGGGTTTTTTTTTACATTACATGAGCTCTGAGATAACCCACAGTCAAGACAACAAAGCACACACTTACTTACACACACACTTTTCTAGGATTACACAAGATCTAGGTGCCTATCCCAGCAAAAGCTTTTCATGTGCTGGGCGAGATGCCCAAGGGCAACTGTGATGCATTGCTAAGGCTTGAGTAAATATCAAAAGAGAGAAAGATTTGTAGTACATGGTGAACACCCAAGGTTACAAATGGGCACAAACAAAATTGTAAGCTGCTATCACAGAGGAGATGGGAAAAAGTTACAGTGCAGGGAAATTAAGCTGTTTACAAGAGGAACCGTGTTATTTATGGCTTTAAAAGGGTTTAAAAGCAACCAAGGAGGCAATAAATATATGTTCAGAGGATGGGGCAATTTACCACATTAAATAAACTCTCCTAATTACCACAACACTAATTGCATGGCTTAGTTGCAACATGCAGTTAATGGAGGCATATTGTGCAGTTTGAATTGTAAGCTCTTGAGGACAGACACCTGTTTGGAGCATCTTGGTGCAGTGATGGGTTCAAATATGTGAACAACCAGTTCTCTGTATGGATGCTGCTTCCGGAAGTCCATTCTGGGTTTGGGCAACAAAAAATTAGCTACCAGTTCTGCCAAAGTGGTGCAAACTGGCTGAATCCCACCATTGTCTTGGTGTCTTTTGATACGTGACCCATTAAAGCTCAAAGCACAATCCTAATCTTACATGTATGAGCAGTGGTGGGATTCAGATATATGAACAACCGGATGCCGCTTCCGGAAGTCCATTCTGGGCCTGGGCAACAAAGAATTAGCTACCAGTTCTGCCGAGGTGGTGCAAACCAGCTGAATCCCACCACTGTGCATGAGTCAAGAATTCAGGGAAATCTGAAAAGTTCTCTGTCATTTCGGAATGGTTGTCCCTTGTATTTGTCATTTCTAAATCTCTCAATCTGTTTTGTTGTTTGTTTTTAAATATGAAAGGTTGCTGGTGCTGTTCAGCTTTTGTCGTAGTACTAAAAAAGGCTTCTTATTTTATACATCTATTTATATTCATTCTAATTGGCAATGGGTGTATACCCCCCCACACACATACGACAAAGGAATATAAATGACAAAGAAAATACTGCACATTACGCTTGGCTCTTGTTTTGTTTCCTGCCTTGATACAATACCTTAGGAAGATAGAACACATTTGTAATTAAAGGGATGTTCCTACTATTTACAGAGCCCTTTAATTACAAATTAGGTGCACTGACTTCCTAACTTAGTGTATCAAGACAGGAAACAAACATTATTTCCAAGTGAAATAATGCAGCATCTTCTGTTGAGGAAAGGCACTTGGGCATGATATTGAATGCACATAATAATATTTTTAATGCATTTTTTTGCATGAAAAAAAACATACAGGAAATTATTTGCAATTCAAGTAAATAGATTAGGGATTCAGATCGCTTGTATCTGGGCCAGATAAACAAGGGGAAATATAGCCAGAAACAGCAATAGCTCAGTAAATAAATAAAGATGACATGAGTTGGGAGGAGATGGGAAAACAATAACGATCAATTAATGAAGTAAGGTAAAAATAGTGAAGAAGAAAGATGTGCTCTGATGAGAGTGGAATTGTTTTATCAGTTTTTAGCAGTAGCGCTCTCTCTCTCTCTCTCTCTCTCTCTCTCTCTCTCTCTCTCTCTCTCTCTCTCTCTCTCTCTCTCTCTCCTTCCCACTGCTGTTTTTACTTCTCCTCCCCCCCCCCCTTGTCTTGTAAGGACTCGCTACAAATTATAGCATAGTAATGAGGAAAAACGAAATGCCCTCTTGAACTACTTGCTTGGGGCTTTTCTATCTTTCTGTCTTTATCGGAGGGGCTGAGGCTGAATGAGAATCAGAATCAGACAGGGTTTATTATTGCATGCCCTGCCCTAGGACTCTTTCAGGGCAATTCTGCACAGCAACCAGAACAGTTTGTCTCCTATGCTGCTCCTGCTTCTTTCGCAAAGTGAGTCCAGAAATTCCTGTCTGGAGTGCAATGGATTGGCAATGGGCCCAGCTGGTGCTCAGCCTTAACTATGTCTGATCCTTCCCCTGTTTCCTGTCCTTCCAGTCCATGCAGGCTGACCAGATGGCCTCCGTGTGGGTGAGTCTTCCCTGCCCCCCCCTTTTTTTAGGGACACTTTCCTCCTCATTAACCCCAATTCTTTTCCTTTGCTTTCCGAGATGGCGCACACAGATGCCTTCACATTGCTCTCCCACATTCCCCTTTTCCCCTTCTCTGGTGCTCCAGCGATAAAAGCAAAAGGAACAGTTGTTCCTTCATTCCTTTGTTCCACTTTAAATGCTTAGAAACTTTGTGACAACGAAAAGCTAATGGCTCAGGTCCACAGAAGCAAAGGGGTAACATTGATGGGAGGTTTATACCTTTCTTCCTTCAACACACTGTGTTGCAACTTAGAATGTTGGGGCATGTTTTTAAGAGATAGAGGACCATTATAGTATAGTGGGCACAGAGTGGGAAGGAAAGGAGGATACGTACACTTCACTTAGCCTGGGCAGACCTGAAAGGGAGCCCACCAGGAGATGTATGGGTTGGACAGAAATATCCTGACAGAAAAGCGAGGGGGGGAAAATTGACTAGAAGATTTTACTGTACTCCAGGGAAATTATGGAGCACTACTGGATCTATTAGAAGAGGAGGGAAAGGCCATTTGCTGATCAGATGAGACTATGGCAATCCAGGATAAAATGATGATACAGGGCATGAACCAGTCAAGGGAAGGGAGGAGATGTGCTAGGCATTGTAGCCACTCAGTGCAGGGGATGTTGCTAGACTAAAGTGCAGCACAGTTGACTATTCATCCAGAAGTGCTTCAGATGCCTCAGGATGGAAAATAATAGCTTTCCAGCCAGAACACGGATCTTCAAACCTGGCCCTTTTATGACTTGTGGACTTCAACTCCCAGAATTCCTCAGCCAGGCATGTGGGCTGAGGAATTCTGGGAGTTGAAGTCCACAAGTCATAAAAGGGCCAAGTCTGAAGAACCCTGAACTAGAACAATAGTTTCGAAGCAGAGACGAGCTTTGAAACATGGGCTGGGGTGCATTCATGGTAGATTGGGAAAAGGTGGGAGATGGCCACCTCTGTTCCTGTGCTCAAGAAACAGTGGGTAGCCCATACAAGTAATGAAGCAAGCAGAAAGCACATTAGCTATTAGGACCTCATGTCAAGAGAAGGTAACTATGCCCCTTTAAATGTTTTTGAGTTATAATTTTCATTATCCTTTGCTGTTGCCCATCTAGCAAAGGCTACTGGGAATTGAAGTTGAGATCACATTTCCTTTGTCCCTGGTATAAGGAATTGTGGACAATTAAAAGGTATGGAGTTCTGCTCTTATAATCTGCAAACCAGTCATGGGAAGAATCCACCAGCATGTCCCCTTTGAAGAAGCCATGACACAGACATGATGTTGAGGCTGAGAACTCTGGAACTAGGGAACAAATTAAACCTGACCAGGCAACCTTGATATCCTATGATGGAAAAGTAACTTTATGAGTCAGTAATTTTTCTAGAACAGGGGTCTTCAAACTTGGCCCTTTTATGGCTGAGGAATTCTGGGACTTGAAGTCCACAAGTCATAAAAGGTCCAAGTTTGAAGACCCCTGTTCTAGAAACTAGACGGTCATCTAGATTCATTTATTCTCTGCTCAACGCCAGAAGAAAATGTGTACTGCAAAGTCCCCTGCAGTGTGATAGGAAAAAGGGAAGGAAGGCTTGGATCCAGCAAGCAGGGATGGGTGACAATCAATAAGGGATTGATTCAAATGCCTTTGAATTTGCAGTACAACTATATAGCTAGGGCAGCATGTCTTAACCTTGGCAACTTTAAAACGTGTGGACTTAAGCTCCTACAATTCCCTAAGCCAGCATGACTGGCTGGGGAATTCTGGGAGTTGAAGTCCACGCATCTTAAACTTGCTAAAGTTGAAAAACACTGCTGCAAGGCTACTCTTGATTTTCTTTTTGGGATGAATTAAGAACTAGGAAAATAATGAAGTTTTCAAGAAGGGGAGGAAAAAACCCCAGCATGTAGCATTTTGTGCATTAAGTAAATGAGTCACTGAGCTTTCAAACTCCTTGTCAGTTTATCCCAGCTAGAAGCCAAATCAATGACTGCCTACAGTACTTTGCTCTTCCTCCTTGAATTGCAATCACCTTTAATAGATCTCAATTTGGGGCATTGATTTGTTTTGTTTTTTAAGGGAGAGGTTAATTTTTCCAGATCAATCCTTGTTTCATTCTATTCTTCATTTGTGTCTGGTTTGGTGACCGCTTTCAACTGTTAATATGGAACTTTATATTCATTGCTGTCCCCATTTCTCATTATGTACGTTTCTGCATGTAATTTTGCTCAGTATAATGTGTATACAAATAATGACCCCTGAAGAAATTGTTATGAAGAACTGTCTCCCAATCTTTTAATAAAATATAATTGTGCCTCATGAAGTGGGAATGTGAATCCCACAATTGCATCCAGCTGTGAAAAATATTTTCTGTCCTATTCTTTGCTGTTTTTATTTTGTTTTTATTTCTTTTAGGGGGAAAGTGGAGGTGTAAATAAATAGTTATTTGAAGACGTGGCCATCTTCTCAGGTCTAAAGGCCTCAAGAGTCAAATCACTTAGCAGGAGAGGGAAACTTCTTGTCTCCAATGGACCTCCGTGCTAATCACCCTCATGTCCCCAGATATTTCTTATCATCCCCATTCAGCAGGGTCAATGGATGAGGGGAGTTTCAGGAGAATATATGTTCACCAATGTGGGAAATGCAGAAGACCAAACTATGTTTTATGGAATGTGAGTCCATTTTTTTCTTTACTTCATTATAGATAGCAGCACTCATGACAACTTCTGAAGCGAACCTGGCTGAAGCCATTTTTCTCATTCTCTGTTGCCACACAGGTTGTGAGAAAGGGAGGGGGGAAGAAACCAAAAGGATTGCTGGGTTAAACACAGAGTGATCCCATGGGAACCAAGGTTATTCCCACAGGTGCTGGAAGGTGGAGAGAAGAAATGACACAAAGCCCGCCAATTGCCCTCCTTGGCTAGTGTGATTAATAGCATAGTAGGGGGAAGGCAGTGCTACATTTAGTTACATTGAATTCCTGGGGGGAAAGTTTAGAGTTGGTTTCACTTTTGACCATGCCGATATTATGTATCCAATAAACTTGTGCTTTGAGGAAGCTTCAAGCCTCGGAGTTCTGATTTGTTTGAGTCCATTGGTCGGAACCTTGACAACTTAGTTTTTATGTGGATCACATGAAATGGGGGTACATCTTCCACATCTAGTTGCAACTTCCTCCTCAAAATAATTTCCTCCTCCTCCTCCTCTCTGGGAGATTTTTCTTGACCTCTTGGAAAAATATATTAGGACAATGCTGATTATACCAATATATCTTTAATGAAATACTTAATTTTTGGCTTTTATCACAGTACAGGGCGTGCTATAGAAGATAAATAATGTCAGTGTATAGCAGATGGAGTGCATTTTTCAACAATATGTAAGTGGGGACAGGTGGGAACTTTCAAGTACTAACCCTAGGAATGATATGAGACCTATACCAAAATATTGTAGCACATAATGTTCTGGTTTAGAATTCCAGGAGACTCCATCTGATCTTCCCCTCCCATTTCTTGTTTATTTTCAACTGAGAGTCACCATTGCACATCTGAGAAGTCTCTCAGCTCCCACTGAGATGTAGGAGTTCATTCATGCACTTAATTCACTTCCATGCAGCTGCTTTGCTGTGCTTCTCTCCCAGAGCTGGCAGGAAAACATGCTGCCCTAAATCTTGCCCTCTTCCAATCACACTCTTAGCTTGCACCCAAAATGAGTCCAGGCTGTACTGTTGTCTATGCAGCATTAATGCACCACATGACCAATGAACACAATTGGTGATGTTTCCTTTCTCTGAAGTCCCCGCTCTAGCCAACATCATCCACCAGATGAAATAACTTCTCTGACTGATATGCCCAGTGCTCTGATTAACCCAGGCACTGCAATTGTGCCCTTTTTCCCCCATTTTACTCATACCAATGGAACATTTTTATATTCGTTATAACTGTGAGTTGGCTGGTCATTTATTTGGCCACTAGATGGGAGCAAAGGGAATGCTTTGTATCTCTTGGCCGATGCCATTTAGTGGCCATCCAGATTTTTCTGACTGATATGCCACCAATGGATAAACATGCCGGAAGAGCTGGAATTTGACAAACTGGTTTTGCTATGGGAATTAATGCAGGAACCGTAAACTACCTAAGAATATTTCATGGGGAAAGGAAGTTATATGTATTAAACCAGGAACAGGCTACTCAATTTCAGAGCCTTGCCAGGGTTTTTCAAATTGTCTCCCACACAACCCTACAGTTCCATGAGATCATGAGATGAAAGACTAAAGTGACCTAGAGCATTTTTAAAGAAATAATTGAAAAGGCAGGGATCATTCTCCTATAGATAAAAAAAAATCTCCATGGCTGTCATTTAACAGATCCAGGGTTCCATTTTTTTATTTTTATTTTGAAAAGGTCCCATTACATGAAACTCTCTGAAAACTCCTGCTTTGGGTTGACTAGTTAATTGGTTGACCAACCTATTTAAAAATGAGAAACAGTTTGCGATATTTGCAATTTTTCATGTAATTTCATGATAGGAAAGAAACTGGGGAGAGATTATTTTGAAGCTACAATGCTGTTACATCACTTTCTTTTTTTGTTCTCATCAGCATCTGAAAATGCTAATGATTGCTCTGAACATTTCTGCAATTCTCCCATAATGCTCTTTCCCATTTTTGTTTCAAGTATTGAAATTTCCTGTAGATGTAGGCAGTCATTTTGGCCTTTTGTCATCAGATGTCTTATGCTTTAATGTCTATTTTTAGTTGTGGAGTATCAGATTCCTTAAGAACATTGTGGTCTTAGTTCTGTTTATAATAATTCAAGGCAATTGCATTAATTTAGATGACTATATCCTATTCAAGTTATTTCACAGCTTCTGTCTGTAATATAGGAAAATATCAGTGGCAAATTACTTCTGTATTGCTATCAAGAAAATTGTATGGTTGTTTTCTATAGTCACCAGGAGTCAAGCTCAAAATGAAAACATTTTTACTTTATTCTTAACTTTGTCTAAGGCTAAGCCAAAAGATTATTATAATTGAGTTGCACACAGTCTTATAGATTATGGAATTACTGGTATGTATGGCCAAAGAAGAGACCTTATCTATTAGCTTCAAATGAACTGGTCAGATACAAGAAATCAAGATAATAAATCAGTAAGTATGTCAAAATATTGTAAGATGGAGAAATGGCCTATCAGCCTTTTAACTGACCACATAGAGAAACCTTTATATATACAAAAAATGTAAAGTTTAACCATGCAACAACAGTAAATCAATGAAAAATGGACACATCCCATGCATGTTTGTAAGTAGTACAGATAGTCCTCAAGTTATAGCCACAATTGGGACCAGAATTTCCATGACTAAAGCAAGACGGTTGTTAAGTGAATCATGCCTGATTTTATAACCTTTTTTGCCATGGTCGTGAAGCAAATCACTGCAGTTGTTAAGTGAATTGCATGGTTAAGTGAGTCTAGCTTCCCTCATTGACTTTGTGTCAACTGTCTGGCTAGCGAATTCAATGTTGAAGAAACTCTATGGTCTTGAGGTGCCATAAGACATAAACTTTATTGAATACACATCTGGCACTGAAGAAGCAAAATCAACTCTGGTTTTCCCGTGCAAAAATCTAGCTAGTTAACAATAGCTTTTCATAACCCCAGCCCACCAAATGTTCATGTTGTTCAATCACATCTCTTCAGTTTGTTATGGGAACGATCCACTTCTCCCTCAGACACCTGGTTTTGTGACTTTGAGTCTCATGCAGTGGTGGGATTGAGCCAGTTTGCACCAGTTTGGCAGAACCGGTAGCTAATCTTTTGCTGCCAAGGCCCAGAAAGGACCTCCGGAAGTGGCATCCACCCAGAGAACCGGTTGTTCACATATTTGAATCCCATCACTGGTCTCACGGTCTATGGATGGCTTCTTGAAACTCCCATTCCTTTCCCAGGCTCTTCCTCCCCACTGTTTCTATTGCAAGTTGAATAGCAACAGAGGCTAGCTAGCATCTTAGCAATTCAACCTTGACACTTTGCTTGTCGGAAGCTAGTTAAAAAGATTGCACATGGCGATCCCATGACACCAAAACACTGCAACCATCCTAACTACATGCCAGTTGCAAGTATTTAAATTTTGATCACATGACCCCGGGGATGCTGCAATGGTCATAAGTGCAAAGATTGGTCATAAGTCACTTTTTTTTCAGTGCCACTGTAACTTTGAACAGTTACCAAACTAATTGTCGTAAGTAGAAGACTACCTACATAAGTGCCAGTGCTACTATCTGCTGCTGTATCCGGTCTTTGTTGGACCTCCTCTGCTCATTGGACTTGGTGTTGTAACTGAACCATAATAGCATAGAGAAAATGTTAGATGATTTTTGTCAAGGAAGAAAAGCAACCTTTTAATTGATTTTTAATTAGTTCTGGTAGCAAATGTCATAGCAAGCTAAGCGCCTCCCATGCCAACTAGATTGGAAGCAGAAGAGGTACAATGAGCAACAGGAGGGAGGGATGCCATGCAAGGCGACCTCAAAGTTTGCATGGCTCCTTCAACAATGTACAAGTTACTCGAAAAGCAGGGCGGGGGGGGGAATCAGCCACCAATTAACCCAGTGAAGAATAAACGTGGTATGTGCACTTCAGGAAACCCAAAATGTTGGTTCGAAAAGAAACTCACAAGACTGGGGGAAAGAATTGTCTTGGTAGAGTGTCTCAATACTCAGGAGATGAAATAGTTGGTTGACTGAAACCCTGAAAAAAGCAGACCTGTCAAGGAGTGAGGAGTTTATTGCAGATCCAGCTTGGCTTTTCTGATCCACATATTTCATATTGGCCTTTGGCTTCTGTCCATTACAAGGAAGGAAGGAAGGAAGGAAGGAAGGAAGGAAGGAAGGAAGCAAGCAAGCAAGCAAGCAAGCAAGCAAGCAAGCAAGCAAGCAAGCAAGCAAGCAAGCAATGGTAAGATTTAAGGAGTCACAATTCCTTTCATTCTTTTTAACTTTCTAAAGAAGGCATGAATTTTATTGTGGTAACAAAAGTAAACATTGCCTCTTGATGGCAACAGAGGAAGGCAAAAACAACATAGCAAAACTGGACATTCCATCAGCTTAAAGCATTTGGGAAACAGCTATAAAATTAACTGGATTTTCACTTTAGAAAGAAGCCACACATTAATAAGCCACACGATCACCTCTGATAAGCAATCAAATCCTTATTGGAAGAGCTACCTCAAAAATTCAGATTTTTTTTTTTTGCATGGAGCATGAAAATATTATGAAGTCTGGTATTTAAATGCACCTCATGGAGCACAGTCCCTGTACATGATTGGAAACAAACATATGCTTTGCATATGGAGGTAGATATTTCACATGGAGTAAGATGCATAGAGTTGGAGATGGATCACTTAATACGCCACATGTCTGCCTGAGCTTTTGAGCAAACTCTGCTTCAACAGCCAGTCCTTTCAGTTTGATGGTCCTCGCTGCTTTAAAGCTCCCCATGTACTCCATTATGATAATGTGCACATAAGCAGCACATAACATTAATTTGTTACAATTTGACTCTGCTGCCATGCTCCAAAACGATTCCAGGCATACAAAAAGGACAACAGCATAATACAGCCACGAATCTCATTCCCTAAAATGATCTGTAATACAATTAAAAATTTACCCACTTCAAAGATAAAATACAAATCACTATTAACAGCCAACTGGCAGTTCCTATCCCTGAGCAACTTAGCAGGCACTACCCTAAGGTTCCGTGAAATACGGTCATTGTTTCTGCTTTTCTGAATGCCAATTCAGTATATTTGGAGCCATTTGGATCTCCAGAAGACTGTCCAAAAGGGTGTAATGGAGAATCCCTGCCACCAAATCTCTATCAGAGAGGGAAGACCCAAAACATCACCAGTACTGAAATAACAGGATGAGCAGACTTTAGAGATACCTAGGAGTCAAGCCATGTAAGGTTTTATGAGTCAAAACTAGCATTTCGAACTTGAATCTCTTGGCAACCAGGACAACACCCATGAAACTGTACTGCATGGCTGTTGCAACTCTAACTGGCTAGTAACTGGGCTACCATGTTTTGTAACAATTGCAGTTTGCCGATAGTCTTCAAAGGCAGCCCCATGTAAAACACACTGCAGCAATACCCTGTTTCCCCGAATGTAAGGCCTACCCTGAAAATAAGCCCTAGCTTGATTTTTGGGGATAGGCCTAATATAATCCCTACCCCCAAAATAAGCCCTAGTTTTGGGGCGAGGCACACACCTAAAAATCAAGCTAGGAAGGGGATGTGGGATGTGGATCTGCCCCATGTGCCCTGCATCCACTTATCTTGCAGCCAGTTCACTCCTCTCCGGCCCACTTCTTCTGCGGCATCTTCTGCAGCCAGGCCTGAATTTCGCAGTCAGTGTTGTGACTCAGGGCCAGCCTGTGGGTCCGACAGCCGGCTCCGACGTATCGGAGGACTCAGATGAGGGGGAGGAGGGAGACGAACCGGCTGATGATGGTTTGGAGGCTTTGCAGAGTCCTCAGCCGGGGACCTCTTCTCAGCTGCGTGAGCCCGAGAGTGCGGAGGATGATGACCCACAGCTGGCCCTGTTCAAGGACGCCCGACGCAGGAGGCAGTCGAGCAGGAACAAACAAAGAAAGGCTATGGGACTCCTCGGGAGGAGGCACAGGGAGACCACGCCCTGAGCTCTCTATAAAAGGAGTGTTTGGGGAGGGGCTGGTTGCTGAAAGCAACTTTTCCGCTTGAGAAGACAAGCTCTAGTGTTTTTGTTAACTGCGTAATTAAATCTTGGCAGAAGCCTTTTAGCCTTGGACGCTCTCCAGTCTCTTCTTTCTGATAAGGGGTTTGTTAGAAGAGGGCTGGTTCAGAACAGTCAGAGGCCTTTCCAAGAAGGCCACTGCAGCCAAGGATCGAGTTATGGATTCAATCCATAGCTCGGTTCTGCTAGAGATCTGAAGCTGAGGACTGAGCTATGGATTCAATCCATAGCTCGGTACTCGTCTGCAGAGGCCTTCCGGAAAGGCTTGACTGCAAAATGCAGGCTGGAGTGCAGCTGCAGCATGAAGCTGCTCCTTGGCCCAAGAAGAAGTGAGCTGGCTGGGTGGGGCTGTCGGTGCCAGAGGGGAGTCAGACATCCCCCCAAAGTAAGACCTGGTGCCTCTTTTGGAGGCAAAAAAAACCCCCAATCTTATTTTTGGGGAAACATAGGTAGTCCAACTGTTAAGTGATAAGAGAATGAGTCACCCACACCAAGGCCTCCTACTCTAAGGAGTATAGAGTATATAATTACTTAGGCCATAAATCTGGATCACATCTATGCACGACTACCCAGCAGCTTCGTGTTTCTCATTTCCCTTCTGAAAATTCTGACCAGCCTTCACTTTAGAGATAAAATAAGCAGAGTTTCTAGAAGATTGCAAGGGAATCATTTCCTGTGCAATTCCTTTCTCTCCTGAAAATCTTGAAAAACTGGCAACTGGATAAAACTTGAAGAGCATCATTTTACCAGCCCTTTTCTATCAGCAGTAAACGCTAAAGGTTTCCAAGCAGCAACTCAGCCTATTGCTCTTACATTCAGCTATGGTATCATTTCTGAGTTTATGCTGAGAGCATATTTGGATCTGCTTGTGCAGATCAAGGAAATTAAATCAGCCTAGTTGAAGATTGCCTCTCACATTGCATTTGCATAAATCCTGCCATTATGGGCAGAGATGAAGGATGTGACCTGAATGCTCCCCTACTCTGAGCCGCAGACCAATCTGGAAGGCATGCAATAGGCCATACAGGAACTGAAATTGCAGGATTTGCATCTTCCTCCACCAATATTTTTGGTTGGGGTGCCAACTTCATGCATCCCCTTGAGAGCCAAAGTCTAAAATGCTGTTTTTTAGAAGCATATATATACTTCTTCACCCTGCCTGTTTAACTTATATGCAGAGCACATCATGAGAAAGGCAGGACTAGATGAATCAAAAATTGGAATTAAGATTGCCAGAAGAAATGTCAACAACCTAAGATATGCAGATCATACCACTCTAATGGCAGAAAGTGAAGAGGAACTAAAGAGCCTCTTGTTGCGAGTGAAGAAGGAGAGTGCAAAAGTTGGGTTGAAACTAAACATTAAGAAAACCAAGATCATGGCATCCAGCCCTCTCAATTCCTGGCAAATAGATGGGGAAGAAATTGAGGTAGTGACAGATTTTATTTTCCTGGGCTCCAAGATCACTGCAGCCAAGAAATTAAAAGACGCTTGCTTCTGGGGAAGAAAGCCATGACAAATCTAGACAGCACACTAAAAAGCAGACATCACCCTGCCAACAAAAGTGCATATAGTCAAGGCTATGGTCTTCCCAGTTGCAATATATGGCAGTGAAAGTTGGACCATAAGAAAGGCTGAGTGCCAAAGAATTTAGGCCTTTGAACTATGGTGCTAGAGAAGACTCCTGCGAATCCCTTGGACTGCAAGGTGATCCAACCAATCAGTCCTAGAGGAGATCAACCCTGACTGCTCTTTAGAAGGCTAGATCCTGAAGTTGAAACTCAAATACTTTGACCACCTTATGAGAAGGAAGGACTCACTGGAGAAGAGCCTAATGCTGGGAAAGATTGAGGGCAATAGAAGAAGGGGACAACAGAGAATGAGGTGGCTGGATGGAGTCACTGAAGCAGTAGGCGTGAGCCTAAATGGACTCCAGAAGATGTTAGAGGACAAGAAGGCCTGGAGGAACGTTGTCCATGGGGTTGCGATGGATCGGACACAACTTCGCAACTAACAACAACAACTATACTTCTTCAGCAGAGAAAGGAACTCTGCCCCATTTAGAGTGGTGAAAAGGAGATTCTGTTAGCCAAATAAGGTCATTAAAAGTTGCTCCTAAGGAGGGAAATCTCCTAAGAAGTGTCATCCTGCTTCTCTGGTGCTACTTATCTCTGATCCCTCATCACACAAAACTGGAATAGAAGAAGGCGGGGGTGTTTACTGGGTATTGTAAAAAAAAAAGTCAGGATGATAGCCATAAATGGTGTGATCATGTCACAGCAGGTAAAAAAACAGTTCGAACATTGATCACACCACTGCCCTTGACTTTTTTTGACTATATCCTGCTAACATTCATGGGGAATGGAGCTGGGCATAGTGTCATTGCTGCACACATGCAGTTATCCCATCTGCCTGCTTCCCTTGCTGTCCTTGACCTGTTCACAGATGGAACAAGAAGTTCTGCTTGCCACATTACCACAGTGTGTCCTCTTAAACTCCAACAAGCAGAGCCCAGAATGCGAAGCGAATATGAGCAATGCAGTGAAATCACTGAGAGCAAGAAGCCGACCTGAAGTATGGCCTCTGTTCTTCCTGCTTCCAGAACAATTGTTCTTTTCAAAAAACTGAACAGTCCTGGAATCACTTCCCAATTAAGTTCTAACCTCCCCGTTGAAGACTAAAGCCTTTTGCCTGTCTATGTTATCATTCCTGAGAGCAGGAGTCTGGTCTGAGCAATGATTAAGGAAGCAGATTTGATAATGAGAACAGACAGGAGATGTATTTAAAGAAACACATGGGAAACCTGGCACCATCGAAATCCTACCAGGTGGATAGTCAAAACATATACATGTGTTTATGTATGTGCATGCAGAGGCTAGGGAAGTAAGATAAAAGAGAGTTATTTGGAAACCTTTGGACTAAGAACACAATAAAAACACAACAGACAAAGAAAGGACCCAAAGTACATCCCTAACTTCTATATGTTCTCTACTTGTCATCAGTAGCTGATGAAAGACTGACAAGTCAATGCAATTTGATTCATACCTCAGTAAGTCTCTTCATGAAGTTCTTGGTTTAAGCCCGAAAATTCAAAATGCTTCCTGGCAAAAGATGTGTGCGTTTAGCATAGTCTCTGTGGATCAGGTCTGTTCCCATTCAAACTGACTCTGACAGAATCCTCAGATTTCTTCAGAACAGCAAACTGATTTCTTAAACAAAAATTGAACAGGATAAGATTGAATAATTCTATTAAAATCATATTGATTTGGAAGCCAAACTGTTTTCCAAATCAAATCATCAGATTGATTGCATTTGGGGGGGGGGGGGAGAGAGAGAGCTTGCATGGGGATCAGACTGTCAGTTTCCAAAATCAATTTGATTTGGAGATTCAATCAAACTGTCTTTGAATGGACTCTGTCAATCAAATTGTCAGACAGACACAGCACCAGAGACAGAAAATGTGTGTTACTTCATGCCAACGCAAACTAACAGTATTAAACAGAGGAAATTCATCTAAATCACAGTTTGTGGCTGGGCTAAGTCTGGTTCAGAAAGGAGCCTGCAAAAGCAATTGCTTCAGTGAAAAAACCTTTTCAGGATATGTTTACTTTTCATCAGATATTTTTGTATAAGCCATTTCAGGGGGGCCTTACAAAGCAATTGGAATAAAGTATTCATAAACAGAAAGGGCAAACAAACATTTCTCTGTTTTGGAGAAATGATATCTGCCACTCATCTTTTTCCTTCAAAACAAAGTGATTCTTCAGAATAGAACCAGGGCTTCATGGAGATAAAATGAAGGGGCTTCTTCAGGTATTATATGTGGGAAATCATGCAAGTTTTTAGATGATGCTGAAAGTGATTATGTTTTTCTTGAAGAATAAACTTGGATGGATGATATAAACATAAGGTGGAGAACCACCTAGCAGACAACAATCCGAAGCAAGTGTGGCATGGACTGCAGCACCTAACCAACCACAAGGGCAGTACGAGGAACACAGTTAATACCAATGCCTCGTTGGCAGAGGAGCTGAATAGCTTCTTCGCTCGCTACGAGGTGAAAAGACCAGACCACATAGCCTCTGCTGGCCAGCCTTCTGATTCTCAACCACTCACCCTGTGTGAACACCAAGTGAGAGCTGTATTGAAGGCTTTGAATCCCAGCAAAGCCACAGGCCCAGATGGGGTGCTGGGGATAGTGGTTAAGAACTGTGCCGACCAATTAGCAGGGGTCCTGACAAGGATCTTTAACATCTCCTTGCAAACGGCCTGTGTACCATCATGCTTGAAAGCAGCTACCATTGTCCCAGTCCCAAAGAAAACTGAAGTTGAGTGCCTGAATGATTACAGACCTGTTGCATTAACGTCTGTAGTCATGAAATGCTTCGAAAGATTGGATCTCCAACATCTTAAGACATGCCTCCCACTGGACTTCGACAAACATCAATTTGCCTACAGGGGAAACAGGTCTACAGATGATGCCATAGCTACTGCTCTACACTCTGTAGCAAGCCATCTTGAGAAACCTGGAAGCTATGTCAGGATGCTTTTTGTTGATTACAGCTCGGCTTTCAACACCATTTTGCCGAGCACTCTCATTGAAAAGCTGACTGACTTGAAATTTTCCCCCTCCTTCTGCGATTGGATTAAAGACTTTCTCAGGGACCTGTTACAAACAGTGAGGATCGGGTCTGTTTTATCCACCCCCCTGAAGCTTTGCACCGGCTCGCCACAGGGCTGCATGCTTAGCCCCTACCTGTACTCATTGTACACATATGATTATGTATCATCCAACCCATCTACTGCGATAATTAAGTTTGCAGATGATACCACCGTAGTGGGTCTTATTACAGGTGGAGATGAGACAGCATACAGGGGGGAGGTACAAAAACTATCCATATGGTGTTTCAAGAACAACTTGCACCTGAATATCAACAAGACAAAATAGATGGTGCTAGACTTCCGGAGGAAAAGAGAGGAACCTGCCCCACTTTACATCGGGGGTGGGGGCTGTATGGAGAGAGTTTCCTCCTTTAAATTTCTGGGAGTCTACCTCTGTGAAGATCTTACCTGGAAAGTTAATACAACCCAGGTGGCCAGAAAGGCACAACAGAGACTCCACTTCCTCAGGGTTTTGCGGAAGAACAGAGTAGAACAATGGCTAATGACCCTCTTTTACCAGTCTACTATAGAGAGCGTCCTCTCATACTGTATTGTGGTTTGGTGTGCTGGTCTGACAGCCGCGGATAGGAAAGTATTACAGAGGGTGGTGAGCACAGCACAAGACATTGTGTGCTGTCCCCTGACACTACTGGATGACATCGCCAGGGCTCGCTGCCTTGGAAGAGTGAGGAAAATTCTCAGGGATGACTCACACCCTGGTCAGTATCTCTTTACTCTCCTACCATCGGGTAGGAGATATAGGAGTATAGCCAGCTGTGCCAACAGGCTGAAGAACAGCTTTTATCCATGGGCTGTTAGGCTCTTGAACGGGAAATAATTTTATAAATTTTATGTAAATTACTTGCGAGGCCAGTGTGTTGTGCAATTAGCTCACATGGTGTAATAAGATGGAGGGTTTGTTGTCACTGTGAGTTGTGGGGGGGAGGGCACGAAGGGAGGCTCAGCCAATCTCAATGTATACATGGTTGTACTTTGACAATAAAGGTTCATTCATTCATTCATTCGTTTTGATGGGAAGAGTCTATGATAGCAAAATGTTTTGAGTCCTCCCTTGCTTCAAATATCACTCTGATGGCTATCTATCTATCTATCTATCTATCTATCTATCTATCTATCTATCTATCTATCTATCTATCTATCTATCTATCTACCTACATACATACATACCTACCAGCTAGCTAGCTTCTGTGTCTTCCATTCCTCTACCCATTTCCCATCTATTCCCTCTTCTCTTAGGAAGGACTCCAGGTGGCAAACAATAGGATAAAACAATGTAATTGCTGTAAAACAAACTTTAATTAATACAATCAATTCCAATGAAAGCATTGGAGGGCCACTGCTGGGCAGTTGGGAGTTGGTACTCCAGCAGTGGCCCAGTTTTAATTAAAAGCACTTAGAGAGCCCCCCTCACCTCTGTGGCAATGTTCTGCACGACTGTGAAACTTTCATATGGCGTCATTCCCTTGGCCTTGACACGATCAGGATCTACAGCCCAACTAGATGAATTTCAGACAGGGCTGCACAGCCACCTTCACTCAGCCAGGGTTCCCTTGCAACTGATATATAGACAGAAAGGCCATTGCTGGAAGTCAGATGCTGACAGTGACAACTGACTGAACTTTAGC
The DNA here is from genome assembly GCF_947247035.1 of Vipera ursinii. Taxonomy (NCBI): domain Eukaryota; kingdom Metazoa; phylum Chordata; class Lepidosauria; order Squamata; family Viperidae; genus Vipera; species Vipera ursinii. The sequence goes on from NC_139513.1 coordinate 202,320,861, forward strand.
AACACACTTGTTTGGAATTGAATTTCTGAAATAATCATGGCACTGAATATGTTCTAATATTTATCTTTGTCAGACTAAGAAAGGGTGCACTCAACCATTTTCAATTTCAAAGATTTTTGGATGCCTTCCTTCGTGCTTAGAGGCAGCAACCCCATCTAATGTACCCAATTCATCAGCAGACAGAAAACCTTTTTTTTTTGCTATTGATGTACGTTGTCCTTTCAGGCTTTTGGCCACCATTTTATCTGTTTTGGTATCCAAGTGAAAAACTGGAAACCTCACTCAAATTTCTCCTAGCAGCATTCTTTTTTTAAAAAAAAAGGATTTTACAAATGTTTGATTCATCCATTAATTTGGTGTGTGCAATGTGTGTCTTTGATAGGCTATTGTAGCTCTGACCCAATAGGTTTTTCTCAAACAGCACACTACTTTCCTATTACTATGATGATGTCAGCCTTCCCAGATAAATGAGACAGGAAATATAACTAGATGAACTAATTCTTTATTGTGGCCACCGTGGTGGCGCAGTGGTTAGAGTGCAGTATTGCAGGCTAATTCTGCTGACTGCCAGGAGTTTGATCCTGACCAGCTCAAGGGTGACTCTGTCTTCCATCCTTCTGAGGTGGGTAAAATGAGGACCCAGATTGTTGGGGGCAACATGCTGACTCTGTAAACTGCTTAGAGAGTAAAAGTATTGTGAAGTGGTATATAAGTCTCAGTGCTACTGCTATTGCTATTGTAATAGAAACCTGCAAGTCTGAAGGCACAAATTTCCACCTCCACTTTTAACAGCTTGATCTGTTAGGTCCTTTCTAAGGTTTTTTTTCCTCTGAGGCGTAAGCTATTGGGGGCTCCTGCCTCTCTTGTCTGATTGTTTCCTAGGCTGTATCTCCTCCTTCTTTCTCCAAGGTTATAGAACAATTAATCAGTGGAACAGGTTGCCTTCAGAAGTTGTGAATGCTCTAACACTGGAAGTTTTTAAGAAGAGACTGGACAGCCATTTGTCTGAAATGATATAGGGTTTCCTGCCTGAGCAGGGGGTTGAACTAGAAGACCTCCAAAGTCCCTTCCAACTTTATTATCATTATTATTATTATTATTATTATTATTATTATTATTATTATTATTATTATTATTATTATTATTTTATTATTTTTATTATTGTTGTTGTTGTTGTTGTTGTTGTTATTATTATTATTATTATTATTATTATTATTATTATTATTATTATTATTATTATTATTACTACCAGTGCTTTTTTGTAAAAGAAAAAGGTGCCAGAACTCACACATGTCATACAACCCGCCTTGCCTACCCTACAAGGTTCCATCCAAAAAAGGTGCCGGAACTCCGTTCTGAGTGTTCTATGAGAAAAAAAGCCCTGATTATTACTATTACTATTATTATTATTATAAAGTGAAATTATCTAGGGTTTCCAGCATAAGTGACAATTTATTATCGTATTTTGGATTCTATTCTCTGATTCTTTACTCCGACTATGTAATATGTGTTGCAAAAGAGGTGTGACTTCAATTGCATGATTGTGGCCACCATCTTTACTTTGTTTTAACCTGCAGATACTACTATATATGAACACTGGATTGTTCTTTTTCCTTTAAGTGGTCTAGAAATCTGTTGCTGGACTACTAAATTATTTTCCACTGAAAATATGTTATTCTTTACTGCCTGAAGTTAGAATTATTGTCTGCTCTTTTAATGTCTGTCATTTTTAATCATGTATTTAGACACTGTTTTTAACTCCTTATAAAACTCCTTAGGCATTGTGATGATGATGAAATGGCAAGGTTTTTGTGTTTAAATATGTATCTAAAGAAAGGTAAGGATATTCATTATTTTAGGCACATTAAGTGCTTATACATTCCCTTGTTTCTGTGATGCTTCAGTCTTATTATGAGACAGAACAATTCATCATCTGTATCAGAAATAATCCCAGAAAAAAATTCTAACAAGATTGTTTCAGAAAGATAGAAAAAAACACAAACAAACAAGAAGATGTGGGTTGGACCGGACTTCCGGTTTTGCGTGGTAGTTGCCGGTCACAGGCTTGCGGATTCTCCACACTCCTGTGAATAATTTCGCCCTGCTTGGGGACCCTAAATGGGTCTAAGTCACCCCAGAGAGGCGATGAAGAAAGAAGGGTGCTCCAGAAATTCTGGAATGGTGGCGGCCATTCCGTTCAACTTGGGGAAAGCCTTCTAACCCCAAAGGAGAAAGGCTGGCCATATTGCATCGACCAGCCCAAGCTACTAGCAACCGAAGTCCAAAAACACAACCAGCACAACTGTGAACAGTGTGCTTGAAACTGGGTGAGGAATTTGATCTTCTCTTTTCTATTCTAAATTTAATTTCCTGGAAGAGATCCCCAAGAAGCAAAATACCTCCGAAAGGGAAGGAGGGGGATTTCTGCCCCACCCTTACACTAACAGTAGTGGCAAATTAATCTTTTGATGGAGGATCAAAATATATGGAAGTGAAAAACAAATAGTTGCTGACACCTAGTGCTGGATGAAGATTATGACAGCTATGGCTTTAATATAAGACTTGGCAAAACCTGGGAAAAGCTAATCTGTGTTTGTGACCTTCAAAGTTTAAACAACAAAGAACAGCTGTGACAAAAAAAGACAATAATCTGTGCTGTAGACAAAGAGAGAATTATAAATTTCAGGAAAAAAAATCTTTTTTTAACTATTTGGATTACAAATATCTATTTAATTGGAACTCTAAAGCTATTTCCAGAGAAAAGAAAGGAAGAGGAAAAACTCAAATTCTTGGCCATCATGGATCAGAGACATGTAAAAAGAACATATCAAGAAAACATAAACACTTCACAGGAGGAGATATATAGTATACTGTGACTAATTCAAACAACAATGACTTTAAACCACAAAGAAAGCCAAAATAACTTTCAAAATATAAACCCATCTATTTCTAAGTTAACTCTACAACAAAAAAATCCCAGAAAACAACAATAGAGAAGGAGCAGATAAAACAGATAAATGGATATAGAATTGAGAATAGAGACTTAAAGACGGAACTTAATAAAACAAGGAAACATGATTTAATCCTAGTGGGAAAAAATTCACAAGATTTGGAAAAAACAACTTATTCCTTAAGACTAAAAACTAAATCTGAGGACAAGAAAACAGATTGGATAAAATGGACTGTAGAGATGTCAGGAACATTGGAGATAAAGGAAATGATATGAGAAGCGGAGAGAAAGAAAAAGATTTTCAACAAATGTGGAAAGGCAGAAGCCCCATACAAAGACACTTCACCTGATTTACTTTACAGCTGATCTACAGCTACATTTACGAACATACGGAAAATTTTTTGATTCAGCAAAATACATTGATTAAGAAAGATACTGGGCAAAGGAAAAAGACTAAAGTGGAAACCAAGAAAATAGATGATGGGATTTACCAGAGAGAATACTTTAAAAAGAAACATTTGTTTGAATATGGTTAAAGAAATAGAAAAGTTTTGGAATATACTGTATATGTCATTCTAAGAGGGATGAATTCCCTAAATAATACAGTATGCTTTTTTCCCTTTTTTGTTCTCTTGATATGAGTAATATAAAAAGGTTGAAATGAGTTAGATAAAGGAAATGTTTTAGATACTTAAATGTGATTGAATTTAAGAAAATTATAATGGATAAAAATGTTTTGAATAAGAGTTAAAGGACTAGATGACTATATGTATTAAATGGAATGTTTAAAGATTAAACATATTTTTAATTATGGTTAAAAAAGAAATTTAGGAAACAAATATATATTAGCTTAGGAGGGATATATATTTTAAGTAGTATGTTATTTTTTATTTTCCTTACTCGTGCTCTCCTTTCTTTTTTTCATTGTTCTATCTATTCCTTAAGAAATGTAAAAGTGTGAGATGGTTCATATGGAAAAATAGAGTTAAATTTTTAAATGTAATTAATTTTTGAGAAAATCTTAACCAGTGAGAATACGTAGAATTTGGTGGGAGAAACAAATTAAAATAAGGACTGTAACAGGATCTATGATAAGGCAACCAGAACGATTGGATAGAAAAGAAATATTATACTGATGTGACTATTATTTTCAGGAATATTGGGAAAATTATATATTTAATTGTTATCTATCAAAAAATAAGAATTGTATTAACTCAATGTTTCCAAAAGAGGATATTTTGGGAAAAGAGGAAATCAACTAAAACCATTATGTGAATTATGGATTATAGAAATTAATTGTTAATGATTGTTTTACAAATGTAACCCAGACAACACACTGTTCACCAATTATTGGGATTTATGTTTTTAAAAAAATCAATAAAATATATTACAAAAAAGAAGAAGACGTGGGTCGGTTAGGTAAATGTAATAATGTGCATTAAAAAAAAGTATGATGGTTACAGATTGATCTGAAAAGATGTCAGCCTCTGAGCTCCATCGCATGAACATTTGGCATCCCAAATCCCAAATCTGCTAATCTCTGTCATTTCTTATCCCATGTCCAATGCTTCTTGTGGTTGCTGCTGCCTACTTTACAACAATCCTCTTGTTTTAAAAATTCAGTGTTTGAGATGATTGCAGTTCAACTGCATCACCCAGTTCTTTGCTGCCAACCAGAGTGATGTATTAATTCTGGTCTTGCTAAGGATCCCTTTGGGAAGGAGGTCTTACGACCTCAGCATTAAAAGAATGAGCCTAAGATGGGGCAAAGGGGCAGGGGACTTTAATATGCTCTTAGAAGTTCAGAAAAAGCCAAGGGATGATTTATTTATTTTTCCTCACTCAGTCACTCACTCATCATTTCCGCTTCTCAAAACCTCTCCAGAGAACCTTTTCGCACCTCCTTTGAGACGGTTTGCAACACTGAAAAAAATACTGGGGGAATATCAAAACGAGGACTGAATAAAAGGCTTGGGGGGGGGGAAGAGCATATTTTTCAAAGGATATTCTGTACAATGCCTTGCCAATGAGAAAAGGTATTTTGAATTAGTGCTATATACTGTAGTTAGGAAAAGGGAGAGAAAGAGAAAATGTACACACACACTTTTTTTCCTCCTGACAATGGAATGGTTATGGCAAGTACATACTTTTGCCAGCAAAATAGTGATTCTTCTTCCATGAAATGCCTAATTTCATCTGGGTCAGCATAGTTCTTTTGTCAATTTTCACATGAAATAAAGTAGTGTTCTGCTATTTTTTTATTTCCTCCCTTTTTCTTGTTCTTTATTATGTTTTCTTGAGGCTCCTGGGACTAATATAGAATAGAATAGAAATCAAGATAAGTGAGAAAACAAATAAGATGATTCTTGACTATGCTGGGAATAAATCTGAGTGTAGTAAACCATATGGGGAATGTAGAAGGGCTGCCTAATTGAATCTATCCCTTAAAATACAAGAAACAGTGGTGAAACGTTCACATGATGAAAGACACTTGGCTGAAAAGGAAATCTCCATGCTATTCCCAGTACCAAAGAGACCTTATTGTAGAATGGCTCCATTAAATCGGGAGAAATAAACAGCCTCAGGAGCAAATTCTTCCACAGAGCAGGAGTAGAGAAATTCTCAGCCTGCAGATATTCCTTGCCACTGGAGTTGTACACAACAATCTATGGAGAAGGTCACAGATTCCTCCACTCCTCTCCCTATAATTTAGTTTCTACAGGTGAGGGTCAAGAAGGCAAGTGAGGACTGGTCCCAACATCCAATAGTAAAAAAAAATGTAATCAGGTTTGCAGAGAGGAATACAGGGATGATGCTATTGCAATTATTATCTTCTACCTAACATCTGGTAGGCATTGTTTGAAGGTTCAGTCACTGAGCTGTCCACATTACAAAGGGCAAGTGACCCATTCAGACACCAGCAAGGTCAGCCTTGCCTCTATATGGAATTACCTCTGTGAGTTGAAGGATGTTATTTCTTCATTGTTCAAGCCTAGAGGGGTCTCCCCCAAGTTGGCAACAGCAATGATATGGTGCATTCCAAACATATTGGATTAACACTCCCATGTTAAAATGATATCAATCATTGCCCAACAGATTTCAAAGACAGCAAATTACAGAACGCAGATATTGGAGCTAACAGCTTCTCAGTTACATAACGCACACAATGGAAAAAAAATAGTCCAGTCTAACTCTGATTTTGAAAGTTTGGAAGTTCCAGAAAATTGGAGATGTAAAGAAATAACAAGTTTGCTTCTCTTGTTTCTTATTTTTCTCTATCTTTTTTTTCCTCCCTGCTTCTCTGTGTGATAATCTATATAGGCAACTTGCTTGAAAAATGAAATAAATCAAGATAAACAACCTATGAAGAAAACTAATCAATGTCTATCTTAACATGTAAAAAACCCTAACCAATGTCTATCTCAACATACAGTATGACATCACATAGCATAGAGACAAATGATCTCTACACATATCTTTGAGGCTGTGTTGAGCATTCCCTGATCTGATAAAATATCAGTTTAAAACAATGAGGAATAGAACACAACAATGGAATTGTAACCAAATTATGAGCATTTTTTCCCACCTGACACTCTCCAGATGCATTAAACTTCAACGTCCATAATTCCCAACCAGTAAATTTAATGAGAAAATGTTAAATTGTTTTGAGGGGCTGTCACAGAGAAGAGGGAGTCAGCATTCTCCAAAGCACCTGAAGGCAGGTTAAGAAGTAATGGTTGGAGGATCATTAAAGAGAGAACTAACCTAGAACTTAGGAGAAATTTCCTGACCATTAGAACAATTAATCAGTGGAACAACTTGCCTCCAGAGGTTGTGGGTGCTCCAACACTGAAGATTTTTAAGAAGAGATTGGACAACCACTTCTCTGAAATGGTGTAGGGTTTCCTGCTTGAACAGAAACTGGACTAGAATAGGGGTGGGGAACTATGACCTTTTTTATGACTTGTGGCCTTCAACTCCCAGAATTCCTGAGCCAACCATGGGAGTTGAAGGCCACAAGTCACAAGGGGGCCATAGTTTCCCACCACTGGACTAGAAGACCACCAAAGTCCCTTCTAACTCTGTTATTCTTAGTTATGGGAATCAGGAACATTATTCACAATATAACTGTCCTGGAAGCCTTTAAAAACTGATGACGATGTAGGTAGGGGTACCTAAGGATTTTATAGCTCAATAGCTAATAAAACCTTTGTCTTGCTCCGTCTTTTTACAATACAGCCAGGATGCTGCCCTTTCATTTGCTCTACTTCTTTTTCGTGGAGTTGCCGACACTGGAGAATTAATGGCATGGCAAGTTTTCTTGATTAGTGAGTCTGAAGAATTAAGAAGATCAAAAACCATTACTTGAGGTACAGCCAAGTACAATATTTAAATGCTTGTGGCAAAAGATAAGAAAATATCCCTTCTCCTATTTTGTTGAAAGAAACTGACTCTCCTGCCAGTTGTACTCTTAATGGTCTACTCCAGAGCATTTATCTGCACTTGCCTCATTTGTCATTCTAGGAGCCATTTCACCTTGATCCACTGACCTACCATTTGTCTCTCAATCAGATCTCTATTGGTTATTTGACTATCTGTCTGGAAGAAGTGAATCGATGCAGAAGCAGGTTCTTATATTCTCCCTAGAAAAGAATAAATAAGACTATTGACGGCTGTGTACAGGATTGATGCATAACAGAATTCTCAATGATAAAAAAAAACAATTTTGAGATCAATAGCCAGGGTTAGATTAATTACCTGTTGATCAGATTCAGATTATTCAGTAAACAATCTCAACAAGAAATCTTCACTTGTAACTGAACATAGCAAACAGCTGTTGATTTTTTTTCTCTATTTTTTTATTTTATTCAAGGGAAGATAAAATACAAAGCTCCCCAAAAATCAGAACAAAAAACAATCAAGACATTAAAAAGTACATTGAAAAGAAAAAGAAAACCAACACATATACACCTATTATCCCCCTTAATTGAATACTGGTTAATACATTACTACAATATTGGTTCCCACCCCTTTGAAACAGGCCCTCCAAAAATTTTAAACTAGTAAATCTATTTGCAAATTATTGACCTGTCCCCTATATACCGTATTAATGACAAAATAGTTATCAGGAATAATAATAATAAAAGACAAACATAAAATCTGAAATTTGACATTTCAAAACCCTCTGTTAACTGTCATTGTAATCAACTTGTAGAAAATTTGCCATGGCTCTTATCTATCCCAAATGTCCTAAAAGTTAAGAGTAATTCATCCTGGATCAAATATCCACGTGTGTTTTTTAACGGCATCTCTCGTCAATTGTTGTCCAATTAGATATAATAAATTCAGTCTCCACAGTAGGTCTATTTTCCCCCCAAAGTCCCAATAGAAGTCATTCCCAGTTACGTATAATAAATCCATTCTGTAATCTCCTCAGTCCTCCTGGGGGAAAAAATAGTTAACTTCTCAACAGCAATATTTTCTAATCCCACTTTTGAGATATTTTGATTCATAAATTGTTGCATGTAGTTGCCAGATTCCTTTTCCCCTCAGTCAACATAACCAAGTCTTTGTGGTGATAAGAGCTAAAATCTAAAAGATATGAAGGACCACCAGTTTCTTGTTTGTGACATGGGGGTGATGTTCTGTGTGCATGGAGCAAAAACATTCCCAGATCACTTTCTCTAAAAGCAAGAGAGTCAATAGTTTCACTGTGGTGCCTTTCACTTACAGGATAGTCCATCTGGTCCATAGAATACAGAATAATAGGTTTGTTGGCGGCAACACACAAGGGGCCTTGTGGTCTTCCAGTCCAACCCCCTGTCCGTGACAGGAGATCCTATACCATTCGGCATAAATGGTTGTCAGGTCTCTTCTTGAAAATCTCTACAGCTTCTGGAGGCAAGCCATTTCACTGATTGGTCTCACTGTGGGGAAATTTCTCTTTACTTCTACGTTAGATGTCTCTTTATGATTCTCCACTCGTTACTTCTTGCCCTGGTTTCAGGTGCTGTGGAGAATAGGTTAACTCCCTCTTCTCTGTAACAGTCCCTCAGTTATCATGTCATTCACAAGTCCTTCTCACAGAAGACCAAACTGTCTAAACGGGATTTAAAACAAATGATCATGAAGAGGCCGCTTACCTTGAGAAGCAGGCTAAACAAGTAAGCAATCCATTGATTTATTTAGCTTGTAGTTTTGCACAGAATGTGAAAAATGCCTTGTAAAATTATGGCCTTGCTGTTGCGCAAGAGCTATTTGCAACTGGCAAGGATACCGTTGTTCCCTGAATGGTGAGGCTAGACAATTCATTGAGGAAGTTGTGATTGGGGCATATTAAAGGACCTAGCCCAAGTAATCACAAAAGATTGATTTGTGTGGAAAAACAGTCAGGAAAAAATTGGCTTGATTTCCAGGGAAATCAGTACAGAGAGGAATTCACATTAAACTGAGAGAGAACAATTGGGTAGAGGTGATGTTTTTTCAGATCTCTGAAAGGATGCTGAGTAACACAATATCAACACTCTTAACACAATATCAGAACAACAGGAGTGGAAGGGACCTTGGCGGTCTTCTAATCCAACCCCTTGCTCAAGCAGGAGATCCTATACCAGGGGTCTTCAAACTTGGTAACTTTAAGGCTTGTGGACTTCAACTCCCAGAATTCTTCAGCCAGCCCTGGCTAGCTGAGGGATTCTAGGAGTTGAAGTCCGCAAGTCTTAAAGTTGCCAAGTTTAAAGACCCTTGTCCTGTACCATTCCAGACAAATGGCTGTCCAATCTCTTCTTAGAAACCTTCTGTGATGGGGCACCCACAACTTCTGGAGGCAAGCGTTTATTCTGATTAATTGCTCTCACTGTGAGGAAATGTCTCCTTAGTGCTAGGTTGCTTCTCTCCTTGATAAGTTTCCATCTGTTACTGGTTGTCCTGCCCTCAGATGCTTTGGAGCAGACATGTCAAACTCACGACGTCATGTGACGTCGCACAATGTATCGGGATGGTTTTGCCATTGCCAGCAATGGGGCGGGTGTGGCTTCCAGATGATGCGTCCGGCCTGCAGGTCGGCAGTTTGACACCCCTGCTTTGGAGAATAGATTGCCCCTATCTTCTTTGTGACCGCCCCTTAGATATTTGAAGACTACTATCATGTCATCTCTAGTCCTTCTTTTCAATAAACTCGACATATCCAGTTCCTACAATCGTTCTTTGTTATGTCAGTAGCTTTATTGCATAGAAGGTTCCTTTGAAGCGGGAAGCCTGGGTGCAATTATTGGTTAACATTGTAACGGCGGGAAAGTCCGGGCTTGGGATTGGATACAGTTCAAACGGCTTGAGTATATAAGCCGGAGTTATCTTGACAGTTGACAGTTGACATATGTGTATTAATAAACTTCATTGCTGTTAAACCTCACTGAGTCATTCGTCTGTCTGGACTAAACAACTGGCGACGAAGGTGGGATAGACGGCAGACTAGTGAAGGATCGGCGACAAACAGCTGCGCGTAAGGTGGCAAATTTAAAAAAATTCACAGTCAACCGCAAGCGGCCGCGGCGGAATCAACAAACCTCCGAATGGCGCAAATTGGGTCTTTAAAAGAATTCGATCCAAACTACCCAGAGGACTGGGAAGAATATGTGGGACAGGTCGAAGGGTTTTTGCTCATGAATGGCATAACCGACGACCGAAAAAAGGCGGCTGCCTTATTAACTATCTGTGGCACACCTGTGTACCGGGTTGCCGTGGGACTTTGTCAACCATTGCCGGTATCAAGCGTTTCGTACGCTGACTTACTGGCCAAATTAAAGGTACATTTTACGCCGAAAAGATCAGAACTCTTTTGGCGGCGCATTTTCGAAAAACGAAATCAGAGACCGGGCGAGTCAATAACAAAATTCGTTGCTGCAGTTAGAGAAGCAGCGTTACGTTGTAAATATGACAATTTAGAAATAAGGATCCGTGATAGAGTGGTGCTGGGCTTGCGAGACGAGCAGTTACAAAATAGAATTATTGCTAAGCCCACCGGCGACTTGCAAGAAGTCCTCGACGAACTTTTGACGTATGAATCCACTGGGTATCGCAACCCCCCCTGCAATAGCACGGCTGTTTCGTCCGAAATAAACCAAGAAAGCCATGTGGACAGTGGGGAGGTGGACCAACAATGGGAAGCCGACATAGCCGAAGTCACCAGAAGGTTTGGAAAAATGGCGGCAAAACCATCCCGCAGCGAAAGACCAGAACCGAGTCGCCGATTCCAAACAACAGCACCACAACGACAACCGAGAGACATTCCAACAAGACCGCGCGACAGCGACAACAGATGTGGAAGCTGCGGGGGCAACCATCCCAGAGCAACATGCAGATTCCGCTCTGCTAGATGCAGATTGTGCGGAAAGACCGGTCACATTCAAGCCATTTGCAGGGGCCGTGCACGCGACAATCGTCTACACGAAATCGACGTTTGGGCCGAAGGTAAGGTAACCCCTTACTATAGTGGCAATGAGACCCCTAGACCTTGGGCACAATACCCCAACCGCGGGGAGGTGGCGCGAGTCAATCACATAGGAAAGGGAAAAATAAACCATATTTTGAGACCAAAATTAAAAATCTTAGTCCAGCTGCAAGGAATTCCTTGCAAAATGGAAATTGATTCTGGGGCCTCGGTATCAATAATTTCCAACGAGACCCTTAAATTTATTGAACGAAAAAGTGGCCAAAGAATTCCACTCAGTTCAACAAAAATCCAATTAGCTGATTTCCAAAAAACACCTATAAACATTAAAGGGAAGGTCAGTTTAAAAGTTAAGTATAAGGGGTTTAATGGCTTCTTAGACTTATTAGTCACCGAAGGCCATAGAACTAGTTTAATTGGACTTAATTGGTTCCCAGCTTTAGGAATTTGGGTTGGGGGAATAAATACCATTAATAATAATAAGACCCTCAAATCTGTCTGCGATGAATTCGCAGACGTATTTGATGGATCTTTAGGGAAATATAAGGGGGCCCCAATTAATTTTAATCTAGACCTGGCAGTAAAACCCTTAAGGCCCGACGGGTGCCTTTTGCCCTGAAGCAAAAAATCGAGGCCGAGCTCGATAAGCTTGTAGGCCAAGGCGTTTTAGAACCGGTTGAGGGTGGCTTGTGGGAAACACCAATCGTCACACCCCTTAAACCTAATGGGGATGTGAGGATTTGTGCAGATTATAAAGCCACCCTGAACCTAGGAATGAAAAAGCATGCTTACCTGGTCCCAACGGTGAAACAGGTCCTCGCCACGATCCAGGACGGCGCCATCTTTGCCAAGCTCGACTTGGCGCAGGCGTATTTGCAACTTACTGTTTCCAGGGAAGCTGCTGAAGCGCAAACTATTGTTACCCACAAGGGGGCGTTCCGAGTCCATAGACTGCAATTTGGTATTGCAGCTGCTCCAGGCATCTTCCAGGAGGTGATGGAGAGGACTTTAAAGGGCATACCTGGTGTATGCCCTTACTTTGATGATGTCCTAATTGCTGGAAGAAATGAAGAAATTTTAGCTGAGCGGTTGGAACAGGTACTGGGTAGATTCAGGGAGGCTGGACTCAAATTAAAAAGGGAAAAATGTTGTATTGGAGTTAAATCCACTGAATTCCTAGGATTTAGAATAGATGAAAATGGAATTCACCCCACAAAAGAAAAAATTAAAGCAATTAAATTGGCACCTGAACCAAAAAACAAGGCAGAATTACAAGCCTTTTTAGGATTAGTCAACTTCTATCACACATTCTTGCCACATAAAGCTGCCATCGCTGAACCATTACACAGATTATTAGATAAAAAAACTCCATGGCAGTGGCAAGAAAAACATAGAGTCAGCTTTCAAACCTTAAAAGATATTCTATCAAGCCAGTCCACAGTTACTCATTTTATTGAGAACAAACCGATCTATTTAGCTTGTGATGCTTCACCTTATGGTGTGGGGGCTGTTATCAGCCACATGGATAGTCAGGGCATTCAAAAGCCAATTGCATATTATTCCAGGACGCTTACTAAAGCTGAACGGAATTATGCACAAATTGATAGAGAAGCATTAGCTATCGTGGCAGGAGTAAAAAAGTTCCATGATTACCTTTATGGTAGGAACTTTACCATACTCACTGACCACAAACTGTTACTGGGACTCTTTACCACTGATAAGCAGACACCCCAAATAATGTCACCCAGAATGCTGAGGTGGTCAATTTTCCTCTCAGCATATTCATTTTCACTGCAACATAGACCAGGCAAGGAAATGGGCCATGCGGATGCCCTTAGCAGACTGCCTTTAAACAACACCGAGGGGGACCCTGCCCCAGTAGGACAAATTATGTCACTACATGAAATTCCTGAATGCCCCTTAACAGCTCTGAGGCCACTAAAAAAGACCATATTCTCAATAGGATTATGACCTGGGTACTAGGGGGATGGCCAAGTAGTAACCCTGATTCCAAGTACACTCCATATTTTAGGAGAAAAGATGAACTATCATCCCATTTGGGGTGTATATTGTGGGGTAACCGTGTTGTCATTCCTGAACTCCACAGGAATACAATTATAACTGAACTACATGAAGGTCACCCGGGAATTGTCCGAATGAAGGCATTAGCCAGAAGTCATTTGTGGTGGCCGGGATTAGACAAGAATATAGAAGAATGCGTTTCTGGGTGTTATCTGTGTCAGCGATCTAGGCCTGAGCAGGCACACGCACACACGCATAAGTGGGAATTGGCCAGGAATCCTTGGTCTAGGATTCACATTGATTTTGCAGGGCCATTTCAAGGCCTTACATTCCTAGTTGTGGTGGACAGCTTCTCTCGGTGGCTGGAGGTTGTGCCCGTGACTTCAATGTCATCTAGTAGAACAATACAGGTATTAAGGGGCCTCTTTGCCACTCATGGGTTACCTGATGTGATAGTATCTGATAATGGGCCCCAATTCACCTCTGCTGAATTTCAGGGTTTCCTCAAGGCCAACTCGATTAGACATGCAACATCAGCACCCTTCCACCCGTCCACCAATGGCTTGGCTGAACGCAACGTGAGAACCACCAAAGACGCCTTGAAGCGAATCATCCGTGGCGACTGGCACCAAAGACTTGCGGACTTTTTGCTAACTCAACATACAACTCCTTGCACGGCTACTGGGAAAAGCCCTGCAGAAATGAGGTGGGGCAGACGGCTAACCACTAAACTGGACCGGTTACACCCTGACAGACTACCCTTCAATGCTGAACCGGACATTCCTAACAGGTCCTTCAAGATTGGAGACTTAGTTTGGGCCAGGAACTATGGACCGGGGGACAAATGGGTTCCAGGGGTAGTCACTGACATAATGGGGCCGTTGTCTTACACCATTGAGGGGGAAGGGAATAGAATAAGTAAAAGACATATTGATCAATTGAGGAAAAGGGTTCCCGAAAGTGTGTCAGTCAATGGGGGTCAAGTTGAACCCAGGGGTGATAACGAATCTTGGCTTAATCAAAATGACTTTCCAGTTAGTGGAGGAGAAGCAGAAACTCAACCCAGTATAGCTGTAGCAACCCCACAGCATAGTCAAATTGATTGGGAGTTGTTTCCTTCAGACAGGCCAGCAGTACCTGAACCTGAACAACAACATCAACAACAGACACAACAACAATTACAGGCAGTTAGCAGGAATTCCTCAGAACCAGTAACACAAAACTCCAGACCCATAACAATCAGCCAGTCAGTTAACAATGACGTAAGGGACAAGCCTAATAGATACCCATCTAGGGTCCATAAGCCACCCAAATACTTAAGTGATTACGTCAACAAATAACATCAACTGGGGGGGAAGGGGTGTTATGTCAGTAGCTTTATTGCATAGAAGGTTCCTTTGAAGCGGGAAGCCTGGGCGCAATTATTGGTTAACGTTGTAACGGCGGGAAAGTCCGGGCTTGGGATTGGATACAGTTCAAACGGCTCGAGTATATAAGCCGGAGTTATCTTGACAGTTGACAGTTGACATATGTGTATTAATAAACTTCATTGCTGTTAAACCTCACTGAGTCATTCGTCTGTCTGGACTAAACATTCTTCATATGTTTTAGTCTCCATTCCCTTAATCATCATGTTTTATTGTTTCCTTTGATCAAACAAACTTGATAGATTTTTCTTTATTTTAATCAAAATCAGCAATAGGACAAAAGAAAAAAAAATACATCAAGGAAAGCACTAATGCTTCTAAAGTGTTTCAACTAATTTAAAAGAATTATTTCTCCTGCCTTCTGTTTGCCCACTTCCCATAAAGATATTGATCTCTAATGCAAGGAATTTACAAGAGTCGAAGGAATAGCCACATGATTTAAAGTTTTTAAAAAGGAATACTACAACTGGGATGCAAAATGCCAAATGACCTCTAGATGGCAGCAAAGACATATAGAACATTTTAATTTCTTCTGGACATCTAGTGGTTGTCTGGATCTTAGCTACCCATATATGGTATGCCTTCCGAAAAGCACCCATCAGTTTGTGCTACTCTTAACACTTAGACTTTGTTTCAATAAAAGGATATTTGTGTAATGCTGGTGATCAGACATTAGCAAGTTTACAAAAGTTAGCTCACAAAGCTCCAAGAGAAAGTAAAGGTAAAGGTTCCCCTGCACATGCGTGCTAGTTGTTTCCGACTCTAGGGGCCGGTGCTCATCTCTGTTTCAAAGCCGAAGAGCTAGCACTTGTCCGAGGATGTCTCTGTGGTCATGTGGCCGGCATGACTAGACGCCAAAGGCGCACGGAACGCTCTTACCTTCCCACCGTAGCGGTCCCTATTTTTCTACTTGCATTTTTACGTGCTTTCGAACTGCTAGGTTGGCAGAAGCTGGGACAAGTAACAGGCGCTCACTCTGTTACGCGGCACTCGGGATTCGACCCGCCAAACTGCCGACCTTCTGATCGACAAGCTCAGCGTCCTAACACACTGAGCCACCGCGTCCCTTCCAAGAGAAAAGGCAGAATATAAATGGAATGAAACCATTCATTCATTCATTCATTCATTCATTCATTCATTCATTCATTCATTCATTCATAGAATGTCAATGTCAGTGTTCTGTTTATAAGGGCTTCCTGTGGTCAGTAAGTCTTGTGATGGGTCAGGTGTGGGTGTATTAAGTGAGGGTCTTGTAATGGGTCTTGTGATGGTCAGGTATGAGACCCCAGTGTAAGTCGTGATGGGGAGGTTATATCATTGGTCAGGGTCATTGGGAGGTGACCTGCTTGGGGGGGGCTTGCGTGGGTCGGTTGAAGGTCAGTGCTGTCTCTGGTTGGCTGTGCAGTTGATTTGGATTCTGAGGGGTTTATAGGCTGGTTGTAGGTCAGTGTGTCTGTTGATGGAATTGCTTGTGGAGTGCCAGGCTTCAATGAACTTGTGAGTGTGGCAGGTGGTAGCGTGGTGGACTATTTTTGTCTTGCTCCAGTTGAACTGCTGCTATTTGGGGTTGGTGTGGGTAGAGGTATTTGCCACTATTGCATACTTACTAGGTGTCGCTGCCTCTACTTATTTCAGGGTGGGCTTGGAGCTCCTTTTCGCCTGTTCTTGCTGGAAAAGGCAGCACATCTCTGGATCTGTGTCTTTCATGACCGTTTCCTCCTCGCCTGGAAATTCACTACAATCTAGAGGAGATTCCATTAGAATTTATTGATAGAAGAACATGGCTGTGTTGCCACCAACAAAAATGAAGAGCTGGCATTTTCTCAAAGTGTTTCAATAGCAAGAGGCAATCAGGAACCGGCAAGTCAAACATTATTCACTGAAATGGTGCTTTTGTGCATGGATGAACTCAGTGGAATTGATTAGAATTTGCTTATAACCAAACTGCAAATGAGTGCCAGTGGCCTTTTATGGGTGAGGGCTATTAATTTGTAGAAACTTTCCCTGGGGTAATGAACAGCAAGTTGGCAACATATAGTAGTTATTATAATGGAGGCAGTGAAACAGACCAGAGCCTGGGTTTGTGTATCAGGACAATACCCTCTCTAAAAGTTCAGGAGTCCCAAGGACATGCTTTATGGTGCCTCAGCACTAGTCTGAAAGAGCATAATCTTTTCTTCTGAAATAAATTGACATTTTAAAAAAGATCACATTGAATCTTCCTCCACTTACATACGAAAATATATTGCATTTCTGTTATTTGAGGTGGCTCACTGATTGGCACCCCAACAAATCAAACTCTCTTTATGCATCTAAGACATTTATGTTCCTGCTCCTCCACGTTGGTTAATCTGTCAAGCTCAGAATCAGTGGATTGTATTGCTCGCAGCATTGTTGTTCCTCCTGCTGTAGACTTAAAAAGAGAACGGTGGCAAGGCCCAGAGGCATTTTTTTTTAGAAAACTCATAATTTGTGGACAGAATAATAGAACAACAGAGTTGGAAGGGACCTTGGAGGTCTCCTAGTCCAACTCCCTGCTCAAGTAGGAGACCCTATACTACTTCAGACAATCTCTTCTCAAAAACCTCCAAAGATGGAGCACCCACAACTTCTGAAGGCAAGCCGTTCCATTGATCAATTGTTCTGTTAGGAAATTTCTCCTCAGTTCTAGGTTACTTCTCTCCTTGATTAGTTTCATTGCTTCTTGTCTTGCTTTCAGGTGCTTTGGAGAATAGGTTGACACTCCCCCCCCACTCTTCTTCTTTGTGACAGCCCCTCAAAACTGTTTGCATGAAGCTACCATCCTCCTTTTCTAGTCTCCTCCAATTACTCTTCTCCATAGCACTATGGATCCTACAGAGGAGATCAGCTGCAATGATGATGATAACTTTATTGTCACTTTGAATGTACACCAATCGGCATACATCAAAATGAAATTTCGTTGCATACAGCTCTCAAAGGGTCACCACCTCCGATATATACTCCTTGTTCGGGGCCCAGTCAAATTTCAATGAGTTAAGAGTAGCCTTTTAGGGTTTTAGGTAATGAAATTCTTTAAGTTTCAGTCTCCCTCTGAAAGCTTCTATCCACCAATTCTTCTTCTACTCATAGGAATTTTAGAGATTCAATACACATCCTCCTGTTTGTAACAGTCCTTCGAATACTAAAAAAAATGTTTTCATGTCTCCCTCAGCCTTCTCTTCCTGAGGCTAAATATATCTAGTTTTTTTTATAACTGTTCTTCGTAGAATTTCACCCACAAGGCCTTCCACCATCTTTGTTGCTCTTCTCTTCAGAACTGGAGTATGGATAGTTTGCAGAGTTTAGAGTTGATTAACTATGCATGGATGGTGGGTGGATGGATAATCTTCCAATAGAAGACAAATATTCTGATCAGGGACAGGTCAATGAATGTTTCACTCATTTGGACAAGCCTCCTCTTCAAAATCAAACAGCTGTTTAGATATTTTAACACAGATCAACATCCTTTTTGGCTGTTTAATATATATAATGGCTACCATACCAAAGTTCAAACATGGATTATAATACAGAAATAATTACGCTTAAGTTTGCAGTTACCCTACTGACTGCAGTTTCAGCGTTTTCCTGCCTTCCACAAGGGGGGAAAAAAGACTGTTAAATTTAGCTCATTGTGACCACACAGGCACACCTGAGTTGTTTTCCAAGTAACAACATTGGAGAGTTTTTTTCTACTTCCTCATTTACATAACAGCCCTGAGATTTCCAAGTGGTCTCCAATCCAAGAATTAACCAGGTCTGACCTGCTTAGTTTTTGAAAATCAGATGCATATAACTGCTCCACTCCAAACATAAAGAGAACCAATTTCCACCATGAAATAGACAATGGCAGGGTGAGATTATGCTGGCAGATTTGTACCTGCCTCCTCCTTCCTCTCCACCCCTCCTCCTTCCTCCCATGGCTTCCTCTAGATTTTATTAGTATATGAAATCAGGGCTCATGAAACTTGCAGGAACAGCTTTCCTTTGAAAACCAGCTTTCCTTTGAAAATAGTTTCTTTCAAACAGCAGAACTAATTTCCTTTTTCCCAAAGTGGTTTACTAGCCGATCAGACTTATATTTAGGGTGTACTATAGTTCTGTGCTGCCTTTAAATGCACATTCACGTGTGCACACACAGGGAGAGAGAGAGAGAGAGAGAGAGAGAGAGAGAGAGAGAGAGAGAGAGAGAGAGAGAGAGAGAGAGAGAGAGAGAGAGAGAGAGAGAGAGAGATTAAACAACAACAACCCATGGCTTAATCTTCTTTATAGGAACCTCCAGGAGCTACAATGCATTTTGAACAGCCAAAAAACCCTGAGCTGGAGCTCAGTGTTAAATGCCTTGATTCATCTCTATTTATTTTGTTAAGCCATGAGCAAGCAGAAAATCTAGAAGTCAAATTGACGTGCTTGAAAGAGTCTTGGCAAGCCATCCATCAGCCGGATATTGATTAAGACCAGGGCCGCAGCCATTTTGCACAGTCAGCCTTTATATTTTAGTTAGAGAAATCCTTGTGTAGATGTAAATTGACCTGTAAACGCCTTTTGTTCGCTATAGGAAGGGGGTGAGTCAAAAGTGAGCTTTAATCTGAAGGAAGAGGACAAGACAGCAGACTTCAGAGAAAGCATAAACCTAATAGTTACGAAACACACTCTAGAGGTGTTGAATTGCCCTCATCCCCTGTTGCCTTGACCATGGTGCTTTGTGAGGTCGGGAAAAGCAAACCTGTAGTTATTTCCTGTGGATCTTTGTCTTTTCTGGGAGGGCCTTGTGACTAGACCAGAAATAGCAATTTATTGCTTTCAGCTTCAGCTGCTACTCCCACTATGTTTTGCCAGATTAAGTTCAAGCCATCTGATACATTGCTCCCCTGGTGAAATGAGGTGTGGGGAACTTGTGGCTTTTCCTGTGGTGCTGAACTACATTCTCACTTCTGAACAGGTGCTTTTGGGTTGTTGGAAGTTGTAGTTTAGCAGCATCTCTAGGAAGTCACAGACTACCAATCTCTCAAGCAGTCTTTGACCGCGTACAAAATTGTACTTAGGTTGCCTTTTCTATAGGGAAGCCCTCACATACAATATATCTGTATACCTACTCAACTGCCTATTTTTCCTTACTATCTATCTACTACATATAACTACTCAAATCATTACAACCAGGAAAGAATCTTTGACCCTTGGATGTTGTTGAATTAAAACATTCTCTTCTTGACCAGACATGTCAAACACAAGGTCCGGGGGCCGGATCCAGCCCGCGAAGTGGTTTCATGTGGCCTGCGAAGCCATCCTGGAAACAGTGAGGGAACGGCCCCCACTGCCTTGGCCCTGGCCCAGAGACCCTCCTTTCACCAGAGACCCTCAGATCTATCCCATTCCTGCCCAGGCCCCCATAGGCATCCTTGATGCGAACGATGTAGAGCTGGCCATGCTCACCCAGTAGGCCATCCGCACTCTAGCCACGCCCACCCAGTAGGCCACGCCCACCCTGGCCATACCCACCTGGCCCCCTGAGGGCAACTGCAATGCTGATGCGGCCCTCAATGAAATTGAGTTTGACACTGTTATGTTCGGATCGACAACACACACACACAGCGAGGTATTGCAGCAATGCTTTATTGATCATACGTGGAGTCAACTGGGGATCCCCGTCCAGGTGGCTCTATATATGTCTGGCAGCCGCTGGACGCTAGCCAACCCCCGGCCGGGAATCTCCCGCCACAGGAAACAACACCCAACCCAGGCTCGTGGATTTCCCGCCGGTGGGAAACCACTCCCCTGCTATTCTACCTATACAACACCCCTTCCCCCCCAGATAGAGTTATATTATCTAACGTAGTCTTTTAAGTAAGTGGGTGGCTTGTGAGCCCTAACAGGATATCTCCCCCCTGGAATGACCGCTCTGTTGTTGGTTTCCCCGTTAGGCTTTGGTGCCGTTTGGGGTGTCACAGCAGGTGTCAGGTCAATGGGTTGTTGTGTTATTATGAGGGCTGCTGGCTGTGCAGCTATGTTCCCCTGAGGTGGTGGTTCTGCCCGCCCCGGGTGTGTCTCTGTTTCCCAACTCGATGAAGTAACTGCCCGCCAGTCTTGACTATTGTTGTTGTGTTGTGTTGTGGGGTCCCTGCTGGTCACCCCCTGAGTGAACTCTGGAGACCTTTTCCTCAACTGATCAATGTGCCTCCTGATCTGCCGTTCCCCTTCCCCCTCTATGATGTATGATAGGGGCCCCGTTTTGTCAATGACTACCCCCTGTGTCCACTTTTCTCCCGGTCCATAGTTCCTGGCCCACACTAAATCCCCAATGTTCAAAGACCTGGTTGCGCTGTCTTGTTCTGCTTCAACGGGTATACGGTCTGGGTGGAGCCTGTCAAGTTTGGTTGTCAGCCTTCTGCCACACCTCATTTCCACTGGACTTTTCCCCGTTGCAGTGCAAGGTGTTGTGTGTTGGGCGAACAAGAACTGGGCCAGTCTCTGGTGCCAATCCCCCTGGATGATCCTTTTTAATGCTTCCTTGGTAGTCCTGACATTCTTTTCGGCCAATCCGTTGGAGGAGGGGTGGAAGGGAGCCGACGTCGCGTGCCTAATCCAATTGGCCTTGAGGAAATCCTGAAATTCAGCAGACATGAATTGCGGCCCATTGTCAGAGACTAGTACATCAGGTAACCCATGGGTGGCAAAGAGTCCCCTCAAGACCTGTATTGTTTTGGCGGATGTCATGGTCTTTACAGGCACGACCTCCAACCACTGGGAGTAACTGTCTACCACGACCAAGAAGATTTGGCCCTGGAATGGCCCCGCAAAATCTATGTGTATGCGGGATCACAGGTTGCGAGCCACCTCCCACCTGTGTACTGGCTTGTGTGTCTGTTCTGGCCTAGACTTCTGGCACTGGTAACACCCGGCTACTCTGTCCTCAATTGCCTTATCCAGACCTGGCCACCATAAGTGACTTTTCGCTAGTGCCTTCATGCGCACCACCCCTGAGTGTCCCTCATGCAGTTCCGTTATGACTGTGTTTCTATGTACCTCTGGTATAACTACCCTGTTACCCCACAGTAGGCACCCCTGGTGTGATGACATTTCGTCCTTCCTCCTGTAGTATGGTGTGAATTTGGTGTCAGGGTTCTCCCTTGGCCACCCCCCTTGGACCCATGCTGCTATCCTGCTGAGTATGAGGTCCTTGCTAGTGGCTGTTGCAATGTCCCGGGCTGTCAATGGGCATTCTGGTAGTTCTTGCAGTGAAAGAATAAGGCCCGCTGGGGCTGGCCCTGTGTCATGTAGTGGTAGTCTGCTAAGAGCATCAGCGTGACCCATCTCCTTCCCTGGTCTGTGCTTAATGGTGAATGTATACGCTGCTAGGAAAATGGAGCATTCTAGGTGACATGATCTGGGGAGTCTGTCTGTCTGTGGTGAATAAGCCTAAAAGGGGTTTATGGTCTGTAAATATTGTGAATTCCCTACCATAGAGATAGTCGTGAAACTTTTTGACACCAGCCACGATGGCTAGTGCTTCCTGGTCTATTTGTGCATAATTCCTTTCTGCTTTGGTTAGGGTTCTGGAATAATATGCGATTGGCCTCTGAACCCCCTGGTCATCCATGTGGCTGATCACTGCGCCCACCCCATAGGGTGATGCATCACAGGCTAGGTAAATTGGTTTGCCCTCTATAAAATGTGTGACAGTGGATCTGCTGGACAATATGTCCTTCAGGGTTTGGAAACTATGTTTATGTATTTTCTGCCACTGCCACGGGGTCTTTTTGTCTAACAGTCTGTGTAAGGGCTCTGCTATGGCAGCTTTGTGTGGCAAGAATGCGTGATAAAAATTTATAAGGCCTAAGAATGCTTGGAGTTCTGCCTTATTTTTTGGTTCTGGTGCTAATTTAATGGCCTTTATTTTATCCACTGTGGGATGTATGCCCTGAGCATCTATCCTGTATCCTAAAAATTCAGTGGATTTAACTCCAATGCAGCATTTTTCCCTTTTTAGCTTAAGTCCTGCCTCCCTGAATTTTTCCAGTACCTTTTCCAGCCAGTCAGCCAAGATTTCCTCAGTTTTTCCAGCCACCAAGACATCATCGAAGTAAGGGCATACTCCAGGTATGCCCTTTAAGGTCCTCTCCATCACTTCTTGAAAGATGCCTGGAGCTGCAGCGATTCCGAACTGCAGCCTGTGGACTCGAAACGCCCCCTTGTAGGTAACTATCGTTTGAGCCTCGGCAGCTTCCTTAGACACAGTAAGTTGCAAATACGCCTGCGCCAAGTCGAGCTTGGCAAAGATGGCGCCGTCCTGGATCATCGCGAGGACCTGCTTCACCGTTGGGACCGGGTAAGCATGTTTTTTCATGGCTAGGTTAAGGGTGGCTTTATAATCGGCACAAATCCTCATGTCCCCGTTAGGTTTAAGGGGAGTGACGATTGGTGTCTCCCAGGGGCCTCCTTCTACTGGTTCCAGCATGCCCTGGCCTACTAACTTTTCTAGCTCGGCCTCAATTTTTCCCTTAAGGGCGAAGGGTACCCTCTGGGCCTTAAGCCTGATGGGTTTAACGGCTGGATCTAGATTAAAGTTAATGGGGGGCCTTTGTATTTCCCTAAGGAACCATCAAATACGTCTGCGAAATTATCGCAGACGGCTTTGAGGTTCCGGCGGTGGACTGTGTTTATTCCCCCCACCCAGATGCCTAGGGCCTTAAACCAGTTTGAGGCCCACTAGGCTGGTTCTCTGGCCCTTGGTGACCAGAAGATCTAAGGGGCCCTTAAATCCCTTGTAGCTGACTGTTACGGTAACTTTCCCCTTAACGTTTATGGGCGATCTCTGGAAGTCCGCTAGTTGGATTCTAGTTTGTTTTAGGGGGATTGTCTGCCCACTCTTCGCTTCGATATGTGCTAGGGTACTGCTTGATATGATTGATACCAAGGCCCCCGAGTCCACTTCCATCCTGCAAGGGATACTTTGCAGCCAGACCTCGATTTTTAACTTAGGGCTCAGTATGTGATTGATCCTAGTGTTCCCTATGTGGTTCACCCCCACCCCCTTCCCGCCGCTGGAGGGTCGTGCCTTAGGCCTGGGGTCCTCTCTGCCACTCGGTCGGGGGGTTACCTTACCTAAGGCCCACGTGTCGATGTCGTGTAGTTGGTTTTCGCGCGGCCTCCCTCGGCAGATTACTTGGATGTGCCCGGTTTTTCCGCAGTTCCTGCATTTAGCGTTGCGGAACCGGCAGGTAGATCGGAGGTGGCTGCCGCCGCAGCCGCCGCACCTGGCGTCGGGGTCTCGCGGTCGGGTTGAGTTGTCTCTCTGGAACCTTTGTGCTGGTAGTTGTTGTTGTTGTTGCCTTTTTGCTCGATCCGTGCTGTCTGGGCGGTTGGTCCTTGCCGGCATCTTCCCGAACCTTTGGACGATCTCATCGATGTCGGCTTCCCACGTGTAGTCCACCTCCCCACCGTCCACATGGCTTTCCATATTGATTTCAGCCACGGCGCCATTGCTATTGTGGGGGGGTCGTGTCTCCCTGTTGATTCGTAGGTGAGGAGTTCGTCCAACACCTCTTGTAGATCTCCGGTGTGCTTTGCGATTATCCTGTTCTGAAGCTGTTCATCTCGCAAGCCCAAAACCACCCTGTCGTGTATCCGGATCTCTAAGTTATCGTACTTGCAACGCAGGGCTGCTTCTCTCATGGTGGCCACGAACTGTGTTATTGACTCGCCGGGCTTCTGGTTTCTTTTTTCAAAGATTCACCACCAGTATAGCTCTGATCTCTTGGGGGTAAAGTGAACCCTTAGCTTCGCCAGTAAATCAGCGTACAAGACACTAGCCACCGGCAACGGTTGGCACAGTCCTACGGCTACCCGGTAAACCGGGGTGCCGCTGATGGTGAGGTGCACCGCCGCTTTCTTCCGGTCATCTGTAATCCCGTTTACGAGCATGAATCCCTCAACCTGGCCGACGTACTCCTCCCAATCTTCGGGGTAGTTCGGGTCAAACTCCTTCAGAGATCCGACTTGCGCCATTCTGTTACTGTTCGCGGCTATCGGCGGTTTTGGTTGACGGCGGTTTGAAATTCCCGCTTCGCGCATTGCTGGCTTCCGCTTGTTCCTTCGCTGTTCTGCCGAACGATCCCACCTTCGTCGCCACTGTTATGTTCGGATCGACGACACACACACACAGCGAGGTATTGCAGCAATGCTTTATTGATACACGTGGAGTCAACTGGGGATCCCCGTCCAGGTGGCTCTATATATGTCCGGCAGCCGCTAGACGCTAGCCAACCCCCGGCCGGGAATCTCCCGCCACAGGAAACAACACCCAACCCAGGCTCGTGGATTTCCCGCCGGTGGGAAACCACTCCCCTGCTATTCTACCTATACAACAGACACCACTGTTGTAGACTGTGGATCTGAATGTTACCAGCGTTTAGCCAACGTAGCAACCCTGAGTGGAAAAGAAGGAGGGCTTAAGCTTCAAAAAAATTGCTAAAGGATACCTAACTGTAATTCCTACTTTCATTTCTTTGTAAAGTTTCTGAATGCTTCTGGAAGGCTGCAGTGAACAACTCACTGACCTGCTATTCCAGATGACTGACTGGTTGCTAATGTCTTTAATGTTTGTTCAGCCTTGTGACAAGACTTTCACCTGATACCTCTAAAGCAGAGGTCTAACCTTTTTGATTTGGTGGCCCAGAAAGGGAGGCAGGCACCACTACGTGCGTGCGCACAAATGGGCCACATGTGAGTGCATGCCCACAGGTAAACAGCCCTGCATCAGCGCATGTGCACACACAAACGGCCACAAGTGAGCACATGCATGCATGCAAACAGAGCTGCACAGGCGTACATGCTGCAAGTGGGGCAGTGCTAGCACTGGCAGGATGCTATGGGCAGCACTAGTATCAGTGGGACACTCAGGGGCAAGGCAGTGCTAGCACCGGTGGGATGCTCAGGGCGGTGCTAGCGCCAGTGAGACATTTGGGGTGGGGTGGGGTGGTGCTAGTGCCGGCAGGTTGCTAGTGCCGGCAGGATGCTTGGTGTGGCAATAGTGCGAGTGTGTGGGGGGCTGAGTGCACATGTGACCCGGTGGACAAGCAGCTGTGGCCCAGTAGTGGGCCGCAGCCCAGAGGTTGGGGACCCCTGATCTAAAGAGACAATCTTTTTTAAAAAAAATATAAATAAATGCCAAGCAATTAAATTCAGAGCAGATATGCAGGTCCTTATAACGCTAGAGAATGTGTTCAGAGGTTAGTATTCAGGCAGATGAAGAAGAAGGTGGTCTGGCTAGAGAGGGTGCCCAAGGATGTCTCTGATTGCATGGAAATAGAAGAGACTTTGGTGTCAACCTCACATACAGAACTCTCCTCTACCTGACAGCCATGCATTGTGCAGTGGCATTTTTGAGCCAGGTTCTGTTCATTTGCCAAGACTTTCCTCCCTCGCAGTCCCCTTTGTGGCATGTTACAGAGTGGCATCTGCAGACAGCTGCTGGCACCTAAACGATGACACACACGCAGTGACCTCATCACCCAAACACTGCCATTACATCAAATGTCTGACCCAATTATTTCATCACACATTTGTCTTCATTTGCCTCTTCTGTGGCTGCTCATAACTGCTCTGCCTTTGCTGAATTCTGGCTTCACTATTATCAGGTGGAATAAGGAGAATGACAATTTAGTTGAATGTTGTTGTGGGGTTTTGTTTTTGTTTTGTTTTTAAAAAGCAAGGGATTTTCTTTTCTCCAGTTTAACTGGTGATAATGGGCTACTAATGATGCTCCATTTTTCTGAGTTAACCGGCATGTGGGTTCTTTCCAAAGGCTAACAGCTTTCTAAGCAATTTAGGTGTAACGTAATTGGGAGGAATTATGTTGGGAAGTTATTTGGATAAGGAGGTTTGTGCAACATGCCAACAGCAACGGGACAGCAGCGAGCCTGATTTGTGGTTCTCAAAAGCTAATCAAGGCTGGCTGAGTTTAGCAATTGGGATTGGAAGCATCTAAGAATAATTCCGAGGCTGTTGAGTAAGTTGGAAAGCTGAAAAAAAATGCCCCAGCAGTAAACAACGGCAAAATCATTTCCCTAACACTGTCAAGAAAATTGCAAGGTTGTGTCTGTGCGGTCACTATCAGTTGAATTAGGTTCAAGTGCAGTCTTGACCTTGGCATCTTGCAGGAAGATAGTCCACATTTACAAATCGTGGGGCATGCCACCAGAGAACAGTTTAACAAGAAACAGAATACATATATTTGTTTTTGTAATCTCTAGCCAACATCTTCTCTTGCTTTTTCCAATTCCAATATCAGGTATACTGACATATTTTTAGTGGGGGTTTTTTTAAAAAAAAAAATCTCAGCTCCAGACCTCCCGACCTTCGCTCCTTCCGACACGACCTAAAAACCAATTTGTTTGAACTCTCCGGCCTGGTCTGATGGGTTTTGTTTTAATTATTGTTTTAATGTAATTTATTTTCTGCATTTGGGCACTAGGGGTTAATTTGTTTTTAATTTCTTTATTTTGGGTATTTATGGTATTTATGTCCCTGTTCACCACCCTGAGTCCTTCGGGAGAAGGGCAGTATACAAATAAAATAAAATAAAATAAATAAATAAATAAATGCCTTTGCCAATCTGGACTAGGATCAAGAACAGCCTTCCAGCTCAGCCATTTTGCTTTCCATCTTCCCCTTCCCCTCCATCTTGGCATTATCACCAGAGCCCCATCACTATTATAGAATCCATTAGATGCTGATCTAATCGGTGAACTCATCTATCTACTCTAACTCCTTGAACCTGGTTATCAATTGAATTGTATTTCCTTGCCCAATAAATGTCAACAAGTGAATCAAAGAGTGATTTAGGAAATTTCTGATCGCAATTTCAATTTAGCCAAGACTTTGCATGCCATTAGGGCCAGAGCTTTTTTTTCTCATAGAACCCACAGAAAGGAGTTCCGGCACCTTTTTTGGATGGAACCTTGTAGGGTAGGCAAGGCGGGTTGTATGACATGTGTGAGTTCCGGCACCTTTTTCTTTTACAAAAAAAAGCACTGATTAGGGCTATTCCCAAGGTTATAGTCCTTCATCAGGTGCAAGCAATTATAGTAAGGGTGAATATTTAAACTTAATGCTTTGGTTTGCCCTTAAGTCAGGGGTGTCAAACTGCCGGCCCACAGGCCGGATGCATCATGCCAAAACCGTGCCCACCCCAGCTCCGGCAATGGGGAAAAAGTCGCAATACTTTGCGACACATCACGTGATGTGGCGAATTTGACATCCCTGCCTTAAGCTAAACAGTCCTTTGGGAAATAATCTATCTTTTGAGTGAAAAAAGATTCACTCCAAAACGTTATGCAAAAATGCTGCAGGCTTGTATTAAAGTTAATAGGGAGAACCAGTTCAGTCTAATGGTTAAGGCAGAAGGCTACAAACTTTGGAGACTGTGACTTCTAGTCCTGCCTTAGGCAGGAAAGCCAGCTAGGTGACTTTGGGTCAGTCACTGTCCCCTAGCCCAATCCTTCTCACAGGGAAGTTGTGGTGCAGGAAGTAGGAGAAGGAAGGAGTATTAGGCATGTTTGCATCCTTGAGTTATGTATAAAAAATAATCAAGATGAGATTTAAAAAAAAACCTTTAAAAAGCTTCTGCAGGGGAATCCTACATTGCCTTACAAATAAATTAATGACTGCCCCACTCCCAGGACAGAAGTGTCAAGATTCCCCAAATAAATAACTATGATTCCTTTCTAAGTATCAAAGGAAAATATACTTGTGTCATCAGTGTGAAATTTCCTGGGAGGGCTGCTCTGCCGTTTGTCCTTCTCCACCTGGATTCATGTTCCTCTGGATTTAAGACACTTGAAATTAAATTGCTGCCTGGAAAAAAAGTACGAAGCAAAATATGTCCCCCTTCTTTTGTTCTTCCCTCCCCCCCCCCCGTTGTTTCAGGAGTCTTCTGCCAGTTCAAGAGCCAAGAGTAAATCCCTCTGCACCATAAAAGAGTAATCAAGGAAAGAGTCAGAAGAGGGGTGGCCACCCTTAGCGACTTTAAGACTTGTGGATTTCAGCCCCCAGAATTCCTCAGCTGGCTGGGGATTTCTGGAACTTGAAGTCTACAAGTCTTATATTTGCCAAGACTGGATAGCCTTGAGTCAGAACAAGAAACCCACAGGTAGAGATGCTCTCTTTCTCTTCCTAAGAGAGTAGCTGGGCAAAGGACAATCGACTTGCCTTGGTCCTATTGTGCAGAGCTGAACAGACCCATGTTAGTGACTGAAGGCAAACCAATAGTCACACTGGGCCTACTTTGCTTAGTTTCAGGGCTCTGTGCTTTTCAGTGAGAATTGAAGCTATAGAAGAAAGGGTTAAACACTCCTTTCCCCCCACATACTACAGTCTCCTGAATCCTCTTCTCCTATGGGTCAACTGGGCTTATTATAAGAGTGGGAAGAAAAAGTCAGAATGGGACAGCCGACTCACCATGGACAACTCACTATTGGGACAATTCGCTGTGGAACAATTCAACAACTCAGCTTAAATATTTAGGATAATGAAAATGTTTTTGAAAATGTTTGTCATTCTCGTTTTATTTTGTCCCTCCCTTTGCATCCTTTAATGCTTCAACTCCATTTATTCTGCTAAGCTTGTAAGCCGCCCTGAGTCTTCGGAGAAGGGCGGGATATAAATCGAATTAAAATAAAAAAATAAAAATAAATAAATAAATTTCTTCGTTATTAGTGTAATTTTTGCTCTGCGGCCAGTTGGCTGTGGCGAGTTGTCCTGCCGCAAGTTGGCCGCAGCAAGTTGACTGTGGTGAGTTTACTGCGGTGAGTTGGTCGTGATGAGTTGACCACCTAGACCCAAAGAAAATATTATCTAAGCTTAGCTGATGTAGGAGGAAAACTTTATGGGAGCACAGATGCAGAAGAAAGAGTACCACCACCACCCTTCTGGGAAGGCAATCGTATCTTAGAATATATCTCTCCCTCTGTGGCCATTTAGAAAGCACTGTCAGGAATACTTTTGGAAAGCTTAGCTTGAATTGTTCAGGGAAAATGGTAGTGAGAAAGAAGGGTTAATTAGCAGTTCCTCCCTGCATGCTGTAGCTCCCCCAAAATATCCTCTCTCCTAAACACACACTTGTAAATAAAATAAAATCTTTCAGCTGGGCATCCTAAATAGACTGTTTCTGTTAAAATGCTGGGAATGGGGAATGGGGGGGGGGGGGTTGGATTATATTTCAAGTCATCTAACTCTTGTTATATTGCCCCCCGCTTTTTAAAGCTGCTGTTTCTCAAAGTTAAACACTGATCAGAATGGCTGCATTGTGGAGTGTGTCTGTGTGGTCCCTGAGTTCAAGCTTTGTTCTTCCCAAAGGAAAGCATTTTACACTCAAAGAGAAAGTGCTTGGAGTGCTAGGGATTTTTTGGGGTGGGGGGTGGGGGTGGGGGTTGTTGGTGGTTGTTTTTTGGGATAATAAAAAGTGACAGCCCTATTCTCCTCATTCCAAGCTGTGGAACAATGCCGCCGGGCAAACATATATAGAGGACATAATAGCCGACAACTAGCTTCAGGGTACTGATGAAATAAAAAAGCAGGCCAGGATTCCTGTGGTTCTTTAAAGCTTGATTAGCTCAAGTAGCCTTGCATGCTCAGTTTCTGGAAGCAAGCTCTTGAACTGTGCAAGTGTTGAATATTGTAAGTATGGAAGTACATAATGTGGTACACATTATAACACTCACTTAGCACTTACTGTATCTAACACATTTCAAAGCTTTCTATACAGGGCCTTTAGTCATGCTAACAGTCACCCTGAAAGAAGGTCCAATATTATTATCACATATATAGTTGCAACTTAAGTTCCAGTTTATAAAACTGGTTGCAGAAAACCCTACTGACAATCTGGAGCGCAAAGTTAATCCCATAGCCCTATATACACTGTGCCAGTTTTGTGCGCATTTATGCCCTATGGATAATGAGTTAAGACTTGTGTGGTTAATACCTAAAAAATAACACAGTTCTTTTCATAAGGTGGTAGACCTCTTTCAGTGTAACTTGCTTGTTGATATCTGATTTAAAGATCGTCTGCCGCATAAAGACAGCTCTCAGTGCTTACTAATCCAGATATTAGTCATTGGCTGGAAAAATGTTTGCATAATTCTTGCAAACTGCAGCAGCGAACCCACGTAGGATCACAAAGTTTAATTCTGAATGCGTAATGAAGTCTCTATTAAAGCCTTTTCTTAGCCTACTTCCATACCAGTGTTCAATGTATACGCCTCTGTTTCTCTCCCTCCCTCGGCTATCAGTTTTAGTCCAATAGCAAAAAAAAAAAAAAAAGCACAGTAAAGTTCATGCTGATGAATTCTGCAGACATCAGATTTGACAGACGGGTATTGCAGTCCCCAGTACCCATTAAGTTCCAATTCATTACATTTTTGGCAGCTAAAAGATGGAGCAGAAATGGCACATTGTAAACCGTTTTTTCCTTTGGTATATGATCTGCATTGTTAAGCAATACTGCTATAAAAACTTATAAAAATAAAATGGACGCCCTTGAGAAAACAGAATTCTGCCCAAACCACTGGCATCAACAGAACACGTTTTCTGTACAGTACTGTTTTCTGACTATTCACAGCATTCCACATCTCTCTTCTCCCTCCCTCCCTTCCTCTCAACCTCCCTCCTTGTCCCCAAGAGGGAATTATCACTGAAGGAAGAGCATTGATGGCAACAGAATAATAGACATGGAAAGGGACCTTGGAGGTCTTCTAGTCCAACTCCCTGTTCAAATAAAGGTAAAGGTAAAAGTTCCCCCGCATATGCATGCTAGTCGTTTCCAACTCTAGGGGCCGGTGCTCATCTCCGTTTCAAAGCCGAAGAGCCAGCGCTTGTCCGAGGACGTCTCTGTGGTCATGTGGCCGACATGACTAGACGCTAAAGGCACACAGAACGCTGTTACATTCCCACCGTAATGGTCCCTATTTTTCTACTTGCATTTTTTATGTGCTCGAACTGCTAGGTTGGCAGAAGCTGGGACGAGTAACAGGCGCTCACTCTGTTACGCGGCACTCAGGATTTGACCCGCCAAACTGCCAACCTTCTGATCGACAAGCTCAGAGTCCTAACCCACTGAGCCACCGCGTCCCTCCCTGTTCAAATAGGAGACCCTATATCATTTCAGACAAATGGTTGACCAGTCTCTTTTTGCCTCCAGTGATGGAGCACCCACAACCTCTGAAGGCAAGCTGCTCCATTGGTTGATTGCTTTCACCATTAGGAAATTTCTCCTTAGTTTCAGGTTGCCTCTCTCCTTGGATAGTTTCCATCCATTGTTTTCCTTTTGGTGCTTTGGAAAATAGTTTGACCCTCTTTAATTCCTCAAGTATTGGAACACTGCTATCATATCTCCCCTAGTCCTTCTTTTCATTAGATTAGACATACCCAATTCCTGCAACTGTTCTTCATGTTTTAGCTTCCAGCCCCCTAATCATTCTTGTTGCACTTCTGTGCTCTCTTTCCAGAGACTCAACATCTTGTTTATATTGTGGTGATACTCTCTCTCTCTCTCTCTCTCTCTCTCTCTCTCTCTCTCTCTCTCTCTCTCTCTCTCTCTCTCTCTCTCTCTCTCTCTCTCTCTCTCTCTCTCTTCCTTACAACTGCTCTGTAGTATAGGCCAGAATTATAACTGCATGGCACATTAGAAAAACAAGGGAGCTGAGTAGATGGTAATATAGTGTCCTTGATAGCCCAGGAGAGAAAATTTGAACAAGAATTTCCCAGTTTATACTCTTAAAGATTACATGCCAATCTCAGACTATTACTTTATGGAAATCCTGCACATATATTAGACAGCATATTATTTTTTCCATTTTTGGACACAGATGTTTCAAAACAGGTATCTATCTGTCTGTGGCAAATGAAGGCACTGCAGGTTTGAAGCATGTCTGATGTTTTCCAGGTATGAGTGATGCAACTCCCAGAAAACCCAGGCAACATTACCCTCTAAGAATTCTGGGAATTGTGGTCTGTTATATCTAGAAGATCCCAGACTGGAGAAGACTAGATCAGCAAGTGAATTTGAATGGTAACAGATGCTTCTGGCCTCTTATTAGACCTACAACTATTGGGGGGAAATCCAATCAAATGCAGCATTTCTGCATGTGCATTACTAATATGGCTATCTGATCCTTTGTGAAGGTCACATCGCCCCATGAATGATGTATTTAATGGCATCTACTAGGCAGTCTGTTGAGGTGGGTATTTGCTGTTCTTGGCTGAATGTTGTGACAGGAACAAGGTATCCAGATGATGATGTTGAGGCATGAATGTCATTGGAATTCACTTCCCATTACAGGGAATAAAATATTCATGGAAAATATCCAGTTCTTGCCTTGGTTTGGATGATCAGAAATCTGGGGGGAAAGTAAAGATGGCATTCTTGGCTCAACTGCATATCTATTGCTAGGTTTGCAACTAACCATGACACTTGACTTGAGCTGTACCCAACCATAGGAAAAAAAATATCCTAGTCTGTCTCTCCTTTCATTCCTACTTCTCAGGCCAAAAGAAGAGGCCAAGCAATTTCTCCCTTCTGTCTCTCCATTACTGCTGTGGTGTATTTTTTGCGTTTGTGAATAGAATAGAATAGAATAGAATAGAATAGAATAGAATAGAATAGAATAGAATAGAATAGAATAGAATAGAATAGAATAGAATAGAATAGAATAGAATAGAATAGAATAGAATAGAATAGAATAGAATAGAATAGAATAGAATAGAATAACAGAGCTGGAAGGAACCTTGGAGGTCTTCTAGTCCAACCCCCTGCTCAGGCAGGATACCCTATATCTTTTTTGACAAATAGCTCTCCAATCTCTTCATAAAAACTTCCAGTGTTGGAGCATTCACAGCTTCTGGAGGCAGGTTGTTCCACTAGTTAATTGTTCTGACTGTCAGGAAATTTCTCCTTAGTTCTAGGCTGCTTCTCTCTGTAATGTAGTGGGTCCGACGCAAGGAAGAGACACCAGCCGGAGTACGTGTTCAGCTCTTTATTGGGGGGGGTAGCGTACTGGAGAATGAGGTTTACCTGGCCTCCTTAAATACCTAGCCAGGTAGGCAGACAGCCAATGGGGTTGGCCCTAGGTTTCCTGCTGAAACTAGGTTTCCCGCCAAAATCGTTCAGGCCAACGCCCCCTGGTGGCTGTTGCTATGCAGGTGCCTGCATACATAAATACTCTCCTTGATTAGTTTTCATCCGTTGCTTCTTGTCCTGCCTTTGGACACTTTGGAGAATAGCTTGACTCCTCTGTCTTTGTGGCAGCCCCTGAGATATTGGAACACTGCTATCATGTCACCCCTCGTCCTTCTCTTCATTAAACTAGACATACCCAATTCCAGCAACCGTTCTTTATATGTTTTAGCCTCCAATTCTCTAATCATCTTTATAGTGTCTCAACATCTTTTTTACATTGTGGTGACCAAAACTGGATGCAGTATTCCAAGTGTGGCCTTATCAAGGCATTATAAACTGATATTAACACTTCATGTGATCTTGATTCTATCACTTTGTTAATGTAGCCTAGAAATGTGTTGGCTTTTTTGGCAGCTGCAGCACACTGCTGGCTCATATTTAAGTGATTGTCCACTAAGACTCCAAGATCCCTCTCACAGTTACTACTATTGAGAGATGTACCATCTATACCAGGGGTCAGCAACCTGAAACAGTGAAAGAGCCACTCGGAACCGGTTCCCTCACAAAAGGAAAAACTGGGAGCTGCAAAAAAATGTGTGCACATGCGCGTACATGCGCGCATGCACACAACAGGGTTTGACTGAAGAATGGAGCCAAGGCGAGATATGCACCTACTCTGCATATTTGAATTGATTAGTTGAACTTTTTTAGTCCCACCTTTTTTGGGGGGGACTGCACATGGCAGAGGACTGGGAGCCGCAGGAGATGGCTGAAAGAGCTGCATGTGGCTCCAGAGCCGCGGGTTGCAGACCTGTGATCTATACTGTACTTGTGCATTTGTTTTTCTTGCCTAAATGTAGAACCTTATTTTTTTCACCATTGAATTTCACATTTTTAGATAGCATCCAATGTTCAAGTCTGTCAATGGTTGAAGCCTTGACAAACCTAGTCACAAAACCCAACGCTTTGGAAAAAAGATGTTGTTTCTTCTTCGTCTGCCTTTCATGCTTCTGAATAAGAACAATTGAATGAGGAAGATTATTTTTAAATTCTTTTCAAACACAATTTTAAAATTATTTTAATTTAATTTAAAACAATGTATTTTAAAATAAAATTTTAATATATAAACTTCTTGAATCTCTTGTACCTTACAAAATTAACCACAAATCTCTATCTTATGTGTATCATATTATTACATATTTTTCCCACATATCTTTACTGTTGCCATCCAGGTATTTTGGTGTCATACACTAAATATATGTGGAAACTGAGGAGAAATGAACATGGTAAAATGAAGGCCCAGTACTTTTAGTCCTTGGTCTTCACATGCTATGCGGAGTGCAAAGCGCAGCCAGTATGCCCAGGGAGTGATAAATAACCAATGAATGAAAATGCAACCTTATGTTTCTTTGTGCAAATGGTATAAAAACTTGATGTAAACCTGACTTTTGGCCCTTTTTCTTTTTGCTGAAGTTTATTGAAACTGTGCCCTCTGTTTTTGCACAGAAATAAAGCATTTGAATGTTACTTTCCTCAACTCTGCATGAATAATTGGTCCACTCTTGGCCTTTAAGGGATGGAGGAAACACAGAAAAAAAACATTTTGTTACGTATTGTTTGTGCAATAGGGATCAATGGCTGGTTAATTTGACCCTGGGGTTTAATGATGACCTTGTTAGAAACTGACCTCAAAGAGACCTCCTGTGAAATTTGCTGCTAACCAAACTTGCTATTCAAATTTGTTGTGCCCTCATATGGTGATTATGATGACAATTATGTTTTTAATTTATCAAGAAATAACATAATGCAAGAATGCATAACATTTTTAATTAGTGTTGTTTGGAAGTTTGATTCCCAGCCAGTAATCTTGGAATAATATGGGTAACATCATAAAATATATGCCCAGCAAAATGGCTTCTTGTAAATCCACGATATAGCCAATATATTCAGTTCTTATAAAAATGTGTTTAGTCTATTTGATATTCATCCTAATGCGCCAACAGGAACAATTTTCCAATTTTTTTATATAATCTACCCCTTTTGATCAGTTCATTTCTGTAGTTTGTAATTTTTCCCCCTATTCTTTTTCTTCAATTCTGCTGTTCTAAAGTAATGCCACATATATAAAAAAATATCCTTTTCTATATTGTTATATCCAGTGTGTTGTTTTCTAGATGCCAGAGAGTTATATCAGTGATCCCCCAAAAAACAGTTAGTAAAATTTTCAACAATTTTTCCATTTTTCATGCTGATGACACATTCCCTGTCATGGTTATTAATCGTGCCTGTAAGGAAAGAAATTTGAATAATAAAATAAAAATGTATGTCGGTGTTCATTAGTTGCAAAGTTTGAGGGTCATTTGACATCTGTCAACTTTTTAAACAACTTCAGTTAAAGTGGTTGGAGGATAAAGAAAGAGGATAGCACAGACATGTCAAACACAAGGCCCGGGGGCCAGATCCGGAAACAGTGAGGGAACGGCCCCCACTGCCTTGGCCCTGGCCCAGAGACCCTCCTTCTGCCAGAGACCCTCAGATCTGTCCCACTCCTGCCCAGGCCTCCATAGGCACCCTTGATGCGAACGATGTAGAGCTGGCCACGCCCACCCAGTAGGCCACGCCCACCCAGGCCACACCCACCCGGCCCCCTGAGGGCAACCGCAATGCTGATGCGGCCTTCAATGAAATTGAGTTTGACACCCCTGGGATAGCACGTATGATGTTTTTCCCATCTTATTGGGGAAAAAGAACAAATATAATTACAACCTCAACTTACAACCATTTGTTTATGATCCTTTGAAGTTGCAATGGCATTGAAGAAAGTGACTTACGAAAAAGTAGTTTTCCGGGGTCATGTGATCCTCTTTTTGGACTTTCTGACAAGCAAAATCAATAGGCAAGCTGGATTCACTTAACAATTATGTTACTCGTTTGACAACAGCAGTGATTAACTTAACAACTGTGGCAAGAAAAGTAGTACAATGGGGCAAAACTCACTTAACAACTGTCTGGCTTAGCCACAGAAATTTCGGGCTCAGTTGCATTTGTAAGTTGAAGACTACCTGTGTAGTATAGTTTTAAAAAGTGTCCGGCAGGCTTAGGATCAAGAACAGTGGGCTGAAAATAATTGACCCAGCAGCTAGCTGATTTCATTTGGCTTGAAAATGTTGAATGGATTGAAGATCCTGGTCCGTCATCTATCTCCATCTATCTGAGAGGCTTTCTTAAATCAAACATTTAAGCATCTTTTTATCGTTCCAGTTCTCCCCTCGTCTGCCTTTAGTCTAAAAGCACTTCTGCTTTTAATGGTATTGGTGTTATTACGTTAATCTTTCAATTATGCATGAAGCCTTTCAAAAACTGTAATGGAGGAACCTGAATATTTCATACGGAGCCTAAATGTTTCATGTCTGCTTACCAAGTCAAATTAATACGGAGAACCGATCAACTCCTCTGTCTAAAATATGCAAAGCACCAGTGCAGGAGTAACAGCCGTTGCTCGTATTTCATCAGCTCTGTTCCTTCTTTCTGCCCCTTCTCATAGGAGGAGATTGAAGGGCTTAGATGTCTTGACAAAACACCATCACTTCTCAGAAAGAAAGGGAAGCTTGTCTTGGAACGAAACATGGCAGCGGGGAGGCAGACACACCTATGACATAAAAATAAAACATAATTATGAACAAGCAGCCAGCCTTTCACCATCTGAAAATTCGACCTAATAATTTCCAACTGTCTTCACAGCGCAAACCTAAGTAGTATTTGAGGACTATCTGCCATCTGGAAACTTGTGCGATCAAGGACATCATGTCTTTCCCAGCCCGGTGGCTGGTTTTCTTGAATTTATGGTCCCATCTCTGCCTCAGTGGCTCTCCAGGTAACACAAAAAATGACTGATCCAAAAACGTCCCCAGCAATTGTCTATGTCAATTGCCCAGCAATTGAAAAAGACCCTCAAGCTCAAAGTTCTAGTCTGCTTCTCCCACATCAATACTCTATTTAAAATGCTTCTGACTAACATTATTAGGTCCCCGAAGCAGACAGGCACGCTGCCTCCCATTCTATTTGCCAGTTGAAAGAATTTTCATAACGAATACATTTCTGTATTCTGCATTCCAAACCATGACTCTCCTTTCATTGAAGAAGAGTTTAAGGCAGACATGTCAAACACAAGGCCCGGGGGCCAGATCCGGCCCGCGAAGTGGTTTCATGTGGCCCGCAAAGACATCCTGGAAACAGTGAGGGAACGGCCCCCGCTGCCTTGGCCCTGGCCCAGAGACCCTCCTTCTGCCAGAGACCCTCAGATCTCTCCCACTCCTGCCCAGGCCCCCATAGGCACCCTTGATGCGAATGATGTAGAGCTGGCCATGCCCACCCAGTAGGCCATACGCACTCTAGCCACGCCCACCCAGTAGGCCACACCCACCCTGGCCATACCCACCCGGCCCCTTGAGGGCAACCGCAATGCTTATCCGGCCTTCAGTGAAATTGAGTTTGACACCGCTGGTTTAAGGCCATTGTTCATTGCTTCAGATTAAATCACAGGCTGTTCTAAAGTAATCAGGTTCTCTCAATAAGGTTTTCTCATCCCTTCCGGAATTTCCATTTGTATGTGTGCCATTATTGCTTCCTATCTAATGCAATATTGTTTTGATCTAGGCCTAAATATCATGACTTGTTTTGCTTTTTGTCTAGAATGCCAAAGCCAGAGCTTTTACATCATATATTTCCAATAAACTCAGGCTTAGCGTACATACATAATACATAATCCAGTTTCATTTGAAAGCAGCTGTTGCTTTCCCTGGCTGGAAAACAGATGCTATGCTGTGCAAATGAGGCAACTTCAGATCATGCCTCTGTTTCGAAAGCTTAAATTAAAGCTTAAAGCTTTAATTCTCAGACT
The DNA here is from genome assembly GCF_947247035.1 of Vipera ursinii. Taxonomy (NCBI): domain Eukaryota; kingdom Metazoa; phylum Chordata; class Lepidosauria; order Squamata; family Viperidae; genus Vipera; species Vipera ursinii. The sequence continues at coordinate 202,359,798 of NC_139513.1, forward strand.
TTTATATAACTGCGGTGTCTGATGTATCATCTACCTCAGGTAGTCTTTGACGTACGATCACAATTGAGTTCAAAAATTCCATTGTCAGTTTTGCTTCATTTTACAACCTTTCTTGCCACAGCCATTAAGTGAATCACTATAGTTGTTAAGTTAGTAACACGGCTGTTAAGTAAATCTGGATTCCCCACTGACTTTGCTTGTCAGAAGGTCGCAAAATGTGATTGCATGACCCCCCCCCCACTGGAACAAAGATATGGGTCTGTTGCCAAGCGACTGAATTATGATCACATGACCATAGGGATGCTGCAGTGGTCATAAGTTTTAAAAATGGTCATAAGTCACTTTTCCCAGTGCTGTTGTAACCCCGGGACACATGCCAGTTGTCAAGCGTCCAAATTTTGATCACGAGACTTATGGTTCTGGGGGATTTTAACCTGCCCTCCCTGGGGGGGGTGTCGGGGGTGGCCCGAGAGTTCATGGCTTCCATGATGGCCATGGACCTGACCCAGATTATTCAGGGTCCGACTCATGAGGGGGGAAACACACCCGACCTTATTTTTATCTCTGGGCAGTGGCTTAATGGTCTGGGTGGGGTTTCTCCACTCTATCAACCCCTTTCATGGACAGACCATTATCTCCTGCGGCTGGGCCTCCGTTATGCCACCTCCCGCTGTGGGGAGGTGGAACTGACCAGGTGGTTCCGCCCCAGGCGCCTGATGGACCCAGATAGGTTCCATACGGTGCTTGGACTGATTCCTGCCTCCCTTTCCCACAGCCTGGTTGAGACCTTAGTTGATGCCTGGCAACGGGCTGCTTTGGAGGCTCTCAACCACGTTGTACCTTTGCGGCCTCTGACCTGGCGCAGGTCCCGGTTGGCCCCTTGGTTTTCTGTGGACCTGCAGGAGATGAAGTGCCAGAGGAGGGGCCTAGAGAGCATTTGGAGGTCCAGTCGGTCCAAATCTGACCGAATACAGTTAAGATCTTTTTCTAGATCTTACCTTGTGGCAATGGAGGCGGCGAAGCGTGCTCACTTTGCCGCCCTGATTGCGTCCGCAGATAACCACCCAGCCGCCCTGTTTAGGGTGACCCGTTCCCTTTTAAATCAGGGGACAGGGGAGGACCCCTTGTGGGGATGGGCCGAGGAGTTTAGTCAGCATCTGCTGGATAAAATCGCTCAGATTCGGGCTGGTCTGGACTCTGACTGGGCAGTATCTGATGAGGGGGAAGCGATGGGTTTGGCCAATAATATTTGGGAGGAGTTTGATCCTGTGACTCCGGATGAAGTGGACAGGATCATGGGGAGATTAAGTGCCACCACGTGCTTGTTGGACCCGTGTCCCTCCTGGCTGGTTTATGCAGCTCGGGAGGTGACACGAGGGTGGCTCCTGGCAGTTATTAATGCTTCCTTGAGTGAGGGGTGCTTCCCTGCCACCTTGAAGGAGACAGTGGTGAGGCCCCTCCTCAAGAAACCTGCCTTGGATCCAGCTATTTTAAATGACTTTCGTCCTGTCTCCAACCTTCGCTTTCTTGTGAAGGTTGTTGAGAGCATGGTGGCACAGCAGCTCCCTTTGGTCCTGGAGGAAACTGAGTATCTGGATCTGTACCAATCGGGTTTCAGGCCCAGGTACAGCATGGAGATGGCATTGGTCACGCTGGTGGATGATCTCTGGCGGGCCTGGGACAGGGGTTATTCCTCTGTCCTGGTCCTATTAGATCTCTCAGCGGCTTTTGATACCATCGACCATGGTATCTTGCTGCGACGTCTTGGGGGGTTGGGAGTGGGAGGCACCGTTTTATGGTGGTTCTCCTCCTACCTCTCAGGCCATTCGCAGACAGTGTTGGCAGGAGGCCAGAGGTCAACCCCGAGGCCCTTTAGTTGTGGGGTGCCCCAGGGGTCAGTCCTCTCTCCCCTCCTGTTCAACATCTATATGAAGCCGCTGGGTGAGATCATCCGTGGTTTCGGGGTGAGGTATCATCAATATGCTGATGATACCCAGCTTTTCATCTCCACCCCAAACCAACCCAGTGATGCCCTCGATGTGATGTCCCACTGCCTGGAAGCGGTACGAATCTGGATGGGGAAGAACAGGCTCCAGCTCAACCCAGCCAAGACTGAGTGGCTCTACGTACCGGCATCTTGTTTAGTCCAAGAGTTTCCGTCTTTGGTAATGGGAGGTGAGGTGTTGCCTCCCGTTGATAGGGCGCGCAACTTAGGTGTCCTCCTGGATACACGACTCAGTTTTGAAGATCATATAGGAGTTGTGGCCAGGGGGGCATTTGCCCAGGTTCGCCTGGTGCGCCAGTTGCGCCCCTATCTGGACCGAGTTGCTCTATGTATGGTCACTCATGCACTCGTTACCTCCCGTATAAATTACTGCAATGCTCTCTACATGGGGCTGCCCTTGAAGACCACCCGGAGGCTCCAGCTGGTGCAGAATGCGGCCACGCGGGTTGTGATGGGAGCATCCCGATACTCCCATATTACACCCCTCCTGCGTGAGCTACATTGGTTACCAGTTGTCCTCCGGGTGAGATTTAAGGTGCTGGTTCTTACCTATAAAGCCCTACATGGCTTAGGCCTGGGATATTTGCAGGACCGTCTGCTGCCAGGAATGACCTCCCATCGCCCGGTGCGCTCACACAGGGAGGGCCTCCTCAGGGTGCCGTCGGCTAGACAATGTTGGCTGGCGACCCCCAGGGGGAGGGCCTTCTCTGTGGGAGCGCCTGCCCTGTGGAATCAACTTCCCCTTGAGCTCCGGATGGCCCCGGATCTCCGGTCCTTTCGTCACGGCCTTAAAACATTTCTCTTCCATCAGGCTGACCTGGACTGACGATAGGGATTTTTAAATAGAATATTTTTAATATTTTATCATTTTATCATTGGGGCTTGTTAGTTTAATCTTTTTTAACATTTGTATTATTATGTTTTATTGTTGTTAGCCTCCCTGAGTCCTTCGGGAGATAGGGCAGCATATAAGTCCCAAAAATAAATAAATAAAATAAATAAAGTGTGAAAAATGGTCATGGCATATTTTTCCAGTGCTGTTGAAACTAAGAATGGTTACTTAAATGAATGGCTATAAGTCAAGGACTACCTGTATAAAGAAAGCTGCTACAACCTCAGCCCTTGAATTTGGATGTGCATGAGGGGGTCTGGCCTTGCCCTCTGCTCCACCTCACCCCTCCCCTCTATGGCTGGGCTAGAACAATGCTGTGGGGGTGATGTTCTGTGTGTTGACAAGGCTTTGCCAGTATCCAACTCAGCTGCTCTGCTGGCCCAACAGAAGAGGCTCGGGCACAACAGGTACAACTAATTTAATGTTAAAATCATAGCCCCCCATACAATAAAACACCCTCTATGTTTATTAAGCGCTCACAAATGTTATTTAGACAGGTTTGGAGTTGTAGGGTGAAAGTAAAACTTATGGGGATTCTGGGAAAGGACAGAATGCATGGCTGGTAAAATTTTAGTACTGACAAAGTCATTAGTAGGGGATTTCTGGTGTTTTTTTTAATGAGATCTTGCAGCAATCTCCCAGGCAGTAGTACAGAACACTTTTCAGAAACTGTCCTGTTTTCATATGCTAGTGCAGAAATATTTTTCTTAGTGGCTGTGAAGCCTCCTTAACCCAAATTGTTTTTATTTTGAAGCTACAAAAATCCATCTGACCACCAACTGGTAACACAGAGCTACAGAACTGGTATCTTTAGTGTTTCCATCATCTGCATATTATCCATAGTGCTTATCCAGATTTTTGTTGCCTATGTCTGGTACCTTTTACCTCCAGAGGCTGCACTCAGAGCCCTCCCTGTGGGCATCCGCGCCAAGTCTCGGAAGTGGCAACAGTCCCTCTTCAACCAGCCGCCCCCCACAAGTGTCCCTCCCCACGAGCGACATTGAGGTGACCACACCCACCTTGGCCACACTCACCCAATCTTCCATGACCACCACAGCCACACCCACCCAGTAGGCCACACCCACCTGGAACCCAGTGATAAATAGGTGGGTTTTGGGTTGCAGTTTGGGCACTCGGTCTCTAAAAGGTTCGCCATCACTGCCTTATGGGCTGTGGCCAGTCAGCCCACAGGAGAATAGTTGATTTATTCCTGTAATCTGCCCTTGGTTTGTGACTTTGGCCTTACAGAAAGTTCATATGATATCCAGTTCTTGGAAGTAATCTGGGCAACAAGTACCAACCACGAGTACTACCTTTATTGTAAGGTTACAGGAACAGAACTTTTCAAGTCTGTAAGTATTTGCAGGACCGTCTGACTTCCCATCGCCCAGTGCGCTCAAACAGGGAGGGCCTCCTCAGGGTGCCGTTGGCCAGACAATGTCGACTGGCGACCCCCAGGGTGAGGGCCTTCTCTGTGGGGGCACCTGCCCTTTGGAATCAACTCCCCTTGGAGCTCCGGATGGCCCTGGATCTCCGTTCCTTTCGTCGCGACCTTAAAACATGGCTTTTTCAACAGGCCGACCTGGACTGATGGAAGAGAGGTTTTCTTAATTTTGTTTTATTGTGTTTTTAATTGGACTATTTATGGGATATTTATGGGATATTATGATTTAATACCTTTTAATGTTTGTATTTTGTGTTTTTATCGTTGTTAGCTGCCCTGAGTCCTTTGAGAGATAGGGCGGCATACAAATCCCATAAATAAATAAATAAATAAATAAATAAATAAATAAATAAATAAATAAATAAATAAATAAATATTTGTGTGTCCCCCCCACCCCCGACTTTTACTTTCATGATACTAAAGGGAGTCCTTTCTGAGCCATTTTCTCCCAACCCTCCTCTTGACTCAGATTTCTTTTATTAGACTATTGTCTAGGCTGTGGCTCTTCCTCCTGTCTCCCAAAGACGTTTCCACATACCATTTTGCAGGGTTTTTCCAAGTTATTTCTTGCTGCATGTTACCATATCTAGGCATTGTGTTCAGAGACTCCAACTGTTTAGTGGAAGAGGAAACCAGGATGCCCAAACTTGTTCCACAAATTTCCTTTGCTTTACATTTTATTCTACATTTGCTAAGCTAACATGAGAGATCTCCATAACAATCTTCTTCCTCCTCATTCTTAGTCCAAAGCATTTCCCACTGCCTTGGTCAACTCTTGCAGCTAGTTGTTAATTCAGTTTCTTATTTACTAGATTGGGCAAAGTCCAACTCTAGAACAGCTCTAGTTGCTAATCGCCCTTCTGTAATTCAAAGCACATATTGCTTTTCTTCCCCTTTGGTTAATAATAATAAAAAAATCAAGCCAGTGTAGTGGTTAAAGGTGGAGAAAGGAAGGATGTAAATCATCTCTGCCAGAGTTTTTGTTAATTAGCTTGAAGCATACCAAAAAATAATAATTCATTTCTCACCAGCTGGTCGAAACAGCATGGCCTGCATCCAGAATGAATGTAGTGCAATAGAGTTCCTGCTTTTAGATCAGCTTCAAGGTTTATATGTCAGCTCATTAATCAAACTTCATACAATTCGCTATAATAGCAACCAGGATGAACACTGTAATGTACTGGGTCTTTTACTTGACCTGTTTTCACGTGTCTTTGAATGCTGCTTGAGATTGCCTAATTAGGGTGTCGGTGTAACGGTCGCTAGATGCCCACACATGCAGTCTCCAAGACGATCATTGGTTGGTGTGCCTTCAAACCAATTGGCCGCCGCCTAGTGGCCAGCAGTATAAGTAGCTGCGTAGAAGCCTCTGTTCTCAGTTCTGTTCCTGTTACTACAATAAAGCAATGTTCCTGTTTGAACCCTCTCGTCTCGCCTCCTGCTTCCAAGAAACCCACTACACAACAAACACCTTATTCTGAGACAGGAGAAAGTGGAGAAATACTATTGTACACACAAGCAGGAAACAGAAAAGGGTCAAAAGATGCCAGGCTTTACAAGGATGACAAAGAGGGCCTCATCCTGCCCCAAAGATTCCTTTCACCAGAATATTTGTTTGTTTGTTTGTTTGTGTCCCATCCCAGCTTTCCTTCGGGAACTCAACGCATCATAGACCCCAAAACACCCTGTGAGATAGGTTGGGCTGAGAGAAAGCGGCTTCTTCAAAGTCAGCGAGTAAACTTCCAGAGCTGAGGAGTAGTGGACAAATCCAGACTTTGTTCTTTGTTCCTAGTCCAATATTTTAACCACTGTACCACAGTTCAGCTCCAGACCAGCAGACTCTCCCAACATTGCCTCACCATTTTTTTTAATGCTGCTTTTCAAACAGCCAGCTTGTCCACCAGCTTGTCTTAAGTATAGTCACAAATCTCAGCTAATCTCAGGGTGGGTTTTTTTTCTGGTTTCTTGGAAACAATTGCAGTTGCTAACTGCCACCCACAGCTCAAGTGTCTCTGTTGCCTGAGAAACACAACGTGGGCATGGGCTGTGGTGAGCGACTGAAATTCAGTTCTCTTTCCTTCCCTGCGGTCCTTTTTCGGTCAAACTGGGATTTAACTGGGCCTGAGACATTTATGACCTTCTAACTACACACAGTGCAAAGAAGTCTCCATTCTGTTTTCACTACTTTATCAGGACAACAAAATCATGGAAGCTGGGTTTATTTATTACAAGCTGCTTTTCAAGTCCTAAGGCACATAGAAGTGAACTTTGTTTGGGCTCAGTGAAGAAATGCAGTGAAACGATTCTCTCATTTCCTGATTCACCTGTACAGAAGAGTTTCTATTTTCAACCATGACTAGATGGACTTTAGGTTGATCAAGCAAAACATTATAGCTCTTACATAATTCATAAACAAAGGTTATTCCTCCGAGGAACCATCAAAGAACTCAAACAACCCAAGAAGGACCAAATAGAAAATAACCTTCCTGCACCTCTGGACTGTTTTGAGCCCGACATTCTTAAAATAACAAACAATTTAGATCAGACATGTCAAACACAAGGCCCGGGGGCCAGATCGGGCCCTCGAAGTGGTTTCATGTGGCCCACAAAGCCATCCTGGAAACAGTGAGGGAATGGCCCCCACTGCCTTGGCCCTGGCCCAGAGACCCTCCTTCTGCCAGAGACCCTCAGATCTGTCCCACTCCTGCCCAGGCCCCCATAGGCACCCTTGATGCGAACGATGTAGAGCTGGCCACGCCCACCCAGTAGGCCATACGCACTCTAGCCACGCCCACCCAGTAGGCCACGCCCACCCTGGCCATACCCACCCGGCCCCCTGAGGGCAACCGCAATGCTGATGCGGCCCTCAATGAAATTGAGTTTGACATCCCTGATTTAGATGAAAAAAATATGCCCAAATGACAGTGGTAGCATTAAGAAGACAATGTTCTCAGAGGAGACAGTGACCCCAACTATCTCAGCAAGAGTCACATAGTTCCTCGGTTTCCTGGCACAAATTGGGATCGGAGAAAAGAAGGAAAGCAAGTACATTCTGATATTTAGGCACAGCATGTTAACTCCTCAAATTGTCAATTTACAAACTTGGCAGCAATATTCCACTGTGTTGATTTTTTTTAAAGAATTAAAAACATATTTTTAGTGTTGACTTAAAAAAATTATCTGGGCTTAAGTAATATTGTTTTTTTTTAATTGAAAAGTTTTAAAATACATTTTATCTTTAACAATCCCCCCTCCCCCCCTACCTATCCCTCCCTACCCCTACCCCCCTTTCCCCCTTCCCCCCCCCGACTTCCCAGAGCTAATACAGGGTATAAAAATAAAAAACAATCATAAACATCCATAGGCTACCAACAATAAATTCTTAAATCTATCACTCTCTAGCTCATATAAGATAACTACAAACAATGCTAATATTACATATATAGAAAAAAAAAGAAAATAGAAAGGAAGACTTATTCAGGACTTATTCAAATGCTAAATGAAACTTTTTAGTCCCATATTTTTTCTGGATATATTCAATCCATTTTCTCCACTCCATAATATAACGTTCTTGCGAGTGATCTTTCAAATAAGCCGAGATCTTTGCCATCTCTGCCAGATCAGAAACCTTTAAAGTCCATTCTTCTATAGTCGGCAATTGCTCCTTCTTCCAATATTGACCTATTAAAAGTCTTGCTGCTGTAATTAAATTCAACATCAACTTAGCGTCCACAACCGTAGCATCTGTAATTATACCCAACAAAAAGAGTTGCGGACAAAACTTTATCCTTTGCTTGAAAATCTTCTGCATATTCCACCAAATTTTTATCCAAAAAGCCTTGACCTTTTTACAGGTCCACCATATATGAAAATATGTTGCATCTTCGCCACCACACCTCCAGCATTTGGGCTGATAATTCGGATACATACTTGCAAGCTTTTTAGGATCTAAATGCCATCTATAAAACATTTTATAAAAGTTCTCTTTTAAGTTTTGAGCTTGTGTAAATTTTACGTTCCTCACCCAAATCTTTTCCCACGTGTCCATTGTAATAACTTCTTGGATATTAATATTGTTAAATGTAAGATATTTGGTACTGGCTAATGAAGAAGTTTGGCTCTGGCCTGTCTGAAAAAGGATTTTCTTCCTTTTATAGTAGATTATATTGCCCAAACCTGAAGGGGAAAATGGATATGATTTTGTCTATCAATTGGTGAGATTTGACTGACAGAATCTTCTTCAAGAGGTGCTGAGCTATCATAGAAGCTTAAAACATTGGCTGCCCAGTTCAGTTCCTACTGCCATTTTTTTACAGCACAGTTTTTGTTTTTCTTTTATAAAAAACCTCTTAAGGGATATAATCTCAGTTTGTTTTGGTGCCTTGTTGGACTGGAGCACATCTTCCTTTCAGCAGCCATCAGTAACTAACTTCTGAGGAAGACCCAAAGGACCACCTTAATCTCAATAACCAGTTCTTGCTTGCAGTCATCGTCTGTGTCTTCCTGAACAAACTGCATATTTGAAACCATAGAAAAAAGACTCATTAAGAATTGCTTTGCCTTGTTTGCCTTATCTTTCCCCTCCTCTTCTTCCTCATCATGTCTTCTTCTGAGGACATGATATAGGCTATTATTATCATTCATCACACAGTCAGCCAGATCTTCAGGCTGGATTTTGCACTTTTATCTACCCATCAAGTCCTTCCCAAAAACCTGGGATGGGCAGATGTGTATGTTTGATGGTGCTAAATGTATCATCACAGGATATAAGCCAGGGGTGTCAAACTGCCGGCCCACGGGCCAGATGCATCATGCCAAAACCGTACCCACCTCATTGCCAGTAATGGAAAAAAAGTTGCGATAGGTCATGAAACGTCATGTGACGTTGTGAGTTTGACATCCCTGATGTAAGCTGTTCCAAGCAAAGCAGTCTTTTGTAATTAACTGAAGTTGATTTTGTCAATGTTGATGGTGTTCACATGGTGCTCCAGATGTTTGAGGGTTGTTTGGGGCTATTATTATTAGCAGTGGTATGTAAGCCATTCTGGGAGTCTGTTAAGCTGAAGAATGTATTGCAATCTACTTGGGTTCAATTAAGACACAAGGAAATAAATATCCATTTATCATTCAGTGATTAATAGGAAATCATCTTCCCCCCCACCCAAATACCACTAAACAGAATATGAACTTTCTTCATGTTCTTAAGCTTAAGTTTGAATTGAGGCTCTTTGTTTGTCCATTGGAGAGCCAGTTGGTGGGGTAGTTAAGGTACCAGGCTAAAAGCTGGGAGATTTAATCCTGCTTTAGGCATGAAGGCAGTTGTGTGACATTGGGCCAGTCCCTCTTTCAGCCCTACAAAAAAGGCAAGAGGAAGGCAAGGGCAACCCACTTCTGAGATCTTGCCACATAAACTTCAGGGACTTCTCCAGACAGTTGCCAGAAGTCAAGACTGACTCAAAGGCTGACACACACAAACACTTGCCCAATGCTTTAAGCTCTGACACCCCCCCCCAAATACCATTCCTGATTCCTTTCAGCACCAAGACAATGTTAGACACAATCCTCCCCCCCCCCCATGCACACACGCATTTTTCTTTGAGGTTAGAAAAACGAGCTGTCTCCTTTTCAAACCCAGCTCCAGCACTGATTGCCTTCTACTATATACACTCTTCTCCCTTGCGCCTGCTCTTCTTGAGTGGAGGAAATGAATTATCTCCATCTGTTAACTGATCCCATTTGGGCCATTAAACCATAATGACAACAAACAGCTGCCTTGTGTCAGGTCAGAAGAGGCATCTCTGTACAGCATCAAACCTATTGCTTTATGCGTGGAAAGCTCGGGCTTTGTGTGGTACCGTGACTAACATCAGAACTATAAAAATATATCCCACCCCCACCCCCCTCCAACATTCTGCAGTGAATTGTGGGAATTTGGAGAATGTTCACAGGGTCAGCTTTCCACCAAACGATACCTCAAGTGAGGGACATCTTTGGCACTGTCATGATCTGCAACCTTCAGCAGTAAGAAACTGTGAGAAGGACAATACTCAAACTTCTTCCTCAAGAGAGGGAAAGATTTCTTCAGCAAACCCTTGGTCAAAATACATATATTTGCTGTTGTTTATTTGGAGACTCCATCTTCCCAGTCCTGTAGCAAGGGCAAGGCAAAGGCCGTACAAACAAGGTTGCCACTGTTTTCAGAAGAAAATATCCACCTCACAAATCTTACCTCTATTTTTAAGAAGGTCATTTACTTGGCCTTAAAGTGTAGACTTTCCTAACCAGGGTGCCTTTTAAATGGACTTCCTGTCTGACACGGCCATTGCTGAGAATTCTGAGTGTTGAAGTCTGCACTTCTGAAGGATAGCTGACTGAGGAATGCTGATGTACTGTTAAGAAACAAAAACACACCCTACATCTAGCACAGAGGAGAGCAACTTGTGGTTGTAGAACCAGATGCAGCCTCTGATACTACATTTTGTAACCTGTAGAAATCTTTCTCAGCAAGACTGTCGAAAACTGAATATATAATTCCCATTTCTGATGGGAAACAAAGAAACTATTAATTCATGAAACAGACACATGACGATTAAACCCAGTTCCAACCCATGTTGTGTTCCTCACCCCACCTCCACTCCCATAAAGCTGACTTTGTAATAATGCCGCTTGGGGTGTGTGTGAAAGCCCTAATAAGCAGGAATATACATAGAATGAAGGCTACTGCTAAGCTTGTAAGCCGCCCTGAATCTTCGG